>NC_090265.1:1101516291-1102261291 GCF_040414725.1 Anabrus simplex | reverse complement strand
TCTTGACACCTTAATTATGCAGATGAAATACAGTTAGACGATTTTGAAGGCATCCAGTTTGTTATTGAGTTGCTGGATCCAACTCACTTCATAGTTTACAAAGAAAGCTTCCCTGTTATTAAACTGAGCAATCTTATGAACATCTTATGTCCCTCAAAAGCTTTTACATGATATTGTCCTCAATGACCTCAAACGAGTGTATGTGGAAGAGTTAAAACTGATTCGCTTAATATTAACATTTTCTGTGACCAAGGCTTCCTTTGAAGGGAGTATGAGTACTCTGAAGAGGATGAAAACATACAATGAATAATGAAAGACTCAGCAGTTTTTGTCCCATTACTATAGACAGAAAGCTTGTGATGGAATTGATGAGTGATCGACTATTGAAAGACCATGTGATTCTCCATTTGGCAACTAAGAAAACTCGACGTTTGGAACTACTCTACAAGAAATCTTAAGGTAAGATTTCCTGCCTACCCATTCACTAACTAATAGCTTCACCACTGGTAAAGACTTCCACTACCCGTAACCTCGGCGCTTGGAGAGGTAGTGGTTAGCACTACGCCCGGCAGTTTTGCTTCCGGGAATTACCCTGGTACTCATATTTTGTGTAAGTTGAGTGAACCTCAGAGTCATGTGTACCTCCGGAAGTGGAAATTCCGTCTCTTAAATTATCCATTTCCTGCTGACGGGAAATCGAACCCATGTCCTTCCGGGCGAACGAAGTACGCCATTACCGCCTCAGACAAGCAGCGCCTATCATAAACCTACACTAATTTAAAGTAAATACTGCATTTTAAAACAGGGTAAATAGCTATGGAGTTATGAAAGTATTTTCTTCCTCGATTGTTCAATAGTAGCAGAACAGGGATAGTAAACCGAGTTGCCTCTTCTCAATCCTCTATTTCTTTATGCATGCTTTTCTAGTTTCAAAAATGCTTAACACTGACTACATATCCTTCTCTATTCCTCTCCCTCTATTTTCAAGTACGATGACTTGATCCGGAAAACCGATGCAGATGTAACAAAATGTATAAAGTAGGTGACTAAAATGGAGAACACTAACAGAAGTTTTATGTAAGAGCAAAATGCCGATTATTATTACAGGAGTAATACAGGCCTACAGGACTGTACAATGGAATAGGGCTCAGAATTCTGAAACCGAAAAAGCAACAAGCACGAAAGCTACATGTTGTAGAAATGAAGATGTTGCGCTGGGCTCGAATTGTCACTACGAAGAACTACATCAAGAATGAACATGCGCGTGGGACTTTTAAAGTAAGGGCAATACAATAAAAACTTCAAGAAAACCGATTACAATGACACGGACAAGTTATGAGAGGGGAAGCTCGCGATATACAACAAATTACAAAGACACATGGGCACACCCTAACTCCTTGGAGGATGTTGATCGCAAATTTTCTAAAGTAAAATAATCTAAACTCTGAAATGACGCTCAACAGAACATCCTGGAGGAATACAATAAGAAGGCCTCACTCTTGATAAGGATAAAAGTAATAGGATTGATTGATTTATTTATTTATTTATTTATTTATTGTGCTTCAGACAGGTACGAACCTAATGATGTGAAACACATATTACATATACTAATTACATTAGATAAAAACAAATATTAAATTAAAATTATAATATCTCTTATGAAAGTCCTTGTAAAATAAAGTCATAAATGAAATAAAAATACACTTTTCTTCAGTAACATAATATTACAAACATTCAGTTACATATGCACATATTATAACAAGGTATTTAAAATATTACAATTAAAATGATTTACGAATTGCTTTAAAGCTGCATTAGTACTGTAATTATGCATGATGGTAGTGATGTTATCCAAGATAATAATGATGATTAGGTAGACGGTATGACCAGAAACTAGAAAGCTAGATACATAGCTTACGTAGGTATGTCGCTCCTGGAAAAGGGTAGCGCTAAGGCTAAGAAATTAATCTTCGGTATTGGTTTTAAATACTCCATTGCCTGACTTTCTACGGAAGTTAACCCTCCAACTAGTAAGTCAGTTCTGCTACTGCAGCCATCGGTCTTTTGATGCTGTAGTGCGGTAGTAGTAACCTCAGTATTGAAGTGATTGCTTTCTGAGAGAAGCTAATCTTGCGCTGTTTGCTCATTAACTTGTTCCTGTGTACTGTAGGATCGGCCCTTTTGATGTGTATGCTTATGCCAGTTTCAGATTGGTTGCACTTTCCGCAATGTGTGCAGAGTGTTCCACAACTTCCCTGTGATACTGATAGCTCAGTTTGAAAGGCTACTGCCCACAACGTTTATACATATAGGCATTATACTGTATTAAACTAGTTGTAAATAAAGCAATGTGACGTAACTGTTTCATAATCACATACATTATGATACTGTCATTCATTATAGTACCGATGTTATTGGAAATATCGATTTCTACCTAACCATATCCCATACCGATTAATATCGTACGCTGAACAATCTTGAATTGATAACCAAGACGCTCAAATAAGCATTAACCCAACTTCAAACACTCCATTTCACAGATACATTTCACAAACTGCACAATCAACGAATTTTATTTTTAATAAAATCACTTCTGTTCATGTTAATTTCAATATTATAATTAGCCGCAGTAGCCATCGTTGACGGGACTATTAGCTAGAATGTGCATGATTATATTTTTGTCCACCCCTCACACTGTTCCTCAGATCTGAGACGCGTAAGTGGGCATGACTCTCCCTGTCAGCAGCTTGCCGTGATGTACTCGCTTTCTTGTACTCTCTGACCCTATGCAGTTTCATATCTATATAAATAATGTTGTAGGGAGTCCGCTATCTGTAATTTCGATGGTTTTCCCGATTTTTCAGATATGTACACATTTTAGGTCAACTCGAGGCCGTATCAGTGGGGTTTTTTTTGTGTCTGTCTGTTTGTTCCACCATCATGGCGAAGCGGCTGGATAGATCTGTACTAAACGTCATATTCAGAGTATGCTTATCCCGGGGAAGGTTTTGATATGCATATGTGTCAAAAATCTCTGAGTAGACAGGGTGTTTATAGGAAAACCGGAACAGCTGTCTTCCATTTTCTCTTATATTATTGATTTTCTGTAAAATCTGTGGACCATATGTGAAACGTCCCTTTACTATAAACAACTTTTGTTATGTACATAATTTCGCTTACTCTTCAGATGACGGAGAAAGTTACTATTTTCTACGGGTCACATGCTCTGCATGCACCGACAACGAACCTACAGGTTACCATGGCAACGTCTCTGACCGCTTGCCAGCAGGGAAGTAACGTATTGCTATTTTCGTCATCATTCCAGTAAAATCGTGGTCCTTCCTTGGGTAGAAAGCGAGAGAGGCGTCAAGCGGCCATTCTGCGGGATATTGGCGGAATACCTTCGAAGTTACAATCGACCTCGAACACTAGCGGGCGCTGTTAATATTTAAACAGTACGGCGGAGTGTAGCCCATTATTTCTCGCCGTAAGGTGTTGCATTTGCTATAATTTTTACTGTATTTCTATTCTACTTCTGTCTTCCCCTGTACTTTCTTGCCTTCGTCTTGCCTCTTTAGGCGTAAGTAGTAACACTATAAGTCATTTTCTTATATGTTTACCTAAGAATCCCTGCGCCCAAATTTCTCTTCTGTTACCGCCTTCTTATATCCGTAACTCATACCATCACAATGTATTGAGGGGCATTTTAATTTCCAATGCATCCACTTGGTATTTACGTATTTGTCCTATCCGGCTGTCCTCAATTATAATCCTAGTTTCTATTAATTTCAACTTTTTATCTATGTTACTTTCTTCCTGAATTACTCCGTATGTATGCGAGTGTTAATCTCGAAACATGGACACACTTTTCTTTGAGGAAAAATTCCAAGCTGTTCAAATGAATAACTTTTGGCCCAGGAAAATATCGAAATATGGAAGCATTTTAATGACGGTGCAGGCCATCGTTTCGGGGTAGTTGATGGCTAAACGGTAAGTCGTATTACAAAACAGTTATCAAAATCGCTGTTCAACTTGGAGAGAACAAGAACTTTGGTCCTATGCCTTATTGTCGTGTCTCGATTGTTGATAAGTTAGATAGCGCTGCATTTCTCGATTATAATCAAATATCTCCAACTCGATTGTGACTGGCATTAGGAAAAGGGGCCTGTCTTTATAATGAAAACTCTCCATCTCTACTGTGAATGGCGGTTGCCAAGTGAGCCTGCCGTTATAGTAGAAACTCCCGAACTCGATTGTGATTGGCAGTAGGAAATATGGCCTGCCATTATTAACAAAACTTCCCCAATGCCTACCTCACATCGGAAACAACGTATGGCGGCCTCCCTGTTTTGTTTCTCGGATAGCACTAACAGACAAATAATTTAACATACTCCTTATTTTTTATTTTTTTAAATGCTGTTTATTCGGGGCGTCGACCTAAGAAGATCTCTTGTCCCTACTTTGCACCATATGTTGTGAACCTGCGTGTATTTGAAAATGGCGGAAGTGTAAAGTGTTGAATGTGAGGAAAGGAACATTACGGACGACACAAACACCCACTCCCCAGGCCAGGGATATTAATAATTTACTATTAAAAACCCCTGATCGGTCGAGAATCGAACCCGGGGCCGCCGGGTGACAGGCGAACGCGTTGCCCCTTACACTGCGACGCCGGACTAATATACTCTTACTCACTGCCTTTACAATAATTTACGGAGAAATCCGTATACAATGTAGAATACCGTAGCGAAGCACGGGTACATTTGTTGGTTGTTTTATTTTATTGCTGATCTTGATGTGATCTCTTCCTTCAGGGTTAATTTTCCAAAAATCCTGACAGATGTACAAAGCCTTTAGTACGTTGCCTGAGCGATCTCCATATAAAGTCTCATTGTAGACTATAGAGTTAGTTTCCGGCTCTTGGACTTACTTTTCACACGACTGCAACTGATATTTCCCTTATTTTGGTCTGTATCGGAAAAATATACAGAATAAAAACTTCCATGAGCTATGTTCTTGTAAAACCAACCGTAAGAATGATAGGTCGATTTTTATCCTTTAGGCCCTTTCTGATGATTCAGTATTTATGGTTTTCCGGAGCTTGTCTTATATTTTTTTCGTCTCTCTGCCAGCCGCTGTTTAATGAACATCGTGTGCTGAGCGGCGTGGTAGAGTTTTCTCCACCGGATGCCCTTCCTGACGTCAACCTCCTCCAAGGAGTTAATGAGATGAAGTGAATTACGTAATATATGATAGTAGGAAGGGAGAAAGGGAAACCCGATACCGGCACATAGCCTACTCCAGTCGAATAGCAATAAGGGGTCTGCTCATCCGTCAGACGAATCACCATCAGCAGCGTCATATGCCCCCATTCCATATGTACATATATAATACTAATGAGGGCTTTGGAAGTGAATCCAGGCTTTCGCAATCTAGTGATTACAAATTGTATACCACCACCTCTCCCACTCTGCTGGCCAACATTCTGATGGTGAATTTTTTTTTCGACCAACGGAACTCAAGCCGGCTAACCACGGTGTCAGAACATATACACTTCACGCCTTAATGATCACGGCCTCCAGACGGGCTACAGGAAATAATCAATGAAGGTGAAAATTCCCAACCTGGCCGGGAATTGAGCCCGGGCCCCTTTAGACCAAAGTCCAGCATTCCACCCAGCTAGCCACAGTGCCGGACTACTTTTGAGAAGAGGAATGGAAAGACGTTCGAATCAATCATCTCCTGAACGCGAGCTTAGATGGGAACGATAGCGGCCGTAGCCTTAACTAAGATGCAGCCTCGGCATGTGCCTGGTGTGAAAACGGACCACCAAGGAAAATCACATTCACGGCTGCAGCTGGCGGAGTTCGAGTTCATATGAAAGCTCATAGATACAAGCAGGTGCTGTCATATACAGTAGATCAGGGAAAGTTCATCGCCCGTAGAAGAGTCCCCTAGCTCATTAAAGGCGAGTACCAGCCGTCACCATATGTACATAATGTAGAAGCCTCAAGGTAATTCCCCTAATAACGTGTATTCCTGGAAACAAGCAACAAGTCCCACATGCCTCCTTGCATGTAATGAGCTAATATTTAATATTTAACCATCTCGTTACCAGCTGTGATGTCACAGGTCCCTAGAGTTCACTGTGTGGAGAGAGTGACTGTACAGTACCTGTAGGTCTACAGCTAGACTGGCTTATTGAAGTCGATAATATCTTGACAATCAGCTAATTTCTATTTTATTTAATTTTTACTGGTATAATGTCACTCAAACTCAGACAGTATTTCTGACGACGATGGGATAGGAAAGGACTAGGACTGGAGAGAAGCGACCATTCAGGTATAACCCTAACATTTGCCTGTTGTAAAAAATGGGAAACCACGGAAAAAACATCTACAAGGTTGCCGATAGTGCGATTCGATCCATCATCTCCTACATGCAAGGTGACAGCTATATGGCCCCAACCGCACAGCCAACTCGCTCAGTGCTAATTTCTATAAGGAATAGACGAAATGAATTATTAAGCGGAAATAACATAAAAGATGCATCATCTGTCGTAATATCTTAAGATTATATAATGCATGACTACGTGTCTAAAGGTCAGAATTCTGATCTTGGTGCTGCGGGACTCACAAGGGGGCATTCCCTACTCGTCACCACCGATTTCGCTCAAATTTATAGAACATGCAGGGCATGGCTAGAAATGGAAGTACCCTATGTGGGAACTCCAGATGGCCAAGTGTATAGAAAATGAAAAAAATTGAAATGTTGACACGGCTCTCGCACCGTATAAGCCACTAACGTCAATACGCACGCCGAACAGTTGTTGGCGTAGCGGTAAGAGCTCGGACTGGTAATTCGATAGTCGTGGGTTCGACTCCCAATTAAGCAAAGAGGTGAATAATTCATTTCATTTGTTTATTTATACGCAAAGGCATAGAAAAAGTAAGAAAGCAAAAAGTAAAGAAAGTAAAAAGTAAGAAAAAGTAAGAATCTATTGTTTGTGTACAGCCGCCAGGAGCAACCTTCACTTGTCGGGTGAAAACGAATCTTACAGCGAAACGTTTATGGCACATTTCCCCAAGGAGGGAAGTAGCCAATAAAGGAGAAAAAAGAAGAATTTCTGTTTGAAATTTCCCGAAAGTTCGCAACTCCACATTTTCTACAATTGTGTGCTCATTACAAAAATGACGTCCTATATGCCTTTTGCATACATACAAATAAATAAAATAAATTAAAATAAATGAATAATATATAAATTGAAAAAATACTCCCCACACGGGGAGTCGAACCCACGACCATCGAATTACTAGTCCAAGCTCTTACCGCTACGCCAACTACTGCTCGGTGTGCGCGCTAACGCAAGTGGCTTATACGGTGCGAGAGCCGCGTCAACATTATTATTTTTATTTTTAATTTCTATACGCTTGGCCATCTGGAGTTCCCACTTTGCATACATTCATTTTCAGCCAAGCCCTGCATGTTCTATAAATTTGAGCGAAATCGCTGGCGACGAGTAGGGAATGCCCCCTTGTCAGAGATTCTCAGCCGAGTCGAGTAATTAATTCCTATGACTCCGGGTTTGGGTACTTCTTCTGTCCCTGCAGCTCACATAATATAGTTTCTTACACGACACTTGCACGCAGTTTCCTTTCTATGGGAGACGCCGCTCACCTTCTAATTTTATAGTAGATCGTGAATTATTCTCTGTTCATCACTTGCAGAGTGGGCCGATGACCTTCGATGTTAGGCCCCTTTAAACAACAAGCATCATCATCATCATCATCATCATCATCATCATCATCAAGCACTTGCGGAGTGTCGACCTCCGTATCCCGAGAACATGAGTTCAAAACCAGCAGAGGTAAGCGGATATCTGAGGGAAGAAATAATTAATTCGGCACATAATGTCGTAGGATATCGGTCTGTAAAACATCTTTTAAAAATGTTATTGGTTTCACGTTCCACAAACTACTTTTACGTTTTTTGGAGACGCCGAGGTGCCGGAATTTATTCCCACAGGAATTCCTTAACGTGCAAGTAGATCTACCGACATGAGACTGACGTATTTGAGCACCTTCAAATACCACCGGACTAAACCAGAGTCGAACTTGCCAAGTTGTTCTGGCTAGCGCCTCAACCATCTGAGTTACTCAGCCCGGCTAAAATATCTCTGGTGACACAATTAGTAATTACCTGACCGAGTGGCTGTGCGGTTTAGATCACGTAGCTATCAGCTCGCACTTGGGAGATAGTGGGTTCGAACCCCACTGTCGGCAGCCCTGAAGATGGTTTCCGTGGTTTCCCATTTTCACACCAGGCAAATGCCGGGGTGGTATCTTAATTAAGATCACGGTCGCTTCCTTTCCTCTCCTACCCGTTTCCTATCCCATCATCGCCATAAAACCTGTCTGCGTCGGTGTGACGTAAAGCATAGTGTAGAGTAATTATCTAATAAAGTTAATTAAAACTAAGCCATGAATCACCAAACTGAGTTCCGGTCTCTCTGCCATCTGGCTAAGTAAAACGGAAGATCGTTTGTTTTCAATTTGCTTTACATCGCACCGACACAGATTTTTTATCCACCAGTCCGTGTTATGAATAGTGTGAAAGCGTGTGAAAGGATGTGTGTGTGTGGTTTTTCTAAGTGAGCTTGACAGATTGATCTAATATATAATAGCAAATTCTGGCTCCGTGAAGAAATCAACAGGAAATTACCTCACTTTCAATTTCCCTAGTACGCCTTCTAGTGAGGCCTGGGATGTGTGTTACAGCTAATGGTGGAGGAGTTAGAGATCCAACCATCCCTCGGGCTGAAAACACACATACAGTAACAATGACACGAGAGTCACATTCATATTGGACTTAATGGCCAAGAGTGCTATTGTAGATGATGAGAAGAGTCAATTTGTAACTGCTTCGTGCAACATGGTGATGCAACAAGGAGCTGATGAAACCAGAAGTAAAATCAATCTTGAAAATGGGTTTTTCAACAAGACAGTTTTCTTAAGAGCCTACTTCATATTTACCCGACGTTCAGCAATACTCGCTCTCAAATTATCAGGAAAACCTCTCCAAAACATTTGAAGAACATAATGAAGGACTTTTACCCCAAACAGCACTTCTTTCTCAGCAATAGATATTCGCATTTTGACAGGCAGTCAAAAACCTTGCAAGTGGAACAAATGACGAATTAAGAATTGTTTTGAAGCTACTGCTGCTCATCCCATGAATTGAAAAGAATATCAAGTAAGTTATCTGAACTGTATCAGTGTATCACTGACGAGCTTCCTTCTATTATGACGAGTACACGCTCAATAATCTCACTTATTATTGGTGGATAAGCTTCGTATTTGTATAACAATATGCATCTAATTAAAATTCCTAACTTTTCTCCAATGTAAATATTATCAAAAGCCCCTCAACTACAATCTTCTTTAAAATATCGTATTAAGGTGACTTCGCACGTAGTCAATATTAACGGCTTTATCTCCCCTTAATCTCTCTGTAAATTTACTACTTCAGACGTGAATGACGTAAAATTGGTTATGTAGAGCATAACTAATTATAACATTTCATACCTGATGTCAGGTTACACAGTTTCACGTTTCACATCATTGTTACGACAGCAGAGCTAACTTCTGAGAGCTCGTTATGTCAGTCTCTGAGATGCAATATTACTGTATATTCGTGAAATTGAGATATCGCCTCAATAAACCTCCTGTAACTCCAGAAACACTACGACTACATTAGAGGAAAGACGGTGAGCAGCACCAATATAAGTGATATTGTATGGTCCTCTCCATGAACAACTGGGAACTTCTTAACTATTCCGAACAAAAGTATCAAATATTTCTTTAAAATTTCAAACATATTCGTTCTAAATGTTGCTATATCGCTATATCGGTAGTTCCCAACAAAAATCATTTTGCAACTTTTCATGACTTCAATAAATATTATAATTCGATGAGCGGTTATTGATATTATACCAAGTGAAACAGCCACCCCTATTTCTTCGTATTTATGCAACCCAAAATGTATAACCTAACGTAAAACATCTCTCCTGTCGTCTGATAACGAATTCTTGTGCGGGTTCATGGCTTGAAATACACGTGTTCACTGCTGGCAAACTAGCAATAAGGAGGTAATAATGAATTATCGCACTAAACCGTACTCCACTTATAAAAGGAACACTCCGTGCTGATCAGAAACGATACTGATACCCAAATGTTACGGTATAAGGACGACTGCAACAGACTTCTCCGTGTCTGTGGTGGTTAACGGCCGACGCTGCGCTTTGTGTTCGGAGTTTCACACCCGGTGCTGATAGAATATTGTATGCATATATTTCTTACGTGACTCACAATTATGAATACCAATAATAAGTATGACCACATACCACATTCGACGTACTTTGCTGTGGTTACGTGTTAGGGAGGTCTTAAGAGAGCTGTTTACAGAAGAACTTGCTCTTACAGCCGAGGTAGGGCGGGACTATGGATAAACACTCCATTATTTCATTCACAATGAGCTGATTTTGCCTGCTATCATTTCTTGATGGATACAGTACTTTTGTATCCATCCCTTGGCACAGGCCAGAGTAAAGTGTAGCTTTCACCGAAGTCCCAGTCTCATCCATGGCTGTGACAATATGGAAGCTGCTGGAGTATGGGTGGTGCTGAGTATTGACATTCAGAGCACGACTAGTGCATCTGAGTGTTATGAAAGGTGTTGCTCATAGGATCAGTCGTGCTGCAATAGCACTACCTCACTCCTCGTCTTGCCTAGTACGCCTCATTTTGGTGCTGCCATTGGTGGTTGCGGTTTCCTAATAACCGCATAACCTTTGGTGGTGCTATTTGAGGATCCAACCAGCCTCTGGGCTGATGACCTAACAGACAGACATGAGCTGATTAATGAAGCAAGTGCTCAAAATGACTGGTATGCAGGTTGTTAGGTTGTTCCTAACAGCAATATGCACAGCATCTCCGTCATCACCAGACGTTACTGGAGCACACCGAACTGGTGGTTCCTTTCTAACGGACATCTTTCATTCAGCCGTCTTACGACCCTTCGAAACATAATCGTAGTTGGTAGCGTTAGTCAAGGAAATCGTTCTTGGTTTGGTATAAGCGTCATGCTTCCCACGCATTACGTCTTGCTTCTTCGTAGAGAAATCATATGCACGAACACATCACCCAACTGATAGTGTTTACCTATAATAGAACTATGACTCAAATGTGCAGTGTGTTCGGGAATCATACATCTCTCAAGCCTACATAGTTCCAACTATTCCCAACGAGTGGAATATGTACACATTACTTGGTTGAATGAGTCCGGCATGAAGTTGACAATGGTAAAATTGCATTTGTCCGTAGTCGATGTTTACGAGCCGGTATTTCTTTACGTCTACTTTATTTAATATAACTTCATTATGATTCTAAGACTTCAGAAAAGACAAATCTTCATAAGGGATGTCTACCAGAGTACAAAATATATTAAAACAAACAGAAATGACTGAAGGAGGGTTTTAACAAGCGCTGGCCTAGGAAGCTAGCTATCTAGCCCACATAATCCCACACAGCTATCTGAAGCGCTCATTATAACTTTGTATTCACTAGGAGTTAGTTCTAACTTCGAAAAGTTGCTAATGGGTTAAAACACTATGGCTTAGTTTCAAGTCTAATTAAACACTTTTATCAATTGTAATTACGTGACATAAGCTATCACGTATGGCATATACCATTTGCGTGCCACAGTAGGAAAAAAATGTTTGTCTCAATTTTGGTGTGACGGAACTGTAAAAAAAAACTGCTAGTGGTTTAACGTTGCACTAACACATCGAAATTTTTCGGCGACGCAAAGATGAGAAAGGGTTAGGAATGGGAAAGTAGCGTCGGTGACCTTAATTAAGGTACAATCCCAGCATTGGCCTGGTTTGAAAATGGGGAAACTATCTTCAGGGCTGTCGACGAGGGGATTCGAACCCACACTCTCCCAGATGTAAGCTCACAGCTATGCGACCCTAACCGCATGGCCCAGTCGCTCGGTAAACTGTATGAAATGGCAGTAAACTGGCATGTATTTAACTGGCCTAACCTACTACGACTTCTATGATACCACGACTGCCCTTTCCTCCAGAAGAAAATGGCCATATAGACCAATCAGAAACACAATTCTCCAGCTACAGCTATAGTTGGGATGTGGTTTGCACAAGACAGAAAAACATGATGAGAGAAGTCGATTTCGTGCTAGATAAAAGTGTAGTGTTTTAATATGTATTTCACTGATCGTCAATTGTATGGCTTTTGCACTGTACGGGGAAGCCTGTATGTGCACATAAAGTTGTAAGATGTTGCGTAAGATACGTCTAAGGAACATATAATTCTAGAAGGATGCATATGATCAAGAATAGGTGCAGTTCATTCACCCGGTATAATATGGCTCAATCCCAGTTGACCTTATAAATAAACATCGCGCTAAATTCAAGGTCCTGAACTACAGCTGTAGCATAGTACGCGATCAAAATGGACCCTTTCAGGTGCAGTTGAAAGTGAGATGTACCAAAATCTTTCAAACAGTTCACAGCGTGTACAAGGAATTCGAAATAACTTGAAGACCACATCCATAACATTATCTTCCACGGAAACGTGATAAATTAGTTCATTCTTTCATCTAAATAGCTTCCAGATCTTTAGTTTATCATAACAACATACCGTCGTTGCGACTAGAAAAACCGGAACGAAAAAGTATTTCAGATTATAACTCTGGCCGGAAAGGTTGTGTCATCTATGGTTCAATATTGCACGATTAAATTCGAAGAATTCTCGTTCTTAATTATAAATATTGTCGTTGCGCCAGCTAAAACCGCTTTGTGATAATATTTTTGAAGAAATGCTGTCCCGCAGCACATATGTTACGAAGAGGGATAATAATAATAATAATAATAATAATAATAATGATAATAATAATAATAATAATAATAATAATAATAATGTTATAGGCTTTACGTCCCACTAACTACTATTTAAGGTTTTCGGAGACGCCGAAATGCCGGAATTTAGTCCCACAGGAGTTATTCTACGTGCCAGCAAATCTACCGAAACGAGGCTGACGTATTTGAGCTCTTTAAAATACCACCGGACTGAGCTAGGATCGAACCTGCCAAGTTGGGGTCAGAAAGCCAGCGCCTCAAAACCGTCTGAGACACTTAGCCCGGTAAGAGCGAGATGTCCTTGACAATATTCGCACAATATTGAACTTTAGACGACAAAACCTTGCCGGCCAAAGTTCTAAGCCAAAATATTTCACACAGTAGTTTTTGCAGGAGAACGACGATTGTGTTGCGGGTTAGTATTTTTTATAACACCGTCCCATAGCGTTCCTTTCAGGCCACGGACGATACGTCGTTCGCGAGGAATTGTTTGAGTTGGGCCAGATAGATTGCAATGAAACTTGGGTAAATGATCAACTAACAAATTCTAAATGTAATGGTGATAATGATTTTGCCTTAAAATCAATGGTAGTGTTAGAATCACTAGCTGAAAAATAGCTGCGTATACCGATAGTTCTATTTTAAGGTTACATGAAATACTTTATACCGAAAATGAAATTTTAACAACATGAACTGTATTTCTCGCTCTATTTTATCAAGACGTCAAATATATTAATGTATCAAGTTTTCGTACTTCTGTATTGTTTACAGTGCAAGCTTAAATATTATGTAGTATCAATTCTTAGGGGCTGTCTGGCCGAGGCAGTAAAGGCGTGATCGGTTCGCCCGGAAGGACGTGGGTTCGAATCCCCGTCAGGAAGTCGTAAAATTTAAGAAACGACATTTCCACTTCAGGAGGTGCATATGGCCCTGAGGTTCACTCTGCCTACACCAAAAATGAGTACCAGGTTAATTCCTGGGGGCAAAGGCGGCCGGGCGTAGAGCTAACCACTCTACCCCATCACGTGCCGAGGTTAACAATGGTGCAAGCCTTTACCTTCCACTCCTCCAAGGACCTTCATGGCCTGTACGGAGGTGACTTTGCTTTGCTTTGCTTTTATCAATTCTTGGTCATTTAATCTGATCCAGGACATTCTAGGTTTACCAAATGAAACAATAATGCACAGCATTTTTTTCTGAATGATAAAACAGATTAATCTTTTAAAAATATAGCTTATAATTAACCATGGTAAATGACATGAACTCCATATAAATTAGTGATGTACGCGAGAGATGCCTGGAATCGCGGTACTCGACACTTTCGAGTCCAGGCTCGGACTCGTTTCGCTTGCCAAGACTCGATGACAGCATGACGTCACTCTCTCTCTCGCCCGCTCATCGACGGACGGATGGATGGATGGATGGATGGATGGATGGATGGATGGATGGATGGATGGATGGATGGATGGATGGATGGATGGATGGATGGATGGATGGATGGATGGATATGTACAAGTCACACATCATCTTTGCTACAAGTTGTCGCTAGGTTCTACGGGATTGCAATACAGCGGCACGATAAAAATACTCTTAATGGATGAGCAAAATAAATAATCTGAATTTGATGATGACTTGAGAACGATAATATTACAACTATACACGCATAATAAAGTGTGAAAATATCCGTTCACGGCGTCTCTCACCCACTCCACTGAATATGCCATCTATTCTAATATTGATAACATTGCTTATCTGGCTTTCTGAGCCCAACTTGGCAGGTTCGATACTGGTTTCGTCCGGTGGTATTTGAAGGTGTTCAGATACGTCAGCCTCGTGTCGGTAGTATTACTGGAACGTAAAAGAACTCCTAGGGGACTACATTCCGGCACCTCGGCATCTCGAAAAACCATATAAATGTACGTGGTTGGACCTAAAACTAGTAACATTATTATTATTATTATTATTATTATTATTATTATTATTATTATTATTATTATACTCTCACAAAGGAAACATAACGTAGAGCAACAATGATCGACACCTACAACCCTAATATTGTCATTTAAAGGTTGATATGAACCCAGTCCTTTGTGTGTTAATTGTCTGAAGAAATATACATTACTACGTTTTTTTTTTTTTGTTTTTTTTTTTTTTTTGCTAGTGGCTTTACGTCGCACCGACACAGAGAGGTCTTATGGCCACCATGGGATCGGAAAGGCCTAGGAAACGGAGGAAGCGGCCGTGGCCCCAGCACGTGCCTGGTATGAAAGTGAGAAACCACGGAAAACCATCTTCAGGGCTGCCGACAGTGGGATTCGAATCCACTATCTCCCGCGCGCCCCTAACCGAACCGCCAACTCGTCCAGTTTTTCAGGTATTAAAGGGAGCACCCCACTTAGCCACTGGTCAGTGAATGTTAATGTGATATAATCAAATAGGAATCAGATGAGATTTTCATGTTATTTATGCACAATGCGTGAATACAATACCAATAAGTGATTCTTCTTTTCATTCCACTTTTCCCACACCTGTGGGGTCGCGGGTGCGAATTGCGTAGCGCATGTGAATTTGGCCCTGTTTTACGGCTGGATGCCCTTCCTGACGCCAACCCTATATGGAGGGATGTAATCACTATTGCGTGTTTCTGTGGTGATTTGTAGTGTAGTGTGTTGTGTGAATATGAAGAGGAGAGTGTTGTGATGGACGCAAACACCCAGTCCCCGAGCCAGGAGAATGAATCAGAAGCGATTAAAATCCCCGACCCGCCTGGGAATCGAACTCGAGACCCTCTGAACCGAAGGCCAATACGCTGACCAATCAGCCAACGAGTCGGGCAATACTAATACGTGATACCACAGCGCATATATGTTTCTGAACGCCCTAAACATGTATCTTTGCAATGAATTTATCTGGCAGTAATATTGCCATTATTATGCACAATATTATTACACGTTTTCCTACAAGGACGTCGCGGGAACAATATTCCATAGCAATCAACAAATTCCTGGTGGCTATTTCCAGGATGTACAATAATAATAATAATAATAATAATAATAATAATAATAATAATAATAATAATAATAATAATAACAGAACTCTGACGTTATCGACATTAGAAAAATTGTCCCCATCCCACGCTCATCTTCGGTCCTACTTGTCTATCTTTCAAGTTGACAGTTTGTTATTAAGTCATAATTTTTTCCTACGGTGATAATAATTATCGTAACAATCAAATTATTGACAGCCGATGACTCAACGAAACCAATCATCAGCAGCAAACATATTGCAACCCACATCACAAAAATATTCTGCGGGTGACCTTGAATGCCGTGCACACCAGTACAATAGATTATAGTTCTAAGACATGTCCACAGATAGTGACACTAGTATGCTTGGACTCGAGTCTGGAGTCGAGTATACCGATTCTAACAGCACATTACTCGATTCTACTCGATTCTACTCGATTCCGTCGCTAGCCCACCACTATCTTCGTAACTTCCCCTTTTAAACATCTACGGATTTTTTTTTTTTTTTTTTCGCTATTGGCTTTACGTCGCACCGACACAGATATGTCTTATGGCGACGATGGGACAGGAAAGGGCTAGAAGTGGGAAGGGAGCGGCCGTGGCCTTAATTAAGGTACAGCCCCAGCATTTGCCTTGTGTGAAAATGGGAACCACGGAAAACCCTCTTCAGGGCTGCCGACAGTGGGATTCGAACCTGCTATCTCCCGAATACTGGATACTGGCCGCACTTAAGCGACTGCAGCTATCGAGCTCGGTATCTACGGATTTGATAAGATAATCAGTTATGTGGGGAAACCATATTATAAATTATTATAAATTATTTCGAAGAACCGAGACGGATTATTTGATTATTGGGATGACTATCTCATCTTGTATATTTCAACAGTTGATATTTTTTTCGCCATGTCACGAAAGATTTGGGAATTGTTCCCCTCGTGCCAAAGGAAAGTCCAGTTACAGGAATTTTTCGAAGTTTATAAGGCACAAGGCAGAAAGGGATGGTTGGATTATAAATTATTTTTCTCACTGTGCACGTCAGTCGGCTGAGAGGCTGAAGATTCAAAGCGTACCGCTGGATCAATAATTAAGCTCCGCTCCTCCGTCTATCAATCGCTACAATATCTATCCTGCGAGTGTTGCCTCCATAGGCGATGCAGTGGTCTTCTTCATGTACTTCCAAATTTTTGAGCGAAAAGTACGCTACTAATATAATATTTTACTAGCGCAAATGAGAAAAATGCCGGATTTCTGTGAATAATCTCTCATTTTGAAATGATGTGGACACCCTATGTAACAACGGCAGGCGTGCAATGATCTTCTCTTGCTTTAATTGATCATCCTACAAAGTTTCATTGCAATCGAGGACTTCGATATACCACATTCCTTTATAAAATAACCTAAAAATTACAGTTTCAAGTAAATATTATTTTATGGCAGACGGGCTATTACCATTAACTTTGTGATGTCTTAGTGGATCGTTCTATCAAGTTTCATTGCAGTTGGTTTAGTCCAATACAAACAATTCCCTTATCAGTAATGGTATTATCTGAACTCAACAAAAGATACCTCGGCAACATAAAGTTAAAACTACTGACGTCCAGTTGCAACGTGTTAGAAAAACAGAACAGATAATGTCCATAATATAGTTAATACAGTGAAAATCCAATGAAATCAAATCTCTTGCTGTCTTTCTCTTGAGTTGCGGCGCCAAAAATTCTCTACCCGGCCTGCGTCCAGGCCGACGTATAGAGTTCCCGGTCAGCTTCTCAGGGAAATGTTATAATGGCATCTATTTTTACGTAGGATCCGACAAAGATCATCTTGCTGTTGCAATATTGTTCCATCAATCGCAACCCTGCCGAATGACCGTTTCTTGTAGTAGATTGCCTAGAGGTACGAATAGCCTTCTCGTTTGCTTCCCGATGTAATGGTCCAGATATCTCTTTTTAGTATTATTTCTTTTTGATATTATGGTTTTTATTACCGTATTTCTCTCTGATCATATGCTATATGGCATACATTTACTCCTTAATCTTCCTTTTAACCAGTTTTCTTGATGTACAACGACGATTTGGTATGATATTATTTTCTTCATCGTTTTTTGTGTGCTATCCTTCTTTTTTCTCAGTAAAGAATGATTCAGAATTCAATTTACAACACAGATATCCAAGCACTGTATAGGACGGCGAAAAATCAGGTATGGTACATGAAGACAAAGCATCCATCCACAATTCTTGTTTGACTCACCTATTCTTAGAGAGAATGACGATGGAAACTGGAATCCGTACAATTCCTCCTATTGGCATTCCGCTGAAGGCACCCGATGGGTCACCCATGGACTTCTGTGCATTTGGACTCCTAAAAAGGGCTTTAGAAAATAGACGTCCACGCACTATCAGTGGCCTCTGGAAAGCCTGTCACGAGGAGTGGGATAAAATAGACATGCTAGCTCTGCGAAAAAGGCTGCTGCAATGGAAATTACGTTGTCGGGCTATAGCTAGAAATGTTGGATTTCAAATTGAACATGATCGTTGGTGGAGACTTGGCTTTTCATAAACTAATTACCCTTCAAACATCGTCCCCAGAGATCCCGAACGATCTTCTGTATTCCGTCTAGATCAACTACTCACACAAGGAAAAGAACAATAACGAACAAACGAAAAGAATTGGCTATGGTGGTCTCTCCAAGGCTCAACTGGTTAAATGGCCTATCATTGTTCCTTTCTACGTAAAAATATCGTCGTTTGTGTATGTGATTGGTCTCATTCAGGATCTCCAGTTCAAGTCTGAAGGCCTTAAACGTTGCCTATCGTTTGCCCTTACGTCCACGCATCCTCACATGAAAAGAAACTTTAGTTAATGCCATTCCCTCAATTTCTCTATTTTCTTAATTTTCTTGAAACACAATATCAAAATAGACCCACTATGTTTCCATAAATGACAGTAACAAAAATTAGCCTCAATGTGATGGCTATATTTACATATTTACAATATATGTCACAGTTGCAACTATCTCATGATATTATTAATATTAGTTAATGCACTGCATTATCTACAATAAAATTTACTCATTCTACCGTAATCTGTAAATGGAACCGCAAACCGGGCGGTACCATCCTTTACTTTCCCATGATGTCACAGTCCACGGAAACAGTCACATGTGGTCCTAGGTTTGGCATCCTGAAGTCGTTTGCTGAGAAAGTTATTGCAGATACGTGGTTTTAAAAACTGTTTAGTTGCACTGAAGTTGAAGAAAGTCTCCACAAGTCCGAGTGATTACTGCCTTTTGTAAAAATACTTAACTTCTCAGAAGTTGAAGAACACAAATAAATAGTTGCTTAAATTTTGACGTATGAAGTTGTCGAGGTCGAAATTTCCAGGGTCAAAGACTGGGCCGAAGATGCGGTGACCTTAAGCGATCATCTGGTTGATGTACAGTTGACAGCTGGTTGAAATGTCTTCGAGCATTCATCTGGATGATGAACAATTGATAGTTGGTTAAAATGTCCCTAGTTACACCAGGCAACTAAGTAGCTGAGCATCGTTCAAAAAATCAACATACCGGGCGAGTTGGCCGTGCGCATAGAGGCGCGCGGCTGTGAGCTTGCATCCGGGAGATAGTAGGTTCGAATCCCACTATCGGCAGCCCTGAAAATGGTTTTCCGTGGTTTCCCATTTTCACACCAGGCAAATGCTGGGGCTGTACCTTAATTAAGGCCACGGCGGCTTCCTTCCAACTCCTAGGCCTTTCCTATCCCATCGTCGCCATAAGACCTATCTGTGTCGGTGCGACGTAAAGCCCCTAGCAAAAAAAAAAAAATCAACATGGCTGAGGCTGTACACTGTCCTTAAGCGAAGGTCAAGCCTTGTGCTGGCTGAAGTCTGAGCGCAGAAATGAGGTGCTGAGAACTGGCGGGACAGGCAGAAGGCGTGGCTATGGTAAACAAACTATGTTTTTCGTAAATCAGTCGCAAATTAACAATGATTATCAAGAACGTTCTTATAAAATACAGATAAGGATACAGTGGTCAAAATATGTTAACTATAACAACGAAATATGAAAAAAAATTAATAAAGTTGAGAATATTTAACCCTAGAAGGGTAACAAGGAAATGTAACGCTTATTGGTAACTATACGCTTCCAAGACGTACACGGCGCAAACAACGTCTGTACTGTCTCCTATGTTTCTTTTCTCCAACGTTCTTCGTGTTTACTACATCACTAAGTATAGAGGTTAATTCAATTATATTTTATTTCTGAAACTTGAATTGCGTGTACGTCTACGAGGCGTATTGTTACCATTCTAGGGTTAACAAATGTCACACTAATACGTAATGATCTAAGATTCAAAATAATTTACCTTCCGGAAAGGAGAAGTCACAAGAAGAAATAGGCATTAGTATAATGGCGAAGGGGACGAAGCAACCATCCGTGCGAAAAACAGAAATTTTAACGTGAAAGATTAGACCTAAATGTAACCGTAAAATGCAACAAGTTTAGTAAATTATTAAAGATGTACTACCCATCCAAAAAAGGAATTACAAGGCACAGGGACGTTTAAATAGCAGTGTACATAACTAACTAACGTGCATTTGGGTAGCCGTTAAACTTAAATTTATTACGTATGCTCACAAAATAAATGCGAAGACACGGTATCGATGATTTTTGACTTTTTGAAATCTGATAAACCATCCTGTTTCCTTGAATGCGTTTCCAATCGTTCTGAAGGCACTTATTGACAATATGTTGCGATATTTTGCGAAACAAATTTTTCGCGTTTCTATACACCACAATTTTCTCAATGTTCACTAGGTATTTGATTTGCTCTTTGAGACAATATTAAATAATGTGAGCCTCCCCATTATAACCATTTTGAACTGGCCCTGCGGCCTAGAATAATTTGTGTCAAACGGCTTACGCCAGTATACCTTTTTTTAAAGTTACTGTAGTCAGCGGGCCATTGTCTGGTCTTGTGATTGGTTGCGCATTACTGCGCATGCGCCCGCCGGTCGACTACCAGGCAAAACTGGCCTGCTTCCAGCCGGCCGACGCGACACTCAGTTCGCTTGAGGCAGCCATGTTGTGCTGGTGTGTATTTGTGTCTGGCGTCATGGAGTGTTGGAGTACCAAGAAACCACCGTAAATTGTATGTTAACGGGGATTTTCCCCAGGTAAACTAGTTGAAGACCTCCTGCCTTTTCTTCTGAGCGTTTTTTGGATTTATTTTTCGTCTGGATACTTCACAACGAGGTCTGGATCCCGGTGGCTTGACTGTATTTCTTCGTCAACAATGTCAGGTTAAAAATTCTTCTCATTTCTTCATCACCTAAGGTACGTACCAGTGTTTGACACACTTTAAACGTCGTCCTGAAGAGGATTTTGATATTTTCGAAGATTTCTGGAAAAATAATAATAATAATAATAATAATAAATATTTGGACTTCGCCGTTAAATTTATTCCTATTTGCGTGTGTGGTATCGAAAATCTGGAAAACTGTTTCGGCAACTAATCACAGTAATGTGGAAGGTTCACCATGAACTAAATTGGAATTATTAATTTAAAATTTTACTGATCTACTTTGGCATTTTAAATTGTAACTTTCTTTGTAAACCAAGGTACAGTCTCCAAGGTACCGAACCTTACCTCTTTCGGCTTTCTGTTTGCTTTCCTGTGTTTTGTTTTCTAATTCGTTTGGTATGTTTTCTTCTCCCCCCCCCCCTTCTGGGGTTTGGGTGAATTTTATCATTTTCTCTGGCCTGTTTTTCCTCCGTGTTTTAGGAGGCCTTGCTTGTTTCTTGTGGTTACCTTGGCGACGGTTCGTGTGTGGTTTGTTGTCGGGTTAAGAGTTGTCTGGCGTGTTGAGCCTGTGTGGATCTTGAATTATATATATTTCGGGGTTGAGTGTATCGTTTACTGTTTAAATTAATTTATTTATTTTATACCTCCTTAAATGTTGTGTTACCATTTCCTTGCCCCGCGTGAGGAGGTATTTTTACGTAAAATTCTGTTTGCCTTGGAAACTGTCCTTGGTGTAAACTGAACGTTTTCAAATCTGGTAATAATTAGAAGCGACCGCGTTGAAGATCCAGTTTATTGAATAATTGTTAACTTAGTTTTTTTATTAAATAACTATCCGTGATCGATCACATTTTATTTCAAGTTGTACTTATGTAAGAGAGTCTATTGGTTTTCCGTTGTTTTCTGATTACATTTTATTTGGTACGGAGGTCACCCCTTTCCTTCTTTGTTGTTTTCATAAAGCTCCCCATTTATTATCTGTTAAAGAGTATTTATTTTTCATTAATTGTTAGTTAGTAATGAATTAATTTTCTTTAAAACCCCACCTGGGTATATTCTAATTTATTTTACTTATTGTTAATTTCCTTTTCCATTTTTCAACCTTATGTTGATTTTATTTACATTTTGCCATTATGTTTTAAAAATAAACTCAGGCTTTATCATCTTAATAACTTGGTTTGTTACTTACTATTTGCCCTTCCATTAAATTTTTTTTTTACTTCATGTAAATGCTGGTTTTCATTCGCCACGTTCGGTGGAGCACTGCCATTGATTTTCTTGTGCATTAATTTCCACGGCCTTTAGTTGTCTTCCCCGCTGTTTCCGGTAAGTTTTTCTATGATTTCTTGTTTTTAAATTGTGCTTGAACTTCGGTGTTTTTCTTCTTGTGCCCATCTTCTTCCTCGTGTTCGCTATTACTCCCATTTTGGGGCGGACACGCTAACAACCTTCTCACCAGGGTCTCTATCTCTCTCCCTCTCTCTCTCTCTCTCTCTCTCTCTCTCTCCGTCCTTTTTTTCTCTCTCCCTGGTGGATAAGGTTTTTCACCTCATCACCCCTAGGTGGTACCGGGGTCCTAGAGGGTGGTGAGCGGTGAGAGTGGTATCAGAGCGGTGGTTGTTTGTTGTTCCACTGTTGTTGCTCTGCTGCCTAATCTCTGTTGTTTCTGCCTTGTGCAGCCTAACTTTCCTCCCCTCCTACCCTTGCTTGGTGCAGTGCTGTGGCGAATGTTGGTGGATGGAAACCAAAAATTGAAAAACTAAAAGTGTTATTGTCAATAACGATTGTAAAAGGGAGTGCAAGGATCTTGTGTAATTTTTTGATTATTTTGTTCCATGTTTGCTACCATGGCGCGTGCCGTTACGAACCCCTCCTTCCTGCGTCGTGCCGAATTGGAGTACGAGTTATCCATTCGTGGCCTTGAACCTGCCCGTACTGTTGCTGAGTGCGCTGCCTTGCTATCAGCCAACTCCCAGGTCCCCATTAATGTATTTTCTATTGACAGGAGTCGAGTGGGTGAGTACCTTAACCTGATCTGTGACAATCTTAACGAAATTAATATTATTCGCGAAGAGTTTATTGAATTGCCTCCGTCTAAAGCCCAAGTAAACCGGCTGAGGGCCAGAGCTGACCACTACTCGGGCCGAATTCTGGATTTATTATCTATTAAGCCTGATTCTGTTTTTGTGTCAGAATGTGCTAGATTGTTAACGGTTGTTTCTGGCATCACCTCTGATTTAGACTTGCTGTTGATTAACAGAGATATGGAGAATTGTTCTATTTCTACTGCACTTAACCCTTCTGTACCTACCCAGAGTGTCTCTTCCCACCAAATTGCGTCCTCGACCCATGCCCAAGGTCAGTGCTGTGTGACTGCTCCTTTACTGGAAACCTTAGTCTCTAAGCTAAATTCGGCGTCATCGCCTAATTGTTTAAAGGAAGTCTTTCGGGGAGTGAAGTCCTTTTCTGTAAATTCTATCGATGAGTGTATTCGATTCCTTCGGTTTCTGGTGGAGTTAACCGAGACTGGTAATGTGTACTCAGTTGACGATTTGGGGATTTTCCGCGCCCTCTTCCCTCATTGTGAAGGGATTCTAAAGAGAGAAATTTCTGAAGCTATCTCTAAAAATTTATCGATTAGTACCTTTCATGAACTTGTCCTTTCCAAATTTATTCCCTCTCTTGCTCTCCAAAGTCTTGTGCCCCAACACTGTTTTCGGACCCAGTTCCTGCATGAGAACTTGCTAACTTATGTGCTGGATCTGCGATTCTTTTGCAAGGTTTTTAGAATTTCTGTGCCAGAATGTGAAATGGTCTCTAGAATTTTAAAAGGAATATCTCCTGCGTACCGCTCCTATCTTTCCTTAACCCGTTGCCCTACTACCTTTCAAGAATTGGAAGAGGCCTGTTCCTTTGCTGAAGATGTCAAACATGGGGATGCCTCCAGACCTGTGAATTTCCCTCCCCCTACTACTACCAATTGTCCCGTCCTTCCGTCAACACCTAAGGTAGTGAATGCCCGTAAATGTTACAACTGTGGGTCCCGAAATCATCTAAGAAATTCCTGCCCTGACGTTAGACGTGGTCCAGGCGCTTGCTATTCCTGTGGCTCTAGACAGCATGTTAAAAGAAATTGCCCCTTGGTAGACAGAAATGGTACTCAATGACTAGAAAGGGAAAGGGCAAAGTCTGCCAATTCTAAGTTTGTAAACCCTGAATCTCGTAAGAAACCGGTGTGTCCCCCTAGGTGCAATAGTATTTCTGCTCATGCCCCCTCCTCTGGCACGTGCACATTTGTCGAAGTCAACAATGAACCCGTAGATGCCCTTCTTGATACTGGAAGCGCAGTATGCTTGATGAATTATGCCTGGTTTTGTCAAAAGAAATCCTCGTGTAAACTTCCGGAAATAAAATCCACTAACTTAAGATGCGTTTCGGCTAATTGTCAGTTCTTAAATATTTTGGGGACTGTGAAGGTCAAGTTGAGGATTGGGAATTTCACTTGGAAGATCAAGTGTTTGGTGACATCCAATTTATCATGTAACATTATTCTGGGTACCAATTTTCTATCTTGGGCTGGTGTCGTTTTGGATCCTCAGTGTCGAAATTTCTTTTTTAAATTTTCTCCTGACCTGAAATTTGAATTGATTAACGTTCCCTTGAAATTGCCTAAAGTTTTGTGTGTGGGTTACCCTGAGTCAGATGAGTCTAGTGACATCGATCGGCTTGACCTGAATCATTTAGGAGATGCCGAAGCACAGCAAGTTCGTGATCTTTGCAGGGAATTTCCCGATGTGTTCACTAGCAAGTTAGGCTTGACCAACGTACTCGAGTATGACATTGAGTTGTCGGACCTGCAGCCTGTTCGATCCCCTCCTTATCGCCTTTCCCCACCTCGTATGTTGGAATTAAAGAAAATCATTGAGCAAATGGAAAGAGACGGAGTGATCAGACCTTCGACTTCCCCGTATGCGTCCCCTGTGTTCTTGGTACCCAAACCTTCTGGTGGTTATCGTGCTGTGATTGATTATAGGTCTCTAAATAGTAAGATTGTACTCCAATCTATTCCCCTACCCGACCTTCATACTTGTTTTGGATGGTTCTCAGGTGCAAAATTTTTCACTGTCCTGGATTTGAACCAGGCTTATTACCAAGTGCCCTTATCGAAGAGATCAATTCCCCTCACTGCCTTCATCACCGACTGGAACTTGTATGAGTTCCTCAGACTCCCGTTTGGGCTCAGCTGTGGAGCAGCTGTGTTGTCAAGGTTGTTAAATTCCATTCTCTCTGACATTAAGTTCAGCTATGTCTTTAATTACCTGGACGATTTATTAATTTATTCGAATACCTTCGAGGAACATATGGTGCACGTTAGGGAAGTATTGCTACGGTTAAGGAAAGCCGGCCTTACAGTGAAGTTATCAAAGGTAGCTTTCGCCAGACCCAACATGTCTTTCTTGGGACATGTAGTTTCTTCTGAAGGCGTTTCCATAGATCATTCCAGAACTCAAGCCATTAGGGATTTTCCACCTCCCAAAGATGTCAAGGGCGTTGCTCGATTCATTGGTATGGTCAATTTCTTTAGAAAATTCATCCCTAACTTTGCTGAAGTGGCTGCCCCGTTGAACGACCTTAGGAAAAAGAATGTAAAATTTACTTGGGGTAAAGCCCAGGAGGAAGCTTTTAATTCATTGAAGGTCGCACTGATTAATGCACCTTTGTTAGCTATTCCCGATTTCGAGAAACGTTTCATTGTCCAAACTGATGCCTCTGGGCGTGCTATTGCTGGCGTTCTGTTACAAGAACATGAAGATGGGCGTAGGCCCGTGGCCTACGTATCTAGGGTCCTCAATGATCTGGAGTCTAAGTACTCCATTTATGAACTAGAGTGTCTAGCTGTGCTGTTTGCTCTGGAAAAATTTCGATCTTTCATTGAGCACGTCAACTTTGATCTGGAAACCGATAATCAGGCTCTTTCTTGGGTTTTGAACCGACCAAAAAGGACCGGTAGGATAACTAGATGGGCATTACGGATCTCATCCTTTAATTTCAATGTTCGCCACATTCGTGGGTCTGAGAACGTCATCGCCGATGGCTTGAGCAGGATGTTTGAAGGTCACCCTTGTGCGGAAGCCAACCCATGTGTCGATGAGCTTGCTGTCAATACGGTGGGAGTTAGTGCCATCCTCACCGATTCCCCATTGCTATATCAAGAAATTGGAGATCATCAAAAAACTGATCCGGATCTGAAAAGGATCATTGATACAATCAGTAGCGGGATCGAAGTGAAACCTTACTCCTTATCTAAGGGTGTTCTCTGTTGTAAGGGTCGCAAGGACCATAATTCCAAAATTGTCGTTCCTAAGGTTCTGGTACCGGTCATTTTCAAGTATTACCACTGTTCACCCCTTGGCGGTCATCTAGGAAATTTCAAAACTCGTTTGAAAATCAGGCAATTCTTTGTTTGGAAGAAAATGGATAGTGATATCAGGAACATGGTCAAATCTTGTAAATCTTGCGCCATCAGCAAACCTAATTTGAATAACCGAGTGGGATTATTGTCTTCATCACAAGCTTCGCGCCCCATGGAACGACTGTTCATAGATTTCGTAGGACCCCTCCCCCGATCTTCCTTGGGAAACACCCACATTTTTGTCTGTATAGATGCCTTCTCCCGGTTCTGTTGGATCTTTCCCACCAGGTCCACTAATTCACGTACCTCTATCTCCTGTCTAAATTCCATCTTTGCATCATTTGGCCCACCTAAGTTCTTAGTGTCTGACAACGCTAGTTCTTTCACCAGTAACTCCTTCAAAAGGTATCTGTTTGAGTTGGGCATTTCACATGTCACCACTATTCCATACTATCCAAATCCTTCTTATGCAGAGAGGTTGAATCGGAACTTAAAATCTGCGTTGATAGCGTATCATCATGACAACCAGTCCAAATGGGACTCCTGTCTGCATTGGTTGGCCCATGCTTTCAATTCCGCTACTCATGAGTCCCATGGTAAGACGCCTATGTCTTTAATGTTTGGCTATACTCCGTACTCCCCTATGTCTAACCTGCTATGTATTGAGGATCTTCTCCCAGACCTATCTAGGCCTAATGATGTTCAAAAGATCTGGAACGAAGCAAAAAGGAATCTAGCTGTGTCATACGAAAAGGTCAAAAAGCAGTACGATAAAGGTAGGAAACCGTCAAAATTCAATGTTGGTGATCTCGTGTATGTTAAGTGCTACCCAATGAGTAAGGCCGTGAATAAGTTTTCGGCAAAACTTGCCCCTAGGTACCAAGGCCCGTGCACTGTGTTGGAGTTCTTGTCTCCCGTTTCTATTTTAGTAAGCGACCCTGTAGCAAAGCGTATTAGGCGCGTTCATGTTTCTCAAATTAAACCTGGTTGATCTGGTAAATTGTACCGCATCTTCCGCTGGATGGACGCACCTTTGGTAACTGACCTGTATCGTTAGTGAATTTAGCACGCATACTGTGGGATGGCGAGCGAGTCAATCTGGTCCTTTCTGTGCCTCGTGTTGGTGACTCTAATTTAGTACTTCTCGTATATTACTGTTTCTAGGTGTGGATTCTTGTAGTTAGAAATTGTCTTTCCTTAATTGTCTTGTGACGGTGGTATTAATACCTTGGAATTGATATCCTCGTTATCTAACCTTATGCTTATGTGGTGCGCTAACGAAGTTCCTTTGGGGAAATCTGATGACATCTAACTTAAATTGTGCTTGGTTGTCCCTCTGTTTTCTCTAGGCTTATGTAATTTCAAAGACTTGTTTCTTCTGTAGCTCCGCATAGGATTCCTTCCGCCGAACCCTTCGATCATCTTGTGACTTAATCATTGCTGAGCTATGGTGTGCTTGGGATGGAATGTAAGGGAGTGTGTCTGGTGCCTGAGCGTTTACCATTTTGTCATCCTTTCATTGTGTGCGGGTGTTTGAAGATGTGTGGTGCTTAGTCATGATTGGGTTACTATTTGTGCCATTTTAGTATTGTACGATTTCTGATTGTGGTGTGTTTCGATCTATTGGTGTCGGAAAGGTTCCCTGCTTGCCTTCTGCATGGACCGCGTGTCTTAAAGGTGTTTCTGTTCCGGATACTGATGTTTGTATTCTTCCATGATTGAGAGATCTGACACTCCTACCTTTGGGCACTCTTCGCGGCTGTTCTAAAGGTGGTTTTCTATGCGTGAACCCTCTATATTATTTTTCCTGTAATGGGTTTTTGGGCTGAATTTATCTTCCTAACCTTTTGGTTTTGGGGTTATGTAGAAAATCTGTCTCCGATTTTTCCTGTGGGCGTTCGGTTGGTGCGCTCCTGCCAGCATTATGGTTGTATCTCCTGTGTTGTAACTTGGTAATGTTGTTGTGAGTTGTTTGGATCCTTTTGAAATGTGGACCGTTAGTAACGTTGTGTAATTTTCCTTATCTACCGGTTGGCGTGTGGAGTTTTCGGTGGTACTGTCGGACTTCCTTCCTGAGGATATTTCTCCTTTTGTGCTTCTGTGGGATGGACCTAGTCCTTAATCTGTACCTGGTTTGCTGTTGTAATTTCTGCTTGGTATTGTGCTGTTGGGTTGTAGTCTGTGAGCACGCGTTGAGGATAGTTATCCTTTACCTCTCTATTAATAACCCGTGCTGCTAGCTTGTCATTATTTAGGTAATTGTGTTTTGGATTACGTTGTTTGGCTGTCAAGTCACCTTGGTTGGGATGTGATTTGTCCTTTAATTTACCTCTGTGTCACGGTAGATTTGGCTGTTGGTTTGGTATCCACTACTCCGAAGAAGCACACCTTCGGGTGGGCAATTCTTAGTTATCTCTTGGCTCTGGGATTTTCGACTTGTTCTTCCTCACGCTGAATTAGGTTTGTGGTTACTATTCTGTGCCACGTTGCCTCGTGCATTTAGTTTCGGTGGTTGTACCTTGATGTGGCCGTTGTGGATGACTGACTGATCGCGATTTTTCCATCTGGTAACCTATAGGAGTCTCCTGATTGCCCATCGAGGCTACTGTTGCCTGTCTTACCTATCTGTAACTCGTGTAGGTTCTGCGTCCCTTCTCCTTGATGGTTTTCCGTTGGTTTGTTCAAAATTAGGTTTCTATGCTTGAGTCCTTACCTGTGTTTGTGGGTGAACTAGGATAAGTTGCCGATCCCAGTGTGGTTTGTATTCTGGCTCTACCCCTCGTTCTTGACCCTTGGACCGATTGACGAGTTCGCCACTCTGTGGTTGTGTGTGTGTCACTCCAATATCTAAAAGTGTAATTTGATAGGTCATTCATGTGTCCTCTTAGTTTAACGTCTGGTATTCTAAACCATATGTTCCAAGGACGTCTATTCTTTGGAGTGGTCCTGTACCTTTACTTATATATTTTTCTTGTGGGTGATTTGTGCTTGAGTAATATTACTGATTTCCCTTCCGTTATGTTCTTGATCCTTAGGGATATCTGTCTTTGTCCTAGTTGGTATTATGTGTTGGATTGTACCCTATGTTTCTATGTGTTCTTGTTCATTGTTTCTCTACGTGTCATGGCTAAGTGTCCTTCGTGGCAGTGTAACATGGTATATTTTATGTAGTTTCCCTTTGATTTCTTAATTGTTGTTGAATGGGCCCTCCTCTTCCTTCGGTACTATATTGGACCAAGTGGAAAGCTCTGGGCTTCAGCTAGTTTGTTGGTAACTAGCCTATGTAAAGTTAATTGGCGGATCTGTGGATCCTGTAACTGAAAACTCACCTACTTTAATTTCCTGATTCGCTTTTTGTTCCTCCCTCTTCTTGTGGTTTTGCCCCCATTCGGGTCTTCCAGTGCGTTTCATTTCCCCTGTAGTCTCCCTTTGCAACACAAGATCATGCGTTTCCTTAATTTCAAAGGAGACTTGTAAAGGTATTCACGCATTAAAAATTAATTTACCACCGTGCTTGAGAAAATAACCTGAATGCGTGGACTTATAAACATGTGGTTTTGGATTAATTTTGGTCAGTATATCTGTGATTAGTGTGAGAGTTGCCAAACCTCAAGGTGAACTGCGTCATGTGTCATAAACTATATCATTGTGTGATGCATAGAAAACATGTGTATTAGGTGAACCTGAAACTTTGGTGAACTCTGGTCATTGTGCTCTCTATTTGATGACAAACATTACTCTGGTGATTTTCCGAGTGCTCGGTTAACATTTCTGGACACTGATGTTGATCGCACCCGCCAATTATTTCTAAAAACTATGTGATATGGAACTGTGTCTTGGACTATTAACCTGGTCATGTGAACTCCTAACTAAAATTAGTTAATCTTGGTGGTCGTTTTCTGTTGGACAACTTCGCCCAAATTTAGTATATGTGTGACCACCACATCATTGATGGCATATGCATGTGATTTTGTCGTCGATTCGGGGCGGGAGGGCTGAGACAATATTAAATAATGTGAGCCTCCCCATTATAACCATTTTGAACTGGCCCTGCGGCCTAGAATAATTTGTGTCAAACGGCTTACGCCAGTATACCTTTTTTAAAGTTACTGTAGTCAGCGGGCCATTGTCTGGTCTTGTGATTGGTTGCGCATTACTGCGCATGCGCCCGCCGGTCGACTACCAGGCAAAACTGGCCTGCTTCCAGCCGGCCGACGCGACACTCAGTTCGCTTGAGGCAGCCATGTTGTGCTGGTGTGTATTTGTGTCTGGCGTCATGGAGTGTTGGAGTACCAAGAAACCACCGTAAATTGTATGTTAACGGGGATTTTCCCCAGGTAAACTAGTTGAAGACCTCCTGCCTTTTCTTCTGAGCGTTTTTTGGATTTATTTTTCGTCTGGATACTTCACAACGAGGTCTGGATCCCGGTGGCTTGACTGTATTTCTTCGTCAACAATGTCAGGTTAAAAATTCTTCTCATTTCTTCATCACCTAAGGTACGTACCAGTGTTTGACACACTTTAAACGTCGTCCTGAAGAGGATTTTGATATTTTCGAAGATTTCTGGAAAAATAATAATAATAATAATAATAATAAATATTTGGACTTCGCCGTTAAATTTATTCCTATTTGCGTGTGTGGTATCGAAAATCTGGAAAACTGTTTCGGCAACTAATCACAGTAATGTGGAAGGTTCACCATGAACTAAATTGGAATTATTAATTTAAAATTTTACTGATCTACTTTGGCATTTTAAATTGTAACTTTCTTTGTAAACCAAGGTACAGTCTCCAAGGTACCGAACCTTACCTCTTTCGGCTTTCTGTTTGCTTTCCTGTGTTTTGTTTTCTAATTCGTTTGGTATGTTTTCTTCTCCCCCCCCCCCTTCTGGGGTTTGGGTGAATTTTATCATTTTCTCTGGCCTGTTTTTCCTCCGTGTTTTAGGAGGCCTTGCTTGTTTCTTGTGGTTACCTTGGCGACGGTTCGTGTGTGGTTTGTTGTCGGGTTAAGAGTTGTCTGGCGTGTTGAGCCTGTGTGGATCTTGAATTATATATATTTCGGGGTTGAGTGTATCGTTTACTGTTTAAATTAATTTATTTATTTTATACCTCCTTAAATGTTGTGTTACCATTTCCTTGCCCCGCGTGAGGAGGTATTTTTACGTAAAATTCTGTTTGCCTTGGAAACTGTCCTTGGTGTAAACTGAACGTTTTCAAATCTGGTAATAATTAGAAGCGACCGCGTTGAAGATCCAGTTTATTGAATAATTGTTAACTTAGTTTTTTTATTAAATAACTATCCGTGATCGATCACATTTTATTTCAAGTTGTACTTATGTAAGAGAGTCTATTGGTTTTCCGTTGTTTTCTGATTACATTTTATTTGGTACGGAGGTCACCCCTTTCCTTCTTTGTTGTTTTCATAAAGCTCCCCATTTATTATCTGTTAAAGAGTATTTATTTTTCATTAATTGTTAGTTAGTAATGAATTAATTTTCTTTAAAACCCCACCTGGGTATATTCTAATTTATTTTACTTATTGTTAATTTCCTTTTCCATTTTTCAACCTTATGTTGATTTTATTTACATTTTGCCATTATGTTTTAAAAATAAACTCAGGCTTTATCATCTTAATAACTTGGTTTGTTACTTACTATTTGCCCTTCCATTAAATTTTTTTTTTACTTCATGTAAATGCTGGTTTTCATTCGCCACGTTCGGTGGAGCACTGCCATTGATTTTCTTGTGCATTAATTTCCACGGCCTTTAGTTGTCTTCCCCGCTGTTTCCGGTAAGTTTTTCTATGATTTCTTGTTTTTAAATTGTGCTTGAACTTCGGTGTTTTTCTTCTTGTGCCCATCTTCTTCCTCGTGTTCGCTATTACTCCCATTTTGGGGCGGACACGCTAACAACCTTCTCACCAGGGTCTCTATCTCTCTCCCTCTCTCTCTCTCTCTCTCTCTCTCTCTCTCTCTCTCTCTCTCTCTCTCTCTCTCTCTCTCCGTCCTTTTTTTCTCTCTCCCTGGTGGATAAGGTTTTTCACCTCATCACCCCTAGGTGGTACCGGGGTCCTAGAGGGTGGTGAGCGGTGAGATCTTTCTCTCACTCTCTCTGCCTCTGCCTCTCTCTACCTGTGTGTGTGTGCGCGCGCGCTTGTACAAATCAGAGATAAATAAAACGACATCTCACACGACGAGCTATCACGCCGAAATCCAGAGCTGCACTAATTGATGTACTGCGTGGAAGGGTGATTTTAGTACCATAAGATGGCGGCTTGCATCACCCGATGACATCATACCGAGTTCAGGCTGTCCTATCTATGTACAGTGGTCCTTTCACCTTACAATGAGATACTGAACACCGACGTCACATGTGTTGTCAAGAAATTATTTCGATTTTAATAATCATACCAATTATTACTACGCATCCATTATTATTACAAAATATATTCCAAAATATCTTGGCGATACGGCCCGCCGATACTATAGACGTGTTCTATGTCAAGAGTGGTTGGAGAAGAAAAAAGGAAACATTATTAATTCAGAATTAAGTACATGAAAATTAGGAACAGCAACATCGCCAAGAAGAACATAAGTAACAGTATATATATAATAAAATAAATAATGGAGAATCCTTCAATTGTCAAAGATCTTTCACATTTTGTGGTCTGACCTGGCAACTGCGCAGTGGTGATTCATGTCCTAATGTAAAAGATTTAATAAAGAAAGAGCAATGATAAAAAATCAATGGGAAGCGATAAGTCGTTTGTTACTTGATAAAGAGTGTTAGTGAGAGTGAACATGAAATGTTAACAATAATAATAATAATAATAATAATAATAATAATAATAATAATAATAATAATAATAATAATAATACCGAGCTCGATAGCTGCAGTCGCTCATGTGCGGCCAGAATCCAGTATTCGGGAGATAGTGGGTTCGAACCCCACTGTCGGCAACCCTGAAGATGGTTTTCCGTGGTTTCCCATTTTTTCACCAGGCAAATGCTGGGGCTGTACCTTAATTAAGGCCACGGCCGCTTCCTTCCAACTCCTATCCCATCGTCGCCGTAAGACCTATCTGTGTCGGTGCGACGTAAAGCCAATAGCAATATATATATATATTAATAATCGTATGGCCTCAGCTATCGTGTGCAGACATTTCAATTTGATGCCACCTGGCTGTCTGCTCGTCAATGTCGACGTTTCGTTTTACTCTAGGCCTACAAGGTGGCAGACCGAGTAAACCGAAACTCTCTTGGGCGTCTGTAGCTGAGATTTAATTAATTTTGTCGGGTAAACACCAAATGTGTCACCAGAGATCTTTTACATGCCGACATCGTACGACATGGAGTGCCGAATGGACTTTTTTCCGCCCTTCAAAAATCCGATTACCTCTGCCGGGTTTGAACCCGCTATCTTAGGATCCGGAAGCCGACTCTGTACCATTGATCCACAGAGGAGCCCGAGGCCTTAGAGTTAGCCAAGATCCAATCTCAAAGCTACAGCAGGGATCATTTGCTACATTCCCTGTATCATCCATATCAGTCATCCGAACGGAATTAAAACATGAAATGTTAAATACATCTTTTATATTCTTTCTTAATCTGTTTACCCACCAGGGTTGGTTTTTCCCTCGGACTCAGCGAGGGATCCCACCTCTACCGCCACAAGGGCAGTGTCCTGGAGCGTGAGACCTTGGGTCGGAGGATACAATTGGGGAGGATGACCAATAACTCGCCCAGGCGGCCTCACCTGCTACGCTGAATAGGGGCCTTCTGGAAGGATGGGAAGATGGAACGGGCAGGCAAGGAAGAGGGAAGGAAACGGTCGTGGCCTTAATCTCTCTTATATTACTTCACTAAAATCGTTACAGTAACATAAAAACAGTGGGCTATGTGTTAAAGATAGATATATGCTGTCACGGACTTTTTTGAGAAAATATTTATGCTGAACAATTCTTACCCTCATAGTATGGATTATCTTTAATGGTTTAGCCAGCGTAAGCTACAGAGGCGCACAAACGGCCATTTTTTTCTTCGATTTGCTTCACTGCTGCTCTGCTTCCTTTAGTCATAGAAGAATGTTTCTAACAGTTACATAAACCTTCTCGAGAAACGCTTAATAGAATAGAATGGTGAAAACCGCATCAAAATCCATCCAGTGGTTCTTGAGATTATCTCTCACAGACAGACAGACAGACAGACAGACAGACAGACAGACAGACAGACAGACAGACAGGATCGAGGACTTTATACTTAGCAGAGATACACACATACATACATATATACATACATACATACATGCATACATACATACATACATACATACATACATACATACATACAAGGAGAACAATGAACGATTACAAAATTAAGTAAAGCAGTTAGACAACCAGTGAGTTGGCTGAGTGGTACAGGCTGCGTAGCAGTAAGCCTACAGTCGGGAGATGGTCGGTTCGAAGCCCACCATCGGCAGCACGTAAAACAGATTTCCGTAGTTTGCCATATTTACAACAAGCAAATACCAAAGCTGTGCCTCAATCAAGATCACGGCAGCTACCTTCCTATCCCATCGTCGCCAGAATCCTATCTGAGTCAGCATGACCACTAGCAAATAAAGAAAACAACCCTAAATGTCTCTCTCAGAAATGTGTTTTTAAAGGTAAGAAAGTTCGTAATCTTACGTGAATGTTTATATCGTGAACACAGCCACGGAACCTTCAGTTTTATAAGGAATACGAACCATAGGGGTATTACTGATAATTTCAAACACCATGCTTCCATTGGCTGAGATTCGTAACACGACCGCCTTGGTGAGAAGTCAGTGACGAATGCACTCAGCTACAACGTCCCAGAAATATATAGAATGAAGATATAATGTTATACTCCCTTACCAAGTTCCCGTAGTCTCACTTTCCAAAAATACGATATTTTTGTTCTATGGTTTGGAGTCATCTGTAAGCTTCCGCACCATATGGCGAGGAAATCCGCCATTAAGTCAAAAACATATGAGTAATTATAGAAACGTTGTCATAACCAGAATGAGTACTGCGCGAGAATCAAGACGGCCAACTCCATAATTATATCCCTTAGTCCTACGGGTGTGCGACAGGCCTCACATGGCCTGTGTCATACACTCAAAATTGGTTATTTTCCTTAATTTTATGACATATTGTTGTTTGGGGCATCACTCCACAGACTGGTTTGATACAGCAGTCCATACCACCCTATAATGTGTTAACCTTTCTATTTCTACGTAACTACTACATCCCAAAGCTACATTAATATATGTCATATTCATACTTTGATCAGTCCTTGACGTTCTTACCACCTACACTTCCTTCAAAAATTAACTGAAATAGCCATGGGTGTCTTAAGGTGTGTCCTATCATCCCATCTCTTATTCTGGTGAAAAAAAAATGACATGGCGTATGGCTTTTAGTGCCGGGAGTGTCCGACGACAAGTTCGGTTCGCCAGATGCAGGTCCTTTGATTTGACTTCCGTAGGCGACCTGCGTGTCGTGATGAGGATGAAATGATGATGAAGACGGCACATACACCCAGCCCCCGTGCCAGCGAAATTAACCGATTATGGTTAATTCCCGACCCGGCCGCTAATCGAACCCGGGACCCCTGTGACCAACGGCCAGAACGCTAACCATTTAGACATGGAGCCGGACTCTTGGTCAAAATGTGACAAATCGCTTTCCTCTCATCAACCAGATTCCATACATGATTTGATCTACACATCAAGCGTTCAGCAATCTTCTACCACGTGCAGATTTCTTCTGTAACACCGCATTTCAAAACGCTATATTTCCTTTCTTTCTTTCTTTTTCTTTCTTTCTTAGCTTTGTTGTCCGTCTTCCACTTCTATACACTCCAGATGAAAAATCTTCAAAAACATGACATCTATATATATAAAATAAGAGTTTTGTCTGTACATTGCTCAGAATTTGAAAAGAATGGTATTTCTGTATCGGTCATGTCCATAGTAACAAGAAAATGTACTTTTTACTTTTCCGTAATGTCTGTCTGTCTGTCTGTCTGTCTGTCTGTCTGTCTGTCTGTCTGTCTGTCTGTCTGTCTGTCTGTCTGTCTGTCTGTCTGTCTGTCTGTCTGTCTGTCTGTCTGTCTGTCTGTCTGTCTGTCTGTCTGTCTGTCTGTCTGTCTGTCTGTCTGTCTGTCTTTATGTATGTATGTACACGCATCACGAGAAAACGGCTGAAGAGCATTTAATGAAAATCGGTATATAACGTCGGGGGATGAGCCGCTACAATCTAGGCTATAAATAATTTTATACACGCTGAGTGAAATGGTAGTTTAGGGGAAGGCCTTAAATGTAAGTATCGAATATTTATATTATTAGCAGTCCAATCGATTAATACTATATAATTAAAGTTATATAGAGTTAAATTTCCAATCAATTATGTCTTATACATTTTTACCATACCGGCTCTGATAACACAGATATTAATGAATTTGTATTTTTGTTGCTAAGTCCATATCAACGCCGAGCCACGAGGAAATGGGTTAACAGAATTTAATGAAAACCGCTATATAGAGTCGGGGAATAAGAAACTACAGTCTAGGCTATAAATAATTTTATTCGCCCGAGATGAAATGGTAGTTTAGGGGAAGAAGCCTAAAATTTAATTTTTAAATAACGGTACCTATGCTATCGAAAAGTACTACATAACAAAAGTTACAGACAATACAATTTCCGATCATTTATGTTTCATTCAGTTTTACTGTACTGACTATGATAAGAGTGGTATTTCAGAAGGCCTACAATATCGAAAACGCATAACACTGATCAACAATAACTTTACACTGACCATTGTTTGTTGTGATGTTCTTTGTTTCTTATGGTGCCGCACAACTCCGATAGATGGGATTACTACTGCATACCGAGTATAACAGCCTGACTCCACATTGGCGGGAAATAGCTCGGCAGTTGGAAAACTTTCTTCTTTAGCATGCCATTCCTCTGATTCATATATTTTCTGATACTGCAGTTACGTAACACACAGGTTCTTCATAGTAATCCAGCTATTCGATCCCTACTCTGACGCGCTGTTTTGAATGAGCTGTATGCGCACTTACGGCAGAGGCTCACGTAGTAGTAGTAGTAGTAGTAGTAGTAGTAGTACTATGCGCACTTACGGCAGAGGCTCACGTAGTAGTAGTAGTAGTAGTAGTAGTAGTAGCAGTAGTAGTAGTACCTGGTCTAGAATTACAATTTAAGCCTATTTCAAATTATAGCACCACAATTCACTAAATAACTCAAAAAAGTCAACCCTGAAAAGAGCCGTTTCTTAAGAAAAGCTTCTTCCTCTTCACTTTTATTAAATTCTACATTCATTTAATTCCAAATTAGCAATGAAGAGGTGGCTTCTCCCCTGGCTTGGAGGGAAAAATTGCCTCCAAGTCAGATAGATTTTTCCGTTGCCAGTGTAGTGAATTGAGATTTTCCGACTCATCGGGTACTCCTAGGAAACAGATTGGTAAAAGGGCATAGTTTTTGCCCTGGGACTCTCCACTATTCGGGTCCCCCCTCCCCCCATCGCCGAAAAAACGAATAGTTTTCACGGATCACAGCTGTCTGCGGCTTGGTCATTCCAGCTCCGGAATTCCAGCATAGTACTGTTCGTTAAAAGTGAGAAAGTGTGTGGTCTTTCATTTGATCGAGTATTTCATATGAAAGCATTGCTTTTAATTGCGCCATTCCTACTGACGTCATTGCAATGTTCTATGTTCATTTCAGTTGGGAAAAACCACTAAGACAGTTTCTGAGGATGTAAAATGGCTGGTGGAGAGTGAGTGTCTGTCATTACAATGAAAACTCACCAAGCTGATTGTGACGGATGGTAGGCAAGCGGGCCTATCATTACAATGAAAATTCCCTAACCCAATCTTCATATGAGAAAAGACGTTTGGTTACTTCCCAGTCGCGCTTCTAGGGTAACGTTAAGAGCTATGCAATTTAATACAATCTTGCTCACAACGTGTACACTACTTAGCCTAGAATTCTGTATACAATGTAGAATTCCGTAGCGAAGCACGGGTACATCAGCTAGTAAAGAATAAAAGATGGTTTCTCTCTTATCCTCCAAATGAACTCATTAAGGGACGCATAATGGTGTATATCTTTTTGAGAAATATAGGAGGTGTGGGTTTTGACATTTAATTCCCCCACGAACCAGATTAATATGTTTAAACAGAAATAAATTTTGGAAGCCGGCTTGGTGGCCATGATCGTTAAGGCGTTATGTCTATAATGGTCTGACACCGTGGTTGGCGTCCGGCCCCATGGTTAAATGGTTAGCGTGCTGGCCTTTGTTCCAGAGGGTCCCGGGTTCGATTCCCGGCCGGGTCGGAGACCTCAATCTTAAATGGTCAATTCCCTTGGCTCGGGGACTGGGTATTTCTGCTGTCCCCCAACATCCCTACAACTCACACACCACACATAACACTATGCTCCACTACAATAACACGCAATTACACATTGCAGATGCCGCCCACCCCCATCGGAGGGTCTGCCTTATAAGGACTGCACCCGGCTAGAAATAGCCACACGAAATTATTATTCCCGTGGTTGGCCAGTTCAAGTCCCGTTGTTCGAAAAAATGTTCACCTTCAGAATCTTGGTGGTAGGGTAGGAGAGGTGGTGGTATACAATTTCTAATCACTAGATTGCGAACGCCTGGTTTTAATTCCAAACAACTCCGCAGTGTTCCTGTGGAGAGAGGGCATATGATGCTGTTGATGGTGATTCGTCCGTCGAATAGAGACGAAAAGCGTTGAAGAGACCCCTTGGTGCTATTCGCCAGGTGTAGGCTATATGCTGGCACCGGGTTTCATCTTCTCCCTTTCAGCTATCATTATATCACGCCATTCATCTCACTGACTCCTCTGATGAGTTAAAAGTTAGGTAGGGCATTTGGTCGTAAAACCTCGCTAAGAAGATTCATCTCACTTCATAGCCGACCCCGTAGAGAAACGGGAAATAAATTTTAGAACTGAGTCCGGACCTTGATTTCATGACAATGTGACCTTGGATACTACTCCGCAGCACAGAGAACAAAACCTCGGACCATTACAGCGCTGCCACTATAACAGCGTTAAGAGACATTAAATATATGGAAACTTATATCGTAATGAATCCCTTTGTCCTGCACTCTACATTAATCGGATAACGAAGTCAAGCGAATGAAAATATCATTACAGCGAGTGCTCAAAAAGAAGCGTTATATAATCAGATTTACGATAAACGAGATTATACCCCAAAACTCGATCATCAGAACCATTAAAAGTTTTCACTGGTAGTGGAAGGAAATTCTATTCATACCGCAGACTTCTTTGTGTAATTATCTTCTGCAGCCGTTCAGGCGGTATACCATAGAAAATATTATTGAAAGAGCATCGTTAGTGGCGAGAAATATTTCAAAATAATGTTTGCACTAATACAATACTTCTATCACTCCTCTCGACGTGCAGACCAGATTCTTCCCATGGATAGAAAAAATAAATTTCAAATGAAACTTGGCCTCCACAGAGGAAAGGCAAAATTAAAGAAAATAGTATATTTCGATATTAACATTAATTCTTTTATCGTGCACTCCACATGAATCAGATAACACGTCAAGTGAAGTCACAGTCGCTTGAAAAAGAATGAGTACGTAACATTGTATAAGTCCCTCGCAGGTACACTTTACTCAGAAACACCAGAGCTTTGAGATATAATGTTTGTTCTGGGTATCCACAGGGTTTCTATCCACATGATAGGTGAATTATAATTTGGTAATAATTTTTTTTTTTTTTTTTTTTTTTTTTTTTGCTAGTGATTCTTTACGTCGCACCGACACAGATAGGTCTTATGGCGATGATGGGATAGGAGTTGGAAGGAGGCGGCCGTGGCCTTAATTAAGGTACAGCTCCAGCATTTGCCTGGTGTGATAATGGGAAACTACGGAAAACCATCTTCAGGGCTGCCGACAGTGGGATTCGAACCCGCTATCTCCCGGATGCAAGCTCACAGCCGCGCGCCTCCAACCGCATGGCCAACTCGCCCGGTAATAATTATAATTCAGTCTGAGAATATATTAAATGCGAGTAACATAAAATGCCATGCACTCACTCTTACTTAAGCAACTATACAGTGATCATTATGTACAAAGTGCCGTCCAGTAATCACAGCTCGTGGTAAAGAGGATCAGTACAGTTAAAATGAGCTTAGGAACTAACACTTTAATTCGCAATTTTCTTGCGGAGTCGAAGACCTCCGCTTGATATGAAAAACTGCATTCCATTACTTTTCCTCTGTTGACTCTTATAAAAACTGCGAATTAGAGGGGAATGTCAGAAACTGTATGGCAACTCATGGGACAATTTTATTATCATTATTATTATTATTGTTATTATTATTATTATTATTATTATTATTATTATTATTATTATTATTATTATTATTATTATTATTATTATTATTATTATTTGCTAGTGGCTTTACGTCGCACCGACACAGATAGGTCTTATGGCGACGAAGGGATAGGAAAGGCCTAGGAGTTGGAAGAAAGCAGCCGGGGCCTTAATTAAAGTACCGCCCCAGTATTTGCCTGGTGTGAAAATGGGAAACCACGGAAAACCGGGCAAGTTGGCCGTGCGGTTACGAGCGCGCAGCTGTGAGCTAGCATCCGGGAGATAGTGGGTTCGAATCCCACTGTCGGCAGCCCTGAAGATGGTTTTCCGTAGTTTCCCATTTTCACACCAGGCAAATGGTGGGGCTGTTCCTTCCCATTCTTAGGCCGTTCCTGTACCATCGTCGCCATAAGACCTATCTGTGTCGGTGCGAAGTAAAGCAAGTAGCAAAAAAAAATTGTTTTTCAAATTATGGTATAAACTATGGCACGTAAATGGTATACACCAGACGTGACAGCTTAAGCCGTGTAATTACTACTGCTGGAGGGCTCAAAGCTTTAACATACAAGCAAATTTTCAAAGTGAGTGGTCTCGTAGTGAATACAGAGTTACAATGACTTAAACTTCACGCCCGAAGTAGCCGCGTCGAATTATGTATGGTAAAGCTGATTTCTCACGGCAATAAGGGTTCAAACCCTCCATTAATCATTGATTTATTTATTTATTTATTTATTTATTTATTTATTTATTTATTTATTTATTTATTTATTTATTTATTTATTTATTTATTTATTTATTTATTTATTTATTTATTTATTTATTTATTTACTTTCTTTCGTTTCCGTTCTGTACTCGGGTAGGCATCCTTCGTGAAGATTTTACTTTACTTAAGTATCAGGTATCCTTATAACGAAGTTATAATAAATAAAATAGATACAATAAAAATCGCCACCTAAACGCCGACTGCGGACAAACGCATTGTGTATGCCATTCTCAGAATTATGCTGGACTCATTCAACCCAGTAATAGATAGGGAATACATGCTTTTGACGTTGCGAATATTTACTACTACCTGGGCTTAAGAGGGACATGATTCAGCTAACTGCGATCTATACAATAAAACAAATATGTCTACACATTCGAGTCACAGTTCTCGTACAGACAACACCTACGTATTTAGCTGAACGTTACGTGAATATAAGAAGTAACTGTGAGCTTGCATTCGGGAGGTAGTGGGTTCGAACCCCACTGTCAGCAGCCCTGAAGATGGTTTTCCGTGCTTTCCCATTTTCGCACCAAGCAAATGTTGGAGCTGTACCTTAATTAAGGCCACGGCCACTTCCTTCCTACTCCTAGCTCTTTTCTACCCCATCGTCGCCATAACACCTATCTGTGTCGGTGCGACTAAAGCCAATTGTAAAAAAAAAATATATATCGTAAATAAGGCGTAATGCTTGAAAAGCACGACGCTCATACTAAGAACGATTTGCTGGACGAAGACTGACGACTGTGGATCCCAGCATTATCTGTGTGGCTCGTAGTACAACAGAAATAAGGAAACCTGTAAACACCATGAACTTCCTGAAGGATCAATGTTTATTATGAAGTCATTTTATAGAGATCTTGCCCATTCTGATTTACTGAAATGTTTGCAAGGGAAAACTCTTAATGAAACCTTTAACAGTGTAATCTGGAATTGTGTGACTAAAAAATGTTCTTTTGCAGTGTAAAACCCTAAAGCCTGGAATGCTTGCTTGCTTGCTTGCTTGCTTGCTTGCTTGCTTGCTTGTTTAAAGGGGCCTAACATCTAGAACATCGGTCCAAAGCTGGTAGTCTACGATTCTGTAATAACATTTACTTTGGGAAGTGCAGGAAAGTTAGGATACTTCAACACCTAGGGACCCAAACAGGGCGCAATTCCGTCGATGCCTGAAACATTAAAATTGGAAGATTTTAGGGTGGAAGCTAATGCAACAAAGAGAAGCGAAGAAGCTAAAATAAGCCTAAAGGACAAAGAAGATACGAGGGCAAGTCAATAAGTATCTGCAATTTTGCTCCAGTCGTCTTTAGGTTGGCTCTATGGCGTTGTGTGCTCACCAGCCGCTAGATGGCACCGCTGTCTACGTCTATGGTAGGTTTCGGCGTTATCAGATCAGTACAGCTTGCACTGTTGTGATGTAAAGATGGCCGCGCCACTCTCCGTTTGCACCAAGGAAGAACAGCGTTCCGTTATTAATTACGTAAGTCAGAGTTCTTAAGATTTGTTCAGGAAATATTAATTTGTTCTCAGCTTTTGTATTTTTTTATTTAGGTATGCTGAGTTAAAATAGGCTACTATAAAAGGTATAAAGTTGAAATACCAGCAGTACGGTACTTCTAAATGTGCTTTATCTAAATCTATAATAATAATAATAATAATAATCATAATAATAATAATAATAATAATAATAATAATGTGTATGTATGTTGGTATTCAGCCCGAAGACTGGTTTGATCCTCTGCAGCTCCGCCAACAGCTGTCATAAATAGCCTAGGCGTCACTGAAGAGGCGTACTAGGGAAATGAGGAGTGAGGTAGTTTCCCGTTACTTTCCTCACCGAGCCAGCCGCTGCTATTACATATCAGTCTGCCAATCCCACTGAAATGCAGGCACCAACTGACCATATGAGCGATATCTTCACACCATTCATAACAGGGACTGGCTGCATAAGCTATGGTATTACTAGCATCACTCATACCTCAGTCACTTTCATATTGTCAAAGCCAAGGATGAGACTGAGACAGGTCAATGAAAGTAACAAATTTGATATAGCCCATACCAGAAGACATAGTGCACTGTAAACACTACATCTCGCCAGCAAGGGTATATAATAATAATAATAATAATAATAATAATAATAATAATAATAATAATAATAATAATAATAATAATAATAATAATAATAATTTATCTAAATTTACCCTCTTTGTTTCATTATATTAACATATGGCATTCGAAAAAATTTCTAGGATGTTTGCTTATATTTTGACGACTAAAAACAAAATTCATAAATATTAATAACTCATAGAATCTCAAAACCAAATACAGTAATGACTAGCTACATGTTCATTTTTTAATGTAGCAATGTTTGAAATCTGCAGTGTGCTCTGAATATGTGCGTACCTAAAAATGAGGAAATCAACATTATTCAGGATAGACAGAACATCTAACATGCAGACACAGCAGAGTGCGTCTAATCTGATATGTGATCATAATAACTATTGATCTCCATTATTGTGGCTCACATGGTATTGAAATAAATACGACTATGTAACCCTATGTAACGCCATCTACATTCGTTCAACAGAGTTTAGGATAACGTTGTGTGCTGACTAATCGGAACAAACAATGCCAATGTCTATAACAGCTTAGTCGTTCACAGTCGACAGACATGATAGGTGAGTAACGTCCTCGCTAGCTTCTTACGAAAATTGTTGAGGTTCGATTCCTGTTCTTTGGAAGTGAGATTTTTGAAATGCAAAGTCTTGCTCCCGTTGTTTGATTTCCACGTAAAACGTAGGTCCCGTGGCTTATGACATATGCTGATATGATATTAACACTCACTTATGACCAGTAGCTCGCTTTACTTTGTGATGTATTCCGAAAACAACGATAAACATTCAGTTTCAGATATATCCCCGTGAAACCAGATTGATTGATTGATTGATTGATTGATTGATTGATTGATTGATTGATTGATTGATTGATTGATTGATTGATTATGTCTATAGCAGATACCTCCAATAGCAATAGACTGCCTAGTTGTACTTTAGCAAAGTTACCGAATATCAGTACAATTTAAACAAAAATAACTGAAAACAAGATATCACTAACAAGAATTTGAGAATCTGTTGCCTCGTGGTGAAGTTTCCATTTCATCTGCCAGTTCTAGGTTTTCTCCAGTAACTCAAGGTTTCTGGGTATTGCTTCACTGCCTTTTATGCCGTAGTGTTTGGTACAGCTCTGGCAGCACCGATCTCATGCCCCTTGGTTACCAATAATGTCCCTCCAACTAAAATCCATTTATGAAGAGAGTACTAAGAATGTAGGATAATTTACCACAACATGAGATATTTTGTCTAGTCTTGATAAAGAAATCGTGTTAGTATTTTAATATAAGTAAAAGGGTTACGTCCCACGAGTTCCGAAAACAAATTGGTTAGTTCACGCCTGAGTAAATAAGATAATGAGTCCCACTAGTTCCGAATGTCTGTGGAAAACCCAGCTGTCAGTTCTGAATTTTGACCGGCTAATAATAGTACGACGCGACTTTGAAGAGTTAATGGCCTTACCACCAGGTACCTAAGGGCTATTTTCAAGTAATTTGTGTTTGTGTCTTTTAGTGGAGCAGATAAACATGGAGTTCAAAACTAGCATTAAAGGAAACCAAATTTTGATGTTTAATGGTTATCGTTTTTATAAGAAACGCGATAACAAATCAAGCGAAGTGTGGATTTGTGCTGCAAAACCATGTGCCGGAAAAGTGATTTTTAAAAATCGGGAAATCATTAAAGAAGTGGGCCCATGATGTTGTTCCTGATATGGCCAGCGGTGAAGTGTTCAAAGCAGGTTCCATGGGCAGGAAAAGAGCTCGCGAGGAGAATAACACTTCAATCTCACAGGTAAGGATGATTCATATTACTTTCTTATTGCTTCTCTTTATTTATTTTTTACAAGCTATTTTATTAATCAAATACAGAAAATGAACACAGTGTTGTTGGACTTTTGAGCCACTTTAAGTAATTATATTAAATATAAGGCTAAGATTAAAAAATGAATGGTTAAGTAATATAATATTTATCTTCATCTAATAGGCTTAGGAATAATATCATCATATTTAGTGATCTAATATGATTCATGTAATATTCTTACTTATTTAACAATTATAATAATTTAACAATATAGTAATAATGAATTACATAATTACAAGCGGTAAAGTGAACCATTCTAACGTCATGTATTTTTTTCAGATATACGACGAAGAAAACGGACACTTGCATCAGACAGGATACGAGTTAGTGACTCGAATGTCTCAGTTCCAAAGTTTAAAGAGTTTATTGTACAGACAGCGGAGTAAAGCACAAGGAGTGCAGAAAGAACCAATGCATCGAGATGAAGTAAATTTAGCTGAAGAAACTCTATGTAGGCTATGCCCGATGGCACAAACTTCTTATTGGCTGACGTCTGTGAAGGCGACAGATTATTGATATTTGCGAGCCCTAGAGGCAAAGAAATATTAAAACAAAACAAAAACACTTCTTAACGGACGGGGCATTTAAGAGTGTCAGTAGCAAAGTGTACACCATTCATGTAGACTTGGGAAGCAACAAAGAGGAGATAAATGTACGCCTGCTGTTTACGCACTGGTTCCAAATAAGAGCAAAGCCACTTATGTTCGCCTCTTCAAAAAAATCCTTAATGTAATACCTGAATGGTCACGTGAAAGAGTAAACATGGATTTTGAGGTTGGAGCTATCAAAGCGATAGAAGAAGTATTTCCAAGAGTCCAAGTGCAAGGTTGTTTTCTCCACTTAAGCCAAAGTATTTGGAGAAAAGTGCAAGAAATCGGGCTTTCGAGTATGTATAAAACTAGCCAGGAAATCAGAAACACCATCAAGCAGTGTGCTCCACTTGTATTCCTCAAACCAGAAAAAGTAGAAGACGGTTGGCTACACATTCATAGCACGCTCGCGGACAATGAAAAGTAAATCGAGGTTTTTTTTTATTACCTTGTCGAGCAATGGCTTAAAAACGTGCATATTCCGATTGAAATGTGGAATTGCCATGGGAAGAGGCCTAGAACGAATAACTCTGTACAGGGTTGGAACCATAAGCTGAATTTGAAATGCGGAAAACCACACCCCCCGTGTGTTGTGTTTAAAGGGGTCTCAAATTTCAGACGAAGAAATTATGCGGGAGAGTTGAATTTGCAAGCCACAAAATGGAAAAGAAAATATGTTGCAATGGATGACAGAATCCAAAGAGCAACTCAACAGTTTGAAGAGACCGGTGATTTAGCAGTATTTTTAAGAAATGTTTCTTTTGCTGTACATATTGATTATAGTATAAAGAGAAGAATAATTCAGTTAAAAGATCAATTTGACGAATCTACGTGCTGATTACTAAGTGACTTGTAAATAAGATAAAAATTCAGTTAAAAGATCAATTTGAGAAAGTTACGTGCTGATTACTAATTGACTTGTAAATAAGATTTTTTTAAAACAGTTCAAAGACGAAGCGTCATGCTGATACTATTTTAAGAACTTCGTAAATATAACTCAAAACTGATTATTTTGACGAAGCCACATGCTGATACAGATACTGACAAGGGGAAAGCTGCTTATGGGAGCTACCGGTCCAGGGCGTTCGCCTCCCTCTGTTAGAAGAGCCAATTTATTAAAGAGGGCACGCACTCCCGGCTGGCGCTAACAATGGACCGTATTTGTTTCAGTAATAAACAAATTAATACAATTTTGCTGTAGAAAACTAAGCTGAAACTCGCTCAGGTAGTGTTCGGAACTGACGGGACTCGCTCAAGTAGTGTAATTGGCAGATAGCCAATTCGTGGAAGAATTCGGAACTGGTGAGAATCAGAACTAATGGGAGGACACGCGTAAAAGTAGCTTTCAATAATTCCGGGTTTTTTCAAAATTCTCTATTCTTCATTTACTTTTCAGTGTTCTATATCCTTCAATAAGTTCCCAATATTCTATATATCACATTCTTACATATCGGAATTATACCTTTGACAATTAACACTGGGAGCACCTTCTCCAAAATAGGATTGCCCTACTGTATATTCACTTACCTCCAGAGATGTGCTCTAAAACGCACTCCATAAGAAGAGCGAGAATACGAAGATCAGCAATGGTGACTTGCAGCAGCTATCCCAGATGTAATTTTGCCCTGTTTTTTCACACCATTATCCGCCTTGGTTGAGAAACACTTATGGTTCCAGCATAATACATTGTATATCCGACATTGTCCCTTACACTCAACGGCAAAGTGACAGACGCTCTGGATAACATCACGGTTCACTTTCCGCGGAGTTCTGCCCCAGTGGGATCGGTGGTCTCCCAACATCCTTCTTGGTGTTGCAATTTTAGACTAATTTTGATCTTTTAGGGACATTTTGCAGGGTCAAACTTCGATGAAATGTTATTAGTTATTCTGCAGTAACCCTGAGATTTTATTTTCTAACTAGCTGTTGTACCCGTCGTTGACAGGTAGTTTTAGTTTAATCGAGGCGGTAAAGTGGCAGAACACCTCAACTAACTGTGGTGAGTCAATGTAATGTTTACGGTCTTACGGACCCTGTGGACTATCACACTTTGTTTCTTCGAGCTCGGTGATGTTAGAGCAATCCAACTTTCCCTCGTTCGTCGAGAGATCGCATTTTCACTCTCAATTCGATAGTTATCTTTATTATCTTCCTGACCATTAGTGGTAATGACCGAGCGGATTTTCAGCTTATTTAAACAATCACAACAATATTCACCATCATTATTAGCGAGTTGATTACCATGACGACTGAACAATAGAGGCTATCCCCGTCTGCAATGCTCGCCATTGACGGACTTCCCAAAAAAGTCTTAAATTCGCGGATATCAACATTATTATAGCTCGTAAGGTAAAAATATGTGAGACATAAAGATACACAGATTGTAAAATAGATCTATAATTATCGTTACACTCATTGTTTAGATAGAATTGATATTTCCAGAAATATCTGGAAGTTAGAAATGTAATCATGGCGGCCATTTTGGTGGTTGAGGTAGGCTAAATGGAGAAAATAAATCCGAGTCGCAGCAATGGTGAAAGTATGAATATGGGATGAACAAGAGTGTCACGTACCAGTAGGAATCAAAACATGTATGCTACTTCCCGCCGTTCTACTCGGGTAGGAAACCCCCTAAGCTCAATCACAACAAACAATAATCAATGTAAAGCTATCGTTGACCAATTATGTGGGCTTTCGATATTGACTCGGTGATATTAAGGTAGCCAATGTAAAGGGAGTCCTTCCTCCATTAATGATTCCCTCTTGTCTTAATGTTCAAGCAATCGTTTTTTTTCGCGATTTTTTCTCATTTTGATAGTTTTCTTCACAATTTTTCTTGTCGATATTAGGTGACGACCACGTGATTCAGACAATCATGACAAAAACCACCACCATCGTCAGTTATCACGATTGGGCAATATTTTCATGTTAGCGATGCATGGCTTTGATATAGACTGAGCAAAATTCATTAATAACTGTTATCACTGCCGATACGGTAAAACTGCATAAGAAATAATTCATCAGAAATTATATTCTCTACAACTGCTATGCAGTATTTATCGATAGATCCATTTATAACATATTGTAGATATCTGAGAATTACATTTTAGGCCACTATCATTTAACTCCGAGTGAATAACATTTTATAGCATAAAGTGTAGTGCCTTATTCCACATCTTTACATACCGATTTTCGTTATATTCTTTTCAGCCGTTTTCTCGTAATGCGCATACACACATACATGCATGAATGCATTTGTTTTGCTAGGGGCTTTACGTCGCACCGACACAGACAGGTCTTATGGCGACGATGGGATAGGATAGACCTACTGTAGGAGTTGGAAGGAAGCGGCCGTGGCCTTAATTAAGGCACAACCCCAGCAATTTGCCTGGTGTGAAAATGGGAAACCACGGAAAACCATCTTGAGGGCTGCCGACAGTGGATTCGAACCCACTATCACCGGGATGCAAGCTCACAGCCGCGCGCCTCTACGCGCAAGACCAACTCGCCCGGTCATGCATGCATACATACATAACTAGGGCCTACAATTAAAAATTTCCCTTATTAGAGTAGACACGACCTATAGAGAAATACCATTTTCTAAAATTCTGTGCAATGTACATGTATATATATACAGGATTATTCACCTAACATGTTACACGCAAATAACTTCTAAACCATTAAAGATATCAACATTCTGTTTTCATATTCGTAAATAGTACGCAGCGTCTTGTAAAATAACGTGCTACTTGGTCTCATGGGGTGATTAACAACCGAGATATTGATACTAACTCCATATTTTAAAATGGAACGGCACAAATGTATACAGCCGATTTAAAAGTTCATCTGCGTGCAAGTTCAAATATATAAGTACTAGCGAATGTACCCGTGCTTCGCTACGGTATTCTACATTGTATTCGAATATCGAAGTAAATAGTGTGCATGCAGTAAATAAGATTGTTTTAAAATTGCATGTCTCTTAGCGTTATCCGAGAAAGAGCATGGGGAGGTCCCCGTACGTTGTTTCCAATGTAAAGTGTTTGTTATGGATTTGTGATATAACGGCAGGCTCACTTGCCTACTGACATTCACAATCGAGTTGGGAAGTTTACATTATAATTGCAGGCCCCATTGCCTACTATGCGGACATAATCGATTTGGGGAGTTTTCGTTAAAATGGCAGCTCCCCTTTCCTACTTCCAGACAGATTACAGTTTTTATTATAATGGCAGGCAATTACCCTACTATCTCTCGAAATTGAGTTGTACAGTTATCATTATAATGCCAGGCCCATTTTCCTACTTCCAGCCAGCTTACTGCCAGTCACACCAAGTTGGTGAGTTTCCATCAAAATAGCAGGCCACTATGCCTAATGCCAGTCACATTTTAGATGAGGACATTTCTTTATAATGGCGGGCACCCTTGCCTACTGCCAAACACAATCGGGTAAGGGAGTTTTAAACAAAACTGCATGCTCACTTGCCTTCTGCAAGTCAAATCGAGAAGTGAACTATTCATTACAATTGTAGACCTTCCTTACTAATGGCAGTTACACAGGAGTTGGAGAAGGAACCCTTTCATACTGCCAGTCAAAGTCGGTGTGGGGAGTACTGATTACAATAGCAGACCCACCCTTTCTCGATCGCTACAAATCGACATCAGTGAATATATATAGATCGACATACGAAAGTATATGCGTGTTTACAATATTGAAGACCTTCATTTACAGATTAACTGCTACTAAACGTACGTCATATCGACAAAGGATTATACCATAAGACACGCCGGATTTAGTGGCCTAAATGGCTGGTCCTATGATATGTCATCTATTCTTGGGTCAGATTGAGTTAGAAACGTGGAACAGGGTAACGTTCTTGTAAGATAATCTCACATTACATTACTTTTCGGATAATTATGTGACAGCTACATACATAGCATTTGGCTCATACATGGCTACTGGGTGGGCCAATTTTCGTGAAGAGTTCGATGAATCTGTATTTCATATAAGTAATCGAAGGTATGAATTATGCATGTGAAAATTCCAAATTGACTTAACATCCATTAATAGAGAAAAATCAGACGTAAAAGGGATACAGATACGGCAAAAAGTCATAAGACCAAGGTTGTAGATCATTCCAAATTGAACGGAGATTGTGCAATCCGTTATGTGACAGGAATTTCCGAAGGTCTGCACCATCATTAAAATTGCCTGCATATTTCGATATTCTTCGGGGATAAAAAGTGAAAAATTTAAAGATCTTGGATGTTTTCCGTTCGTTACAGGCTAAAACGTATAATTTTGTCAAATTTCAATTATCTTCTTTTTCTTCTGGCAGATTATGCCGCAATCTGGATTTCGGGCGAGGCGGGTAAAAATTGGGACTTTCAGGAAACTAAACCAAAAATTATGCAGATGGTCATTATTACCCCTTAAACGGAAAGCTGTACGAAAATTTCGCCAAAATAGTCAGTGTAGAGGCACACAGTAGTTACGATTTGATTTATATAGACGAAAAAATGCACATGAAAAAAAGGTTTAGAGGTGGAATTCCATCACGTTTGGTCGATTTCCAGTCAGGTTGGTCTTGTTCTGTATATATTGTGGAAGAATAAAATCACCATTTCGGTTCCCTATAAACCGCCAGTCCATTCCGGAACATGAAATGTTATTTACGTTTAAAACCTACCTTTGGACAGGTGGATGCTAAATATGAATTTTGGTTCGAATGTCTTCAGTAGTTTTCAAGTTGTAAGGAATACGCTTTACACGCACCCGCTCGTGAGTTAAGTCCGATGGGACTTGTACAAAAAAACGGTCCGTTAATGATATCTCCCTTATTAATCCTCGTATCGAAATGATGCACATGAGAAAAAAGTTTAGAAATTAATTTCTACCAAGGCAGGTAGATTTAAATTAACGTTGGTTGTGTATATTTTGTGGAAGTGCAAAATCACTGTTTCGGTTTCGTATAAACCCCCAGTCAGTTCAGGGATTTAGAAACAATATTTGCCCTAAAACCTATCAAGGACAGGTGTATTCTAAATATGAGTATTGGTGGAAATACATCCAGTAGTTTGTAGCACTCGCGTACATACGGCGTAATTAAGGACGAAAATAATACAGTTAAGAAAGTTGAAAGTAATAGAAAATGGATTATAACTGAGGACAGCCGGATAACGACAAATATGTAAATGCCAAGTTAATGTATTGGAAAATCAAATGCCCCTCAATAAATTATGCCAGTGTGAGTTATGGATATAATAAAGCGGTAACAGAGGAGAAATTTAGGTCCATTGATTCCTAGGTAAACAAATAATAAGAAGATGACTAATGGTGTTATTACTTAATCTATTCGAAGGCGGTTATAACATCCAAGATATTCCGCCAATATCCCGCAGATAGGCCCATTGACGCCTCTCTTGCCTTCTACCCAAGGAACAACCACGAATTTAAAAGCATGATGAGGAAAATGGCAATAAGTTACTTCCCTGCTGGCATGCAGTCAGAGACGTTGCCATGGTAACCTGTAGGTTCGTTGTCGGTCTGTCGGTCACTCAATGCAGAGCATGGTACCAGCAGAAAATTGTAAATTTCTCCGTCATGTAAAGAGTAAGGTAAATTATGAACATAACGAAAGTTGTTTATAATGAAGAGACGTTTCACGTACGGTAAACGAAGTTTACAGAAAATCAATAGTATAAGAGAAAATGGAGGAAAACCATTCTGGTTTTCCTATAAACCCCCCGTCTATTCAAAGATTTTAAAATGATATGCATATTGAAACCTTCCCCGGGATGAGTATACTCTAAATATGAAGTTTGGTTGAGATCTATCCAGCCGTTTCGACGTGATGGTGGAAAAACCATTCTGGTTTTCCTATAAACCCCCGTCTATTCAAAGATTTTAAAATGATATGCATACCGAAACCTTCCCCGGGTTGAGTATACTCAAAATATGAAATTTGGTTGAGATCAATCCAGCCGTTTCGACGTGATGGTGGAAAAACCATTCTGGTTTTCCTATAAACCCCCCGTGTATTCAAATATTTTAAAATGATATGCATATCGAAACCTTCCCCGGGATGAGTATACTCTAAATATGAAATTTGGTTGAGATCTATCCAGCCGTTTCGACGTGATGGTGGAAAAACCATTCTGGTTTTTCTATAAAGCCCCCGTGTATTCAAAGATTTTAAAATGACATGCATATCGAAACCTTCCCCGGGAGGAGTATACTCTAAATATGAAGTTTGGTTGAGATCTATCCAGAGGTTTCGACGTGATGGTGGAAAAATCATTCTGGTTTTCCTATAAACACCCAGTGTATTCAAAGATTTTAAAATGATATGTTTATCGAAACCTTCTCCGGGATGAGTATACTCTAAATATGAAATTTGGTTGAGATCTATCCAGCCGTTTCGACGTCATGGTGGAAAAACCATTCTGGTTTTCCTATAAACCCCCGTGTATTCAAAGATTTTAAAATGATATGCATATCGAAACCTTCCCCGGGATGAGTATACTCTAAATATGAAGTTTGGTTGAGATCTATCCAGCCGGTTCGACGTGATGGTGGAAAAACCATTCTGGTTTTCCTATAAACCCCCCGTGTATTCAAAGATTTTAAAATGATATGCATATCGAAACCTTCCCCGGGAGGAGTATACTCTAAATATGAAGTTTGGTTGAGATCTATCCAGCCGTTTCGACGTGATGGTGGAAAAACCATTCTGGTTTTCCTATAAACCCCCCGTGTATTCAAAGATTTTAAAATGATATGCATATCGAAACCTTCCCCGGGATGAGTATACTCTAAATATGAAATTTGGTTGAGATCTATCCAGCCGTTTCGACGTGATGGTGGAAAAACCATTCTCGTTTTCCTATAAACCCCCCGTGTATTCAAAGATTTTAAAATGATATGCATATCGAAACCTTCCCCGGGAGGAGTATACTCTAAATATGAAGTTTGGTTGAGATCTATCCAGCCGTTTCGACGTGATGGTGGAACAAACAGACAAACAAACAGACACGAACAATTTTATTTATATAGATTTTCAAAATCGGACAATTACTTTTTGAGATATGAGTAAGAACAGCATGCGCTGTTTAGCATACCGCATCAGACGGCGTGAAGTCGGGCAAGGACATATTGAGGCGCAAGCAGTTTCCTGGGAGTGAGATCAGCCACAGAATGGGTACCAGGCATGCAAGCACCTCGTAAACATGTGATGGGTTTGCAAAGTGTGTATGACAGACGAACGCATGACAGGACAGAAAGGGTTGATGTGTTTAAAACGAATAAAATAAGTACTTTGCCTTGAAAGGAACATAACGAAAGCTATAATTGTCATTGGTTTTAGTGTACAGTTCATACTACTCTATGAGTTGAGAAATAAACATAACACAAAACACCGGAAAAGCTGCTTCTAGAAAAGCAAATGTTCAGAGCTGATCGTGGTGAGATGGCAGCAACACTATTATTTATGTTTTATTTTACACGCATTAATCTCCACAGAGCTCCAGCACGACTGTAGTAGCGTGCATTCGGGAGAGCGTAGGTTCGAGTCCTGCCTCGCCCAACCTGACATTGATTTTCATGGTGCCCCATGTTCAACACCAGGCAAATACCGGATAGGTACCTTTGTGGTAGGCCACGGCCGACTTTCTTTCCAAATCCTTCCCATTCCCATCCGTCAGAAAAAATACGCTAAACTGAGCGCAGCCTATTACATATCAAAACATAACAATACAACTTTAATCTCCCTTCCCCGTTGTGTGTTCGCCAGTCATACAATAACGTTGCACACCCAGGGTATGTTACGGTACATCACATTATGTTTACAGTACATGCCTGGTATCCGTTCTGTGGCTGGAATCAAGGCCAGGAAGCAGCTTGCGCCTCAATATGCCCTTGCCCGACTTCACGCCGTCTGATGCGGCATGCAAAATCGCGCATGTTGTTCTTGTTTATATCTCAAAACGTAATTGTCCGATTTTGAAAATACTTACATATTTGAACTTGTACGCAGATGAACTTTTAAATCAGCTGTATCGATTTGTGCCGTTCCATTTAAAAATATGGAGTTAGTATCAATATCTCGGTTGTTAATCACCCCACGAGACTAAGTAGCACGTTATTTTACAAGAACCTCCGTACCATTTACGAATATGAAAACAGAATGCTGATATCTTTAATGGTTTAGAAGTTATTTGCGTGTAACATGTTGGGTGAATAACCCTGCATATCTTACTATCTTATCTTACTATATATAAAAATGGATGTATGTACGTGTGTAAATGACACATCTCCTCCTAAACCACTCGAGCAATTTCAACCAAACTTGGTACACTTATGATTTACTATCCGGAGACGAGCACTGTGGAGGTAAGCCATCCGTAGCTCCCTTAGGGGGCAAGGAATAAAATAAATGAAAAAGGTGTCGAATCCACAGTTTTCGGGGTCACTGAGATAAATAGTGACTTTCCTGACTTTTTAAAAGTCAAAGTTCAGCTCCCATTTGGGTAGGGGGCGAGGGGGGAGTGATATATAAAATTAAACGAAAATAGTGTCGAATACATAGTTTTCGGGGTCGCCGAGGTTGAACTGTACACTCCGAATTTTTAGTATCAGGAGACAAACCACGTGGGGGTAAGACAGCCCAGGAACCCTTACGGGTGAGGGGGGCGAGGGGGTCAGATATTACAAATTAACGAAAGTGTCGAATCCATACTTTTCGGGGTCGCTGAGATGAATAGTGACACCCCGGATTTTTTCAAAGTCCGTGTTCAGCCCCCTCTGCGGCGGTGGGGATGAGGGGAGAGTGATATATAAAATTAAACGAAAATAGTGTCGAATACATAGTTTTCGGGGTCGCCGAGGTTGAATTGTACATTCCGAATTTTTAGTATCAGGAGACAAACCACGTGGGGTAAGACAGCCCAGGAACCCTTATGGATGGGGGGCGAGGGGGTCAGATATACAAATTAACGAAAATAGTGTCGAATCCATACTTTTCGGGATCGCTGAGATGAATAGTGACACTCCGAATTTTTTAAAGTCCATGTTCAGCCCCTTTGGGGTGGGGGCGAGGGGGGAGTGATATATAAAAATAAACGAAAATAGTGTAGAATAGGCCTACATAGTTTTCGGGGTCGCCGAGGTGAATTGTACACTCCGGATTTTTAGTATCACGAGACAAACCACGAGGGGGTAAGACAGCCCAGGAACCCTTAGGGGCAGGGGGGCGAGGGGGTGATATATTTAAATCATCGAAAGTAGTGTCGAATTCATACTTTTCGGGCTCGCTGAAGTAAATAGTGACACTCCGGAATTTTTTAATTTCCAAGTTCAGCCCCCTTGGGGGTGAGGGTGATGGGGGTAATATATAAAAATAATAGAAAATAGTGTCGAATCCATAGTTTTCGTGGTCACTGCGATGAATAGTGACACAACCGATTTTTAGTACCAGGAGACAAACCACGTGGGGGTAATACACCCCAGGAACCCTTAGAGTCAGGGGGCGAGGAGACTGATATATAAAAACCATCAGGTCAGGCGAGGCGAGGAGGCTGAGATATAAAATTCATCGAAAGTAGTGTCAAATCCATACTTTTCGGGGTCGCTGAGATGAATAGTGACACTCTGGAATTTTTTAAAGTCTCAGATCGGCCCCCTTCTTGGTGGGGGTGTTGATGGGAGAGTGATACGTAAAAATAATCTAAAATAATTTTGAATCCACAGTTGTCGGCATCGCTGAGATGAATATTGAGAAACCGGATATTTTGTAAGTCCAAGTTCATCCCCCTTTGGGGTGGAGGGCGAGGGGGGGAGTGATATATAAAATTAATCGAAAATAGTGTCGAATACATAGTTTTAGGAATCGCCGAGGTGAATTGTACACTTCGGATTTTTAGTGTGAGGAGACAAACCACTTGGGGGTAGGACACCCCAGGAACGCTTAAGGGCGGGGATCTAGGGGATATACTGTAAAAATCATCGAAAGTAGTGTCGAATGCATACTTTCCGGGGTCGCTGGGACGAATAGCGGCACTCCGGAATTTTTTAAAGTCCGATTTGAGCCCCCTTCGTGGTGGGGGCGATGGGAGAGTGATATACAGGGTGTTAGGTGTATACGTGCAGATATTTCTTGTAGCAATAGAGAACGATGTGACGAACCACTATATATCAAACTTTTAGTAATCCGCGGAAGTTATTTTCGAGAGCAAAGGGATACGATGTTTTTAGAATAGGTAGTATGCCTTGTTCAGTGAATGAATAGCTTTCCGTTGATAACAGGCAAGTCACGCGCCATCCGTGCCAAACCGGTTTCTGTTTATGTTTCTGAGCAGATATACTACTGTAACAGCTGAACGCTAATGCAATGCCACGAGATGTTACGTAATATACTTGCCAAACTGGTTTTATGTTTACGAGCAACTGAACTACGACAACAGCTGAAGGCTGCTACCGGTGTACGTACTTACATTTCGTGCTTCCTGCCGGGCTGTATGGCTCAGACGGTTGAGGTGCTGGCCTTTTGACTCCAACCTCGCAGGTTCGAACCTGGCCCAGTCCGGTGGTATTTAAATGTGCTCAAATACGTCACACTCATGCCGGTAGATTTAGTGACACGTAAATAGAACCCCTGCAGGGCTAAATTCCGGCACCTCATCGTCTCCGAAAACCGTAAACGTAACGCAAATACCATTATTATCATTATTATTATTATTATTATTATTATTGACTACTCGCCAATAATGTCTGCCCAGAAAATACTTCTCATCGTTTATAACTATGGATCTCGTCAGTTGTATAATGTCCTAAATATGATGATTTTCAAAATTGGCTTTACGTCGCACCGTCACAGATAGGTCTTATGGTGACGATGGGACAGAAAAGGTGTAGACGTGAGAAGGAAGCGTTCGTGGCCTTAATAAGGGTTCAGCTCCAGCATTTTCCTGATGTGAAAATGGGAAACCACGGAGAACCATCTTCAGGGCTCTCGACAGTGGAGTTCGAACCCAGTATCTCCCCAATGATAGTTCACAATTTCACGCCCCTAAACGCACGACCAACGTATTCCAAGCTCTAATGCCGGGCTGAGTACCTCGGACGATAGGGCGCTGGTATTCTGATCCCATCTTGGCAGGTTCGATGGAGGCTCAATTCGGGGGTATTTGAAGGTGCTGAAATACGCCAGTTTCGTGTCTGTAGATTTACTTGCATTAAAAAAAGTCCTGCGATACAAAATTCCGGCGCTTTGGCGTCTCCAAAACCCGTCAAAGTAGTTACTAGGACGTAAAAAATTACATTATTATTTCGTGCTTACAAACGAAAAGCATATGTGTAATGGTAAAATAAAGCATAACTTACTGCTTCCTTTGCAGTGCTTAATAAATTTATCAAAATAAAAGTGGCCAGTCTGAGTTGCTCAGACGGTGAGAACACTGGTTTCTTGGTTCCAACTTAGCAGGCTCGATCTTGGGTCAATCCGGTGGTATTCGAAGGTGCTCAAATACGTCAGCCTCGTGTTGGTAGATTTACAGGCACGTAAAAAGAACTCGTGCGGGACTAAATTACAGCGCCTCCAGAAACAGTACGAGAAGTTAGTGGGACGTAAAGCAAATAACATTACCAGTATTATTATTATTAATTTTCAGTCTTATTTTTATTGCTACTACTCATATTGAACTTCTTCTTATTACTCTCTTTCCTCGTCTGATTATTATTATTATTATTATTATTATTATTATTATTATTATTATTATTATGATTATTATTATTATTCACCTGTTCATATTTTCGTCTTATTCCTCTTTTTTTTTTTGTTAGTTGTTTTACGTCGCACCGACACAGATAGGTCTTATGGCGACGATGGGACAGGGAAGGGCTAGGAGTGGGAAGGAAGAGGCCGTGGCCTTAATTAAGGTACAGCCCCAGCATTTGCCTGGTGTGAAAATGGGAAACCACGGAAAACCATTCTCAGGGCTGCCGACAGTGGGGTTCGAACCTACTATCTCCCGAATACTGGACACTGGCCGCACTTAAGCGACTGCAGCTATCGAGCTCGGTATTCCTCTTTTTACTCTCCTTTTAAGTCGTATACTTGTTATTCATATTTGATATTTTGTTATTAATATCATTGTTATTTTTATATTATTATTGTTATTTTTACTATTTAGATTTACTGTGTTTGTTTCCCCAGCCCGGGTTGCGTTTCGTTTCTCATCCGTCACAGTTATATCTTACGTTCTGTTACATGTTTAAGTTTGACCTTGTGATACATCGCCTTTAATCTGCTCTGTAGCCTTTTAGCATGGTCAATGACCTCAGTGCTTATTTTGTTCACATATCTGGACTAAGAACTCGTCTCACTCGGCCCAGCAAGTTCAAGGCCAACTACTTCTCTCTGTTTGTTTGTTTATTTACCCATGTATGTATGTCAACATTGTACTATGTCAACATCGTACCATGAAAATTTACTCAATAAACGGAGTGTTTGGTGGGATCTCTGTCCTGGGTGGGGTGCTCTGCGGGCCTCCTCTGGGGTCCGTGTTGTTGCTGCGGTTATCTCTCTGCGCGGTCAGGTATTTACTAACAGGGCCGATGACCTCGATGTTAGGCCCCTTTAAACAACAAGCATATTTACTAACATACTCAACTCAATTGATTGTATGTACAAGACATACGTCCAACTTGAATTATTTCATCCCCACAACTCTACTTCCTTACTACATGGCCCAAGAGCTACACGTATAGCTGACGGCCCACCCACTCCTCCACGAGGTGCGGGAATGAAATAACTAATTTGATTGAATTTTTTCCTTTTTCAGTAATGATGAATATAACACAAGCATTTTATTGAATTTTTATACGTGTTAATGATGATGATGGTGATGATGATGATTGCTGTTTTAAGGTCATCGGCCCTTAAAAGCGCGTGTCTTTTGTTTTAACTCGTAGTGAATAAGAAACAAAATATAAATTGCTCGAACACACGTAAAAAACCAAAACCACATGCAGGGTAGAATTGAGGAACTGCCAAAATGCGTTCAAGGTCAATGTCTAGCGTTTTAACAAGCACGTCTTCCCTGTATTGTGTTCAGCTTTCGGCACGTACAAGTCACTCGCGCACTGAAACTCTCGATTTATAATTTTTGTTACCGGTACTTCAATTTCCCTGCTCGGATTTATGAGAATATCGAACTATCGAGACTCAAAATACTATATCGATACTGTACTGTACTCCCAAGCCATTACGGTGCAGAAATGGCGTAACATCTGACATACCAAAGCGAAACTCGTAGCAATTTTTCACAGTGACCACCCTGGGCTTCTCTGCAGGCTTCACTTCTCCGAATCCAGTTGCGACACATTCGAGACAAGGAACCTGTGTTGTTCAGAATATCCTCTGGTGCCTAAAAAATACGTTTACGGAGGTCATCCGAAGTGGTTACTTCAGTTCAGTATACTTTGTGTTTCATGTCCCGCCAGACATAACAATCCACTGGAATAAGGTCTGGAATAAGGGCTGGCCAATTGATAGTTTCACATCGTCCTGTCTACCGTTGAGGAAATGTCTGCACCATCGTGTAAAATCCACGTGGTTCGGCGTAGTCGAAGCGACACATCCTCTGAAAGCTCCAGTAACGTACTGTATCTACAGGAGCAAGATAACATTAATAAAAAGATGTAACCGACCTCCAACTACACCCATCCAGATGTTAACTAGAACCGGTGCTGGAAATCGCCTTGTCCTATTGAATGGGGATGTTCCACAGCTCATGAGTGGGGTATAGTGGGTTCGAACCCCTCTGTTAGCAGCCCTAAAGATGGTTTTCCGTGGTTTGCCATGTTCACAACAGGCAAATGCTGGGGCTGTAACGTCAAGAAGGCCAAAGTCGCTTCCTTTCCGACACTAGCCCTTTCCCATCCCATCGTCACCATAAGGAAAGCTACAACGATCAAATTTATGCAAGCAAGGTGATTGGTACCGGTCTGAGTGTCTGAGACGGTTGAAGTCCTGACCTTCCGACCTCCAACTTGGCAGGTTCAATCTTGGCTCAGTCTGATGGTATTTGATGGGGCACACATATATCAGCCTCGTGAACTCCTGCAATATTCAATTTCGGCACCTCAGCGTCTCAGAAAACGGTAAAAATAGTCATTGGGACGTAAAGCAAAATAACTCAAATAAAAATACGATTGGTCAAAGAAACAGACCTCCCACTGCATCCATCTACATATTCATTGAGAGCCGGTGCTAGAAGTTGCCTTGGTATACTGAGAGGGGATGTTCCACATCCCATGAGTGAGTTATGTAAATATTAAAAACTCCTTGTGTAACAATTGACTCATGTGTCACTAATACACCTGACAGAAATTCTGGATTGCGTGCTTGATCAATTAACCAGCGGCAGAAATCCACTCTTAAATCATCACCGAGCTTGATAGTAGCAGTCGCCAAAGTTCGACCAGTATCCAGTATTCGGGATATAGTGGCTTCGAAACCCCTCTGTCGGCAGCCTTGAAGATGGTCTTCCGTGGTTTTTCATGTTCACACCACTCAAATGCTGGGGCTGTACCTTAATTAAGACTACGGTTGCTTCCTTTCCCGATCCTAGCCCTTAGGCATATCTGTCGCCGTAAGACCTATCTATGTCGTGGCGATGTACATCAACTTGTAAAAAAAAATTGGTAATCAGCTGGTGAAAGACACTGCACTCGTTGAATGTGGTCAGGGTGCATTCGCTCTTCATGCAGTGTCCTACGTATGGTCCAAATTGGTATACCAACGGCACGTGTTATACTACGCGTACTGCGCCCGGGATCATCGTTTACCATTGTGAGGATGTCTCCTTCCGCGTCGAATAAATTAATGTTATTTGCTTTATGTCCCACTAACTACCTTTACGGCTTCCGGAGACGCAGAGGTGCCTTAATTTAGTCCCATAGGAGTTCTTTTACGTGCCAGTAAATCTACCGACACGAGGCTGACGTTTTTGAGCACCTTCAAATACCACCGGACTGAGCCGGGATAGAACCTGCCAAGTAGCGGTCAGAAGGCCAGCGCCTCAACCGTCTGAGTCACTCAGCCCGGCCTTTCCGCGTCTAGGATTACACGTGGCCGTGCAGACCTTGGCTTTTCATAGCATGATATAACCCAGCCTATACCGCACACATGTTGCACTACAGCAAGTATCGTTGCTGGATTAGGCACCCGTATGTTGGAAAACCTTTCCCAATAGGTTCGTTGCGCGCGTATTCGTGATGTTCATACACTGGCATTATTCAAATACTACTACTACTACTACGACTATTACTACTACTACTACTACTACTACTACGTAACTCGTGAACGACTAGTACGGACAATAATTCGCCGCTCTGACAGCTGTTATTCATGTGAAAGTCAGGCAGGCCGCTCATACGTCTAGTCCGGTGTCATGTAGGGGGCGGGGACCCGTCTAACCACATCCCTCTCGCTAGGAACAGAAGCAACCGGACCAGCACGTGACACGTATAGTGCTTTCTTCGAACTGCTTACGTTGGATGTTCTCCCACAATGTGATTTCATTATTATGGATTCTTGGGAGAACTATTAGCAGTATGCAGAAACACCCCGGACTTCATTTCTTATTTTATTAGAATGCACAACAAAGCGCAAACACAAAGCCTATAGGACGTCCGATTAGTCTGGTAGACATCTCTAAATACCATAAGGTAAACATTTTTATCGCTAAACCACACACATTTTACTATACAATTTGCGTGTGTTTTAACTCTCTATTCTAGCCCAGTCCGGTGGTATTTAAAGCTCCTAAAATACGCCCCGCTTCTGGTCCGTAGATTTACAGGCACGTTAAAGAATACCCGCGGGCAAAATTCGAACACATCGCATCTATAATAATGTTATATGCTTTACGTACCACTAACTACTTTTCCGCTTTTTGGAGTCGCCGAGGTGCCGGAATTTAGTCCCTTATGAGTTCTTTTACGTGCCAGTCAATCTAACGACAAGAGGCCGACGTATTTGACCACCTTCAAATACCATCGGACTGACCAAGATCGAACGTCCCAAACTGGGGTCAGAAGGTGAGTGCCACCTCGAGTCGCCAATGGGACGTAAACAACATTATTATTATTATTATTATTATTATTATTATTATTATTATTATTATTATTATTATTATTATTATTATTATTATTATTATTGTATTAGTCTATTACTACTATTATTATTCAAATAACAATTAACCGCTACATTCAAACTTCGTAGCTCTTCATCTGTCGGAAAACACTAAGGAAAGTAGTGAACTGACAACAAGTCCGAATTATTAATCTTGAAATTCCGGACATGTCTCCGAGATTAGTGGAACATGTACTTACAAACTGTTTTTCGTCGCACCGACACAGACAGGTTTTATGGCGTCGATGGGAGAGGAAAGGGCAGGAGTGGGAAGGAAGCGGCCGTGGCCTTAATTAAGGTACAGCCCCAGCATTTGCCTGCTGTGAAAATGGGAAACCACGGAAAACCATCTTCAGGGCTACCGACAGTGGAGTTCGAACCCACTATCTCCCGAATCCAAGTTCACAATTGTGCGCCCATAACCGCACGACCAACTTACTGCAAGCTCTAATGCCGGGCTGAGTAGCTCGGACGATAGAGCGCTGGTCTTCTGATCCCAACTTGGCAGGTTGGATGGAGGCTCAGTTCGGTGGTATTTGAAGGTGCTAAAATACGCCTGTCTCGTGTCTGTAGGTTTATTTCCATTAAAAACGTACCGCGGTAAAAAAAATCTGGTATTTCAGCGTCTCCGAAAACCGTGAAAATTAGTTAGTACAACGTAAAAACATTATTATTATGATGATGTTGATTATTATTATTATTATTATTATTATTAGTAGTAGTAGTAGTAGTAGTAGTAGTAGTAGTAATATTATTATTACGGAAGTTCTAATTAAACGGGTCCATTACAGTCATCATTTTACCTATCGGCACTTACTGTCCAGTACTAAGCCTTCTGTCCGCCTCTGTGGTGTAGTGGTTAGTGTGATTAGCTGCCACCCCCGAAGGCTCGGGTTCGATTTCCAGCTCTGACACGAAATTTGAAAAGTGGGACGAGGGCTGGAAGAGGGTCCACTAAGCCTCGGGAGCTCAAATGAGTAGAGGTGGTTCGATTCCCACCTCAGCCATCATCCTGAAAGTGGTGTCCCGTAGTTTCCCACTTCTCCAGGCAAATGCCGGGATGGTACCTAACTTAAGGCCACGGCCGCTTCCTTCCCTCTTCCTTGTCTATCCCTTCCAATCTTCCCATCCCCCGCAAGGCCCCTCTTCAGCATAGCAGATGAGGCCGCCTGTGTGAGGTACTGGTCATTCTCCCCAGTTGTATCCCCGACCCAATCTCTCACGCTCCAGGACACTGCCCTTGAGGCGGTAGAGGTGGGGTCCCTTGCTATGTCCCATGAAAAACCAACCCTAGAGGGCAAACAGATTAGGAAAAAGAAGAATAAGACTTCTATTACAAATGCCCGGCGGCAATTCCACAGTAGGTCTTTTTCCTTCGAGTAATGTTCACGCATGGATGCAACTACGGTTTTTGAAATGTGTCTCTTTAATAATAATTTCACTGAATATGTATAGCCTTTTCTTTCAGTGTCCATCGTCCTTTCATTGACATAAAATATTTATGAATAAGCATAGACAACCCACATGGTCTATCGTCAGGAATTCATCGCAGACTGTCGCAGTAACAGCACAGAAATGTTGCGCCCATTTTTCATTTACTTATTAACTATTTCCTTTCATTTTGTCAGCTTGGGTCACTGATTAATGCCACTGACGTCTTATAAATCACACGCAACTACACAACACTTGATTTGCATGCATGTGCTGGTACGGATCTTCGACGTCAACGTAAGGATTCTGTGTACTTTTCACACAGGCTACCCTAGACCGGTTTTCGAGTACAGCAAGTGGCCTGGCAGGTGAGTCAACCTCTCCTACTTGCCAAGCCTTTAGGGGAAGTGCACAACATGTGTTGGCCTGTGATAAGAAACAGGTTCAACAAACTCTATACTCTGCTACTGTACTTGGACTACGCGTGGACAGAATGACATCACCGGCGTATCCAGCTACGGCCGTTCAAAACACATTGGGTCCTGAAATATTTGGTTCAGTTATGGGCAAACTAATAGGACAAGGTAAAAAGTACATAGCATATATTGTGAGATGTCTTTTTCTTTGCCGACTAGCTTAATATCTGCACGTATACCCCTAACACCCTGTATATACAAATAATCGGAAATAGTGTCGAATCCTTAGTTGTCGGGGCCGCTGAGATAAATAGTGAGACTCCGGATATTTTATAAGTCCAAGTTCATCCCCCTTTGGGGAAATAGTGTCGAAGACATAGTATTCGAGGTCGCCGGGGAGAATTGTACACTTCGAATTTTGAGTATCAGGAGACAAACCACGTGGGTGTAGGACACCCCAGGAACTCTTAGGGGCGGGGGACGAAGGGGCTGAGATATAAAAATAATCGAAAGTAGTGTCGAATCCATACTTTTCGGGGTCGCTGAGATGAATAATGATACTCCGGAATTGTTTTCAAGTTCAGTCCCCTTCGTGATGGGGGGACGATGGGAGAGTGGTATATAAAAATAATCAAAAATAGTGTCGACTCCATAGTTGTCGGGGTCGCTGAGATGAATAGTGAGACTCCGGATATTTTATAAGTCCAAGTTCATCCCCCTTTGTGGTGGGGGCGAGGGGATTGAACTTAAAAATAATCGAAAATAGTGTCGCTGAGATGAATACTAACACACATGATTTATTAAAAATTAATGTTTAGCCCCATTTAGGGTGGGCGAGGGGGGAGTGAGATATAAAAATAATCGAATATACTGCCGAGTCCATAGCTTTCCGGGTCGTTGAGAAGAATAGTAACATTCCGGATTTTTAAAGTCCAATTTCAGCCCCCTTCGCCATACGGGGTGAGAAGGTTAGAAAATAAATTGTCAAAAATGACCGAGATAGTGGACGTGTGACTTTCAAGTATGACTTACTACCTGGAAAACATACTTTGGGAGTAAGACGCCCCTAGAACCACTAGGGAAGCGGGTGAAATATAATCTGTATTAATGACTGGAAGTCAGTTTGGAGCGATCTATATATACTGTACTACATATATATATAAATTAAGGCATTAAAATGAAAACAGACGTGATTTAATGAGACCATTCTAGGCACCTTAGAAACTTGGTACCAGACAAGCTGATGACTTCGGCATCCCTAGAAAAATCTAAAATTCTCATAATTCTCTGAAGGGGACACGCTGGGAGTTTCAAATCTGCTTAAGAATACAGTCGGTGATATTTATCCAGAACAATAACTTATAGGTTTCATGGGCTTAAAAGTTTCCTGAAAGTCCTCATTTTTAACCCCCTCCTCCATATGAAGATGGCGGCACAATCTCCCAGACAAGTTAGAAAATTGAAATTTGGCAAAATTATAGCTTTTTTGTACGTTAAATTTGGCTGTATTTCTGGATTTACCTAAATTTGCCACTTTGTACACGTGTAATTGATGGTTTGATTCACTTATAGGAAAGACGGGATCATTAACTTCTACACGAATATTGGCCCACCCAGTAGCCATATGTGAGCCAAATTCTATGTTTGAAGCTGTATGAAAAGTAATTCACTGTGTGAAAATCTTACACAAATTTCAGCCTATTCAACGTTTCTGCTCAATCATACCTTTAAATAGATGAGATACGAGGAAATATGAGGCCAGAGGTGTCTTACCGTACAATCCGCTCTTCGATATCATGCACCGTTTAGCAGCAGATATTCTGTAAATGTAGGTGAACATGCATACACTTCCGTATGTCGATCTACGTTTATTCATTGAAGTCGATTTGTAGCGATCTAGAAGGGGGTGTGTCTGACATTGTAATTAATACTTTACAAATCAATAGTGAATGTCAGCTGGAGGGCGTCTGCTGTTGTAATCAGTACTCCCCACATCGACTTTAACTGTCAATAGGAATGGGGACCTCCTCCAACGCCTGTGTACAAATGTAATGTATAATTCCCTTCTCGATTTGACTAGCAGACAGCAAGGGAGCGTGCATTTTTCAAAATTCTTTTAGCTGATTCTCTTTATCGTTAGGAATACGTGCCGCCTTGCAAGGGTGCCACCGATTATAGAAAAAAATTACCCATCGAAATGTGACTGATGTTACGCATAGTGAATTGCGATAGACAAGTGGACCTGTCATTATCATCACAATTCCTCAACTCGCACTTTACATTGGAAACAACGTCTGCGAACCTTCCTATGCTGTTTCTCGGATAACGTCAAGAGACATGCAGTTTAAAAAAATTTTATTCACTTCATGCACAATAATTTACTTCGATATCCGTATACAATGTAGAATTCCGTAGCGAAGCACGGGTACATTTGCTAGTATATAAAAATGTATGTATGTATGTATGTATGTATGTATGTGTGTAAATGACACATCTCCTCCTAAACCACTCGAGCAATTTCAACCAAACCTGGTACACTTATGACTTACTATCCGGAGACGAGCACTGTGGGGATAAGCCATCCGTAGCTCTCTTAGGAGTGCGGGATCAGGGGGGGCAAGGTATAAAAATAATTGAAAAAAGTGTCGAATCCACAAATTTCGGCGTCACTAAGATAAATAGTGACATTCCCGATTTTTTAAAAGTCAAAGTTCAGCTCCCTTTTGGGTAGGGGGCGAGAGGGAGTGATATATAAAATTAAACGAAAATAGTGTCGAATACATAGTTTTCGGGGTCGCCGAGTTTGAATTGTACACTCCGAATTTTTAGTATCCGGAAAAAAACCACGTGGGTGTAAGACAGCCCAGGAACCCTTACGGGTGGGGGGGCGAAGGGGGTCAGATATACAAATTAAAGAAAATAGTGTCGAATCCATACTTTTCGTGGTCGCTGGGATGAATAATGACACTCCGATTTTTTTAAGTCCTTGTTTGGCCCCCTTTGGGGTGGGGGCGAGGGGGTAGTGATATATCAAATTAAACGAAAATAGTGTAGAATACATAGTTTTCGGGGTCGCCGAGGTGAATAGTACACTCCGGATTTTTAGTATCAGGAGACAAACCACGTGGGGGTAAGACAGCCCAGGAACCCTTAGGGGCAGGAGGGCGAGATATAAAAAATCATCAAAAGTAGTGTCGAATTCATACTTTTCGGGCTCGCTGAAATAAATAGTGACACTCCGGAATTTTTTAATGCCCAAGTTCAGCTCCCTTCTGGGTGGGGGCGATGGGGGTAATATATAAAAATACTTGAAAATAGTGTCGAATCCATAGTTTTCTAAGTCGTTGCTATGAATAGTGACACAACAGATTTTTAGTATCAGGAGACAAACCACGTGGGGGTGATACACCCCAGGAACCCTTAGGGTCAAGCGGGGCATGGGGGCTGAGATATAAAAATCATCGAAAGTAGTGTCGAATCCATACTTTTCGGAGTCGCTGAGATGAATAGTGACACTCCGGAATTTTTTGAAGTCTCACTTCTGCCCCCTTTTTGGTGGGGGGTGATGGGAGAGTGATACATAAAAATAATCTAAAATTATATTGAATCCATAGTTGTCGGCATCGCTGAGATGAATATTCAGAAACCGGATATTTTATAAGTCCAAGTTGATCCCCCTTTGGGGTGGGGGGTGTAATATATAAAATTAATCGAAAAATACTGTCGAAGACATAGTATTCGGGGTCGCCGGGGTGAATTGTACACTTCGAATTTTTAGTATCAGGAGACAAACCACGTGGGGGTAGGACACCGCAGGAAGCCTTAGGGGCGGGGGAAGAAGGGGCTGAGATATAAAAATAATCGAAAGTAGGTCAAATCCATACTTTTCGGGGTCGCTGAGATGAATAATGATATTCCGGAAATGTTTCAAGTTCAGCCCCCTTCGTGGTGAGGGGCGATGGGAGAGTGATATATAAAAATAATCAAAAATAGTGTCGAATCCATAGTTGTCGGGGTCGCTGAGATGAATAGTGAGACTCCAGATATTTTATAAGTGGTGGGGGCGAGGGGTATTGAACATAAAAATAATCGAAAATAGTGTCGAATCCATAGTTATCGTGGTCGCTGAGATGAATACTAACACACCCGATTTCAAAAAAGTCAATAATAGCCCCTTTAGGGTGGGGGAGGGGGAGTGAGATATAAAAATAATCGAATATACTGCCGAATTCATAGTTTTCCGAGTCACTGAGATGAATAGTAATACTCCGGATTTTAAAAGTCCAACTTCAGCCCCCTTCGGCATAGGGGGGGAGAAGGTGATAAAATTGTCAAAAATGTCCGAGATAGTGGACGTGTGTATGTTCCAGTATGACTTTCAAGTATGACTTACTGCCTGGAAAACATACTTTGGGAGAAGCGGGTGAAATATAATCTGTATTAATGAATGGACGTCAGTTTGGCGCGATCTATACATACTGTACTATACATATATAACTTAAGTCATAAAAATGAAAACCAGTCGTTAGTTAATGGGACCATTCTAGGCATTTTAGAATCTTAAAACTTGGTACCAGACAAGCTGATGACTTCAGGATCCCTAGAAAAATCTAAAATTCTCAAAATTCTCTGAGGGGGACACGCTGGGAGTTTCAAATCTGCATAAGAACACAGTCGGTGATATTTATGCAGAACGATAACTTATAGGTTTCATGGGCTTAAAAGTTTCCTAATTTTTAACCACCTCCCCCATATGAAGATGCGGCACAATCTCCCATACAATTAGAAAATTGAAATTTGTCAAAATTATAGCTTTTTTGTACGTTAAATTTGGCTGTATTTCTGGATTTACCTAAATTTTCCACCTTGTACACGTATAACTGATGGTTTGATTCACTTATAGGAAAGATGGGATCATCAAATTCTACACGTATATTGGCCCACCCAGTAGCCATATATGAGCCAAATTCTGTTTTTGATGTTGTCGCATAAGTATCTGAAAAGTAATTCACTGTGTGAAAATCTTACACAAATTTCACTCTATTCAACGTTTCTGCAAAAATCTTACCTTCAAATTGATGAGATACGAGGAAATATCGTGGGGTTAGCCATTTAGATTGCTAAATGAGGCCAGAGGTGTCTTACTGTACAATCCGCTTTTCGATATGATGCACAGTTTAGCAGTAGTTATTCTGTAAATGTAGGTGAACACGCATACACTTCCGTATGTCGATCTACGTTTATTCATTGCAGTCGATTTTTAGCGACCTAGAAGGGGGTGTGTCTGACATTGTAATTAATACTTTACAAATCAATAGTGACTGTCAGCTGGAGGACGTCTGCTGTTGTAATCAGTACTCCCCACATCGACTTTAAGTGGAAGTAGGAATGGGGACCTCCTCCAACGCCTGTGTACAAATGTAACGAATAATTCCCTTGTCGATTTGACTAGCAGGGAGCAAGGGAGCGTGCATTTTTCGAAACTCTTTTAGCTGATTCTCTTTATCGTTAGAAATAGGTGCCCTGTTGAAAGGGTGCCACCGATTATTTAAAAAATTACCCATCAAAATGTGACTGACGTTACGCATAGTGAATTGCGGTAGACAAGTGGACCTGCCATTATCACCACAACTCCTCAACTCGCACTTTACATTGGAAACAACGTCTGCGGACCTTCCTATGCTGTTTCTCGGATAACGTCAAGAGACATGCAATTTAAAAAATCTTATTCACTTCATGTACAGTAATTTACTTCGATATCCGTATACAGTGTAGAATACCGTAGCGAAGCACGGGTACATTTGCTAGTATATATACAGAGAGAGAGAGAGAGAGATTAAAGCAGAGTGTGACGTATTAAGATGCTATGAGATTTCCCAACAGGATTCAAAGTATCTCCTGGCAACATTTCAAATTCATCTGTACTTCTTTAAGGATTTTCTTGTTATACTTCTGGATTCGTTCGTTGTAAAGTTCAGCATTAAATATGAACACTAAATGAAGTCGAAGTTATCTGAACTGAAAGAAAAGTAGCTGATTCAATATTTCAGAAAATATTATATCGTAAGATGAAAATAAAAGAACTGAAACCATGCACTCTTTCCTCAGTGCGTGTGAATTAAATAAATAAGTTTTCTCTGCACGAGTAGCGCTTCTCTGGTCACGGGAACCCTCTTTCTCTGATCGCTATCTCTGTCTACAAGACAGCCAATAACAATGTCCACTGCGCTTCATCTAATCGTTACTGGCCTCATCGCTTCTTCGTACGTGACCCGATAGAGCAAGAAGGGACAATTTCCGATCAAATCGTAAAACCATCTGTAGGAGGAAGGAGAGTCACATTATAGACTGTTATGCCGTTCAGCGTTCGGTCTGCAAGCCTCTGTGAATTTACTAAACGTCGCCACAATCATCGATTTGCAACTAGTGTTGTGGCCTCATTTAGTTCTATACCTCTTATTTTTAAATCATTAGAAACTGAGTCTAACCATCGTCGTCTTGGCCTACTTCTATTTCTCTTACCCTCCATAACAGAGTCCATTACTCTCCTGGGTAACCTGTCCTCCTCCATTCGCCTCACATGACCCCACCACCGAAAACGGTTAATGCGTACAGCTTCATCCATCGAGTTCGTTCCTAAATTAGCCTTTGTCTCCTCATTCCGAGTACCCTCCTGCCATTGTTCCCACCTGTTTGTACCAGCAATCATTCTTGCTACTTTCATGTCTGCTACTTTTATGAATAAGATATCCTGAGCCCACCAAGCTTTCGCTCCTGTAAAGCACAGTTGGTCTGAAAACAGACCGATGTAAAGATAGTTTCGTCTGGGAGCTGACTTCCTTCTTACAGAATACTGCTGATCGCAACTGCGAGCTCACTGCATTAGCTTTACGACACCTTGATTCAATCGCACTTACTATATTGCCATCCTGGGACAACACACAACCTAAATACTTGAAATTATCGACCTGTTCTAGCGTTGTATTACCAACCTGACATTCAGTTCTGTTCAATTTCTTACCTACTGACATCAATTTAGTCTCCGAGAGGCTAATTGTCATACCATAAACATTGCACCTATTTTCAAGTTCCAAGATATTAGACTGCAGGCTTTCGGCACAATCTGCCATTAAGACCAAGTCGTCAGCATAGCCCAGACTGCTTACTACATTTCCACCTAACTGAACCCCTCCCTGTCATTTTATACCTTTCAGCAGATGATCCATATAAAATACGAACAGCAAAGGTGAAAGATTACAGCCTTGCCTAACCCCTGTAAGTACCCTGAACCAAGAACTCATTCTACATCAATTCTCACTGAAGCCCAATTGTCAACATAAATGCCTTTGATTGATTTTAATAATCTACCTTTAATTCCATAGTTCCCCAGTATAGCGAACATATTTTCCCTCGGTACCCTGTCATTTGCTTTCTCTATATCTACGGAACATAAACACAACTGCCTATTCCTCTCGTAGCATTTTTCAATTACCTGGCGCATACTGAAAATCTGATCCTGACAGCCTCTCTGTGGTCTGAAACAACACTGGTTTTCATACAACTTCCTTTCAACGACTGATCGCACCCTACCTTCCAAGATGCCAGTGAATACTTTGCCTGGTATACTAATCAATGAGATACCTCTATAGTTGTTGCGATCCTTCCTGTTCCCTTGCTTATAGATAGGTGCAATTACTGCTTTTGTCCAATCTGAAGGTACCTTACCCACACTCCATGCTAATCTTACTTCTCTATGAAGCCATTTCATCCCTGCCTTCCCATTATACTTCACCATTTCAGGTCTAATTTCATCTATTCCTGCTGCTTTATGACAATCGAGTTTATTTACCATCCTTTACACTTCCTCAAGCGTAATTTCACCAACATCATTTTCCTCCTCCCCATGAGCTTGGCTGTTTGCAACACCACCAAGATGATTTCCTTTTACATTGAGAAGATGTTCAAAATATTCCCTCCACCTCTCCCGTGATTCCCTAGGATCTATTATGAGTTCACCTGAATTACTCAAAACACTGTTCATTTCCTTTTTCCCTCCCTTCCTAAGATTCTTTATTACTGTCCGGAAAGGTATCCCTGCGGCTTGACCTAGCCTTACCAAAATCTTCCCAAGACTTCTTTTTGGATTCAACAACTATTTGTTTCGTTCTGTTTCTTTCATCTACGTACAAATCCCTGTCTGCCTCGGCCCTTGTTTGGAGCCATTTCTGATAAGCCTTCTTTTTACGTTTACAAGCTGCTCTCACTTCATCATTCCACCAAGATGTTCGCCCTTTCCCATCTTTACACACAGTCGTTCCTAGACATTCCCTTGCTGTTTCTACTACAGCATCCCTGTATGTCACCCATTTTCTTTCTATATCCTGAACCTGCTTACTGTCCACTGTTCGAAACTTCTCACTAATCATATCCATGAACTTCTGTCTAATTTCCTCATCCTGGAGATTTTCTACCCTTATTCGTTTGCAGACAGATTTCACTTTCTCTACCCTAGGCCTAGAGATACTTAGTTCACTACAGATCAGATAGTGGGTCTGTATCATCGAAACATTCCCGGAAAACTCGTACATTCCTAACAGATTTCCTAAATTCTAAGTCAGTTAAGATATAGTCTGTTATGGATCTGGTACCCCTAGTTTCCCATGTGTAGCGGTGAATAGCCTTATGCTTGAAGAATGTATTCGTAAGTGCTAAACCCATACTAGCACATAAGTCCAGCAAATGCTTCCCATTCCCATTAGCTTCCATATCTTCCCCACATTTACCAATCATCCTTTCGTATCCTTCAGTTCTATTCTCAACTCTCGCATTGAAATCACCCATTAGCACTATTCTATCCTTGCTGTTGACCCTGACCACGATGTCACTCAATGCTTCATAAAACTTGTCAGCTTCATCCTCGTCTACTCCCACATATGCTGAATACACGGAGGCAATTCTAGTCCTAATTCCTCCAACTGACAAATCTACCACATCATTCGCTCATTTACGTGCCTAACAGAAACTATGTTGCGTGCAATGGTATTCCTGATAAAGAGCCCTACCCCAGACTCTCCCCTTCCCTTTCTAACACCCGCCAAGAACACTTTATAATCTCCTATCTCTTCCTCGTTATTTCCCCGTACCCGAATATCACTTACTCCTAGCACATCCAGATGCATACTCTTTGCTGACTCAGCCAGTTCTACTTTCTTCCATAAACCCCATTAATATTGATAGCTCTCCATCGATTTCCATTTCGTTCACCAAATGTTTCCAAGGGGTCCCTCGCCTGTCAAATGGGAGTGGGACTCCGTTACTCCCATAGGTCCGAGGCTTGCTTAAAATGTTCTGAGCTGGGTACATTCATGAAGAAGGATGCTACCCTACTTGCACATAGTCCAAGTGAGGATCTCTCCTCTAAGGGTTATGGACCATCGGTGAATTGTATAGTCCTAGCCGCCTGAGCACAAGGAGGGCCATGACTCAGAATATGTCCGAGACGCCCACTCCCATGCCATAGCAACTGGTATCCCGACTCTCAGGACCACTTAGTAGGCCATTCATCTGTTGCGCATGGTTCACGAACTAGGACGTGACTACAGTAACCCACACCATGAACCACTCACATTCTAAATACAGAAAAAATATTCAAATGACCACTCTCTGTACTTAGAACAACCTCTGATCTCAAAGCGACGTGTAAAGACGCTATGTGGTCAAACTGCGTATTACAATGACCGGTCAGCTATCATCTTTGGAAGTAAAACCAAGAGCTAAAATTCGACGAGCTGTTAAGCTGATTTTTTTAATGGGTAAAAAATGTGTCGACGGGTTCTTTTACAAACTGACATGTACTTGAAAAGTTAAACACTTTATCACCTTTCTAATCTGACAACCTTCATTCAAGATTAATCTAAAACTTAGAAAGGAGATTGGATCTGATTCTCAACCCCTTGTCCACTTAGATAGCTTGTGAGATAGAAATACTTGCTGTCATCCGACGTCACAACTGACCAAGATTGGATAGCTTGGAGTCATAATCAACAGTGAACAGTCACTGCGATTTTGGTATTTATTGTACTAGATAATTGAAAATAAATTTTCAAGAACATAATTTATACAACTGCCGACTTCATGATGTGGAATACAAAGGTTTACCAGTTTCAGCTGCTCCAGTGAAATGGATTTGTATAAACATCGGGTAAACCTAGACTGTCGGATGTTAGATGAAAACTTCTGGGAGTGATACTTCCCATGCTGAATAATGTTAAAAATACGCAGCTATATTTGTTTAAGTTTGCTTATTGTTTGCAGTATATTTCCATTTGACCACGCCTCCACTTGCATGGAAATAATGGGTGCCCATCATTGTTTTAAAACAGAGATTCACAAACTAATTTGCTTCATGTGGGCAAAGACGTGGAAGAATATAGCTGAGGCCTTCTATATAGGTCTACACATGTGGTCTCGGAAACTTCTTTGCAGAACATTTTACTTTCGATAATTCTCATATGCATAATTTGAGAGCTTCAACGGTTTGGGCAGCGTTAAGCCGAGCCTCAAGAATGCTCTTCGCGAACCCAGCACAGGGTTTCTACTGTTAATAAACTTTAAAAATATTATTGAGGGCAACGTTTTAAACATAGGTATATGGTCCCATAGACATTTTATAGAATGGTTTATAATATCCAGTTCTTACGCATATAGTTTGTGGATATCCTCAACGGCTTGAACATCATAAGCCGAGAACGTTCTCGCGTATCATTATTTTCTTCCAATAGTTTCCCAGAAACGTTACTGCTCTGCATCTTTTCATCACAGTTCAATATTTAATACACTACACGGATACCCTCCCCAGAAGATTCTCCAGGCAACAGCGAAACCCTCACAAAAATCCATCAGTTCTTGAATTATTACTGAACACCAATGCATGCATACATAAACATACATATACACATACATACATACATACATACATACATACATACATACATACATACATACATACATACATACTATACCCATAACCTTAGAGTTGGATTAAATTAAATTCACGATTTCTGATATATTTAATATATTTCGTTCCGGATGCTTCTTCCAACTTCAGAACAAAGCAAGGCGCAGTATCCTGAATCATGTTTGTTGCTCTAAGATTACGAACACACCGGATGTTCCACACATCTTGTGATAGTACATATATCACACCCCCGAATTATATGTAGAAGTTAGAGATATTATTGTCAGTATTCTATTTTTTTAATTTTTTTTTTTTAGTTCCGTTTGGGCCTGCTATGGACCACGTGGTTCTTATCTCTAGCAGCTTTCTTCTTTGACCAGTACTCCTTCATTCTTGCACTGTGAATGTCTTTTCGCTCCTGAGTCCATTTCACACCTCCTCCCGGACGTACTGTTTTTTCTGTTAGTGACTGGAGAGAGTTTGATGTTCTGATCAACGTTCTGTACCTATTCCTGTCATAAATTTCACTGGGAGCAATGTCCAATTCTTGAAGGTCTTTTCTGACGAGTCTTGCCCACTTGGCATTAGTCGCTTTCCCTCTAGAGATGGTGTGGAAGATTCTGGAGGTGAGCCTCTGATTGTCCATTCTCATGACATGACCGTAGAAGTTCAATCTCCTCTTCCTCATAGATGTTGTAATGCTCTCCAATTGTTGGTACAGTTCGTTGTTGTGCCTGATTCTGTACTTGCCTTCTTCTTTAATGGGGCCCATGATTTTTCTCAGGATCTTCCTTTCCTTCAGCTCCAGTTTTCTAAGTTGCCCTTTTCTTACCATGTTTAGGCATTCTGAGGCGTATAGTACTGACGGTCTCACTACAGTAGTGTAATGCCTGATTTTGAGGTTAAGGGAGAGGGATTTGGATTTGTACATACTCTTACATAGGTGGTAGGCATTTTCCAATTTGATGCATCTGCTGTTCATGGCCTGATCTTCATTCATGTTTGGGGTTATCCATTCTCCTAGGTATTTGAAGGAGTTAGTCCTTTGTACTGTTTTGTCCCCCAGTGGGATTGATTTGGGTGCATCTTTGATGTTGGTAATAAACTGTGTTTTGTTGATGGCGATCTTCAGCCCTACTTTAGCTGCTATGTGGTCGAGAGAGGATAGTTGATGGATAGCTTCCTCCACACTGGATGCCAGGAGTGTAAGGTCGTCTGCGAAGGCTAAACAGTTGACTGTTAACTTGTCTTTCTTGTAGCCAATTCTCAATCCAGAGTCATCCTGTAGCATTTTCGTCCACTCACGAATGACTTTTTCAAGTAGGCAATTAAAGAGGATTGGAGATAGGCCATCCCCTTGTCTAACACCTGTTTTGATCTCAAATCTCTGGGACAGTTCCCCTCTGAATTTGATTCTGGCAGTAGTGTTGGTAAGAGTTGCTTTCACTAGATTCAAGGTTTTCTTATCTAGTCCCAGTTCAGCGAGTGCCTGGAAGAGTGACTCTCTATCTACTGAATCGTAGGCCTTCTGAAAGTCAACAAATGTTGCCACGTAGGGTGAGGCGCTTAGGTTTTTGTAAGTGATGATGGTTTTGAGGTTCAGGATTTGTTCGGCGCATGACCTTGACTTGCGAAACCCAGCCTGGTACTCTCCGATGCAGGAGTCTAGTTGAGCCTCTACTCTTGTGAGTAATACTTTGGAGAGTATCTTATACGTCACTGATACAAGGGAAATCCCTCTGTAGTTGTTGAGATCTGATTTGTCGCCTTTTTTGTGTAACGGGTGGATGATAGCTGAGGTCCAGTCGCTAGGTAACGTTTCTGTCACCCAGATGTTTGATATGATTTCATGGATACTTTGGATTGACTCCTCATCAGCGTATTTCCAGAGCTCTGCTATGATTCCATCCTCGCCCGCTGCTTTGTTACATTTCAATTCTGAAATGGCTTTCTTGATCTCGCCCTTTGTTGGTGGGAGAGAGTCCGACTTAGTAACATTCTGAGGTTCGAAATGCAGTTTCTCCTTGGGTTCCCTTGAATTTAGAAGGTTGTTGAAATACTCTGCTAGAACTGTGGTGCACTCTTCATTGTTCATTTTCAGATTTCCGTCAGCTCCCCGAAGGTGAAGTGTAGGGGCTGAGTAGGGTGTTATTTGAGATTTAAAAGTTTGGTAGAAGTCTCTAGTGTTGTTTCTTTGAAAATCCCTCTCTGCTTGTTCAATGATATTTTTATTGTACTGCCTCTTGGTGTTCCTGATAATTTTAGTAGCAGTTTTCCTAACTTCTAAGAAGTTTTTATGGTTTTCCATACTTTTGTTACGGTTCCATTTTAGCCATGCTTGCTTTCTCTCTTCTATTGCTTTGTCACAAGTAGTTGTCCACCATGGATGTTTGTTCTTTCTGACTGCCGGGATGGTGGTTGTCGCTGCATCTATTAGTGCCTTCTGTAGTTGGGGCCAATCTTTTTTGTCTTTGTTTTTAGCCAGGGTCTCGGTGAAGTTATTGTTATCTTTCAGCCTGGCTGGATTGAACCTTGGAATTCGCGACTTGATGCAGTGGTTTTCCCTGCTGCTTTTAAGAGGGATGAAATTTGTTTTGATCAAAGAAAGATAGTGGTCTGAATCAATGTTTGCGCTTCTCAATACTTTGACATTCAGCACTTCTTTGCTGTTGCTTCTACTGATGGCTACGTGGTCCAGCTGGAATTCCCCAAGCATTGGGTTAGGACATCTCCAAGTCATGGCTTTCCTAGGAAGGCGTTTGAAAGCTGTAGATTTGAGGACTAAGTTGTAATTTCTGCACAGGTCAATCAGCCTTTCTCCATTCCTGTTGGTCCTCTTGTGGGCTGGGTAATCTCCAACTATGTTCTTGAATTTTCTCTCTTTGCCAATCTGGGCGTTAAAGTCTCCCAATAAAATAGTTATGTGGTGTTTTGGGATCCGGTCCATTGTCTCTTCGAGTACCCTCCAAAAGGTTTCCACATTTTCAATATCTTTCCTGTTGGTGTCATTAGTAGGTGCATGGAAGTTAACAACTGTGTATGCTATTTTTTTAATTATTATTATTATTATTATTATTATTATTATTATTATTATTTCATTTGTATACTTTGCCATTTATATTGGTAAGCTGGAAGATATCCACATATGTAGGTATGAGTAATTTGTTTTGCACGAGTGGGAAAACATTGCTGTAATAACTCTGGTAATTTGAATGAGTCATATGGCTACCCCAGTGTCTGTTGTGATGTACTTGTGTCAGGAAATTCCATTAGTCATGTATATATCCCAGCCTGATAAGATGAGCTTGTTGTTGTACCAGGGAAATTTGATGATTCCTGTAAAACTCCCGAGTGTTTGTTTATAACTTGGGAGAAAGAAGAGGTTCACTCATGATTGGCTGGCAAGCACCAATCCAGACGTATCATCTGAGAGGAGGGGGATGTTGATGTCTATAAAGGTTGATCATACGGCGGCAACCAAGGAGATTGAAAAAAACATTGTAAGGGTGATTGTAGAGGTGATTGTAAAGGAACGAGAAGGAAGATAACTACAACTACAACTACAACTGGCACACTGTACGGGAAGGAAGTGGTGCTGATACACGGTACTGGAGTGACACAGCTGCAATGGACTGGACTTCAAACGTTCGTGGAGCGTAGTCTTGTTATGTTCGTGGAAAGTGGCTGATTGTGGAGAGTGCTTGCGCATTAAGTATTGTAGCACTTGTGGCGGCCTAGCATTATATGTTGGCGAAAGCTATCTCAGACTTTCCATACATTTATGTTGAGGATCGACAGACGTGTGTATATATCTTTACAACAAGTGTTAAAATATGTGAACACAGTAGTACAAGGTACAGTATCTGTGTGATGTGATAACTGCCGATTATGAGAATCGGTAAGTCGAATTGATATAGAGACAGTGAAGGGTATTTATCTTCATACATGTACATTGTTCATCGGACCATCTACAAATGGTAGCTTAGTTCTCGCTTTCGTTTTCCCACGATTGTCATTATTATTGTTGTTGTTGTTGTAAATATGGAGTCTTCCAGCAATATTTTATGTGTGTATTATATATATAATGTTGTATGTTGATGAGATGCTCATGCACGGAATTTGTTCTGAATATAGTTAGCCATTTTAGAATCAGTGTTATTGATGAACCTAGGTGCAGTTCCTACCTAATTAGTCGTTTTCAGGAGGTTAGGTAAGGCCTGCAGCAGATGTACCAGTACGCAGCATTATGTACACGCCCTGGGATATACAGTTTATCGTGCTCTTATCTAAATTCGAGGGATCCATTCTGGTGAACTCTGGCGCCCATACTACGGACATTTCGGTTAATTATGCTTATTAATTTTATTAAGTTTTTGAGTAATTTTATTTATATATTTTTATTCATGATTTTATTTATTATCATCAAATCGTTACAATCTGCAACTAGATAAGACAAAAGCAACTAGGGGAATCTCTGTCTAAAGTTAGGCCGCAATTTGAGTGGGAGAGAAAAATATAATCCCCGTGGAGGGAGCTAACCGTTCCAGAAAACATATTTCAGTGGTGAATTTCAGTCAATCAGGACATTTTGACACTCATTTGTTCCATGCTCCAAACCGAGAATATATGAATTTCTGACAGTAAACTGAAGTTAGTGTAAATTATTGTTTTGTTGTAGAGTGCTACAAAATAAGTGAATTTATACGTAACTCGGGAAGATCATTTAAAATACGGTTATTTTTGATAAGTACACCACATCACCTTTTGTACGCCAGCATTCATCACGTGACTTCGTAATGAGGTCGTCAGGTCGTGTCTACGCCAAGAACCATAACACTAGTGACGTGTATCATTTAACTACTATTCATTGTATGTGCAAGAAAATAATCATTACTCCGGGTAACTGTGTTAACATTTTCGAAGTGTAATATGTCAAGGGACGGACTGTGAACCCAGGCTATTTTAATATAACCGAGTGAGTTAGCCACGCAGTTAGCGTCGCGCAGCAGTGAGTTCACATTCTAGAAATAGTAGGTTCGAATCCCACCGTCGACAATCCAGGAGATGGTTTTGCATGGATTCTCATTTTCACGCCAGACAAGTGTACCTTAATTAAGGTCATGGTCGCTATATTTCCCATCCTTACGTCACCAAAAACCTTCGATGTGTTAATGCGACGTTAAACAAATAGCAAGAAAAGTCTTAATATGGACCTTGCGCTGGAATACATTCTGTGTAGCACTGAGGCTGTTATTGCAAACTGATGCGTATCCTAATTTTTCTATAAAAGAGAAGAGCACATTGGACTGAGCGTCTTATTTCTCGGAATTGCTGGTGGATCGGTCTACTTTATCTGTGCTGGATATTATAGACAAAGTGAGTCTTATAAAAATGTGGGAGTTTAATGTCTCAGTGATTTTTCTACCTTCATTTCGGCAGATGTTTGAACATTTTCCTCAAATTTACTGAAAAAGTTCGTAACATTTAGCTCGTATTCGTGTCCGTCTCCATGGCTAAATGGTTAGCGTGTTGGCCTTTGGTCACAGGGGTCCCGCGTTCTATTCCCGGCAGGGTCGGGAATTTTAACCTTAATTGGTTAATTTCCCTGGCACGGGGGCTAGGTGCATCTGCCGTCTTCATCATCATTTCATCCTCATCACGACGCGCAGGTTGCCTACGGGAGTCAAATCAAAAGACTTGCATCTGGCGAGCCGAACTTGTCCTGGGACACTCCCGGCACTAAAAGCCATACGATATTTCATTTCAGCTCATATTCGTATTGGCCTGTGAAAAATGCGATAGAACAAAGGCAGTGACAGTAGATTTTGTGCGGGTAGAATTTGAAAGAAGTCGGCAATATACATTAACAGTAGAGAGAACAGACGATTTAATTAGTGAAGTTGGAGAATAAGAATGAGTAGGGTGTGAACAAATACCACACTTTTTTTTTTGCTAGTTGCTTTACGTCGCACCGACACAGATAGGTCTTATGCCGACGATGGGACAGGAAAGGCCTAGGAGTTGGAAGGAAGCGGCCGTGGCCTTAATTAAGGTACAGTCCCAGCATTTGCCTGGTGTGGAAATGGGGAAACCACGGAAAACCATCTTCAGGGCTGCCGACAGTGGGGTTCGAACCTACTATCTCCCGAATACTGGATACTGGCCGCACTTAAGCGACTGCAGCTATCGAGCTCGGTAATACCACACTTCGAACTCTTAGTAATTATGAGGAGAAAACCTGTAAAGAACTTTAGCAGCCAGCACGTTAGAAAGGAATTCATGTTATTAATGTTAAAGGGACCACAAATAGCTGTCTAGCGGTGCAAAGGACTGACGTAGTAACCAAGACTAACAAACTCCATGGCACGACAGCCCCGAAAGGGCCTTGGCCTACCAAGCGACCGCTGCTCAGCCCGAAAGCGTGCAGATTATGATGTCGTGTGGTCAGCACGACGAATCCTCCCGACCGTTATTCTTGGCTTTCTAGACCGGGGCCGCTATCTCACCCGCACATAAATCTCAATTATAATCACGTAGGCTGCATGGACCTCGAACCAGCCCTCAGATCCAGGTAAAAATCCCTGACCTGGCCGGGAATCAAACCCGACGCCTCCGGGTAGAAGGCAGGCACGCTACCTCTACACCACGGGGCCGATCATAGTAGCCAGGACTGGAAGAATAGATTTATGACAGGGAGGAGAACTCGTTCTTCCTCAAGTAGGCAGAGACAAGGCCATAGATGTTCACTCCATTCTTGCGTAACTGCATAAATACAACAGACTTGTGCAATGGTGCAGAATATCTAATGTGATATGTAATTAATAGTACGTAATAGCATATTTTCATTGCAGATTACAAGTGTTTGTTCCTTTTATTGTAAGCGTGATTTGTTTAACTAAACAAAGAAGAAATGTGTTCGTCATTGTCCAGTGCAATTATTCCAAGTGAATCACCCACTATCATGGAAAAACTTCAAACTTATGCAGAGGGCAGTGGCTGGTTACGAACTAGCGATGCTGCAAAGAAAATAAGTGACACGTTTAATCGTTCCCCATATTTTAATTCTTGTATATAATTCTAGGTTATCTGCAATATGTGTGAAAATAATAATGTTTTTTTTCTTGTAAAATGGCTATGATTTGTGCCATGATGAAGTTCCAAGTTTACTTGATTTTTATACTAATTTATCATAACTTGGTCAATGATGGGGCTGATTTGGTAATTAACGATGATCACAATTAATGAACGGCCAGTGGATATTGACGGTCAGTTTCATTGTTTATTTCATGTTTCGGATAGTGTAGTTCAGCTTAACTACATCGATAAATGTCGTGGGTTAAATGATTATAAAATAACAATAATGATGATAATAATAATAATAATAATAATAATAATAATAATAATAATAATAATAATAGTAATACACGCTTTGAATGACAAAAGTAATATTAATGATTTCCCCGAGATGGGGAGATGATCGAAGCTCATAATAATGAAGTGGTTTGTTTACCAGACAATGGTTCATAATTGGGATCTCAATTTAAATAATGTGTTGAGATTTTCATGAATTAATGCAAATTTGAGTTCGGGGTGGGAATTTATGGATGTTGGAAGTGTATAATATGTTTATGAAGATATAATAGACTGACCAGCGGAGAATGAGCTGTGGTATAATGATGTTTGTCTCCAGATATACACTGACTGACAGTGACAATGCAACACCAAGGAGGAGTGGTTCGAAAGGGATGAAAGTTGGGAGAAAAACAGAGACGGCACGGACGAATAATTGATGTTTATTTCAAACCGATATGCAGGTTACACAATGCGCACGGCATCGACTCAGTAGGATGTAGGACCACCGCGAGCGGCGATGCACGCAGAAACACGTCGAGGTACAGAGTCAATAAGAGTGCGGATGGTGTCCTGAGGGATGGTTCTCCATTCTCTGTCAACTATTTGCCACAGTTGGTCGTCCGTACGAGGCTGGGGCAGAGTTTGCAAACGGCGTCCAATGAGATCCCACACGTGTTCGATTGGTGAGAGATCCGGAGAGTACGCTGGCCACGGAAGCATCTGTACACCTCGTAGAGCCTGTTGGGAGATGCGAGCAGTGTGTGGGCGGGCATTATCCTGCTGAAACAGAGCATTGGGCAGCCCCTGAAGGTACGGGAGTGCCACCGGCCGCAGCACATGCTGCACGTAGCGGTGGGCATTTAACGTGCCTTGAATACGCACTAGAGGTGACGAGGAATCATACGCAATAGCGCCCCAAACCATGATGCCGCGTTGTCTAGCGGTAGGGCGCTCCACAGTTACTGCCGGATTTGACCTTTCTCCACGCCGACGCCACACTCGTCTGCGGTGACTATCACTGACAGAACAGAAGCGTGACTCATCGGAGAACACCAAGGTAGTTAGAGTAAGAGGTAGGGATCACGCGCAGGTCTCCCCACCACGCTTGGCCGTCGATGACGTCAACATGAACCCTCAGTGCTTTGTCTTCTGCATGATGTAGGCTAATACACTACTGTAAGCTATTCTGTTTTAGCCACAAGAGAACTTCATTGATATCTTAACATCACCTAAGAAAATGCATTACACTTCACTATTACAGTAGAGTACTAATACCTCAAATACAGTGTGAATCCAGCTGCGTTTCTGAAGTATTTCGATCTGTATAAAAGGTTTTAACAATGCTAAGACTGTGATCGCAGTGGAATGACCATTCCATATGTTCATGTTCTCAACACCTATGATAACAATACCAAGGGGCTCTAATTGTTATAGACTCGAAAATTAAAGCTTGATGACTGCAATAAATATGTCCGTTGTTACAAGCAATATTGGGAAACTATATACAGTGTCAACAACACAAACAGCAAATGTTAGGAAACTGTCCACAACACAAACAGTACAGTTAATGTTCTCCTCCAAGTGCCAGGAAATGACAAATCCCACGTTAACATTAGATAGGCCATATTAATGAGCCTGTATGTTAACATTCATAGCACTGGTTTCATAGACAACGTAATAAATTGCCTTTCATAAAAAGCAGGTATGTTATACACAAAGAATAATGCTGATATTTTAAAAAAATATCAAACACACTTATCCATAGCATCAGTGGAATGTCTTTGCTTTTCTTCTTTCTTTATCGATGTTGTATTAACTGAAACCCGGTCTCTTCAATGTCTTACTTTTGTTTAAAGCGTCCATTCGAATAAAAGAACGGCTTCTCACAAAGCAACTTGCAAGTTCATAAATTTCGGGGAATTTCTTTTTCAGGATATCCGTAAGGTTTGTGATGATGTTAGAACCCTCTTTCAGTTCTTTCCCGTGGTAAAATTGAAACCACCGAGCTCGATAGCTGTAGTCGCTTAAGTGCGGCCAGTATCCAGTATTCGGGAGATTGGGTTCGAACCCCACTGTCGGCAGCCCTGAAGATGGTTTTCCGTGGTTTCCCATTTTCACACCACGCAAATGCACGGGCTGAACCTTAATTAAGGCCGCGGACGCTTCCTTCCCATCCTAGCCCTTTCCTGTCCCATCGTCGCCGTAAGAGTTACCTGTGTCGGTGCGACGTAAAGCAACTTGAAAAAAATTGGGACTCTTTTTTGCAATTTAATTTCCACCCCTTGTATTTTGACCTGTTTTCTCTCCGTAATTACTTTCTATATCGAGGTTCTTCTTCTTTATCCTAAAAGCTATATAGCCAGTGAAGTCTTCAAGCAGCTCCTTGGTTTCACGACTGTCCTCGAGCTGTTTTACTAGATCTTCAAGGGCTTTAACGAACCCTTGCTCATCCTCCGATAAAAAATAGGATGTTGTGGGCTCAACGCTGGCCTTAGATTGGCACACGATATCCGAGTTCTTATCGAGTTCATCAGTACATATTTGGGCGTAATATTTCATAATCTTCCGGAGAACAGTTGGAATTTCTTATCGTCTCGGAAGTATTGAGGCTAGAAGCAATGATTTCACCTTTCGCGTCACAGCTGTCGGAAGAGGATCATCATAAAGCCTTCCGAACCCTAGAAGCTGAGAACGATAGCTTTCGATAATGTCTTGATTACTTCTGTCACCATTCATTTAGGTCAGTGGTTTTAGGGAATACATGAAAGTGTATGTTTCGTTCCTTCGCGTGCCTGCTATGATTTGTGCAGCCTGCAATGGCATGACAAAGCATACTGAAAAGTGTAAACTGTTACTGTTTTTTACGTTTTATCTCATAAAATAAACACACACGGTTTCTTATACACCACAGATATGTTACTACCGGTGTATTGTTAGCACCTAGCTTCTGCGTGCACAGCGATTCTTATTCGAACTACCTCTACCTCATTCAGGCAGATTCAACGCGAGGGTCCTGCGTGACGTCACAACACTGCTCTGCCACTGCGCAGCTCTCTCGTGATCCCTACCTTGTATTCTACGTACCTTGGGAGAACACGACGTTCCGCCATTCCCTCATCCAAGTCGCTCTAGCCCGGCACCATGCCAGGCGTGCACGTCTATGCTGTGGAGTCAATGGTAGTCTTCTGAGCGGACGCCAGGAGTGCAGGCCTCCTTCAACCAATCGACGGGAAATTGTTCTGGTCGATATTGGAACAGCCAGGGTGTCTTGCACATGCTGAAGAATGGCGGTTGACGTGGCGTGCGGGGCTGCCACCGCTTGGCGGCGGATGCGCCGATCCTCGCGTGCTGACGTCACTCGGGCTGCGCCTGGACCCCTCGCACGTGCCACATGTCCCTGCGCCAACCATCTTCGCCACAGGCGCTGCACCGTGGACACATCCCTATGGGTATCGGCTGCGATTTGACGAAGCGACCAACCTGCCCTTCTCAGCCCGATCACCATACCCCTCGTAAAGTCGTCTGTCTGCTGGAAATGCCTCCGTTGACGGCGGCCTGGCATTCTTAGCTATACACGTGTCCTGTGGCACACGACAACACGTTCTACAATGACTGTCGGCTGAGAAATCACGGTACGAAGTGGGCCATTCGCCAACGCCGTGTCCCATTTATCGTTCGCTACGTGCGCAGCACAGCGGCGCATTTCACATCATGAGCATACCTCAGTGACGTCAGTCTACCCTGCAATTGTCATAAAGTTCTGACCACGCCTTCTTGGTGTTGCATTTGCTCTGTCAGTCAGTGTATTTGAGATCTGATGAGTCACAGTATCCCTCCGATGTTAGTGTTTTGCCCGTGTAAAAGGATGTTTTTATTGACACCAGATGAGAGAGTAAGTTGCTAAGTGAAGCAAATAGATGTGAGACGGAATGCCTCCAGCTGAGTGATATGTTTTAAAGGACAGTGGTAAAACCCGACAGAGAGGTCGAGGTTCCAATGACGAAATTTCTCCACCAGACCGTGTTTATAATCGCCATGACGTTTTGTGAAAGTTCATCTACTAAACTTTGTGCTCATTATGATAGCAGAAGCAAAGTGATAATATTCGACGCGCAATTTAAGAGGCAAGGGGGGGACTTAATTAAATTTTCAGCAAAATACAGTAATTTTGTCACGTAAAACACTATTTTGAACGATGTGTTGAAGTCCGTGCAATTGAAGACTTAACGTGCGATAATAGAGGCACAGCTTTTTTTTTTGCTAGTGGCTTTACGTCGCACCGACACAGATAGGACTTATGGCGACGATAGGAGAGGAAAAGGCTAGGAATTGGAAGGAAGCGGCCGTGGCCTTAATTAAGGTACAGCCCCAGAATTTGCCTGGTGTGAAAATGGGGAACGACGGAAAACCATCTTCAGGGCTGCCAACAGTGGGATTCGAACCCACTATCTCCCGGATTGCATTAAAATCCACAATTTTTAATGCAAAAGTCGGCACCTATAAACTTGGCGACTCAGTGATGGGCAACTACAGGATTGATGACAGGAACGACCGAGGAGAGAGACTAGTCCAACTTGCAGAATATACCAACATACCAGTAATGATGCCTATGCTGGCAGGACCTAGTGTTTACACTGCACGAAGTCTTCTGGTATGGGCTAGAGCACTTTTGTTACTTTCATTGGTCTGTCTCTGTCTTATCATTGGCTTTGACAATATGAAAGTGATTGAGGTATGAGCGATGCTAGTAATGCCATTCCTTACGCAGCCGTCCCTGCTATGAATGGTGTGAAACTGTTGCTCATAGGGTCGGTTGGTGCATGCATTTCAGTTGGCTTGGCAGACTGATATGTAATAGCAAATTCTGGCTCGGTGAGGAAAGCAACGGGAAACTACCTCACTCTTCATTTCTCTAGTACGCCTCTTCAGCGATGCCTAGGCCATCTATGACAGCTCATGGTGGAACTGTTGAGGATCCAACCAGCCTTCGGGCTGATGACTAAACATACATATACCAGTAATGAACACGTTCTTCAAAAAGCATCCTATCCGAAAATGGACATGGAAAAGCCCCAACTTCAGTGTTAAAAATGAGATAGACTTTATTCTCTCAAATACGCCTCATACTGTGAAAGATGTCTCGGTTTTAAACAAATTCAATACTGACAGTGACTTGTAAGAGCAAGAATTGAAATCAATGTAAGAGATGAAAGAAAAAAATCTTTAAAAGAAAGAGAAAACGTAACCAATCTCAAAAATTTAAAAGAAAACAAAGAATTCCAAAAAGTCTACCAAAGAAAGTTACAGGTAACAAAGGAAGAAGACCTAGCACAAATGTTAGTTGTAAGTGCACAAGAAGTAGGTGGCTTATGTAATAATAACGAACAACGAAATAAATTCAGTGACAGTACCAAAGACCTGCTACAGAACTGATCGGGACACAATGGAATATTCTGAGCTATGTAAGACCTTATGAAGAGAAATGAAAACTGGTTTACAGAAGAAACCTTAAGAACAAGACAAGTTTAAAGGCAGCTAAACGTAAGTCCACAATTGGTAAAAAAAAAAAAAAAAAACCAGATCATAGCAATTGATGGAGACAATGGTCGAATTACTGAAAAGGAGGAGATTTTGAATTTTATTAGAGACTTTTATAGCAGTCTGTATAGTAAAACAAAGGAAATTTCGATAGCATCTGACCTAAAAAGTGTAACTAAAATTCCAGATATGCTATAGACAACATGAAGAAAGGAACTGTTGCCGGTGATGATGATCTTTCTGTTGATATTTTGAAGCTTACAGGTGATGAAACAGTAAACCACTTGGCTAAAATCTTCACTTCTTGTTTACACAATGTTTCAATCCCAGCATCATGGAATAAAGCAAAGATAGTATTATTGCATAAAAAAAGGAAGTATTCACAATATCCAAAACTATCGCCCTATAAGCTTGCTCTCTGTTTTGTACAAACTTTTTATGAAGATATTGTTACACAGAATCAGCTCTACCCTTGACTCAGCCCAGCCAGTTGAACAAGCAGGATTCCCCAGCAGCTTTAGCACAATGGACCACATTCTGGCTCTGCGTGAAGTGATTAGCAGAACAAATGAATACCAGATGCCTCTGTGCATAGCCTTTGTTGATTTTGAAAAGGCATTTGATACAATAGGCATTCAGCTATCTTACAAGCCGTAGATGAGCAGGGAGTCGAAGTGGCTTATATCACAGTTCTCAATAACATCTACAAAACCTTTTCAGCCTGTGTTAATGTCGGTGAAGAAAAGTCAGAAAGTCAGAATTCCCTATCGCAAGAAATGTTAAACAAGGTGATCCAAACTCTCCAAAGCTATTCTCAGCTGTTTTGGAGATGGCAATGTCGAGGTTAAATTGGGAAGGAAAGGGTATAAGGATCCATGGCAGAAGGCTTAACAACTTGAGATTTGCTGATAACATTGCATTACTGGCAAACGACAATGACGAACTCCAGACATTAGTTACTGACCTTGCCATGGAATGTGAGTCAGTCGGCTTGAAGATGAACCTGTCCAAAACAAAAGTCATGTCCAACAAGTGGGTCACACCAGGAATTGTGAGCATCAACAACATGCCGTTAGAGAAGGTCAATGAATATATCTATCTGGGCCATTTGATGAATATGAAAGGTGATATAAGACCAGAAATTTTTCGACGCATTAAGCTAGGATAACAGGCGTATGGAAGAAACTCAACCCGGATCTGTATTCAGATCAAATATGCCAATATATCTGAAGAAAATAGTTCATGATCAGTTCATTCTACCTGTGCTGACTTGTGGCTGTGAGACCTGGACACTGAACGAATTTACGAAAGGGAAACTTAGAACAGCGCAGAGAGGCGTGGTAAGGTCAATGCTGGGTTTTACAAGGAAAGATAAGAAGAGAGCAGATAACATCAGATCAATCACTAAAGTTAATGACATTCTTGAGAGAATAGCCACTTTAAAATGGCAATGGGCTGGACATATCGCTCGAAGGGAAGATGACAGATGGACGAAGCTAGTGTCAGAATGGAGTCCAAGAGATCATCAAAGGCCGAGAGGAAGACCGCCAGACAGATGGGACAAAGACATCAAGAGAATAGCTGGTGCTACCTGGCAGAGAACTCTCGAGACCGTTCTTCCTGGAGAGTTCTGCTAAGGACTTACCTGAATTCACGACTTAAAGAGGCCACATCATGTAATGATAGAATTGGCTGATGATGATGATGATGATGATGATGATGATCTCCCGGACGCAAGCTCACAGCAGCGCGCCTCCAACCGCAGGGCCAACTCGCCCTGTGCTAAGTATTTTATGGTATTTTGAGATTTTTATATGGTAGAGACATTAACGCAGGGATTTTTTGCTATATTCAAGTCTAACTAAAGATATAAATTTTAATGTAAGGTGATAATGCCAAAATAAGGTAATTCATATGCTGAGATGTTAAAATATTTGTCTGATCAGGATCAGTTACGTCCATAGTGTGCGGTCACAGTGCGTAAGATAAGCAATATAGTCTCAAAGATGTGCTGCGATTTTATTTTGGAATAAAAATATGAAGGTAGACTTGCATGCCATTTACAAGTGTTAAAAAATCCAGATGATAATAACCAAAGTATTTTCTCTCAAGTAGAATTAATCATGTTATAAACCTGAAATCTCAATATCTGTTTGGTAGCGTAGCTAGTGATTTAGATATATGTTTTTCTTCTAGGTTTTCGCGGGTTTCGCATTCTTCATTTTCAGGGTTCTTTAGTATCTGTATGTATTTGTCTGAACTGAATAATAGTCGCTGTCGTTTACGCTGAACGAACTTATCTGTCTGCAACATCTCTTATTGTGTGTAATAAGAAGCTTATCTACATTGCATGTCCGAGGAGCTTCTAAACGTTTTTTTTTTTTGTTTTTTTTTTTTGTTTTTTTTTTACAATTTGCTTTACGTCGCACCGACGACGGTATAGGGAAGTCCTAGAAGTGGGAAGGAAGTGGCCGTGGCCTTATTTAAGGTACAGCCCCAGTATTTGCTTGGTGTGAAAACGGGAAACCAAGGAAAACCATCTTCAGCACTGCCGACAGTGGGATTCGAAACCACTGTCTCCCGGATACAAGCTCACAGCTGCGCGCTCCAAACCACACGGCCAACTCGCCCGGTAAACGACATTTTATAACGTATACTTCTCAATATTATATTTGCATATAACACACTATGCAAAGTCTTCTTGACTGAGCACTTCATTTTTTCACATGAACTCCATGACGACTGAGGCATTTAGGCTATCTGACCCTAGAATAAGTATTTCGACGTCACTCTGTGACGATGTCCTGATTGTTGAGCTAGCATTTCAACATAGTTCTGACATCATTATCACTTTGAAATCTGTGCTCCCCAAGATGTTCTTTCAAAGTCAAAAGGACATGAAAATCATTCGGCGCCGGATCAGGACTACACTGGATGTTTAAAAGACTTCTACCTAAATTCAGAACACCATTTTGTCACACTTTCGCCGTAGACCTCCACCAACTGACGACGAATTTTCCCAGAAGGCATATTCCCTGAGTTGATAAATCGAATAACAGCACGAACGTCTTGCTTGGACCACTGCTCTTGCCGATCTTCCCTCTTCAACTGGGTTTTGTCATCAAGATGGTGATCTACAATCCTACCATGTGATACAGAAATACCGACTGAAACATAAACAAACTTCTTCCACTACCACAGCAGTCAGTCTAGCATCATACTGATGAACGGCTTGTAAACATGAGACACCTCTTGTACATATGCATGTATGTACGGTAAATAGATATAATTTCTTCGTTAATTTCCTGTGTCAGAATTTTATATGTCAACTTATTTTCCAAATAAACCGTAAAACTGAAAGGCAAATACATTACCCATTTTAATAAGATTGTGCCAATTTCCAGCCCCTTGCCTGAATGATCAGTGCACTAACCTTCGGTTCAGAGCCCCGGGTTCGATTCCCGGTCTGGTCAAGGATTTAAACAGCGTGCGCTTAAATTCTTAGGCTCAGTGACTGAGTTTTTGTGTTCGTCTTAATGTACTTCTGCACACAACACACCACACTATCACCCACCACAGAAACACGCAATAGTGAATGCGGTGAATATGTCCCTTACCTTCAGCACCGACCCCAATATATTTTTAAGAAGGCCAAGAAGTAGAAGAAGAAGAAGAAGAAGAAGAAGAAGATGATGATGATGATGATGATGATGATGATGATGATGATGATGATCTCAGATTTCAGTCAATAAAACGATGGAGGTTTATTGTAAGTGATGGCAAGAGTGTCGACCAAGTTAAGTTGTGCAAGTAGCGCAATATTAAAGCCACTAAGTTATTCCGTGGGAGTAACAACACGATGACCACAACTCCAACTCAAACAAACTTCTGAGCTCTCCTCCATAAACTTCATCGCCCACGCGCGACAAAGGTGGCTGGCGTCAACTCGAGAATTGGTAGCTCTTATCTAATTTTAACTTTTTTCCCTTTACCTTTCCTTTTTTTTTCGTATGTGACTTACGTGAACGAGGATAAGTACTTTCGGCCAGTTCGAGTTGTTTCTGCAGAGAACAAACTGTTAAGAACTTCGATTTACAATACCTCTCTGAAATAACTCGGGCTAGGATATTGATGAAATTTCATCTTCCTTCTGGCAACACAGAAACTTAAGTGCTTTAGTACTTAGCATGTTTTATGATAAATTGAATATATTAAAACATATGTCTTTGGGCATTATTTTTGCATTTTTCCTCTCTTACGATCATTTTTATACATTTTTATTTTGAGGGCATTTTAGTTGGTATTTTGCCACAAATGCCCGTTAATGGCCTAATTTTCTTTATTTTTTGCTTTTCCACTTATATTTCATATTTGGAATTAGATATAGTGCAAACAGTGGTAAATAAATTCAAAGAGTTTTTTCTGGACACTTCGCCAAAGCCATAAATGAAAAGTGCAGAAAGTTTTTAAATAAAAATACAGGATACGCAATTACGTGTTACATATATATAAGATTGAACCTGGAGAACAGCTGTCACTCACCGAGCGAGTCGGCTGTGCGGTTAGGAGCACGCAGGCATGAGCATGCATTCGGGAGATAGTGAGTTCGAGCCCCAATGTCGGCAGCCATGAAGATGTTTTTCCGTGGTTTCCCATTTCCACACCAGGCGAATTCTGGGACAGTACCTTAAATAAGGCCACTGCCACTACCTTCCCACTGCCAGTTCTTTCCTATCCCATCGTCACCATAAGATCTATCGCTGTCGGTGCGATGTAAAGCAGCTTGTAAAAGAACCAACTGTCACTCAAGACAAGAGATGGCAATAGTTTAGTGACCAGTGATCTTGTGTAGTTGACGTCGGAAGGCTCTGTTAATCGCCAACCGTGTTTCAGTTTTGAAAACATTAATAAAGGTCTATTATATACTGTAAGTAAATAAAAATGAAAAGGCACATTTGAGACTAACTGCTGGGAACTGCATCAGTTAAAATGAATTATGTAAAAATCATTTAGATAAAATAGATACAAAATTCAAAAGTAATGTAATATACACAGTATTCTACGTCGGTATTTGAATTAAATTATGTGTGTGACAACTCTTAATTACTAGCCTAAATAATAACAGTTCAAACCCCCTTTTCCAACTAAGATAATTTAGAGTATAACATTTATTTGTGAGTCATTTTGGAAACCAAGTCCAAATCCAAGCCATAGTAATGATTTACAGATACAGTACTTCCCTGATAATATGTAGCAATTCAACAAAATATAGAATGACAAAGAAATATGATCGTTTAAACTCTATTTATCGGCTATCAACAGAAACTACATAGTCATCAAGTTTGAAAGTATTAATCTATAAAGGCGAAGTTTCGAAGTACATAGGGTAAGGAGTACAAGATGAAAATAAATAAGTCCAAAACAAAAGTAATGGAGTGCAGTCGAACGAAGGCAGGTGATGTAGGAAATATTAGATTAGGAAACGAAGTCTTAAAGGAAGTAGATGAATATTGTTATTTGGGTAGTAAAATAACTAACGATGGCAGAAGTAAGGAGGACATAAAATGCAGACTAGCACAAGCAAGGAAGAGCTTTCTTAAGAAAAGAAATTTGCTCACTTCAAACATTGATATCGGAATTAGAAAGATGTTTTTGAAGACTTTCGTGTGGAGCGTGGCATTGTATGGAAGTGAAACATGGACGATAAGTAGCTCAGAAATAAAGAGAATAGAAGCTTTTGAAATGTGGTGTTACAGAAGAATGCTGAAGGTGAGATGGATAGATCGAATCACGAATGAAGAGATACTGAATCGAATTGGTGAGAGGAGATCGATTTGGCTAAATTTGACGAGAAGAAGAGATAGAATGATAGGACACATCTTAAGACACCCAGGACTTGTTCAGTTTGTTTTTCAAGGAAGTGTAGGTGGTAAGAACGGTAGGGGTAGACCAAGGTATGAATATGACAAACAGATTAGAGCAGATGTAGGATGCAATAGTTACGTAGAAATGAAAAGGTTAGCACAGGATAGGGTGGCATGGAGAGCTGCATCAAACCAGTCTATGGACTGATGACTCAAACACAACAGGCCTATAGGATATATGACGGGCATCCATTTGGAACTCTTGTTGCTGTGTGGCGTTGAAGTGAAGAGTGTCGATTTCAAAAGGTGATCAGCGTTCGTGGATTAAAATCGAGGTTTCCCGTTGCAAAAATGCTACCGAATGTTATCGAGGATTATGTGAAGCCTGTGACGAAAATGCATTACCTTACAGGACTGTTGCACGATGGGTCAAGGCGTTTCATGCGGGTCGGAATGAGACAGCGGATTCTTCAAGATCATATTGACATCGTGAGTGGTCTCATTTCCGTAGACCGACGACGGTCTGTCCATGAATTTTAGGAGTTGGTCTCAGTCATCAAACGGTGTGGCACATACTGACGAAATATCTTAGCATGAGGAAAATTGCGTCCCTTTGGGTACCACATCAATCAACCGATGCACAGAAATGGCACCGGTATGCACTGACTGGCACCCACATGGACATATACCGCAACGAATGAGTCGCATTTCTGCAGCGTATTGTCGCCACTGATGAGACGTAACCATGGAGCCTATGAGCCTGAATTAAAGCGTCAGTCGAACGAATGTCGTCACCCAGGTTCGCCACATCCACAGAAATTCCGACAGGAACCCAGCCGGGTGAAGCTTATGCTGATTGTGGCATATGACTATAAGGGTATTATTCTTACGCATGCTGTGGCTGAGAGACAATCCGTCAACAGTGACTATTAGTGCCCATTTCTGGAGCGACACCTGCGTCCGGTTATGCGGCGCAAACGTCCACGTTTATTGCGAGACGATCGCCCTATTGAGTTGCATGACAACGTACGTCGTCACATGGTGGGGGGGGGGGTCTTCTGAGCACCATCCGAACTCATCAGACATGAGTCCGTGTGACTTGACCTGTTTCTGAAGTTGAAGAAACCCCTTCGAGGCCGCCGATTTCCTGACGTGGCACCTGTACGCCGCACAGTAGGGCGCTCCGCCGCTATCATCAACAGAGAACGACTTGCCAACGGTCCCCAACGACTTCCCGACATTTGGCAAAAGGTAATATACTCTGCGGGTGACGGCAATGAAGGAATGTGATGCAATTGTACTTCTTAGTTCTTAAAATATTGCGTTCTATCAATATTGCCAATTCTTTATTTACGGCCCTCGTATTAAGGAGAGTGGTGCACCTTAATGGATCAAAGAATTGCATTTTCAACTAATTTTAATAGAGTATAATTTCCTCTTCTATGTATGTATGTATGTATGTATGTATGTATGTATGTATGTATGTATGTATGTAATGTATGTATGCATGTATGTCCAATCCTTGTCCCGTTTCTCTACGGGGTCAGAGAGGTGAAATTTCGTAGCGAGTGTTTTATGACCGGATGCCCTTCCTGACATCAACCTCATCAGACAAGTTAATGAGATGAAATAAATGACGTGATATATGATGATAAAAAACGAGATGGTGAATCGCAGTGCCGGAACACAGCTTATACTCCTCTCGAACAGAACCAAGCGGTCTGCTCAGAAACTTAATGTCTTCATCCGATGTGCGAATCACTATCAACAGCGTCATGTGCCCTCACTCCATATTATCACTGCGGAGAGGTTTGGAATTGATTCTAGGCTTTTGGCACGCAATCTCCTACTCTGCCGGTCAACATTCTGATGCCGATTTTTTTTTTCGATTAACGGGACTCGAAGTGGCTAACTATGGTGTCAGATCATAATGATCATGGCCACCAGGTGGGCTTTCTTTTTTTCTCTTCAATTATCTCCACTACTTCAAAATACCTGTTTATTTGTCTTCCGTTACTCCGAACTAGAGAGGTCTTATGGCTGGCATAAAAATTGGGAAACCACGGACAAGCCACCTTTAGAGCATGTCCATGTGGATGCGGCTACGCGATATGAAGCGTCCAGCTTTTAACTTGCGTTTAAGAGATGCGACTTTCGGCAGCTCTGCTAGTGGCTTTATGTCCTACCGACACAGATGGGTCTTGTGGCGACGATAGGCTGGGAATGGCCAGGAGTGGGAAGGAAGCATCCATGGCCTTAATAAATTTACAGCCCCAGCATTTGCCTGGTGTGAAAATGAGAAACCACGGAAAACCATATTCAGGGCTGTCGACAGTGGGGTTCGAACTCACTATCTCCCGAATACAAGCTCATAGCTGCGCGCCCCTAGACCAACTCGCTCGGTGAGTTGTATTTCCTTTTGTATTGAGATATTTCATCTGTTGCATGTATTTTAGATGTAGTGTTATTTTGTAGTTATGTTTTATGTATGTGTACATGATATTTTGCTGGTTGCATGGCTACTTGCCGAATGCCAAAAATGAACTATGTTAAGTATGCACAATCTTGGTAAAGTACCAAATGTAGTTGCTGAGCTATGTAAGTTTCAATTTTACTAAATTTAAGCTGGCGAAAGATTTACCTTCCGCTTAAAAGCTTAAGAGATGAACAGATAAGTTTCGATGCATATCTAAGAAAATGACCATCTGAAATCTACAATGATATTTGAAGATCTCAGTCCCTATTTATATCAATGAGGACGTAAGGTAAGTTTCAAGAGCGCACAACGTTATTGGGTATCGTATAGTACGCTGCCAGCCTGACCGGAAGGTATAAAAGTGGTTTGGTCTGTCTCACTCCCACCTCTAGGCTAATCAAGGGCAACAAAGAGCTGATATCCAAGTCGAAAATTTAGAAACGGCATTTCCACTTCTGGGGAGGTAAATGATCCTCAGCCTGCACCAAAAGTGAGTAGATGACTACCTCGTAAAGGCAAAGACGGAGAGGCGTGGAGCTAATCCCTCTACTCCACTTAGTACTAAGGTTACGGACAGCGAAAACCTTTATCTTCCGCTCTCCCAGAAACCTTCATGGCTTGTACGGAGCATAACACAAGGGGCTCGATATTTACTGGTCTACGTAATTACAAAAATGGTTCTACTGATCCTCGTGTATTTTTCATAATATTTCGTGATTAAGACTAAAATGCGGCGACAGAGACGATATGTGTGCTGAATTAGCGTTTAGGTTTCCTCCTCAATCCTTAACACTTGATAGACTATGGCGGCGTTGATGTTTTTGCTGTCCACATTTGTTTTCTTTTTTCAAGTCTGGCGGTCGGGCGCAGTCAGGGTAGCCTCGTGAAAAGTACTGTAACTGGTCTACCCATCTGATTCGGTGGCTTCCTCGGAGTCGGTTGTCATTAACCCTCCCATGCGCACAAGCCTCATATGAGGTCCCAAAATTATGTTTCGTTTAGAGCGCCTTTCTCTCCACCCCAAGCTTCTCCAGGGTGCTTCTTCTTCTGGTGGTGTTTCCGAGGTACCTGGCTGATCAGCTCAAGAAGTCCAGCCTGGATACCTAGTTCTTCCAGCACGGACATACTGATACTGCCCAGGTCTCAGCTGCGCAAATGCCAATGGGGTATATGAGAGAATGAGCCAGTTGCAATTTTGTATTCTTTGTAACTGGACTGGGTTGGAGGCATTGATTTAATTTGAAACAATGTTTTCTCTCCACAAAAACTCACCACAGTTAAAGCAGTTATGATCTATAGTTCTAAAGAGAGCTGGAACTCGTTCTCATCGTTCAACATTCAGATGGAATCTGCTGAGGTTATCAGGATCCATGTGGGTTAACTGAACGCATGAAGGATGATTGTTCCCACAAGGAGTTTATACGGGAGGAAAGCTACTCAAAATAAGGGGACAAAGTATAAGTTACGATGTGTAATAAGCGGCTGATGGCCAGGTTGATTCAAGTCCCTATTACAAGCATAAACAACAACAACAACTACAACAACAAAAGATTATGGCTTACCTGCAAATGTTTAAGCTCCCAAATTACTTATGTCGACAGAAATTAATTCTTGACTAAGAGACCAGTCTCCTACTTACCTGAAAACATAAAACGAAAATTGCACATCAGTGGAGGATCTGAATCACTTTACATTGAAGAAAGACTTCTCCAATTTTGTACGGAACATCAATGATGTGTAACAAATACTCTTTTTGAACATCATATTCAAAGGTTACACACGTGGCGTTAGCCTGGTGGTGTTTACTGGAATCAAACAGACTTCATATTGGTCAAAACCCGCTGTCATTAATGCTAAAACCTATCCAGAAACTGACTGTGGAACAGATCATCAACTACTATTCAAGACCTTAAACTACGATTCAAGAAAGTACATCGTGTGCAGTGCCAGAGAAAGATGATGAGCGAAGACGAGCTTAAGAAATTTGGAATGGAAATACAACATGTCCTTCAAAATATCCGAAGAGACTCAAATACAGACGCCGAGTCCACTGGGAATTCTTCAAGAATAATACCGGGTGAGTCAACCGCGCCTGACGTTTCTGCTTTTAGGCATCCCAACGAACCTCAATAGAGTGATGGTCGATTTTCCTTTGCCGCATACCAAGCTACAGTCGCCTTTAAAGCACTTACTGCGTCATCACTGCACGAATTTTGCAAAAACATGTATTTGACAGGTATTTACACAATACATCAAATGTACGTGCCAATTATAAGCTTTTGATTGGTTATGAAATTACTGGTAGAAGCGATGGCATACTGGTAGAAGCGATGGCATACTGGTAGAAAACGTGACTTTGAGAAGTGGGACGTAGTTTTAAAAGTAAGCTTTCTGATACACTGGAGGCAACAGTCACCTTGGTGTAGTGAACTAACCACAGACGTTTTGACACATATTGCGTTGGTAGGTGGGTTCGAATCCCACGAGCGATAAATATTTCTATTCACATTTTGAACTTTGAGGATCAAATAAGAGGCCATTCGTGCCACATTCGACCAATAGCATGCAAGTTGAGTGTTTAATGGCCCTTGGTGTAGCCTAGCAGTCCTGGTCATTTCTTCGCTATGTATTCAGCAGATCAGTATGTTGACATTCTCCTCATTTACGGCGAAGCAAGATAGAACGCACAGGAAGCACGGCGCATATACCAGGAAAGATTTCCACACAGACAACAACCAAACGCAAATACGTTTAGGATCGTGGAGCGACGTTTGCGTTAAACCTCGTCACTTTCCGGAACAGGTCCTGTTAGAGGGGCACCAGTTACGTCCGGTGAAACTGCTGAGATGGTTTTGGATATTTTCCGAGAGAATCCTCACACGAGTACCCGGGCAGCAGCACAACAACATCAGCCAGTCGTCTGTTGTAAGAATATTACATTCCAGTTTTTTCGTCCTTATCACCTGCAACTACATCAAGAATTCCACGGATGAGATTTCGAAACATGTGTTGATTTCTGTGCGTGGATACTGACGCAAGTGTCAAATGATCCAGCGTTTGAATCTCACACTTTGTGTTCGGACGAGGCACGATTTCATAATAATGGCTCTGTGAATCGTCATAACATGCACTATTGGAGTGTTGAAAATCCCCACTGGGTAAGGCAGGCAGCATTTCAGGCACAATGGGGAGTAAATGTCTGGTGTAGTATACTGGATGATCACCTGATTGGACCATATTTCTTCGAGGATCATTTGACAGGAGCCCGGTACCTACATTTTTCAAGGCCACACATTACTGCTAGAGGATGTGCCCCTGGGTGAGCGTGTAACCATGTGGTATCAACACGACGGGGAGCTCTCCCTCACATGTCAGCAGATGTTCGCAATTACCTGAATGTTACACATCCCGATCGATGGATAGGAAGTGGAGGAGCTGTCACCTGGCCTGCTAGATCGCCCGATTTGACGCCACTGGACTTCTTCATATGGGGCTATTTGAAGGATGTAGTGTACGCTGAGCAGCCAGAAAATTCTGAAAGAGTCCTTAGTCCTCGTAAACCTTATATGTACAGTCGAGTCAGAAGAGAACAAGTGTTGACCAATGGAGGTCGGACAGCAAAGTTGAACGTTGGGAGTCTGAGATAAGTAAGTGGATTGTTAAAAGAAGTAAACAACACAACGGTTCTACCTGATCGTATTGTTTATTTTTTGCTTAAGGCAAATTAGAAACTGTAGAACAAGAGAAGTTTTTTACATGACATATGAACAGTGACAACAGCGAACTTTTTAAACTATTTTTGTCAAAAGGATGTTTTAGCGAGGATAGTTAATGTACTATATTACATTTCCATCCTTGAACGCCCCCCTCCTCCCCTCTTTTTTATGACGCGTACCTTTTAGTATAATTAAGTTTAATGTTTTAATGTGTGTTTTAACATTAAGATAACAGGAATGTGTCCTTGTTAATTATGCAGTACGCCTAAACATATGTAGCTGAAGATGTCTACAAAGTAGACGAGACAAGTTTTCGACAGTTTTTTTTTTTAATTTTGTATTTGTATTTTTTACTTCTTTTAACAGTGCATAACATCAATACGGAAAATACCAAGTTGAGAGCCCCTGGTACCCCTTTTAGCGGGCTATTACGACAGGTAGGGGATATCGTAGGTGCTTTCTACCAACCCCACCCACAGGGGAAGTGAAACAAGGGGTTTTCGTGATAGACAGATAGATACAGATAGAGCGAATGATAACTAAATTGATAGAGAAGGAGGCTATGTTAGACATGAAGTATGTGTAGAAACGCCGTGTGTCCACAGGAGACAAGCCGGATAAAAATTACAGCTCTCCTGAGAAGTTCATAAATTAAACCCAGTATTGCACAAGAATCATTAATGCCTAGACTGTAGGCCTACATTCCCATCAAGTTTTTCTCCATTACCCAAGCAGGTAATCAGTGGCTAATTGGTTACTTTGTGAAAAAGAGTCAATTGAGGATTTCTGGGGAAGAAAGGCCTAATGGCCCTTTTAAAATCAACTTTTAAGTTGATTTTACGGAAACTGTAGTTATTCTACGTGAATTTTATTGTTGTCCCGAAAAATAACTACTGCTTTTAACAAAATAATTAAATAAGATGCTAATGATTAAGTTAATTCAGTATAATGGTAGAAGAGCCTCTAAGAGTTAAATGCCAATTTCGACTATAAGCTGTATGGATTCTTTTCGTATAGAACGATTTGTAGATACAATGTTGAGAAAAAAACAATAGAGATCACTTACACAGTTCAAAAAATGGGGAACATGCTTTTGAACGTATGCCATGCTTCACAAAACAATACCTCACACCCGAGTATATTACCAACTAAACCCTTTTTCTTTACCGTTTAAATATACAAAAGAACAGCGATTGATTCGCATTCATTTATTTTCAAAACACAAACGGAAATGTCCAAATAGGGGCTAAAACAAAGTGATAACAATCCTCCAGGGTGGACTTTTATCACAGTTAGGGCGCTTCAATATGGTGTATGTCCTCCAAGAGCATTTATCACAGCTTGGCACCTACGAGGCATGCTCCGTATAAGTCGACGAAGGTCACGTTGCGGTATCAGGTCCCATTCTTCAATTAGAGGCTGTTCGACGTCTTGGAGAGTCTGTGGTGGAACAGGACGCCCACGAACACTTCTGTCAAGCCTTTCCCACACATGCTCGATGGGATTAAGGTCGGGATTCACTGCTCGCCATTCCATCTCTTGAATGTCCAGTTCTCGCAAGACAGCCCTGGTGAATTGCACTACATGAGCCCTGGCATTGTCGTGCACGAGTACGAATTCAGGGCCAACACCGTATGCAGTAACCAACACATACTGTAACAGTATATGCTCGATGTACCTCGCAGTGGTAAGATTACCACGGACGACGACAAGATCCGTACGCCCATCAATACTGATGCCACCCCACACTAGTCGCCTTCCTGGACAACGTTTGGCATGTACTGCTCCCCACGGCGTCTCCCTACACGTTGACATCCATCACGCTGTGTCAGGGGAAATCTGGACTCGTCTGTGAACAACTCAGGTCTCCATTGGCGAAGTTGCCAGTTGGCGTGGGTACGGGCAAACAGAAGGCGAGCTGCGCGATGTTGCTGGGTTAAACGGGGCACTCGAACAGGATATCTGGGTCGTAAGGACACTTCTCTTAACCTGTTCCTTACTGTCTGGTCAGGCACCGTGACTCCAGTGACCCTCCTGAGGTCTTGTTACAGTTTTCTGGATGTTGATGAACGACGCCGCAACGCACAGATGGTCAGATATCAGTCATCCTGTGAGGTTGTCATGCGTCTACGACATTCTCCAACCCTCCTTGTGAACTGGCCTGTCTTATTGTAGCGATTCCACAAGCGTGAATAACTGACGGAGAGGCATTGAGATCCACAGCAACACGACGAAAAGTCCATCCTTCCTGAATCAAAGTGACGGCCCTTGCGACTTGAACCACGTTAAGATGTCTCATTGGATGTGCTGGTTGACGTACAACGTGCTCAAAATGACCGCAGTAGTCTGTGTACCTCACAAAGACACACGTAGGCACCCCTATTTACTTTGTTTCGAGAGGTCACCTGACAGTGTAGTGCATGGCTACACCTACAGATGACCGGGCGAGTTGGCCGTGCGCGTAGAGGCGCGCGGCTGTGAGCTTGCATCCGGGAGATAGTAGGTTCGAATCCCACTATCGGCAGCCCTGAAGATGGTTTTCCGTGGTTTCCCATTTTCACACCAGGCAAATGCTGGGGCTGTACCTTAATTAAGGCCACGGCCGCTTCCTTCCAACTCCTAGGCCTTTCCCATCCCATCGTCGCCATAAGACCTATCTGTGTCGGTGCGACGTAAAGCCCCTAGCAAAAAAAAAACACCTACAGATGGAGTATAACTTCGATTTGACATACCCTGAGTAGCTAAGGCCTCAAGGTATGCTGTACGAACATCGGAATCCCATCTAATAAATTAACGTTCACATACCAGACGTTACAAAACATGTTCCCCTTTTTTTTTTTTTTTTTTAATTGTGTATTAGAACTGTCCAAGTTTCACTGAGGCAGTTACAGAAACATGAGTAAAATGAAAGAAATAAACATCAACACGTATTACCATTGTTGCCGGTTTTGTCTCTATTTTTATCACTTCCTTCACTTGATGAGTTCCGTTCATTTTTTGTTTGTTATTTTTGTTTTCTTTCTTTTTCTTCCTTTCTTCTGGTTTGTTATTTCTTGAACTCCAAAGCTTACGTGTCCATCAAATGATAGCACTGTCATGAAATCTCAGGCATTTTCAAACAGATATCCGAAGAGAGGTCTCACATCCCTAGCCTTTAGTAGTCACGGTTTGAAAGGGACGCCATTCACGTTTGTCGTTATATCCTCAAGATATTGTCAAACATGAAAGGGAAACGTAGGAACAGTACGACGTGGAGCACAGTACCAATGCATCAGATTTATACTTCATTATGACATAGCTTTGAATCTGAATACATCCCTTCCCTCAAGTGTCTTTAGAAAATTGCTTTGCAATGCTTCATCCCCATTCCGAATGATTTATCTGTCATAAAGAATTTTAAAATAATAGAGGTAGTTTCGCGCACTTACCTCAATAAGCAACAACAGCTGATCAAGAAAATATACTGCATGCTAGCGGTAACCCATTAAACTAAAAATTGGAGAAAATATAAAGGGAGACATAGCGATCAAAATAAAACATTCTGGGAAAAATTTACCTACAGTACTATGGGCTCTTCTTCCCCAGAATTCCTCAATTATATATGCATGAAGAGCAACAAAGTTTTCTAATTATCTCTTAAATGGAGGGTAACAGAATACCTCATTTGATTATTGCCACTGATTTAATTGTTGCTGGCATTATCAAGCCCTCGGTTCTACGCCAAACTGCATATGTATCAGGAGGACTGCTAGTTTCGTGAATTATACATACGTAGCTGGCCATGAGGTATTTGTAGCCAGAACCTAAATGATTCGATTCTTTATCTGTTCTATAGCATTTTCTCCATTACAACGAATCTTACAAACAATACTAACAAGTATCGACGAGAGAGAGTCCATTTCAAAAGCGTCTGAAAAAACGAAATATAGACTCGATAAGTCCAAAATTCGCATGCCATTCACAAGGTGCGTGCGTGAAACCCAGAACGTACTGTGCAGCACTATGTATTTAAAAGAGGAAGATTCTGATTCTGAATTTTAAAAGCAAGTAAGCAGTTTCACGTAACTTTAGGTCATAAGTCCCGGGATCTACAGATTTACGTGAAATGCAAACCACCTTTCAAAAGTCTCAAATACAGTAACGTTGAGTGCGACTATTCAGGCATAAGATGATTAGACCGTTCCTTAATCGCCACTCACAGTGTTAACCCACATTACTCTTAGGGTCGTATTCATGAACGAGACTTAGACTTAGAAGGCGGTAAGTCGCCATTTCCATTTCATAATCGCTACTTGGAGGTAAGTAAACTTAGATGGCGACTTCACTTCGAAGTCGCCGATGTTCCGTACTTAAGTAGACTCTGCGATCAGAAAAATAATAAAATGGCAGATATTGTTGGTGTAGTTAATTTTGTAGACGAAATTGAAGAGATCCTGGAAATTATTCGTTACGTTGTGCCTACTCCTCGGCGTGTTTTAAAGAGATGCACGGAACCCAGTTGAATTTAATACAGATAATGAGTTCAGAAAACGATATAGATTCGACAAACCTACAGTATTAGATGTACTAACCATGTTGGAAAACGAATTACAGAAATATAATAATCGAGGATCACCCATACCTCCAATAATACAGTTGCTAATTTTGTTAAGATTATATTTTAACTTTACGTCACATCGACACAGATAGGTCTTATGGCGACGATGGGATAGGAAAGACCAAGGAATGGGAAGAAAGCGGCCGTGGCCTTAATTAAGGTACAGCCCCCACCAGCATTTGCCTGGTGTGAAAATGGGAAACCACGGGAAACCATCTTCAGGGCTGCCGACAGTGGGGTTCGAACCCACTATCTCCCGGATGCAAGCTCACAGCCGCGCGCCCCTAACCACACTGACAAATCGCCCGGTCGTTAAGATATTATGCTACAGGTAAAATTATTGTTACTATAGCGCAAAGTTTTTGTATTTTCTACTCATCGTGTTATCTATTTAGGTTAAGGGATGATCAGCACAGATTAATGCATTCTTATGGTAAATACAATAGCCTTTCACACTTCCATGGTTTTCAGGTAACTTCCAAATTGATTCCCCTCATTTACGAGGAGTAAGCCAGCCCTCAGTATGTAGAATAATCAAAAGAATATCGAATATCGATCCTGACTGCCCGAAAGAGACCACAGTTTGTTTCGTTCCCAAATGAAGCTGAATGTCGAAATGATGCGCGACGTGTGTATGAAAGATCCCGATTCCCTGGAATGGTTGGAGCTATGTACCAATAATAAGTCCAGGTGGCAACCATGCTGAGGTTTTCCGTGATAGGAAAGGGATTTTTAGTTTCAATTATCAGGGCATAGCCAACCAAGAGATGAAGTTTATTGATTTCGTTTTCAGCCATATCTTTCTTCTCTTTCATAGTTCTAGTAACACCTCCCTTTCATAGTTGTTGAAGGCATTTTTTTCTTTCCATCCATCGCCGAGAAATAAAAATTAACTGTATTAACTGGATCTATAACGCAGGAAACAGCTGAATTTCTTCTTCTTCTACCTCTTTATTAAGAAAAAGCATTGAGTGATGGGAGATGCTACACTGCTCTTCCATTGTTTTCATTGCCAACTTCATATCTAATTCTTCACATCGTAACTTACCAAAGTCTACTTACGCCAGAGTCTACTTTGTAAAAGTTGCGTTTATGAAACAGACTTAGACGAAACTCAAATAAGCGAACTTACGTAAGTCGAAGTCAAAGTCACGTTCATGAATACGACCCTTAGGTAGGAAGTTTTGTATTAAGTCACTCCCATCGACGCCAAAAATCGAAGAATATTTATATTACATAAGTATATGTGGCATTACTTTCTATACTTGATTCAACACAGAATGCGATATTATCTTTATTATACCATGAAAAGAGGACACTCGTATAGCTATACGAGAATAGGATGTATAATCTTTCAGAAAAGAGAACAGCAAGTAATAGAATATCCATGAGTAGCCAAGAAGTTGCTCCTCCAGAAAAATAAAAGACAGTTATTACCAGCGAGAAATGGCATATAAAAGATCACAGCTCCAGAATTTCGACATTACAGCAATAAGTGGATATAGAATCTCGATGAAACAGTTCGGAGTAACAAGAATTTCAAATATCCTGGCATATGTTCAATAAATCGATTATTGGAATATTCTGCAAGAATCAGAGATGCAAACGGCAGATGTTAAGGAGGTTGGTGCCAGTAAAAGGAAAGATATTGGATTGGCTGAAGAAACCACTTAAATTAATTCCTCTTCCCATTTATCAGAAAATATAACACTGAAGGGCAATTAAAATTGCGAATTCATTCATTCCATCAAAAAAAAGCATTTTCTTCCAAATAAACGAGTTTTGCTTGCGATGAGGTGGAAAAGTGAATTAGACCTGGCTGGTACGCTCAGCCTGAGCCTCGGGTTACACGTTTGAGGAGGGACGTGGATTAAAATACCACTCTCATTAATCCTAGAATTAACTTTCCGAGATTTCGTACTTTAATCCATGCCTTTTGCCTTTTGCCCCGATTTAAACTGTTTCCTAGGCTTCTTGAAGCGTCCGGTAACAGGGAAAACTTTACAAAGTATACTTCTTTGGTAATTAATATAATCTATCACGAACCCCAAATTAGTGTTGGCTACTGAATGCATGATTCGAAGCAGTGTATCGATTCATTCAAGTGTCCGAGTGAATCGATTCACAGGAACTGCGAGCTCACGGTACACGATTCAGCTTACTTCCAGCGGACAGTGCTGAGTGGTGCACTCACTGGGCGTTGACGGGGAGCCGAGCTTCTACTGCAGCGAGACAGTGAATCATGGCACATCGAAAGAATCGTGAACGAGCGCGGCTCAGTGAGACACAAGATACACACGGCTCCTTATCGGCTCACTGGACACTGGCGGGTGGCGGTGAGCCGAGCTTCCGCTGCAGGGAGACATACAGTGAGCCATGGCACACCGAAAGAATCGTGAACGAGTACGGCTCAGTGAGACACAAGATACACACGGCTCCTTATTGGTACACTGGACAGTGAACTCTGGCGGAGAGCCGGGCTTCCTCTGAAGCAAGACATACAGAGCCATGGTACACTGAAAGAAACGTACGCTAAATGGACTCCCGAGCTCAGCTCATTTGAAAATAATACCCACTTGCATTCACTGTCCTCTTCTTACAGGGAGGCTTAAATAATAGCTGGATTTATTTTAAGTGTTAATAAGGTCGTCAAAACATAATTCTAAAGTAGCTAGTAAGTACTTACTGTAGGTAGGCTATTAGGTTATACTATTCATTAGTTTAATGAATCTTAGTATTATAACTTAGTTGACATTTGACAATTAATTAAACTCGATTCTAGCCTGCCCTATGACTATGAGTCATGCTCATAACCACTCAAAAGTACCTGTTTTATATTGGGAAGAATGGCTCAGTATTGTCTCAGTTCGTATGTCACATCGTTGCACAAGACTTCAATAATATGTGGACAGTAAGTGAGCCGACTGACGCAATAAACCAATAGTATGTTGAATCAGAAAACCAGTATATCTCGAGTAGCCTATACAAAATATGACGATTTAAAAAAATCCTCTGCTGATAGAAAAATACAGTACATATTTTCAAAAATGACTTACCGAGTTGGACGTGCGGTTAGTATCGCATAGCTATGCGCTTGGATTCGGGGATGGTGGGTTCGAATCCCACCGTCGGCAACCGTTAAGATGGTTTTCCGTAGTTTCCCCCATTTTTACACCAGGAAATCCTGGGACTGTACCTCAATCAAGGCCATGGCTGCTACCTTCCTAATCCAGGACCTTTCCCACCCTGCGTCGCCGGAAACCTTCGATGTATTAGAGTGACTAGCATTTTTTTTTCTAAAAAAGGTTTTCATAGTATGAAGACCAGATGGCAGCAGCGAACAATGAATGCTGTTGCTGCTGTGTTACCATTACTTACTTCACAGATGCAGTAGGAGTGGTGACTTTAATGTGCCGTGAATCGGATCACTGTATCGATTCAGTAAAGTGAACGGAATCAAATGAATCGATTCAGTAAAATGAACCAAATGTCCCATCACTACCCCAAATAGGGATCACTCTTAGAGTAGCCCCTACAGAAACAAAAAATCAGTTGTGAAACCAGAATGCTATCACATATACTTACAGACTATAAGACAAAAAATATTCTGGAATTACAGATTACCTATGTAATAAAATCTTCAGGCTATTTAAAAACAGAGAAATTTAAAAACCTTGAAGAACGAGTGTTCACTTTACAAGTACTGGTTCACAACTCACACGTTTTAAACATTTCAACAATGCGGTCATGCTCAGGCTTGAAAAGTTCTAAATAACAATGGCAAAAAATCAGCACTGTGAAGCTGATCCCAACATGAAGATCATAGCAAGTAGTGGGTTTGTTTCAGGTGATTGTTAGGATGGCTCTAGTTACCAAGTTACGCCCAACTGAAAATCTCACCTGAGGTTGTCGAGATTCAAACGCGAGGCGCACGGGTTGAGATGTCAGCGGCTAATCCAATGCTCTCTAGTGCCTCCTTAACACTACACTGGTTATCACTGGGAGTTGGGTATTGTTGGAAGCTGAATATTGCACATCGCTAGCGCAGTGTTCGGTTACTCCCCAAAAGTGTCCAGACCAAGTTATTAATAGTTATACCAATACATCCTTATAGATGCGGAACTCGGAGTACTTACAGAAGACGCTTAAAACTACGGAAAATACCATCAGTGCAGCCTTAGATGAAAGAGTAAAATAGTAGGACCGTCGTATTACCATCAGTGTCTTGGAATAGGCCAATACCACGAATATTGAGGCAATGAATTATAAAACATCAATTTGCATGGGAACAGACACGTCGCCTACATACTAACACATGCATTCAAAAGCAAGAGATGTATTTTCAATCGATGGATGAACAACGCAACTATGGAAGACAGGAGAAACGATACAAAGATGCTCAAAGTCTAACATGAAGAAGCGTCAAATTAGCATCGGCAAGTGGGAGGATGCAGCGTCTGATTAGCTGATGTGGTGACATATTGTCCACGAAGGCCCGCAACATTTTGAATGAAGAGTACAGATTTTGTGTATATTTTTTACAATTTTATGGCAAATATATATGCATATTTTGTCATTTTAAATAGTTAGCTAGCATAAGTCTAGTTAATACACTAGTCTAACTACATGGGATGAAGAGGAACTCCTGCAGATATTCAGTCAATATTAGCTTCCATCACCACTAAATTTCAGACAACGTGGTCTAGACCTGCTATCTGGTTGTTGTCACCCCGTTTGTCATAAACAACTTCTATCATAAAAGAATGGAGAATGGACCTTATTTCATTTAATTGCTTTTCTCAGCAAGTAAGTGATAGTAATATATCTTTTTGGACAACGAAGCTCATTTGAGTTAAGGATTAAGGAAAGAAATCACACTTCCCTTCCTCTGGATTTTGTCTTCAACGTTCTTCCGCCAACTAACGTCGTTAATAGAAGAGTAAGCTACTAATTTTCGTAAAGAGCTTTGATTAGGACCACCTAATGATCCAATTAAAACTGAGGTGATGATGATTATGCTAATGAAGATGTTTATTTCAATAATATAAGCCGAAAGTATTAAAAGTGCGATTTTTTGTCAAGTTGAAAATGAAAATGAAAACAGCTCAAGCATAGCTACTTGTAACTAAGACGAGATGATAGTTCACCGGTTTATTTTATCAGTAATTGTATCGGTTTTATGCCCCACTAGCCCCTTATACGATTTTCGAAGATGCCAAGGTGCCCGAACGTTGTCCCGATAAATCTACCGACACGAGCTTATGTATTTGAACACCAAATAACACAGGGCTGAACCGGGATCGAACCCGCAAACTTGGGATCTTCTACCATCTGAGCCCGTTAGCCTAGCATAGACAAAGTTCGCTATGATCGCCGTGATGATTGACATGATGATGTCTCATTTGGGGGGTGGGAGCAAGAATTGAGTGAGTGTTGTACAATCAGCAAAGCAAGGTTTTCCTCTGAATTGAAATGTGCATTTGCAATAATTGCAACTAAGACTGGAGACGAAAAGGCCGGGACCAGTAGGTTAGGTATCAATCCGGCACGTTCCTGGATATGCAGTTGGATATCCAGATAAAACCATTTGGTGGACCCCACAGAAGGACTCGAATTCTCTTCTCTAATTACCTGTCTTGATGGTGGCGTGTACAGTTTTCAGGCGTCGGATTAGGATTTAAATCATCCATGACCCCTACAATACGAATACGAAAACGGGGAAGCTAATATGCTAACCCCCTAGTTATGGTGGCGATTTTATAATCAACAAACTATAGACTTCATATACAATTCAAATCCATAGCCCATATAGCCCAGTAACAGCACTGAGACTATTGTTACGCCAGACGGACAGCAGGTATTAGACTGACGTGTGGTCTGTGTATTGTAGTGTGTCGGCCTCCGGATCCCTAAATAGCGGCTTCAAACCCGGCAGAGGCAGTCGGATTTTTGAAGGGTGGAAAAAAAATGTCAATTCGACACACCATGTCGTACGATGTCGGCATGTAAAAGATCTCTGGTGACACATTTGGTGTTTACCCGGCAAAACTCATTAAATCTCAGCCATAGACGCTCAAGAGAGCTTCGGTTTACTCAGTCTGCCATCTAGTAGGCCTAAAGTAAAACGGAACATCGTAACTGACGAGCAGACAGCCAGGTGGCGTCAAATGGAAATGTCTGCACACGGTAGCTGAGGCCATACGATTATTATTATTATTATTATTATTATTATTATTATTATTATTATTATTATTATTATTATTATTATTATTATTATTATTATTATTATTTTGCTTGGCTCTCTCTCGATCGGGTTCACTACCTTTCACACATACAGCTCCAGAGTTGACCCCACAGGACTACGTTGCAAACCAGGATTGAAACCCCTGAACGTGTCTGGAATAAGGGCCCCTGGGTAAGAGATAGGCAAGCTATCCCCACACCAAAGGGCTGACAATAATAATAATAATAATAATAATAATAATAATAATAATAATAATAATAATAATAATAATAATAATAATAAGCGAATAGGCTACGTGGTACAGGCTGCGTAGTTGTAAGCTTGCATTCGAAAGACGGTGGGTTCGAATCACACCATCGTCAGCCCTGAAGAGGGTTCCCGAGGTATCCCATTTCTACACCAGGCAAATACTGAGACGGTATCTTAATTAAGACCACGGCCATTTCCTTCCCAGTCCTAGCCCTTTCCCATCCTTCCGTCGCCGATGTGTTAGTGCGGCGTTAAACAAGTAGCAAAAAAACGAGCAAGAAGAAGGAGAATAATGAAATGATGCCACTTCAACAAATCAATTCCCATTGTTTAGCGGTAGCGTGCCTGCCTCCCAACCGGAGGCGCTGGGTGCAATTCCCGGCCGTTCTAGGGATTTTAAATTCTGGAACGAGATTCCCTCAGCCGCGTGATGAACTATCTGAAACGAGAGGCAGCGGACCCGGGCAAGAAAGCCACGAAATACCGCTGGTGATGTCGTGAAACTTATATTCAGGCCATTTAGCAGGACAGCAGATGTTTTGGCAGGCCAATGCCTTAAAATGCTGTTTCTCCGCGGGATTGGTTGTCTCTTTTGCTGCTATAGATCTGAGGAAAGGACGAGATACAGTACATTGTTTCCCATAAAAATCGTCCTTGTTCCGTACTATTGGGATTCGGCTCTCTTGCATTTCAACGTTTTCAAATGCTAATCGACTACTCATGGATTCTGCATCCCTAAGCACAGAAGGCCAACACCTAACCAGCAGCTGGATTCAATTAAATCACCATATCAGAAGTGAGAATATGTGGGGGAGAAAGCACTGCAAGGTTGATAGACAGCAGAAGTTCAATCTAACTGCAAAGGTATTCTCAGATAGTCGATAAAAATTGCTGAGCTTGGGGTAATCGTGCATATTTACATTTCCTGACATAAAAACTCAGCGAACTTTTGTACAGAAAGAACAGCGCCGAACTTTGCATTCCTCGCCCCATTCAAGTGCCAGCCAAAATCCATCTCCGTACAGGCCATGAAAGCCCTTGGAGCAGTGGAAGATAAAACTTCCACTTTCCGTACCCACGGCACTAAGTGGGATAGAGTGGTTATCTCTATGCCTGGCTGTCTTTGCCTTAAGGAATTGATTGACCTGGTATTCATTTTAGTGTAGGCTGAGAGAACCTTAAAGCCATGTGCCTCTCCAGAACATTTTCGACTCCCTGGTGAGGAATCGAACCCACGTCCTTCCGGGTGAACCAAGCACGCCTTTACCGCCATAAATAAGCACCTCCTCCATACCCTTGCATACCTACCCCCTTGGTCCCGTTCCCTGACATGGCCTATGGGATGAGGTGAGATGACATTTATAGCATGTTTTACGATCGGATGCACGTCCTGGTGTCAATCTCAGTTGAAGAGCTAAATTAATTAAATGAATGGATAAGGAGGTGTAAGGAATTGGCTATGATCTATGAACAGGAACTCCCCCGACATTTGCCTGGAAGTGAAAATGGGAAACATTAGAAAACCATTCTCAGGACACCCGTCAATCAACAGCTGTCTAACGCCACAATTTTATCGTATCACTTTCGCTTTATCGTACCAACGTGTACCAGACAAATGCTGGAGCTGTACCTTAATGAAGGCCACGGCCGCTACCTTCCCAGTTCTAACCTTCCATGAATTAGTGCGACGTTAAACCACTAGCAAAAAAAAGAAAATTATCCAATGCCGGCTACATCCATTAGGCGAAAACGTCACCATTCATTCTCACAAACCCACACTCAGAGTAGCATAGAACTGGGGAAAGCTCTTAGGAAAAGGAAGTATTTAATACTTGTAGATCAATCTCGAATATTACGGAGCGTCGAATAATGGGGATTGTAAAGTACGATCAAACTCAGTAGAAACTTGATCTTAACGGACAGATTTTTTGGTCTCGTACTGTATATTTACGCTAAAATACACAAAAATTGCCAGTGCTCCGAGGAACCTGTCAAACGTTGTAATGAAAAAAGATCTGTCTTTTTGTGAAAATGAAAACCTACAACCTGTTTTCCAGTCATTGACCGGGTCAGGGATGTAATGAATGAAGCATATATAGGCTGTTAGTACGATGGGGGCGCCACTCCCAAAGTGATATATTAATGACTGATAGATGCTGTGAAATGAGAATGGAGAGTGTTGCTGGAATTAAAGATGACAGGAAAACCGGAGTACCCGGAGAAAAACCTGTCCCGCCTCTGCTTTGTCCAGCACAAATCTCACATGGAGTGACCGGGATTTGAACCACGGTATCCAGCGGTGAGAGGCCGACGCGCTGCCGTCTGAGCCACGGAGGCTCACTGTCTTCTTGTATACAATGGAAAATAAATTCACAATTTTAACAGTGTATTGAAGTGCTTGATTATTTTCTTCCAGAAATACTTCACAACACTGAATACTGATAGTCTGTATTAATTCCAACCTGGGTATATGGATAAGCTGGTTAGTTAATTTTAACCGCCAACTTGCGAATGGTTGTTCGTTTGGCGGATCATCCGCTCTCAGCGAACATTCAAAAACTCAGCACTGCCTAAGAACCCAAAAACTTACAACTGTATGTACCCTATTTTTAGAATTAAAAAACACATTCAGAAATCAGCCCTGGTTAATTTTCATTGTCACTATGCAAATCCCTTCTGAACAAACAAAACTTTGAAAAGCTATTTCACAGCATGAAATGTATTACCATAATTAGACCAGTAAAGTGCACTGTTATGGAAAACTGCCAATATAAAAGTACGATTCATAAACTGAATTGAAGAATACTTCATAGTACTCTGCAAACGTCAGCCTAGGGAGTACTGTACGTGAACTGTGTCTTACAAGGGAAGCTTTCGGAACTCCCGACGACAATCATCACGAAATTTTCTGGAGAAAACAGGCAATAGACCAAAGTAACTAGTGTGAAGTGCGACATTTCACAATCACCAGCAGTACTTAGAACAAGGCTAAAACAAGTAGGGTGCAGGATTGTAATGTTTGCAATCATAACATGCCGAACACACTGTACCTGAGGGGCCATGAACGTGATACTACGCATGTCTGGCAGGTATCCTGCCTTGTGTACTCCAGTGACTGTTGCTTCAGCAGTCTGATTCAGTCCATGGGCCTGTTTCTATGCTAACTAGTGCTGTACATGGAACAGTTGCTTGTTTAGCAAACTGACATGTAACCCTCGTGCTGCGGTACAGATACTGGTGAATGAGGTGGTGCAGAACTACCAAGCAGACAATACGCCTCCAACGCTCCACATACATCGACATGGGCATTCCACACAGAATTTTTGTAACCTACTGGAGGATAAACATGTCCATGGCGGCGCTACCATGTGGGAAGACAGAAATTGTGATGTGATAGGGATGGAATGTCGGACACGTTATTTGAAGACAATTATACGCCCGGGACTCCAGCACACAACGTGGCAACTAGTTCCTATGGACCATCATCCAGCATCCCCACCACCTCCCAGAGTGACATGGAAAAATATCCATGAACGGTTTTCTGAAAAAAGCAAAACAAAGGATTTATGATAGTGTCAAGGTTGCGAAGAAATACACTGCAGCAACTGCCCGAAAATTCAAGACATCGCAGGAAAAAGTGAGGCAAATACTAAAGACGCTTGAGTGCTTGAAAGAGGTGGAATGCAGAACACGCTAGGACACAAGAAATACTCGAATTCGCAAACAATGTACACCAAATTCCGGAATGCGCGTATCACAGGACACGCAACTCGATACTGGCGTTTAAAGAAGTGGGCGAAAGAAACGGCTATCTGCTGGACACTCCCAGTTTCAAAGCCAGCAAGTATATCCTCCACCGATTCAAACGCCGCTATAAAATAGCATCATACAATATCACACGGTTCGTTACTAGACGGGCTGTTACTCTTTTCACCGCCGCGAGGACCAGAGCGATGGAGCTTGTACGCGAAGTATACGGCCATCATTCCTCTTGCAATCAATGACGACATTGTGCTCAATGCGGATCGCAGTCGACTTCAGTATGAATGCACGTCAAATAAGACATTATCAATGACCAAGGAAAAGACGACTGAACGTGTTGCCCAAAGTGGTGCATATACTACACACTCCTACACCATTAGGTGCTTATTCCTGTCAGGACGTCCGCAAAGAAACAGTTCACCTACTTTCAGGGAGCGGGTAGTAAATTCGACAACCATGTTTCCGATACACTACAATGTAAATAACCTCCACAACATAGAATATGATTGCAGCACCAGTGGTAAGATGTCAGCAACACTCGTATCGTCCTGGATGCGTAAAGTATCGGAACCAAAACGAAAGGGAGCATTGCTTTTGTTGCTGAATTCATGATCACGTAAAATGAACACAAGTTTGTCAAGCAAAGCCTTCCACATAAGAATCATACCACCTTAAACCACAAAATACTATCAGCCCTATGACGTCTATTTCTTTCGCCAGTCCAAACCATTGGCGCGACGCATGGAAGAGTGCATGAGTCATGACGAGGAAAATGCCGTCAACTTGCTAGAAAGGATCTTATGCTTCAAACTGGTTTTATATACAGTCAGTTGAATGGACCAGCTTATGCTTCGTTATGCGTGAAAGGCATCTGGATACGTGTCAGAGGACAGGTCACTTCCGTTTCGTCATGTGCTGGACATCAATTTTGCTGTTTTTGACACATGTAGCACTCCTGACTGATTCCAGCGTCGTCATCATTTGCTCGTGGTGCGAGATGATACATGCAACTTCGTTTTGCAGCAGTCCTTTCATATTACATTACTACGATGTATAATGTGTATATGACATTTGAACATTCAAGATATGCCTAACCTAAGCACTTCTATGTCTCATATTTCACAGCTACAGTGTGTTTGGCTCGTCAAGTCTTCAAAGATCGCAATCGCACACTCTGCTTTCATAAGCCTTGTTTTAGAGGTTGTGGGTGATTGCTAAATGCCACATTTACACCAGTTTCTTTGGTCTCTTGTTAGCTCGCATTAGAAATTTGCATGACGATTGACATCGGGAGGTCCGAAAGCTTTCCTTGTTAGACCAGTTACGGCAAGCTCAAATGCCACCAGAACGCATAACATTGCAAGCGCGTAAAATCACGGCATATGACGTAACAACAGCAGATCGAACGAGTGGAGACAAAGCATAGCTGTACAGTAGGTACTATTCTAGGTTGGCGACCACATGGCTATATCCAAGTGTAGAACTGTATTGTAAATTCCTTTATTTATGAATGCAATAATGGGATGACAAAAGCTGGTGTTTTATATATCTAAGCTTAAAAAGAAGAAAGCACATTATTTTCTGCAACTATGCACAGAAATAAATTCTCACGCAGATATTTAAAATTTCACACGGAGTACAAGATTCTGTTTGACTCATATTCACCCATTATCCCCGCAGTGTCAGCCTCCACTGCCGCCGTCTTAACAACTGGCGAGGCGAGTGGACTGGCCTTCGAGCTCTGGACACGAAGTGCTATGAGTACAAATTTGTGGCAAAACGAGAGCGAAAGCCACCATAAGCCGTCTTTGACAGCAATGTCTCAGACTTCCATCACCTTTACCTTGCGGAAATCTATGCACAACATAAATAAACATACTGTACCGTACGATTCCGTAATGGACAAGTTTCGCTGTATTTCGGTCGTCTGAATTATGTGACTTGCGAGGTGCATGAAGGAACTTCAAGCATTGCGAAGTAACAACAATATATCGTTAAATTAATTCAGTAACTAGTTACAACAAACCGTTGTAACGAAACTAGCGAGGTTCGTATTCATTACAATGCTAATTGATGCGTATGATTGTCAAATTTCCATAGCAAATGAAATCCACACATCAATCTAATCACTAGTTTCATTAGTGCAAATAGCTGCCAGATGGTTCAATGCACCACCTGTTGGAATGATTATACCAACATGTGACCTTCTTTCAGAACTATAATTGAATTTGAAAAAATAATGATTAGTGAAAATTTTCCACAGTTATACAAACGAAAATCTTCCACGTAAACAGAAGTATGTACATTAGTGGTACATATTTTATACACAATTGTTGAAAAACTAGGCAATGTTTTTGAAATTCCTCCTTAGATCGCACACGTTAGACTGTTGGAAATAGAAAATCGAATTTCAAAATAAGTTTTTAAGAATGCACTAAGTGATCCCACAAGGGCGGAAAATTATAAATTAGTGGAGTTTTGTTAAGAAACTGCGATTGGGTGCGTGATTATTTTTCTTATTTTAATTCAAAATAAATAGAAGGTAGATGAGAGAGGAATTGATTGATTGATTGATTGATTGATTGATTGATTGATTGATTGATTGATTGATTGATTGATTGATTGATTGATTGATTGATTGATTGATTGATTGATTGATTGATTGATTGATTGATTGATTGATTGATTGATTGATTGATTGATTGATTGATTGATTGATTGATTGATTGATTGATTGATTGATTGATTGATTGATTGATTGATTGATTGATTGATTGATTGATTGATTGATTGATTGATTGATTGATTGATTGATTGATTGATTGATTGATTGATTGATTGATTGATTGATTGATTGATTGATTGATTGATTGATTGATTGATTGATTGATTGATTGATTGATTGATTGTGGGAGGGAACCTGGTCTACAATGTACTCCACATGGTGAAACAGAGAATTACCCAGGTCCTTCTACGACAATAAAATATGAATATGTACAGGAAAGGTTAAAGGACAATGAAGGACAGCAAATGACATAACTGAAGAAAACCATATTTTCAAGAAATAAAACAACGTGGTGAAAATTTAACTGCGAGAAATTTTGCTGTTATCAGGAGTGTATTTGTAATTGGTCTACTGTTAACCTAAGACTGAGGACACTTCGTCCCATTCTTTTTAAAAACAAAGCCATCTCTGTAAAGACCACGAAGGCCCCAGAAATTGACCCGGTACTCAATTATGGTTCAGGCCTAGTGAACCTGAGGACCATGTTCATCTTAAGAAATGGAAATCTAGCTTCACAACTTTCCTGTTTCCTGACAGGGAATCGAAACTACGTCCTCTCGGTTAACCGAGCACGCTGGTACCGTCTGTGCAATGCAGCCCCTCCCAGTCCTCAAAACGGACCTTAAATTCGTTGCACCGGGCGAGTTGGCCGTGCGCGTAGAGGCGCGCGGCTGTGAGCTTGCATCCGGGAGATAGTAGGTTCGAATCCCACTATCGGCAGCCCTGAAGATGGTTTTCCGTGGTTTCCCATTTTCACACCAGGCAAATGCTGGGGCTGTACCTTAATTAAGGCCACGGCCGCTTCCTTCCAACTCCTAGGCCTTTCCTATCCCATCGTCGCCATAAGACCTATCTGTGTCGGTGCGACGTAAAGCCCCTAGCAAAAAAAAAAAAAATCGTTGCAGAGCCGGAGTCCAATTCAGACCATCCGGGCAGAATGCCATACGGGATACTGATCGGAGAAGATAGGGGGAAATCTTGGCACAATACGTGAAAGGAATGTCTAATTCAAGTTGCAGTCCTATGATCATTTATACCTCGCATGGTATCACCCACATGTATTACAATCAATTTTTTTATCGCATGGATGAGAACTCCAACCTGGAACTTTTTCCTGAATTGCAAATTATCTGGTAAATTACAGCCCTCAAGTTCCCACCAGTGTGGCGGTCACGCATAGGCTCTTGAGCCCCACAGTCAACAATTTTACAATTGTTTCACCTACAATAAATATTCTGTTATACAGAGCAAGTCCCACAAGGGTTGCTGTCCTTCTTGCATGACGCGTGTCTGCAAATGAGAGCCTCCCCATGTGTGAACAACCAGTGGCTAAATGCGACTGTAATACCTATCTGTCGATTCTACTTTTATGCCATACTCTGAAGATATTCGAGAGAGTGTTGGACAGTAGGCTCGAAAATATTTTTACCAAATCTTCAAACCAATGCGGCTTTATTAGAGAATATGGTACCGTAGATACAATCCATGTCACACGCTTTATGATGGAAGGAAACAGAGAAAAGCAGAAACTTAGTATTTGGCATTTTTGGACTTGGAAATGAATGTCACAATCGGCGTTCGCCAAAGATTCAGTACTATCGCCTCCACTATTCATCCTCTATATGGATACGGTGACTGCTAACATACAGGCACCACCTCCCTGCTATATGCGGACGATGTGATGCTCTTGCAGGAGTCCCGCCTTGCCCTCGAACACCAGACGCAGAATTGGAACGACAGACTGGCTAAAAATGGACTAACGGACTAAAACCAAACATCCAAAATTTTGAAAAAAGAATCTGGAAAGTGGCCCCCAAAACGATGACAGCATCAGCACGAATTGAAGAACACCTTACAGATAGAAATAACATTCCTTCCTTTCTGTGAAACTGAACCGTACACTAGATTTTCGACACTGATATCATTGATAGTTGATTGCTTGGACAAACTTTGCGATGATACTGATATTCAGAATCAATCAATCAATCAATCAATCAATCATACACCACTGATCTGCATTTAGGGCAGTCGCCAGGTGGCAGATTCCCTATCCGTTGTTTTCCTAGCCTTTTCTTAAATGATTGCAAAGAAACTGGAAATTTATTGAACATCTCCCTTGGTAAGTTATTCCAATCCCTAACTCCCCTTCCTATAAATTAATATTTGCCCCAATTAGTCCTCTTTAATTTCAGCTTTATCTTCATATTGTGATCTTACCTACTTTTAAAGACACCACTCAAACATATTCGTCTACTGATGTCAGTCCACGCCATTTCCCACTGACAGCTCGGAACATAACACTTAGTCGAGCAGCTCGTCTCCTTTCACCCAAGTCTTCCCAGCCCAAAATTTGCAACATTTTTGTAACGCTACACTTTTGTCGGAAATCACCCAGAACAAATCGAGCTGGTTTTCTTTGCATTTTTTCAGTTCTTGAATCAAGTGATCCTGGTGAGGGTCCCCATACACTAGAACCATACTCTATTTGGGGTCTTACCAGAGATGTATATGCCCTCTCCTTTACATACTACAATCCCTAAACACCCTCCTAACTATGTGCAAAGACCTGTACCCTTTATTTACAATCCCATTTATATTACCACAATGAAGATATTTCCTTATATTAACACCTAAGTACTTACAATGATTCACATAAGGAACTTTTTCTTCTTTTTTTGCTAGTGGCTTTACATCGCACCGACACAGATAGGTCTTATGGTGACGATGGGATAGGAAAGGCCTATGAGTTGGAAGGAAGCAACCGTGGCCTTAATTAAGGTACAGTCCCAGCATTTGCCTGGTTTGAAAATTGAAACCACGAAAAACCATCTTCAGGGCTGCTGACAGTGGGGAAATATTAACTGTTCCTCTTGTTGTACTATCACAGTCAATAAATATCCTCGAATAGAATATCGCACTAGACTAATTTTAGGCCGCTGTGTCGACAGGGCACCTAAAATTACACTTTTCGCAATATTTCGTTTCCAGCAAGAACCAAAACGACGTCCCAGAACTTTCAGTCATGTTACAGATGGCTTATATGACGGCTTTTTGTAGTTCTTTCTAGCTGAAATGGTGCAAATTGAGAACTTCGATGCTAATATACGGTGTGCTTGGAATAAAATCATTGCACGCTATGATTATTGGTACTGTGACAACTTTCTTGGCTCTGCACATTGATTTAATTTCCACCGACTATTCAGAGTACTTGGATATATTCCCTGAATGTGTTGTCTGCACGTTGTGGGAACTAGGGCATGCAGTATATATGATATAGCAGGTTTCCTTGGTCTCATCAAGTAGCACGATGTTTGATCTATTACAACATATTGTCTTGTTTGTGATGATATTTCTATCCCAACAAAGTCATATTCAAGGATTGACGGTAGTGTATCCAGGTGTTGAGTACTTGGTGAGTTGGTACTGATGAGCCAGTTTCTGGTTAATTCGTTTTGCTTGTTTGATCACGCCTGTATTTATAGTCTCCGTCTGCCAATAATCGGCATCCAGAGGTAATGTGTTGCATTGTCTCGCTGAATGTGGAGCATTCTATAGATTGGTTCTGCAGTATTGTATGTACTTTTTGTAGTTCCTAGCTGCAATAACTTGGTCCTGAATGGCAAACATAAAGCATCCTGTCTCGGAGTACACTCCTGAGAGTGTCCGCCAAGCGTGCGATGCTCCTTTACCGACAAACAACTGTTCCATACACATTCGCCCGGCAGAGCCTTGTTTCCGTTGTGATGTTGTCTGCTCTGCAGTAATAGTAATGGCGTATGGCCTCCGGAGAGGCCTGGAGCAGGTCTTTTTCTAGTAGACGGCCTATTAGGCGACCTGCATGTCTGTGAAGATGATTTCTAATGTCGAATGCGCCACACACACCCTGCCCCCGAGCCATTGGAATTAACCAATTAAGGTTAAAATCCCTGACCCGGCCGGGAATCGAACCCGGGACCCTCTGAACCGAAGGCCAGTACGCTGACCATTCAGCCAACGAGTCGGGAAGCTGAGATGAGGACGTCTTCAGAGCACCAAGATTCTGCGGTGTTAAATTCTTGTGTGCGACTACTAATTCACCGTGCAATGGTGATGTTCCTTTTTTCTAAAGAAGTAAGATCTGAGTGACGCAATCTGTGAGCTGTGAAATTTGTCTATGTCTGTAAGTCCTCGACCACCTAATGTACAGAACGGAACAATTATGAGTCTTTCTCTAGAGGCTTTTGGGTGATTCATGCGTTTGTTTTTGTCTGTATGTGGTGGAGGTCAGTTTTGGCCCATTGGATAATGACAAAAGAATATGTTACAATTGGTGTGGCAAAGATATGCATAGATTTTATGATGTTCTTGCCACTGAACTTAGTACGGAGGATCTCTCGTACCCGTTGAAGGTAGACTGTGCTGAGATTTCGTTTCATTTCCTTGTGCTCTACCGTTGTTTCCCTGGCTGTAGCCCACGTACGTACATGTTTCGTTGGGGCGAAGGGGAGGAATGTATTTGTGTGTTTGTCATCTGATTACTTGGTGGCACATTTGTTAAGCCTAAACTGTATATGTATGTCTGTAGAGAACTTCGGATAACTGCAAGATGATGTTCCTGTCGTTGTTTTGAGGCAAAATAAAGTTTCAAGTCAACCATATGCAAGTAGCCTACGTGTTATCTTTGATGTCGAACGCATAACTGGTTGATTTAAGAAGCTTGTAGAGCTTGTAGTTTAAGTGTCAAACAGAACCAGAGAGTGCTCGAGGAGTCTGCTTGAAATATAACTTTGATGGGTATGAGTCTAGTCTCTGCATTTTAGTCTCTGTTCTATAGGTTGAGACTTGAACAATTTGTTTTACGTCGCACCGACACAGATATGTCTTATGGCGACGACGGTATAGGAAAGGGCTAGGAGTGGCGAGGAAACGACCGTGGCCTTATTTAAGGTACAGCCCCAGCGTTTTCCTGGTGTGAAAATGGGAAACCACGGAAAACCATCCTCAGGGCTGCCGACAGTGGGGTTCGAACCCACTATCTCCCGAATACTGGCTACTGGCCGCACTTAAGCGACTGCAGACATCGATATCGGTAAAGTTGAGACTTGAACAGAACAAGAGAGTGTTCGAGGAGTCTCCTTGAAATATAACATTTGATGGGGGTATAAGTCTAGTCTCTATATTTTGTTCTCTGTTCTGTAGGTTGAGACTTGTGTTCTATATCTCCATTGTTGTTCTGAGGAACAATTACTGAATTCATCATCATCATCATCATCATCATCTGTTTACCCTCCAGGTTCGGTTTTTCCCTCGGACTTAGCGAAGGATCCCACCTCTACCGCCTCAAGGGCAGTGTCCTGGAGCTTCAGACTCTTGGTCGGGGGATACAACTGGGGAGTGTGACCAGTACCTCGCCCAGGCGGCCTCACCTGCTATGCTGAACAGGGGCCTTGTGGAGGGATGGGAAGAGTGGAAGGGATAGGCAAGGAAGAGGGAAGGAAGCGGCCGTGGCCTTAAGTTAGGTACCATCCCGGCATTCGCCTGGAGGAGAAGTGGGAAACCACGGAAAACCACTTCCAGGATGGCTGAGGTGGGAATCGAACCCACCTCTACTCAGTTGACCTCCCGAGGCTGAGTGGACCCCGTTCCAGCCCTCGTACCACTTTTCAAATTTCGTGGCAGAGCCGGGAATCGAACCCGGGCCTCCGGGGGTGGCAGCTAATCACGCTAACCACTACACCACAGAGGCGGACAATTACTGAATTACTGGGACGAAATTATACATGGTTACCACTTTCAAGAGTCAAGTATATGAAACGGAGTCAAATTATTATTATTATTATTATTACTATTATTATTATTATTATTATTATGCTATTTGCTTTACGTCGCACCGACACAGATAGGTCTTATGGCGACGAATTATTATTATTATTATTATTATTATTATTATTATTATTATTATTATTATTATTATTATTATTATTATTATTATTATTATTTCCGAAGGACATAAATTATTAACGAAGTGCAGTACTTGCATCAGAAAGTAAACTGTACACACAAGTGGATGTGAAGGAACCGAGTGGGCGCTGAACGGACAATCACTTTACTCAAGTCCATGCTATTGCTCACTCTGTTCTCTGTTTAAATATATGGAGTATATTCGAAAACTAAAATAAAATGTATCTTATGGACAGGAGAGGTTTTCAGTTGTATATACTACATTCTGTCATGAATGATATACACTGTGCATATGCAAAAATGTAGCATTATGTGGAAAGCCACAGGTGTCATATTAAACATAAAATATGCTGATGTAATTTTCATGAAAGAAATACCGAATGTTATCCCGGAGAATCGGATCTCTACAACCGTGCGAGATTAAAGAGCGAGAGATACCTTACGCACCGCAACACCCCCTAAGAGAGCGGATTTATTTTTCAGTTGCTCCGGTAATGCGCGCTGCACAGTGGAACCAGTTGCCATAGAAACGCTCCAACAAATCAATTAAATTTCAATACAAGGCACTGACAGATTGTATCCACAGCAGAGGCTTCCTAAACAAACAGGCGAGAACAACCTCAGTCGAGTGAGTTTCATATAACCACACCAGCGAACAGTTGTAAGTAATTAGCAATGCTCGAATTAACCTTACCACAATTCTGTGACAGGTACACGCCTTTACCTTTTATACATTCTGTTTAGAGAATTTTCTTTTCTGTCTCACGGAACTTAATTTTCCTCACTGTTCAGATATTCCCACTGGAAGAGAGAGAGTGATATCTGTCACAAATGTTGAGATAAATTTACGAGGAACCACCTAGCCGAGGCGGTAAAGGTGTGCTCGGTTTACTCCGAAGGACGTGGGTTCGAGTTCCTGTCAGGAAGCAGGAAAAACTAAGCGAGTTGCCTCCGCGGGTCGGTTCGTGTAGCTGTAACCTTACATTCAGGAGATAGTGATTCGAACCTCACCGCCGGTAGCTCCAAAGATGGTTTTCAGTGGTTTCGCATTTTTACATCAGGTGAATGCTGGGGCTGGACCTAAATATTAAGGCCACGGCCACTCCAGCCATTTCCCACTTTTAGATTCCCGGAAACTGTCAAAGCGACGTTAAACCACTAGCAAACAGAAAGAAAAGAGTCAAAAAATTAGAAACGAAATTCACTCAGCCAACGCCAAAGTGAGTATCAAATCAATTCCTCAAAGCTAAGGCAGCCAGTTGTATGGCTAACCATTCTATCCCACATTGTACCGAGGTTACGGATAGTAGTCTTTATTTTCACTCCTCCAAGAACCTCCATGGCCTCCATGGAGATGACTTTGCTTTTTGTACTAAATCTTCGTCGTTAACGTCATTTTAATTCTATGCATTTTAAGAGGCGCTAGAGTGATGCAAATTTGCGCGTAAAAGAGGCCCCACAACGTGTTAGTCAACTTAAATTACAGTAGATGGGTCGCTACCCAACTAATTTACGCAGCCTGTGTTGAATATAGACAGCTGTAAAACACTTGCTGACTCGATCGGCTGAACACTAGACTACTCTTGTTTTAAGCTAGTGCCGTATCCAAACCTGGACCCTGGGTACCTAATCAGTACCCTTATCTAAGCCAGGAGCATTGTCCACGCATGCTGAGGAAGTTTGTATATGCCATGGGGTACTCAGTTCCCTACTGCACAATTACTCGACCATTGGAACCTTCTTCTCCTGCTGCATGGCCAGAATATACATATATATATTTTACATCCAGGGATATCGTTCACAACGCCTTTCACGGCATCAAAATAACGGACAGTGTTTGGCTACTCACACATAATGGAATAAGAGTAATCCCCAAGTACAAACTGAGAAACAAGAGGGAAATGCCTGTACAGAGCTAAGTATGTGAGTCTCCATATACTAACATTAACAAGTTTGGGGACCCGGCGAGTTGGCCGAGCGGTTAGAGGCGCGCGGCTGTGAGCTTGCATCCGGGAGATAGTGGGTTCGAATCCCACTGTCGGCAGCCCTGAAGATGATTTTCCGTGGTTTCCCATTTTCACGGCAGGCAAATGCTGGGGCTGTACTTAATTAATCCCATTGTCGGCATAAGACCTATCTGTGTCGGAGCGACGTAAAGCCACTAGCAAAAAAACAAGTTTGTGGTACAAACCGACAAATATTTTAGAAATAACAGAAAGGAGACTCTGTGTAGTGGTAGACAGGAATACTAAATCAAAATAATATGTTATTGAAAATGAGCTGGCTCATCTCTTTTCTGTACTACTCGCCAAAAACAGGAGCTACGATAAATTCGCGTACCACTTGAGACGAACCCGCGTACTCCTAGTGGTATGCGCACCACACTTTGAATATCACTGCTCTAGAGATGGGCATAGTAACTCCCTGCTTCGATCGACGTGTACTTTGTCTCAGAAATAGGAAAATACCACTCTCGGCCACACTAGAAATGTTCTTCAACTACAAATAAATACCGGAATAAATTTTAACCAGTGGTTTCCTTACAATCTTTGCCCCAGTTAATGACAAATATGTACATCAGTGCAGCCACCACATCTACACGAGCCATAATACAAGACTTCATACACACCAAGTGTACCAGGCTGTTTATCACGATTTCCTAAGCCTTTTACCTCAGTGGCGCAGTTAATCGCTGTCCTACTGTTCTTAACACAGCGATCTGAGCCCGGCATCAGTATTTGAGGTTAAGTGAGACAATCCATGTTCTTGGATTCCAGCACATTAAATGATTTCCGACACCAAGCTATAGTAATTTCAGATGTATTCAACAAATAGCTTAGCATCGTTGTATTATTCCTTTACATCAGCCAGCACAACAACAAAAAAGCTCACTGAATTCATAATTCAAATTCAAACCGTTTTATATTTTTTATTTTTTACAATTGGCTTTACGTCGCACCGACACAGATATGTCTTATAGCGACGATGGGACAAGAAAGGACTAGGAGTGGGAAGGAAGCGGTCGTGGTCTTAATTAAGGTACAGCCCCATCATTTGCCTGGTGTGAAAATGGGAAACTACGAAAAATCACCTTCAGGGCTCCCGACAGTGGGGTTCGAACCCTCTATCTTTCGAATGCAAAATCGTGGATTGCCTCGTGCTGTTGGCTAGGAGCGGAAAGGAACTGGCAATCCTACCGTAGGAAAAACACTAAGAATAGCTGGGGGCACTGCTAGGTCGCTAATGTTCAGGTTTTGACAAGCCACTTGATTTAATATTTTGTTTGACTCAAAGATCACGTCCAGCAATTTAGCAGACAAAAGTAGACGACTGTTCGTACACTTTACACGCAGGAAGCAATCACATATAGACCTCTATATACACTGATCAGCCAGAACATTATGACCATCTACTTAATAGCCGGTATGTCCACCTTTGGCACGGATAATAGCGGCGATGAGTCTTGGCATGGAAGCAATGAAGTCTTGCTAGGTCGCTGGAGGGAGTTGGTAACCCATCCGCACACACAAGTCACCTAATTTCCGTAAATTCTGGGGAGGGGGTGATGAGCTCTGACGCCACGTTCAATCACATCCCAGATGTGTTCGATCGGGTTAAGATCTGGCGAGTCGGCGGGCCAGCACATCAATTGCAACTCACCACTGTGTTCCTCGAACCACTCCATCACACTCCTGGCCTTGTGACATGGCGCGCTATCTTGTTGAAAAATGTCACTGCCGTTGGGAAACATGAGGGGCTGCCTGGCCACGGCGGTAAAGGCGTGTTCGGTTTGCCCGGAAGGACGTGGGTTCGAATCCCCGTTAGGAAGTCGTAAAATTTAAAAAAAATGAGATTTCCACTTCCGGAGGTGCACATGGCCCTGAGGTTCACTCAGCCTACGCCAAAAATGAGTACCAGGTTAATTCCTGGGGGCAAAGGCGGCCGGACGTAGAGCTAACCACTCTACCCCATCCAGTGCCGAGGATACGAATAGTGGAAGCCTTTACCTTCCACCCCTCCAAGGGCCTTCATGGCCTGTACGGATATGACTTTGCTTTTGCTTTTTGTTGGGAAACATGATCGTCATGAAGGGATGTATGTGGTCTGCAACCAGTGTACCATACTTTTCGGCCGTTATGATGCCTTGCACGAGCTCCACTGGACCCATGGATGCCCACGTGAATGTTCCCCAGAGCATAATTAAGTCGCCGCCATCTTGTCTCCGTCCCGCAGCACAGGTGTAAAGGAGCTGGTCCCCTAGAAAACGACTCATTCGCACCCTCGCATCGGCATGGTGAAGAGGGTATCGGGATTCATCATACCATGTAACGCTCTGCCACTGCGCCAACGTCCAGTGACGATGGTCACGTTCCCATTTCAGTCGTAGTTACCGAAGTCGTGGTGTTAACATTGGCACATGTATGGGCATTAAAGTCTGATGTTAGTTCCACCACAGTTCTCGGCCAGTCCTGTTTTACAAGTCTGCCCAGCCTACGACGTCCAGCATCTGTAATGAGGGGTGGCCGCCCAACTCCTCGACGTTTGGACGTGGTTTCACCTTGTTGAAGACACTCGCCACAGCACTCCTCGAACACCCGACAAGTCGTGCAATTTCCGAAATGCTCGCGCCAAGCCTCCGAGCCATCACAATCTGCCCTCGATCAAACTCAGATAGATCGCGCGCTTTTCCCATTCTACACACGGACAGCACGCCCACTAATGCTGCATGCACCATGCGTGTGTCTGACTAGTAGTCATTCCTCGTCAGGCGACGCTGCTATCGCCTGGACGGGTTTATATCGATACTAGGTAGGAGGTCATAATGTTCTGGCTGATCTATGTGTGTGTGTGTGTTGGTTGGTTTAGAATATCCATAATTAGGATACGCGAGTCGGTACATATATTTGTATGAACGTTAAAAGCATTCGGGTCTCTGCTGGGTGATCTATGTTTTTAGTTAATGTGTCAAATGTGTCACTGAAGAACTTTTACATGCCGACATTGTACGACATGCAGTGCCGAAAAGACATTTTTTCCACCCTTCAAAAATCCGCCTGCCTTTTCCGGATTTGAACCTACGATCTTGGGATCCGTAGGCTGACACTCTACCACTGATCTACAGAGGGAGCTAGAAAATTGATGAGATGGCACCTTATTTAAAGTCTTATAACTCTGATGCAATAACACACAAAATATCAAAACATTTTTAATCCAGATACTGTTCCTCTGCCATCTGGAAGAGTAAAACGGAGCATCGAAATTGGCAGCGTAAATGTCTTCAAATTAAAAAAGCCTGCACACGGTAGATGTGACCGTGTGATTTATTATTATTATTATTATTATTATTATTATTATTATTATTATTATTATTATTATTCCGGTCCCATGAATAAGAGATAGTGTTGTCTGCCTCTTGTCAGGACAACCTGGGTTCGATTCTCGGCCAGGTCAGGGATTTTATACCTGAATCTTAGGGCTGGTTCGAAGTCCACTCAGCCTACATGAAAACAACTGAGGAGCAATCTGACAGTGAGATAACTGCGCCAGTCTAGAAAGCCAAGAATAACAGGCGAGATAATTCGTTACGCTGGCCACGCGTCACCGCGTAATCTGCAGGCCTTCCGGATGAGCTGCGGTCGTTTGGTAGCCCAAGGTCCGTCAGGGCTGTGGTGCCTTGGGGTTTGTTATCATCATCATCATTTTCATCGTCGTCATCGTCGTCTACGTCGTAATCGTTATTGGGTAAACCTTGGGAACAGAACACTTGGTCACCGAAAGACACTTTCGCCCGGCCTGGAACCATTCGTATTCGGCTTCGTGTTTCTTCGAAGCGTATCAGCACACAACCCCAAGAAAACATAAAATGTCATTTGATATAATAATGAGTCAAAACTGAACAGTTATTGGGACACTCTGAATACTTCCTGCGAGGGATGACACAATATTCAAAGTCTGACAGGCTTATTGGCGGTACATTTTCCATTAAACGAGTGTACCGGTATGGAAGGAAGCAAAGATACCTTTTACTTTCGCCGATAAAAATAGAGATCCTGTGAAATAATTGCACGGGTTTTCTCTTCCACGTTCTGACAGTACATCACTCTCTCATGTCCCTAAGGAGTCGCTCGTCACTTTTCTGTTCCGGACTAGACACACGCCACTCGAGACGTATGTCTTTCTTGGTTCAAAGAAAGAATTCCCCACAGCTCTGCAGTGGAGAGAAATATACAAGTCATCATCCTGTCCACCTTTACTGCACCAGTTAAATTATGTGTTCAAACCGATGCACTGATGCATGCCACTTGCAATATTCCAATAATGGTATTATGTTGCTAGTCCTGCATGATACAAGATACTGATATTATGAACTACTTCTAAGGAAATCTTGCATCTATACGAATGTAATGTCCATGTAATGTCGAGTGTGATTTAAACTGTTAAATGCTGTATCGATATGCCACAACCTACCGCTGTATTATATTAGCATCAAAACTAAAGAATAAGAGTAACAACGAAACAGAAGTACCAGACTAGTACACAGGGAATGGTCCTGAGACATATCTGTACCAGATGGTTGTTGTGAACCATCTCGACATCCCGAGATATGAACTCCTGTGGGTGCAGCTTGTAGAATACATCCACGTATCCCCTGTGGCTAAAAAAGGGACCTACATAGTATTATTTCCATTTACTAGTGCCAAGTTCCTCACTTTCATCTTTGCTATCCGACCACCCTGGGTCAACTCTTTTGTACCCTTTCCACCTCGACGTTATTTAGTATTGCCAGGCCTAAGGTGTCTAATTTTCACGCTCTTCGTGGCCCTTCCCTTTCTCTGGCTCTCACCCTCATTCTCCTTTCTGATTAGTGTTAAGAGTGAATGGTAGCCTGGTAGCACTTCCTCTTTAAACAATCATCACCACCACCAGAGATCCTGGATGTGATTTGTACCCAAGTATTCTGTTCACTAACTCCAAGAAAATAGCAGCTTAAGATACACGACTTTCACAAACATAAAAATTAGTACAGAATGTCATACTCATTCAAGTTGCTATTCACATGGTAGGCCTACTGTATTTCATCCGTAAAACATCGAAAAATTGGCCTAACGTTGTTGAACGGGTGAACATAGAGGAATATCGTAACAAGCTAAAATCGGCTTCAAAGGCTCAAACCGAATAAAGTGTTCAAAAGTGACCCCGTTTATAATGCTGTCTGAGTAAACGAATATTTTTGGAAAGACTAGAAAATTATTTTCAAGTAGTCCCCTCGCACGGCCGCCCATTTTTCAAACGACGTGATTGCTGGGAAAAATAATTTTCTATGCTTATATATTGATATTTAAAAGGACTCCTTCCTTCTTTAAATTAGATTTACCGAGCTCGATAGCTGCAGTCGTTTAAGTGCGGCCAGCATCCAGTATTCGGGAGATAGTGGGTTCGAACCCCACTGCCGGCAGCCCTGAAGATGGTTTTCCGTGGTTTCCCATTTTTTTCGCTAGCTGCTTTACGTCGCACCAACGTAGATAGGTCTTATGGCGACGATGGGACAGGGAAGGGCTAGGAGTGAGAAGGAAGCGGCCGTGGCCTTAATTAAGGTACAGCCCCAGCATTTGCCTGGTGTGAAAATGGAAAACCACGGAAAACCTTCAGAGCTGCCGATAGTGGGACTCGAACCCACGATCTCCCGGATGCAAGCTCACAGCCGCGCGCCTCTACGCGCACGGCCAACTCGCCCGGTGTTTCCCATTTTCACACCAGAAAAATGCTGGGGCTGTACCTTAATTAAGGCCAAGGACGCTTCCTTCCCACTCCTAGTACTTTCCTATCCCATCGTCGCCATAAGACCTATCTGCCGGTGCGACGTAAAGCAGCTTGAAAAAAATAGATTTTTTGCCCAAAAATATGTGTTTGAATGCACAACATTTTATGGCTTATTCATCATTTAACTAAGTAAAATTGTTATATTTATATTAATATATTAAACAAATAATGTATTCAAAACAATAAAATTCAAGTTCAGATATCTAACATTACATTTTAGAGAGAAATTTCAACGATTTGTCAATATAATTACAAAAGTTAACTCTTGGCTGATGAATAAACATAAAAATCAATAATAAGTACAAGACACTCATATATAAATTCACTTACAACGGAAATATTTCCAGTGCCTTAGCGCTACATATGTACAATAAGTGGCTTCAAAATTATCCAAAAGCGCATTTGAGATAGTAGTAGAGCAGCTTATCAACATTCTAAAATGTCCGAAAGCCCCATGTCGAGCGACAAAAGGCGTTTCGGGAGTGTCTTAAATTTAAGTTGGCCGAACGTCTAGAGGCGAATTCCACACTGTTGGAGCCCTAGCCGAGCATATCTACTGCCCTGTGATGAAAATGTGAACTTAAACACTCTAAACATAAAATCGCAGTTCAGTCTAGATTATAAAGTCCTAGGATCCTAGGTGGTACAATGTATTTAACATCGCCCGTAAGATTAACGTCGGTCTTTTACCCTAATGTATTTTACTTCTCTTATTACGGACACTTAGTAAATCGGCGTTGCCTTGAACATGTGCACACTTGTTCAGAATTAAAACAAATACTGTCCTTTCTTTATTATTTTTTTTTTTTGCAATTGGCTTTACGTTTTACCGACACAGATAGGTCTTTTGGCGACGAACGGACAGGAAAGGCCTAGGATTGGGAAGGAAGCGGCCATGCTCTTAATTAAGATACAGCCCCAGCATTTGCTTGGTGTGAAAATGGGAAACCACAGAAAACCATCTTCAAGGCTGCCGACAGTAGGGTTCGAACCCACTATCTCCCGGATGCAAGCTCACAGCCACGCGACCCTAACCGCAGTAGATGAATATTCTTACTTGGGTAGTAAAATAACTAACGATGGCAGAAGTAAGGAGGATATAAAATGCAGATTAGCACAAGCAAGGAAGAGAAGAAAAAAAATTTGCTCACTTCAAACATTGATATAGGAATTAGAAAGATGTTTTTGAAGACTTCCGTGTAGTGTGTGGCATTGTTTGGAAGTGAAACATGGACGATAACTAGCTCAGAAAGAAAGAGAATAGAAGCTTTTGAAATGTGGTGTTACAGAAGAATGCTGAAGGTGAGATGGATAGATCGAATCACAAATGAAGAGATACTGAATCGAATTGGCGAGAGGAGATCGATTTGGCTAAATTTGACGAGAAGAAGAGATAGAATGATAGGACACATCTTAAGACACCCAGGACTTGTTCAGTTGGTTTTTGAAGGAAGTGTAGATGGTAAGAACGGTAGGGGTAGACCAAGGTATGAATATGACAAACAGATTAGAGCAGATGTAGGATGCAGTAGTTAAGTAGAAATGAAAAAGTTAGCACAGAACAGGGTGGGGTGGAGGGCTGCATCAAACCAGTCTATGGACTGATGACTTAAACACAACAATTCTCTGGCTCGGGAGCTGGATGTTTGTGCTGTCTTCATTATTAGAATTAATCTATTGGGCCCCATCCTCACAGATGCGTTGGTCGCCTACAGGGTGTCTCGAAAGACCTGCACCAGGCCTCTCCGGAGGCCACACGACATTATTAACTATTTCTCACCATCTGAGTTTCACTTCGTCCCCCAAGTGGGTGGAGGCGGTGGAATGGTATCCATGGTATACCTTGCCTGTCGTAAGATGTAACTGGAAGGGTACCCCAAGGGATTGGGTGCATGGGCTGGTGACATCGGAGATTCTAGCTGAGTCTGGCATTGCTTCAACCTATTTGTGCCTCACTTTCATATTTCCTATCCGAACTCCCTTGGATGACACTTGTTCTCTTCCGAGCTCGACGGTGCTAAGTTTGCGAGTTTCATTTTCATGCCCTTCGTATCCCTTCACTTTCTTTAGCCAATGGCTTCATTCTTCGCATTCTCAGACTTCCTCCATTTTTACTCTGATTAGATTTAAGAGAGAGTGGTTGTCCAGTTGTACTTCTTTTTCTTTTTTTCTTTTTTGCTTTATATCACACCGACACACATAGGTATTATGGCAACGATGGGATATGAAAGGGCTAGGAGTGAGAAGGAAGCGGCCGTGGCCTCAATTAAGGTACAGCCCAGGCATTTGCCTGGTGTGAAAATGGAAAACCACTGAAAACCATCTTCAGGGCTGTTGACAGTGGTGTTCGAACCCCAATATCTCCCGAATACTAGATACTGGCCGCTCTTAAGCGACTGCAGCTATCGAGCTTGGTCAGTCATCTTAAAACACCACCGTCACGCTAATTCAGAACGGTCTTTAAAGTTGTACAACACTGTGATCTCTGTTGTCAACGTATCTCAGTAACATAGGCCTGTATTCTAGGCGTAATTCGCAGTTTAAGCAAGATAACAGCGAATCTATATACGGCTAGTAATAGTAGCGTGCTGTTGGATAACGATCCACACGTTAAAACCGCCTACACTACTAAATCCCCGCAATTAAATAGAATTCAATGTGTTTCCGATCAGCGATAAGCAGGCGTGTTTACTGCCTCAGGTAATTACAAAACCGATGGTAACAGTAAAGAGTGAGCAGAGAGAAGCAGAAATCGACTAGCAATTTAAACTGAAAGTGGGTTAGTTGATGATAGTGGTGGTGATGGTGGTAGCCGTAATAGCGGTAGGAGGAGGAGTATTCTCATTTTTCAGTCTCACCCGATAATAATGGGGGCGGTGGAATACACCCACGGTGTCCTTTGCCTGTCGTAAGAGGTGAGTGAAAGTGACACTGAAACTCGCAGGGGCTCTCAACTTGGGAGAGTGGACTGGCAACCACAGGTCATCTCACATTGCTCCCAGTTTCTTTACCACGCTACTCACTTTTATCTTTCCTGTCTGACCTCCCTTGATCAACTTTTGATGTTTCCGACCCCAACGATATTTGGTTTGCAACACTACTGTGTCTTACATTTTCACACCTTTCGCGGCCCTTGTCTTCTTATTTTTTCATCCTTCGACGGATCGAACCTACACCTTTTCCTCTTCGGACCAGCGAAGAAAGGATGGTTGCCCACGTGTACTATCTCTTTAAGCAATAATCACAGATTGATAATTTCACCACTAGCAAAGAACGAGCCATATAGAGTGCATTAGGTATGCAAGTCGCGAGACAAGGAACAGGAGTAGCAGTCCATGTGGTGTCGATTTCACCTTAACCCACTTCCTCACTGAGTGCGTCGATCTCACCAGTCTAAGACCTGCCGGAAACACTCGAACTCTTACTAGCCAATGACGCGTCATTCACTTTATGTGTGAAAGTTAACTTTTCAAGTAGGCTTACATATCAGTTTCAAGTGTTCTCTTACTCCTGGAACTTGCGTTGCCTTTTGATGTGTTAGAATCCATTTCGGCTTTTAAAAACTATTTATGTTTTAATCTTTTCCTTTGTTTTCAAAATTCATATGTTACATATATAGCCTAGTTTATGTTTATTCTTCTTTTCCTATCGCTTTTTTTTTCCACACCGGTGGGGTCGCGGATGCAAACTGCGTCGCACATGTGGATTGGCCCAGTTTTACGGCCGGATGCCCTTCCTGACGCCAACCCTATATGGAAGGATGTAATCACTATTGCGTGTTTCTGTGGTGGTTGGTAGTGTAGTGTGTTGTCTGAATATTAAGAGGAGAGTGTTGGGACGGACACATACGCCCAGTCCCCGAGCCAGAAGAATTAATCAGAAGCGATTAAAATCCCCGACCCGGCCGGGAATCAAACCAGGGACCCTTTGAACCGAAGGCCAGTACGCTGACCATTCAGCCAACAAGTCGGACATATAGTTTATGTGTTTTTCATTTTAATTTCCACTTTTCTTTTTTTCTTTTTTTACAATTGGTTTTACGTCGTACCGACACAATTAGGTCTTATGGCGACGATTGGAAAGGTGTAGGAGTGGGAAGGAAGCGGCCGTGGCCATGGAAGACCATCTTCAGGGCTGCCGACAGTGGGGTTTGAATCCACTATCTCCAGAATGCAAGCTCACAGCTGCGCGTCCCTAACCGCACGGCCATGAAAGGACGTTTGCCAGGTCATAGTTCCTCTTAAACAACAATGACCACCACCACCACCTGAGTCTGGTATTGCTTCCACTTACTTGTGTCCGACTCCTCGCTTTCATCCTTCCTTTCCGACCTTCCCCGGTCAACTCTTGTTCTCTTCCCACACCTATGGTATTAGGTTTGCAAGGCCTAAGGTGTCTTTCAATTTCACACCCTTCGCGTCTCTCTCATATCTTTCCACTATAGGCTATCCCCATTCTCTGAATGGTCGGACTTCTTTTTTCCTCTATTAGTGTTACGAAAAATAAATGCCAAGTTTTCCTTCCTCTTAAAACAACAATCACCACCATCACCACCTTCTAACTTCATCTTTACCATCTGGCCTCCCTTGGTCAACCTTTGTTCTCTTTCGACTTTGACGATACTAATTGTATAAGGCCCGGGAAATCTTTCATTTTCATGTCTTTACTAATTACAGTACAGTTAAGAGAAGATCCGTTATCTGCAGTTTCACTTCCCATCAAAACAATAACCACTACAGAGCACTGGGCTGGAATTAATTTATGGATTTCCAACTCAGAACTTGGAACACGGACCATATTATTATTATTATTATTATTATTATTATTATTATTATTATTATTATTATTATTATTATTATTATTATTATTATTATTATTATATGACCAGCTCCGTGGTTAAGTGGTTAACAACCTGACCTTTGGTCCATGGGATCCTGGATTCGATTCCCGGTCGGGATGGGAATTTTTACATCCATTGGTTTATTCTTCTGGCTCAGGGATTGGGTTTGTGTACCGTTTTCAACATTAGATTTCATCCTAGGTCTCAGAGACGCGAAGATCGCTCATGGGTGTCAGCTCGAAAGACCTACACCAGGCCTCTCCGGAGGTTTATCTTTGTCTTTCTTTGATCTTACACTGCACAGTGCCCTCACTCCACCAGTCTCATCTTGAAGATATCAGATTGCATCTATTTTTAAACGCAATAAAGCTCTGTCGAACTGTAACGTTCCACTTCATAAAGTGACAGGCTCCCGCGTGCAGCCTGTTTACGGTGAGGTTTACTATCATTGTTCTGGGCACCGATTCATCAGAAACTCAATAGGAAGGAGTGCACGCGCTTCGCTTGGTTCAAATTTACATCCCGCTAAGCACCAATTCTCTATCTGACGAGCGGAGTCACTGTAACTTCAAGGAACTACAGCACAGTATACGCAGACTGCGAACTTGGAAATGCTTCGGTAGTTTGACGCAAGAGGCTTCGAACATCGCAGTCCCTTGAACACAATGAATGCAACCAATGGAGTTGATGTCCATTTACGGGTCGTGCAGCTGTCACCTTGCATTTAAGTGATGGTGAGGGGTTCTAAACTTGGGGAACCACGGGGGCCCTAGCTGAGTCTAGCATTGCTCGCACTTATCCATCCCAGTCCCATCACTTGAATATACCCAATTCGACATCCCTTGGCTAACACCTGATCTCTTCCGACCAGGACTGTATTAGATCTGTGAGACCTACAGAATCCATTTTCACTTCCTTTGTGACTTTATCTTCCTTAATTAAGTCATGTTGTTTACCTACCTTAAGTTACATGAAAAATAATCTGTACTATTGTTGATTGTCTGTGGAATTCTAAGGGAGGGAGGGGGTGCAGAAGCTAATGCGAAAGGAGAGAGAGAGAGTGGAATGGAATCCACAAAGTAAAAAGAATAAGGAAACCAAGATAAACGAGGCGAAGATCTATTCACACCGTGACACTGGAAGAAGACAGGACGTGGAGAGCAGTACAGCGTCAGCAGAAGCAGATGGACAAGATTTGTTGATGTCTTGTGTAAATCATGTTTACAAGAAAGTAAAGGTAATAAATACATAAGTTGGGATACATGTTGAACCATTTTACAGGGAAATCAATTATTATTATTATTATTATTATTATTATTATTATTATTATTATTATTATTATTATTATTATTATTATTAACAACTGGTACTGTATATAGCTTCTCCTTACATGGCGTATTAAGACGCTTCATTTCTTCCATATCTTTCAGACGTTCGAGTATTAGACAGAGAACTTTCAATATATCGCCATGCCTCAGTCTGAAACGGAGTTTCCGGATGACCGAATTCCGATTGAGGATTTTAGCCCTTCGACTGAAATAAGGTCTTGAGTGTTATCTCTTAACAGTATGGCCAAAGCTGCGTTGATTAGGATGGAGAGGAATCCTGTTGTGGGGGATCTTTGCTGGTCAGAATATGACCTGCGCCCGTTGTTAGGTGGCGACTAAATTTTGGAGACCCTGGATTTAGTCCAGGATTTCAGTTGCCCAACAAGTAGTGGATGGTGGTAGTTTCTCATGGCTCAAGGTGGTAGTGAGCAAGCAGGTGCAGGCGTGGGTCACCCATCCAGATGGTAACCATGCCCGTTGTTGCTTATCTATCAGTGATGCTTTGCAAACTAATTCAGTGCTAAGAAGAAGAAGGTTAGGGGTGGGAGTCAGCAAGGCGTTTTCCTAGGGAGGGTGCTGATTAGGGCTTGCTTGGCAGGGGATAACGGTTAGTATCTTGACCGGGTTGGTTGGAGGGGTGAGTTAATACATGATAAGTTGTGTGCTTGGCATGGTGGGAAGTAGGGGAGAGATTTGAGGGGAGAGAATGTTTAGAAGCAGGCGGAAGAGGGTGGAGGTATTTCGGCTGGGCTGGTGGGGAGGGGGAAGGTAGCATGGTTGGAAGTAGGGGGATGGACTTTAAGGTTTAAGAGTTGGGGTGGGTTGTTTGTGTTTATGTGGCGTGCGTGCTTGTAGTGTGCTTTAACTGCCCGCTTGATGAAAGGGCAGCCAGAGAACGAGGTGGCATGACTGCCTTGGCAGTTGGCACACCTCGCCTGGTCCCGAGGCACCTTACAATCAGCGTGAAGGTGTGGGCCGCCACACCGATTGCAGCGGGTGGTTTCCGTGCAGGATGCAGCGGTATGGTTGAGCAGTTAAAGCATTGTGTGATAAGGGAGGAGGGAGGAGATTTGTGTGATCTTGTATGTGTGGGTGTGTTGGTGGGTACAGCAGGCCTGGGCGCAGGTGTTTTACGTCTGCTTCCAGTCTGGGTGGTTATGTTGAGTGTGCTTGGAAGTGGGTCACTGGACCCAGATCCTGTGTCTGTTAGTGTAGGTGAGGGGGTGGTTTGGATTTGGATGGACTGGGTAGGTGGTGAAGTGGTGGTTTGGGTACTGATTTCAGAAGCGGAGTGAGTGGGGGTGGATTGAGACAGAGTGTCGGTTTGGGATGCAGAGATGCTAACGGAGTTAAAGATATTTGGGGGGGGGTCAGCGTGTTGGAGCATGTTGATGATGATTGGTAGTGATTTAGTACAGGTAGGGGTGATGTTCAAGTCTCCTCAATGACGGCTATGTGGCGGCTGATGATTGGTTCTATTGATTGTATAACAAATTGGCGGGTGAGGGGAACAGGTCCTGAGTTGGTTAGTGGAATGATTATGAAATTGCATTTGGAGGAAATACGCCCTCACTATTGATCTGCATTTAAGGCAGTCGCCCAGGTGGCAGACTCCCTATCTGTTGTTTTCCTAGTCTTAAATGATTTCAAGGAAATCGGAAATTTATTGAACATATCCCTTGGTAAGTTATTCCAATCCCTAACTCCCCTTGCTATAAACGAATATTTGCCCCAATTTTACCTCTTGAATTCCACCTTTATCTTCATATTGTGATCTTTCCTACTTTTAAAGAGACCACTCAACCTTATTCGTCTACTGTCATTCCACGCCATCTATCCACTGACAACTCGGAACATACCACTTAGTCGAGCCCGAATTTTGCAACATTTTTGTAACGCTACTCTTTTGTTGGAAATCACCCAGAACAAATCGAGTAGATTTCCTTTGGAATTTTTCCAGTTCTTGAATAAAGTAATCCTGGTGAGGGTCCTATCCATACACTAGAACCATACTCTAGTTGGGGTCTTACCACAGACTTATACATGCCATCTCTTTTACATCTTTACTAAAAACCCTAAATACCCTCAAAACCATGTACAGAGATCTTTACCCTTTATTTTAAATCCCATTTATGTGATTACCCAATGAAGATCTTTCCTTCTATGAAAACCTAGATACTTACAATGATCCCCAAAAGGAACTTTTACCCCCATCAACACAGTAATTAAAACTGAGAGGACTTTTCCTATTTGTGAAACTCACAACCTGACTTTTAACCCCGTTTATCAACATACCATTGCCTGCTGTCCACCTCACAACATTATTGAGGTCATTTTGCAGTTACTCACAACTTTCTAATTTATTACTCTATTCAGAATAGCATCATCCACAAAAAGCCTTATCTCTGATTCCACTTCTTTACTCATATAATATATATAAGAAAATATAAAGGTCCAATAACACTGCTTTGAGGAATTTTCCTATTAATTATTACAGGGTCAGATAAAGCTTCGCCTACTCTAATTCTCTGAGTTCTCTTTTCTAGAAATATAGCAACCCATTCAGTCACTCTTTTGTCTAATCCGATTGCACTCATTTTTGCCAGTAGTCTCCCATGATCCCACCCATCAAATGCCTTAGACTGGTCAATCGCGATACAGTCCATTTGACCTCCTGAATCCAGGATATCTGCTATATTTTGCTGGAATCCTACAAGTTCATATCCAGTGGAATAAACTTTCCTAAACTCAAACTGCCTTATATCGAACCACTTATTCATTTCACAAACATGTCTAACGTAATCAGAAAGAATGATTTCCCAAAGCTTACATGCAATGCATGTCAAACTGACTGACCTGTAATTTTCAGCTTTATGTCTAATACCCTTTCCTTTATACACAGGGGCTACTATAGCAACTCTCCATTCATTTGGTATAGCTCCTTCATGCAAACAATAATTAAATAAGTACTTCAGATATAGTATTATATCCCAACCCATTGTCTTTAGAATGTCCCTAGAAATCTTATTGATTCCAGTCGCTTTTCTAGTTTTCAACTTTTGTATCTTATTGTAAATGTCATTGTTATCATATGCAAATTTTAATACTTCTTTAGCATTAGTCACCTCCTCTATCTGGGCATTACCGTTGTAACCAACAATCTTTACATACTGCTGACTGAATACTTCTGGCTTTTGAAGATCCTCACATACACACTCCCCCTGTTCATTAATGATTCCTGGAATGATTCCATTTTTCACTAAAATTTGTATGACATCCAATTATGCTTGCCATCATGTTATCCTTACCTGACTTCTTTGTTAGATTCAATTTCCTAGTAAGTATCTTCAATTTCTCCTTGCTTCCACACCCATTTCTAACTCTATTTATTTCCAATCTGCACCTCCTAGTCTCTTTACTTCTCTGTTATACCGTAATAAAGTGGGTCTTTACCATTCCTTACCACCTTTAAAGGTACAAACCTGTTTTCTCATTCCTCAACAACTGCTTTAAATCCATCTCAGAGTCTGTTTACATTTTTATTTACCGTTTTCCACCGAACATATTTACTTCTTTTAAACTCCCTCATGCCTGCTTTATCAGCCATATGGTACTGCCCAATAGTCCTACTTCTAAGACCTTCCTTTCTATCACAAAAACAGCTTCGTGATCACTAATACCATTTATTACTTCGGTTTCTCCATAGAACTCATCTGGTTTTACCAGCACCACGTCCAGAATTGTCTTCCCTCTAGTTGGTTCCATCACTTTCTGAATCACCTGTCCTTTCCACATTAAATTATTTGCCATTTGTTGGTTTACAATTGTAATGATGTTTTAGAATACGATTACTATTCTCGTCCTGGAAACAAAGCGAAGGGGCTTGATAGCCGATAGTTTCAGATTTAATGGTACGGAAAAAAACAATGATTCCCCTCTAAGGTTTCTTCAATGGTCTCAAGTTGAACCTCTTTTAAGCATATTTCACTTTATGATCACTTTAGCAGTCAGTTCACGTTAGATGAGGAAGAACATTATTATTATTATTATTATTATTATTATTATTATTATTATTATTATTGTTGTTGTTGTTGTTGAAATGAAATATCGTATGGCTTTTAGTGCTGGGAGTGTCCGAGGACATGTTCGGCTCGCCAGGTGCAGGTCTTGTAATTTGACGCCCATAGGCGACCTGCGCGTCGTAATGAGGATGAAATAATGATTACAACACATACACCCAACCCCCGTGGCAGCGAAATCAACCAGTGCTGGTTAAAATTCCTGACCCTACCGGGAATCGAACACGGGACCCCTGTGACCAAAGGCCAGCACGCTAACCATTTAGCCACGGAGCCGGATATTATTATTATTATTATTATTATTATTATTATTATTATTATTATTATTATTATTATTATATTTTAACATTCTCTCCATTATTATATACTTAAAGAGACACTGAGAAGTTGACACAGGAGCTCTCTGCCAGAAGGCAACAGCATGGAGCTGTATCATTTGAATATCCTTAAATGTCACATGTTTCATTTTTAATCCTACCCTTTATCTTGGAAACAAAATATCAACAACTAACTGACCATGACCCTGTAGTCAGCCATGTTAATTTCGGTGCGTAGTCTATTTCTGACGATAGGTACAGTAGCATGAGGCTACACAGTTAACGTCCCTTTAACAGTTATCTGTTTACGAGGCACAAGGATGTCGCCAAGAGCTCTTTCAATAACGGCACATATCTCTTGCATATAAGCAATATAAATATCGATTGATAATACCAGGATACGAAGCCACGAGGTTGCCTATTCCATGAGATCACCTAATAAATTTGACGTTCTACAGCTGGGGTGAGACGCTCAGGAAGTAGATCGCAGGCTTTTTGAGGCAGTTCGGTGGTACTGAAAGATACTCAAATACGCCAGCCCCTTGTTGGTAGACTTATTGGCAGGTAAAAGAACTCTTGTGGGACAAAATTCGGTACCTTGGCGTTAAACTTGAGAAAACGAGACTCTTGTCCCAGTTTCTAGCTCTAATCCCTGATTAGCCAGAAACCCGTGTCGATCCGAGCTGTCTTCAGCGGCCAGCTCATTCCTAGCTTTAGTTTGGCGGGATGCTTTGCAGTGATCTTGAGAGCGATTTCCGACACACTAAGTTTAACGTGGCAGTGAAACAAAGGAACAGAAAAAGACAACTTTAAAATATACTGAGAATACTTTTATTTACAGATGTAGAACTAAAACATGTTTGTTTCCAAATCAAAATACTGTATATACTTCCTGTAAGCTTATTTCACACATAAATACTTCTTTTCTTAAATATTTGGTAGCGTTTAATGCAAAATTTTGAAATAAAATTATAAAAAATAATCTGGTAGAAATGTCATGTGAAGTAGCTAAAGCTTTCTAGTACGACAATTGCCCCGGGATTTCCGAGGCTCGCAGAGGAATAGGGGGCGCCTGGGTTGAATGGCTGGACAGGGGATTACTTAGAACAGCTTTTAGAATAACAACTTTGGAAATTTTATTTCTTTCCTTTCTTAAAACTGAGAGATAGAAAATTTACTAGTATAAGAAAGAACAATTGAAAATGTTAACAACGAGCTCATCAGCTCTAACAATGCCTTAGACTTTAAGAAGTCCTAAATCAGGTACAAAATAACTTGGAAGGAAGCCCCAGTCGTTAAATTACATACGAAAGAGCATAATATTGCTCCTGACAGGTACAATTTTGTGAAAGAGCAAGGTTTCTCCGAACAGGTACACTTTGTACAAGTCTCATCTCCAAATTACAAGAGTCTGGCCTCAGGCAGGCAATCAGTTGCGTTTAACACACTTATTTACACTAGGCAACCCATAGGGTGACCCCATTTCAAAGTATTCATACACGGTTGCCCCATGCTGGGCTTATCAATTGAAATGGTCCACAATAAGTTTAATTACTGTTCCCAAAGGGAACCAAAATTAAGACACAGTTACCCTAAAAATAATACGGAATAAACAGAGGCATAATTACCCATACTAAAAGGCCTTAAGAATAAAAAGTAAAGATTACACATAACAGGTCGCCAACAAAAGGTAAGGAGACGAAACACCAACACCCCTTATAGAAATTTCTAGGAGGACGAGAACCTAAGTGGGCTTAAGGTCCAATAATATAGAGTCTAATCCCATACTAAAAAGGGTGACCAAAGGAGGAACATTTAAAGCCGAGACAAGGTTTTCAACATTTAGAGGTTGAAAATTTTGGTTACCCAACTCAAAAGTTGAAGGGGAGACAACTGAGGGTCACCACTCGTGTTCCTTTACGTTACATATTTCCAAGTAGGGAATAGAACTAGAGTTCAAAGACTGCGCAGAAGGTCCTACATTTCAACCACCAAAATACAAAATTACATTAAGAAACGGCTGGAAACTTCCCCTCGAACTATCCGCAGGCCGATCACATGTTAGGTAAATTCTTCCATTAATTGTATCGCTGGAGCTTCTTCAAGCAGGCCGCGCCCCTGCCCCGCTAGCCCTTTGTGGCCACCGTCAAGTCGCACTCTCATGCACTGGAGCAATTCAGACCAGACGGCCCTTAAGTGCCCTCCTTATATAGTTCTGTAAGGGAAAGTTCCAGATTATATTAAACTACAATATGCTGATAGGCTGAATTTCCATACACACCCCGCGGGTTTCATTGGCTAGAGAACACATTTACAAGTATATGATAGGTAGATTACAATAGAGGAGGAACCAGCTGTAGTGTGACAACAATCCTCAAAAAAGGTTCACCAACTCCCAAAACAAAAATTTCACAAGATTGCGCTAGCGAATCGATGGTAGAGCCATCTAACCGTCGAAGAAAAAAGTTTTGAAAGTTTAAAAGTCCATGTTCGTTGCCATAGATGGCCGTAGAGAAGGCGCGCTGTTTAAGTATCCGGGGTAGGTGTACCCCTGGTACAACAATAATTTGAATGAAAATTGAATACCTTTCACAGTAAATAATACACTAAAAATATATTGTTCTAACATGGAAACATCGGCAATGGTTAAATCGTCGATCGCGATGAAACTTGGAAAACAAATTGAGGTACACGTAAAAACGATGTCGGCATCAATTCTTGGTGCCAACATTCATTAGGGCGTTAACTACGGGGCCTAAAAGTTGCGACATTTCAAATTCCGCGCGATCAGCGATGAATACCTGCTGGCCAATGCTAAGCCTGCACACTGCGTGCTTGGAGACACGCCTCTGCACCTCCTCCTCCCCTCCACGCTCCAACTGGTTCGCCACCGCACGTTTCCCTTCCCCCACGCCAGCCCGTTTTCTTAGCTGTCGAAGAGAACCGGTGCTACACTTTGGGTAATCTATCAGCCTTCCTCATATCTCTCCTTTGTAATTTCCACATTGTATTAGTCAGTTTACGTTTTCTGAAATGTTTATGAAAACGTTTGCACCTGCCGAGTTGGCCGTGCGGTTAGAGGCGCACGACTGTGAGATTGCATCCGGAAGATTGTGGGTTCGAATTCCACTGTCGGCAGCCCTGAAGATGGTTTTGCGTGGTTTCCCATTTTCACACCAGGCAAATGCTGGAGTTGTGCCTTAATTAAGGCCACGGCCGCTTCCTTCCGACTCCTAGGCCATTCCTATCCCATCGCCGCCATAAAACCTATCTGTGTCGGTGCGACGTAAAGAAATTAGCTAAATAAAAATGGCGCCTGTTGTTAATTGTGTTTCGTTTCGGTTTCCTTTTCACTATATTTTAATGTTTCGAATAGACTAAAGATTGTTTTTGTTTACTATCAGTTACTGGCAGGGTGTTTGCCCGATGTAATGTAGGCCTATACGGAATAACTTATTGTGTTGCCTTGTAATTGTTTGTTGTTGTACCAGTTCGTACAATAGCCATTTAACTTTTTGCGTATATAACTGCCATTATACCCAGAAGACTGTAGTGTGATACTTTAATATCGGTACTTACTGAATATATAGACCTTCGTCAGCTATAACGCAAAAGTACCGGTACAGTAAGACTACAAGCATGCCTGTGAATACTGTACATCTACTGCATATATAAATGCACATCTTTTTTATTTTTCAAGGCTTTTCTTATTACGTCAAACTTTACTACATTCCATGTCATACTCATATCAAAGTTGCCTATGCATTAAATGTATTTATATTCGACAACCATTGTTGCAATTGAAATGTGTTGTGCCTGTCACTGCAAAACATAAATAAATCGTTCAGTACAAGCACAAATAAAAACATTCTACCTATAGGCCTATTCCTTATACCAGAGTACGCAATACGGAAAATACCAGTAGTTTCAAACTCGGAGTTTATAATTGTTGTTGTTGTCGTCAACGATGTCGTTTCGTTACGACACAACTGATAGCATACACAAAATGGGTGGGGGGGAGGGGACATAAAAGATCTGTACCTATAACCAGGTTTTGATATCCCGAGGTACCGAATCTCATTACATTCAATGAGATCCTCTACCCGGGCACGTAATTTCTTTACATGAAAAGGTATTTAACGTTGTTTAAAGGCGGGAGATTTATTTAATGGTAGACGATTTAATTTAATTAATTCCATATGTATGTCAAATCTAAAGGATACTACTGACAGCTTTAGGCGTTTTAGAAGTAAATAATAATTTAAGCGTAGGTAGGACGCAGTTCCCCATCCCACGTTTGACCACGCCCGGTGGTACTTAACTCGGAGTTGTACCCACGAATGTGACAACTCACCGGAATTAGCAGGAATGAAAATGTGACATTTGAATAAAATACGGGTATATTAGTGTAGATTATTTATTATCATTATGTGTGAAACGGAACGTTATTTAAAGGTTTTCAATAATTATAGTATGTAAAGAAGCAAAGTATAGAGCCGGTCTCGTTGAACAGCTAAGCAGCCGGCAAGCGCGGGCAAAAGGGAAACGTGCCGCGGCGAACCAATTGGAGCGTGGAGGGGAGGAGGTGCAGAGGCGAGTCTCCAAGCACGCAGTGTGCAGGCTTAGCATTGGCCAGCAGGTATTCATCGCTGATCGCGCGGAATTTGAAATGTCGCAACTTTTAGGCCCCGTAGTTAACACCCTAATGAATGTTGGCACCCAAAATTGATGCCGACATCGTTTTTACGTGTACCTCAATGTGTTTTCCAAGTTTCTTTGCGATCGGCGACTTGACCATTGTCGATGTTCCCTTGTAAGAGAGACTGTTAATTGAGCATTTTTGTAGAAAAGTTTTTAACATAAAATTTCACTAAATAAAATACCATTTGTCACGTTCCCAAAAGTAACGGAAATGCTATAAGAAAAACGAATTAACATCCTGTTAAGTATTAATTACTGTTGATGAAACCGGGTCCAAGTGTTCCAAGGTTTCTTTATTGTTAATGACATAGTGAAATAGTAGCTGGCGTACCCGTACATCGCTACGGAGTGAGCAGGCCACAGACAGCCGTAAACACTCCTCTGCCGTATTCCGTTAAGTGTGCACACTGCACATTCCAATAAGCACCTAAGAGAAGGGATCGAATAGCCGGAATACTATGATGAACCAGTGTGTTACGTATCAGTAATTATCTGAAAACTTATGAACCAGAGGAATGGGATGCTAAAAAAGACAAAGTTATCGAACTTTCCAGTTACTTCCCGCCAATATTCAGGCATATTGTTTTACTCGGGACTACTGGGGATGCAGCAGTAATCTCATCTATCGGAGTTGAGTGGCAGCAGACGAGACAAAGCACATTACAACAAACAATGGTCAATGTAATGTTACTGTTGATCAATTTTATGAGCTTTCGATAGTGTAGGCCTTCACATTTAGTTTCTCCCGACTCAGTGATATTAGGACATCTAATACAAAGAGAGTTCTTCCTTCTCTCATGACTCCCTCTTGTCTTATTCTTCATGTGATGGTTCCTTTACGACTTTTTTCTAATTTTTACAATCATCTTCACAATTCCTCTTCGATATGGACCAATGACCACGTGCTTTTACACCTTAAAACAATCATGACAAAACCATCGCCAGTTAACACGATTGAACCATATTTCCATGTTAGCAATGCTCGGCGTTAATATGAACTAAGCAAGTAAAGTCTAAATTCATAAATTATATTATCATATCACGGTAAAACTGTATTAAGACATAAACAATCGTAAATTGCATTCTCTATAACTTTTCTTAAGCAGTAATTTTCGATAGGAGTATTTAAAAATTAAATTTTAGGCCCCTTCCCCTATACTACCATTTTATGCAGCGTGAATAAAATTCTTTATAACCTATACTGTAGAACCTTATTCCCCAATTTAACATACCGATTTTCATTAAATTCTGTTCACCCATTTTCTCGTGGCTCGGCTTTGATATGGATTTAGCAACAAAAATCGAAATTCACGAATATCTCTGTTAACATAGCTAGTACGGTAAAAATTCGCAAGACATAAATGATCGGAAATTTAATTCTATGTAGTATGCAGTATTTATCGATAGGGCCACTAACAACATACGTTTTTGAGAATTAAATTTTAGGCCTTCCCCTAAATTATCATTTCACTCGACGTGAATGAAATTATTTACAGCCTAGATTGTAATGCCTTATTCTCCGACTTTACATACCGATTTTCATTAAAATCTGTTCAGCCATTTTCTCGTGAAGCGTGTACATACGTACAGACAGACAGACAGAGCTGACAGAAAATTAAAAAGTGCATTTCCTTGTTACTGTGGACATGATCGATACAGAAATACCCTGCTTTTTTAATTCTGAGTAATATACAGACAATACTCGTATTTTATTTATTTATATACAGATGCATTTATGATTAACATTGTACACGCTCTAAACGTTCTCATCTCTAATTTCTGATCACTAAATCGTGAACTAGTTAATGGGACATAAAATCAACAACATTATTATGACATCCTACTTGATGAATAACCTTAGGTAAAAAAACTAATGAATTTGCCAGTCTGAGGGAATGAAGATTCAATGGATTGCGAATACTGCAACAGATGGCAGCACAGCAAATACGCAGTTCTCACAGCTGGCGAGTTATAAATTTTGAAAAGGTGCCGGTGCAAGCTAACCTGGCTGTGTAATGGGTGTATCAGTGTAAGTCAGTGGCGGTTTCTGGTATATCGCAACGGAGCAATGAACCTCCAGTTTACATTAAAAGGTCCAAAGACGGTGTTCCTTTGCGAATGGTAGTCGTTGTGCCTTGTAGAATGCCATGAGCAGAGGCAAATACAGCAGAGACAATACGCGACACTTAGCCTTATTAAAATGGGAGACAATTCGCAAGTGGCGCTCCTAGTGGCGTGACCTGAAAATTCACGCTAAATTCAAATATCAATGGAAATGTATATACGGAAATGGATAAATAAATCACGTCTAGAAAGAAAGTGTTGCTAAAATATTAACTTCAAAGGCTAAAGCAATTCTGGATACATGAATGAAGAATTATTTAACAGCTTGTTATTTAAAGACTGAAATGAGACATATAATCAAGATGTGAAATTGGCTGCTGTTGAGGGGCTTGCCCTTTCATTTATGCATTACTTTTTAGCTTTAACATACCTGCCTGAACTTTCACGGCTAGATGTATCTTTCTTTTTTTTTCTCATTTAAAAGCATTGTACGTGGTTCAGGTTTGTGGGTTACTGTAGTCACGTCCTAGTTCGTGAACCATGGGCAACGGCTGAGTGGCCTAGTAAGTGGTCCTGAGAGTCGGGATACCAGTTGCTATGGAATGGGAGTGGGCATCTCAGACATATTCTGAGTCGTGGCCCTCCTTTTTCTCAGGCGGCTAGGACTACACAATTCACCGGTGGTCCATAACCCGTTAGAGGAGAGATCCTCACTTGGACTATGTGCAAGTAGGGCAGCATCCTGCTTCATGAATTTACCGAGCTCAGAACACTTTAAGCAAGCCTCGGACCTATGGGAGTAATGGAGTCCCACTCTCATTTGACAGGCGAGGGACTCCTTGGAAACAACTTGGCGAACGAAATGGAATTCGATGGGGAGCTATCAATATTAATGGGGCTTATGGAAGAAAGAAGGTAGAACTTGCTGAGTCAGCAAAGAGGATGCATCTGGATGTGCTAGGAGTAAGTGATATTCGGGTAAGGGGAGATAACGAGGAAGAGATAGGAGATTATAAAGTGTACTTGACGGGTGTTAGAAAGGGAAGGGCAGAGTCTGGGGTAGGGCTCTTTATCAGGAATACCATTGCACGCAACATAGTTTCTGTTAGGCACGGAAATGAGCGAATGATGTGGGTAGATTTGTCAGTGGGAGGAATTAGGACAAGAATTGTGTCCGTGTATTCACCATGCGAGGGTGCAGATGAGGATGAAGTTGACAAGTTTTATGAAGCATTGAGTGACATCGTGGTCAGGGTCAACAGCAAGGATAGAATAGTGCTAATGGGCGATTTCAATGCGAGAGTTGGGAATAGAACTGAAGGATACGAAAGGGTGATTGGTAAATGTGGGGAAGATATGGAAGCTAATGGGAATGGGAAGCGTTTGCTGGACTTCTGTGCTAGTATGGGTTTAGCTGTTACGAACACATTCTTCAAGCATAAGGCTATTCACCGCTTCACATGGGAGGCTAGGGGTACCAGATCCATAATAGACTATATCTTAACAGACTTTGAATTCAGGAAATCTTTTAGGAATGTACGAGTTTTTCGGGGATTTTTCGATGATACAGACCATTATCTGATCTGTAGTGAACTAAGTATCTCTAGGCCTAGGGTAGAGAAAGTGAAATCTGTCTGCAAACGAATAAGGGTAGAAAATCTCCAGGACGAGGAAATTAGACAGAAGTACATGGATATGATTAGTGAGAAGTTTCGAACAGTAGACGGTAAGCAGGTTCAGGATATAGAAAGTGAATGGGTGGCATACAGGAATGCTGTAGTAGAAACAGCAAGGGAATGCCTAGGAACAACTGTGTGTAAAGATGGGAAAAGGCGAACATCTTGGTGGAATGATGAAGTGAGAGCAGCCTGTAAACGTAAAAAGAAGGCTTATCAGAAATGGCTCCAAACAAGGGCCGAGGCAGACAGGGATTTGTACGTGGATGAAAGAAACAGAGCGAAACAAATAGTTGTTGAATCCAAAAAGAAGTCATGGGAAGATTTTGGTAATAACCTGGAAAGGCTAGGTCAAGCAGCAGGGAAACCTTTCTGGACAGTAATAAAGAATCTTAGGAAGGGAGCGAAAAAGGAAATGAACAGTGTTTTGAGTAATTCAGGTGAACTCATAACAGATCCCAGGGAATCACTGGAGAGGTGGAGGGAATATTTTGAACATCTTCTCAATGTAAAAGGGAATCATCATGGTGGTGTTGCAAACAGTCAAGCTCATGGGGAGGAGGAAAATGATGTTGGTGAAATTATGCTTGAGGAAGTGGAAAGGATAGTAAATAAACTCCATTGTCATAAGGCAGCAGGAATAGATGAAATTAGACCTGAAATGGTGAAGTATAGTGGGAAGGCAGGGATGAAATGGCTTCATAGACTAGTCAAATTAGCGTGGAGTGTTGGTAAGGTACCTTCAGATTGGACAAAAGCAGTAATTGCACCTATCTATAAGCAAGGGAACAGGAAGGATTGCAACAACTATCGAGGTATCTCATTGATTAGTATACCAGGCAAAGTATTCACAGGCATCTTGGAAGGGAGGGTGCGTTCAGTCGTTGAGAGGAAGTTAGATGAAAACCAGTGTGGTTTCAGACCACAGAGAGGCTGTCAGGATCAGATTTTCAGTATGCGCCAGGTAATTGAAAAATGCTACGAGAGGAATAGGCAGTTGTGTTTATGTTTCGTAGATCTAGAGAAAGCATATGACAGGATACCGAGGGAAAAGATGTTCGCCATACTGGAGGACTATGGAATTAAAGGTAGATTATTAAAATCAATCAAAGGCATTTATGTTGACAATTGGGCTTCAGTGAGAATTGATGGTAGAATGAGTTCTTGGTTCAGGGTACTTACAGGAGTTAGACAAGGCTGTAATCTTTCACCTTTGCTGTTTGTAGTTTACATGGATCATATGCTGAAAGGTATAAAATGGCAGGGAGGGATTCAGTTAGGTGGAAATGTAGTAAGCAGCCTGGCCTATGCTGACGATTTGGTCTTAATGGCAGACTGTGCCGAAAGCCTGCAGTCTAACATCTTGGAACTTGAAAATAGGTGCAATGAGTATGGTATGAAAATTAGCCTCTCGAAGACTAAATTGATGTCAGTAGGTAAGAAATCCAATAGAATTGAATGTCAGATTGGTGATACAAAGCTAGAACAGGTCGATAATTTCAAGTATTTAGGTTGTGTGTTTTCCCAGGACGGTAATATAGTAAGTGAGATTGAATCAAGGTGTAGTAAAGCTAATGCAGTGAGCTCGCAGTTGCGATCAGCAGTATTCTGTAAGAAGGAAGTCAGCTCCCAGACGAAACTATCTTTACATCGGTCTGTTTTCAGACCAACTTTGCTTTATGGGAGCGAAAGCTGGGTGGACTCAGGATATCTTATTCATAAGTTAGAAGTAACAGACATGAAAGTAGCAAGAATGATTGCTGGTACAAACAGGTGGGAACAATGGCAGGAGGGAACTCGGAATGAGGAGATAAAGGCTAATTTAGGAATGAACTCGATGGATGAAGCTGTACGCATAAACCGGCTTCGGTGGTGGGGTCATGTGAGGCGAATGGAGGAGGATAGGTTACCTAGGAGAATAATGGACTCTGTTATGGAGGGTAAGAGAAGTAGAGGGAGACCAAGACGACGATGGTTAGACTCTGTTTCTAACGATTTAAAGATAAGAGGTATAGAACTAAATGAGGCCACAACACTAGTTGGAAATCGAGGATTGTGGCGACGTTTAGTAAATTCTCAGAGGCTTGCAGACTGAACGCTGAAAGGCATAACAGTCTATAATGATAATGTATGTATGTATGTATGTAAAAGCATTGTACATCACATTACGACACTTGTCAATAAAAATATCGGCACATTCCTTACACACATGATTCAACGTATTTACATTTAAGAGCTGGACAATTTTCCTTTCAACTTGAGGACTACTAACTGAAAAAAATCTATAAATTTAGCCGCAAAAACATTCAAAATCTCTACATAAGCAATACTTGCCATTACATTAGGGTAAAGCAAATTTGCATCATCACATTTCCTAAATCACCCATATTTTCTTCAGTGCTTGACAACGCATTACGACATTCCAAATGGGGTAACTTGGAACACAACCAGCCACACAGATGCATTTTCCTGAATTAAATCAAAACCCACAGATCACACCTACAACACATCGGTATTGAAGGTTAACTGCTGCACTAATACAATAAAATAAGCTGATTATATTTTAAGCCAGTTAAAATATGGGTCCCGCAGGTCAGAAGTTTAGGAAGTAGGCCTTCTATAATATACTTGTAACTTGAAGAATATGTATGCAAACACGGTATTTACATTTTCTTGTCACGAGGGAAACGGAAGAAAGACCGCGAATCCTTCTGCACGTCACAGTTATTGCAGCCAAACGCAGCACATATATTTCCACTCATATTGACAGGAGATATAAAGGAATGACATACGCTACTATTTACTTATGTCAACTTACTGCAAACGCATAAATAACCCCAGAACCTTCACAAACAAATACACGTGCTCTTGTGACAGAATCAGTAACTCTCAGGTCACTCCGCTAGATAGAGCTCTAATCGCTGTCCCTCGATATCTCGCAGAGCGTCGCGTATTGTCTCTACTGTATTTGGCAGAGGTACCTCTGAGGGACGGTGGCTTCTGCACCCAGTTGAGAGATGGTTCTGAATGGTATTGCTGTTCACACTTCGTTGTTGTCTAGCACTAAATTCGCGAGAGATCTGCTGCACTCTAGGCCAATTTTCTCGCCTCTTACTGTCCGAGCTAGCCAATGTCGACCTTCCTCATCTACACGCTGTACACCACGGCAGTTGACCCTGGTGGTGGTGGTTTTCCCCGAATCTACGTACTCATCGAATACTCAAGATACGGTGGTCTGTGGACAGCTTAGAGCCTGCAAGACTTTGGAGATGAAATAGCCCACACGTCTGGCACCAACAATTTGGCCTCCATCAAATGCACAGAGACCTCGTGTCTTGTCCATCCTGTGGTCAACTGTTACATAGTCAATATGAGGTCTAACGACATCGCAGTCATGAGCTACGCCATACCATTACATTCACCGGGTCGACGACCACAGTACCATTTTGACAGAACACCAGCTGTCTACAATTCACAGCTGTGCTTACTGGCAATCGAATAATGTTCTAAAGTGCTGCCTTTGTTACAACTGATTTGCGACTGACTGAGTAGTCCATGCTCAATTTCTTTATTAACAATAAAATTTCCCCTAGAGTTACAAAGCAGTCTACTCTTTCTGAGAATATTTCTGTACATACTACAGGAGCGATAGAAATGTCCATGTCCCTAGATTATAATGACCAGTAGTTGTGCCATTTAATAAATATACTATATATCTTACAGCTTTTATATATCTTACAGTTTCAAATCATAATCAATGTCTAGATCTTTACATCGCTTATTACAAAAAGTGGCATTTTTGTGAAAAGATGAGTCTGACAACGAAAATAACACGTTCCATTCTCTAAGATTCTATAGACAAGCCACAGTAATTTAATAAACAAATTTGGACTGCATTGTCCTCAAAACTAATTAACTTTGTACCTGGTTAATTTCCTGACGTCATTTACTTGGGTCCTCTACTATACTCTGCCACAAGTCACTGGAGTTAGGATATTTTTGGTAACGCAACTGTTGAATTAATAACACTCTTATCAGTTAATTAAATTAAGTTTGTTACACTACCACGTCCAAAGTCATCAGCCGTATCATTATTGTTGTCATTACAAGAACCTCCTCTTCCACTCCAACATGAACAACACGCGAACGATACAGTAATGTAGTAATGTCAATGTGCATGCCGCTTTGCCTTCATTATTTAGCCTGCATTATGTTAGTTGAAGACAAAGGAAAGAATCAATAGGAGTTACTCTTTAATTTGATCTGCAACATTTGAAATTAAATTATATTTCGATATTGATCAATATCTTACCTCAGTAGTGCAGTCGACTAGTCGCTGTCTACTTCATCCTTTTAAGGAGAGAGGACGAGATGAACAGAGAACGGCAGAGAACGGAAACAATCACGGCCTACAGATTGTCACTGGATAGATGTGACGTACAGCATGTTACCATATCCACGCAACAGTCCCCTCTCCCCCCTATTCTCAAAAAGGGAAACTACTACGTGATTGCCGAATAGGGAAAGGATAAAAACATACATAAAGAAGCAGGGTACGCTTAGACAGGGAGAAAGGTAAAGGATAAACATATTGAAGACAATGGCTAACTAGTTTAGACAGAGAGAAACGTAAAACACAAAAGTTCAAAAAAGGACAAGTACAAGCTTTGTATGTCCACGCACTGCTGTCTTTATAGATGAGTTCTCTCTTCATCAATCAGAGTTCTTCTAGACTAACTTTTCACTCCCCGATGAGGTCATTCTTAACGTGGCAAGAACAGGTGAAGAAAACCAGATAAACACAAAAAAAGAGATAAAAGGAAAAATAGATATATATACAAGTGGTGGAAGTTAACAATGGATATTAAGGATAACAAAAGGAGATAAAGAACGCGGCAGATTGAATATATATTCATACACTATTGTACGTTCCCTTTCCTCTGATGTATGCGTTATCGCTGCACGACTAGAACTCGAGGAATAATGTAATATTGGCATAAAGAAGCTTTAGTTACCCGGCGTCCGATTCCATGGCTAAATGGTTAGCGTGCTAGCCTTTGGTCACAGGGGTCCAGGGTTCGATTCTCGGCAGGGTCGGGAATTTTAACCATAATTGGTTAATTTCGCTGGCAGAGGGGCTGGGTGTATGTGTCGTCTTCATCATCATTTAATCCTCATCACGATGCGCAGGTCGCCTACGGGAGTCAATTCAAAAGACCTGCACCTGGCGAGCCGAACTTGTCCTCGCACACTCCCGGCACAAAAAGCCATACGCCATTTAATTTTTTAGTTACCCGGCACGTCCAGAATATCGTGCATTCCATTCGGCCGATAGTCTGACGACCACATGATCATATAAGGATCTAATCAATGTACAATCCATAGTTTTGGGGGTCGTTGAGATTATTTTTTACAACCTTTTTACGTCACACCGACACAGATAACTCTTATGGCAAAGATGGGACAGGAAAGTGCTCGGAGTGGGAAGAAAGCGACTGTAGCCCTAATTTGCCTGGTGTGAAAATGGGAAACCACGGAAAACCATATTCAGGGCTGCCAACATTGGGCTTCGAACCCACTGCCTCCCGAATGCAGACTGACAGCTGCGTGACCCAAACCGCACAGCTACTTGCTCGGTCCGTTGAGATGAGTAGTGACACTCCAGATGTCTTTTACGTCCAAGTTCAGCCCCATCGGCACGGAGGTGACAAGGGGTATAAAAGAAAATTCCCAAAATGACCGAGATTACGGATGAATGAGTGTCTGTTCCAGCATAGCTCTCAACCAAACTTCGTACACATATGACTTATTATCTGGGAAAACGACTGTGGTGGCAAGACACCCCTAGCTCCCCTACGGGAGGGTGTGAAATACAAAACTGAAAACGACCGATATTGGTGTCGAATGCATAGTTTTCGGGGTCACCGAGAGGAACTGTGACACTCTGGATGCCGTTTAAGTCATAGCTCAGCCCCAGTCCTTCCTGGAGCAACTCTTTAACATGTAATTCCACACACAGCCGTTAGCTTCAACAAGTGTAGTGAATAAAATAACAGACGCTACGTCTTCGAGTTTTCCCGTCATGTTAGCCACCCGGTGTAGAACGCGACACTTAACGCAGAAAACCAGTACCCCGTACCTCCTCGAGCGATACAACGCTGATAGATGTCGCTAGTGCGCTGCCATCGAACAATGTTCACCTGCATTGTCGCTTCAGTTTACACTGCATGTATCCTCATGATCCATGCCGCATCCATATCACTTACTATATAGTCCATCGCATCGCTCCAGTATGCACTTCGCCTTAGTGTGGAGCTTGAATGGTTTCAGGAAGACTTAATGTCCTTCCAGGCCTGCTAACTCTTCCTAACTCTTCCGATTTCAATCCACTGCACAGTGGGCCAGAAATCATATCTAGCTGGATAAAAGTCATTTTAATCTGGAATGCTTTATGTTTGACATTTTATTGTTAGGCATGTACTGGTACTGTTATATATACCACATATACTTTTTATACAACATATATTTGATTAGAAAAACGTCTCGGTTTTATAGTAACACAATGTCTTTATCTTTACTCACTGCTCCTAAAAATCATCCTCGTCATCATCATCGGCACTTTCACTGTCGTCATCCTCGTCATCTTCGTCCGCAGTATGCAAGGTTTGAGTTCCGCCGAAAACTGTCGATTCCCTAGCAACTGCCGCACTTCAAATGGCAAAGGCTCGTTCTTCTTATGCAAGAAAGGAGAAGCACTTGTTATTACCGGATCAGAACTTAACAGAAGCCTGTTAAAAACATCTTGAACGTTGTATTCTCGAGACGATTTTCTTGCATGACCCTCCCTGTATCGTTTAATGTGCTTGTAGGCCGATCCTAGTGGACTTTGACTGAACTAAAAAAACGTAGATAACTTTTCTTTGCCGAGAGAGAAAAACAGCAGCAGAAATAAGTAAAGATGGAGTGAGCTGTTTTTGTATATTTGTATATTTGTGTAACGATAATTGTGGTGTAAAATGAAAGTAAGCGTGAAGAACAATGGATGAAAACAACACAACGGGTACGCAAACGGCAAACGAATCTCATTCAGGACACATGGTGGGTGAAGCTAACAAGGTAAGCATCAAGATCCCTCCTTTCTGGATAGAAAAACCTGAAATATGGTTCTTTCAAGTGGAAGCTCAGTTTTCTATCTCAAGAATTACCCAAGAGGGCACTAAATTTAATTACTTCGTGTCTCAGCTCGAACCTAAATATCTCGAAAACATTTGGGACATTATCAAAAGTTCGGAACTGAATAAAAATTCCACGGCTAAAGAACGCCTTCTAAATTTCTTCAAGGAAAGCGAAGATAAACAAATAAAATGGTTGGTAACAGGCCTAGAATTAGGCGATCTGAAACCTAGTCAGCTGTTAAGGAAAATGCAGTCCTTAGCAGGCATGAATGTTTCCGAAAAAGTGCTTCGTGCCTTGTGGCTTGAGAAATTACCGAACTCTATCAAACATGTTCTAATCGTATCTGACGAAAACTTGGAAAAAATCGCAATTATGGCCGACAAAATCATTGAAATGAATCTCTTCAGCAAACTTTACAGTGTGGAAAATAGCGGTACTGATGCGTCCGTAAGTAACGACGCTATCACGAAACTCTCTGCACAGATAGCCGCCCTAGAGCAACAGATAGCTTCAATGCGCACTTTTAGGCCCCGCAGTCGAAGTTCGAGCCGAAATCGAAGCACAAAGAAGTACGATCCAAACGGAAAGTACTGTTACTACCACTTCAGATTTGGTAATAAGTGCTTCCCTGACAAATTCAAGCCTCCATGCTCGTGGAAAAATTTGGAAAACACCAAACAATAGTACAGTTGGCAGCAAGCTCTACTACTGAAAGTAGTAAGGATTGCTGTAAACCCCGTTTATTTGTACGTGATAAAAACACGGGTTTGCACTTCCTAGTGGATAGTGGAGCCGATGTTTCAATAATCCCTGTCACTTCCAGTAACAGAAGCTGTGACCCAAATTTTAAATTATTTGCAGCTAATGGCACAGAAATCCCAACTTATGCACTTAGAACACTGGATATTGATTTGGGGCTCCGTCGACAATTCCAATGGCCTTTTATAGTAGCTAAAATTGGCAAGGAATATAAGGTGCTGATTTTCTGAAGAAGTTCTACTTACTATTTGACCTAAATAAAAAGCAGTTAATTGATGGCGAGACTAAACCCTCTGTCATTGTGAAGTAACAGCCATCACAGCTCATAATGTTGTTAGCACAATGTCAAATGCACAAAAGTTTGTCAATCTCTTATCCAGTTACCCAGATTTAACGAAACCAAATTTACTACCTACTCAAATCAAACACGACATTCAACACTTCATCCCAACTGAAGGCCAACCAGTATATTGCAAGCCCAGGCAGCTGGATCCTCGGAAGCTACACATTGCTAAACAGGAATTCCAGTTTATGCAAAACAGTGGAATAATTCGACCATCAAAATCGCAATGGGCTAGTGCTCTCCAACTGGTCCTCAAAAAGGATGGAACGTTTCGACCATGTAGCGATTACAGACGACTGAACGCACAAACTGTCCCAGACCGATATCCGATTCTTCGGATTGAAGATTTTCAACATATTTTGAGAGGTAAGAAAATATTTAGCCAGCTCGACCGCTTCAAGGCATATTTCCAAATCCCTGTAGCAGAGGAAGACAAACCTAAAACCGCTATTATCACTCCGTTTGGGTTATATGAATTTAATGTGATGCCGTTTGGACTTCGTAATGAACCAATCTGCTTCCAACGTTTCATTAATGAGGTATTTAGAGGCCTAGACTTTATTTTTCCATATCTGGATGACTGCCTAATTGCTTCAGAATCAGCAGAGGGACATCGTGTTTGACAAGCTACATAAATTTGGCCTCCGAATTAATGTCTCCAAGTCTGTACTTGGTGTAGAGCTATTGGAATTCTTGGGACACTTAATCACCAGGGAAGGCTCCAGACCCTTACCAGATAAAGTGAAAGCGATTGTTGACTACAAACTACCAGAGACAGTTCATGAGCTTCGTGTATTCTTAGGTACCGTTAATTTATACAGACGTTATCTCAAGGATGCAGCAGAAACCCAGTCTCTTTTGCATGCTTATCTGAAAGGTGCTAAAAAGAAAGATAAGCGACAAATTCACTAGACACCAGAAGCTATCACAAAATTTGAAAAATGTATGCAGGACTTGGCAAATGCAGCACTGCTTACATTTCCAGACCCAACATACCAGCTGGCCCTGGCAGTAGATGCAAGTGACTTTGCAGTAGGAAGTGTCCTGCAACAGTATGAAGAAAAAGGATGGAAACCTATTGGACTCTTTTCGAATAAGTTAAGCGATACACAGGGAGCGTTTAGCACCTATGACCGTGAACTGTTAGGAATTTACCTCTCTGTCCAGCAGTTCAAACATTTTCTCGAAGGAAGAGACTTCATTATATATACGGACCACAAACCACTCACTTTTGCATTTAATCAGAAAAATGAGAAGGCATCTCCACGGCAGCTGCGACATTTTCTGTATATCTCCCAGTTTACAACAAACATCCAACACATTAGTGGCAATGACAATATCGTTGCGGATAACCTGTCACGGATTGAATCTATGACTGTCATCGATTACGACACAGTCGCTGAAAGCCAATGTCAAGACAGTGAACTTAAACAACTTCAAGAGGAAAGTCATCACTCGTGTTCAAGAGCTACCCACTGCCTTCTGGAAAGTTAATGTGGTGTGATACCTCCACAAACAACATAAGGCCACACATTCCAAAAGAATTTCGCAAACAATTCTTTCTTCAGATCCACAACATGGCGCATCCAGGGAAAAAAGACTACTGTTAGGCTGATGACTTCCAAGTGTATCTAGCCTGGTATCAAGAATGACGTCAGAAAATGGACGCAAGCTTGCATGGGATGTCGAAAAAACAAAATAACAAGACATACCAAATTGCCAGTCAGCCATTTTCAAGAACCTGATGAGAGGTTCAACACACTTCACATAGACATTGTTGGCCCTCTTTCACCTTCTGATGGCTATCTCTACTGCCTCACATGTATACCTCGCTTCACCAACTGGATGGAAGCAATACCATTGCAAAATATAACAGCAGAGACGGTAGCAAAATCATTTTATGATCATTGGGTGACGGGGTTTGGAGTCCCAGCAAATCTAGTTACTGACCAAGGCCGACAGTTCGAAAGTCAGCTCTTTAAGAATCTTTCTGAATTGTGTGGTGTGAAGCTTAAACGTACGACACCCTATCATCCGCAGAGCAATGGTAAAGTTGAGCGTCTGCATCGAACAATAAAAACTGCTATCAAAGCCCACAACTCTATAAAGTGGACAGACACCCTACCAACTGTGTTGCTAGGTCTACGCGCATCACTTCGGGAGGACTCGAACAGTTCAGTTGCACAAAGGGTGTATGGCACGCATATTAGACTTCCACGTGAATTCTTTGATAACCCTCCATTTAATACCGAACCAGAAACTTTTGTATCCAAACTTCAGCAGCACAAGCACCAACTCAGGCCTGTGGAAGTTAAGACTAAATCTTCCCGAACTGTGTTCATCCATAAAGACTTGAGTAAATGTACTCATGCATTTCTGAGAACTGATAGAGTGAAAAAAAAACCTTTCCAACCCCCATATGAAGATCCTTTCCTGGTAACTGCCAAAGCTGATAAATATTTCACGGTTACCATAAAAAATAAATCTGTGAATGCCTTCATTGATCGCCTGAAACCAGCCTACTTCATAGCAGCAGATGATGAAACTTCTTCAGCTCGTCATGAAGAACGACCAGGTGTCTTGCAAGGACTATGCCCCACTGATGGATCAACCGCGGATTCCCAGGACAAACCCAGCAAGGAAAAAGTAGTAACAAAATCACGTAGTGGAAGGACTGCCAGGTTTCCCACTCGCTATTTAGATGATGTTATATATATTTAATATTCTTGTAATTATGGTATATTTTGTTTATGTATATATTGTCTTTGTATCGTAACTTGGTTACTGCTGGAGGAACGGTGTAGGCCGCCCCTAGTGGATTTTGCCGAGAGAGAAAAGCAGCAGCAGAAAAAAGTCAAGATGGAGTGAGGTGTTTTTGTATATTTGTGTAACGATAATTGTGGTGTAAAATAAAAGTGTATCTAAAGCGGATTCAGTGTGCTGTGTACTTCACTACATGCTTATTTCTTGCCTCCTGCGCTTCTTCACTTAGCATACCTATTAGCAGGATGGCCGATTCAGTTGTATTTCCTCGATGTATAAGGATCTTGTGGTAGATGGAAGGAAATACCGGGGATATAACTTAAGATATAGACGTGTCATGTCTGAAGTAATCAAATTTATCAACATCAACAGAAGTCCAGTTGATATGGCATACTTCTTCACTGATTCCAATCATTCTAGCTGATTTGACTGGATCAGGAAAGAATCTTCGAGCAGTATTCCCGTCATTGGAATTTCCTACTCCTCCACATTTAAGCTGATCAACGATTAGTCCCATTTCAGAGTGAAATCGTGCTGCTATCTGCTACTTCCTCATAGCAACTTTGACATTGCCTTCGGGCTTTCTAATCTGCCATGCTTTTACTTCAAGTCGGTAGGCAATATGCAGAAGGCAATCAAAAATTCTAATGTATGCGGGCAGGGGTGAAAGACCAAACGCAAAAGGCAATCAAAATATCAAATGTATGCGTGCAGGGGTGAAAGACCAAATGTAAAATGGCTGGCATTATCTCTTTTTGATCTCAACTGAATATCGTTCACGGTTTTAAGGTGTAGCTCCACGTAGATAACATTTTTGTGCTGGCATTACACTCAAAGAATTGCAGACTTTAGCATCAACCACAGTCAGGACAAAGTCAGTAATTACATTAAAATTTACGCCTTCAGCAACAACTTTAGTGGGAACCAAAGATCGTATTTGTTCCTCAATACAATGAACTTATCTCTTATGCATATCTGATGTTTCCTTTTCGTACAGGATCGTGATAGGATGACAAAATCTTGGAGAGGATGAACGAGGATTTTGCCGTAGAACCCTATTGCTTTTGTCACCATTTGAAACGGAATGCAACTGCAAAGGCACCAAAGAAATAACAAATATATCAGTCACTTAACTCTGTATTTTCCGACTGGAATTTTTGTTTGTAAACACTTTGATTACTACTACCGTCACAAGCCCACTTGAACATTGCTTTTACCGTATCATTGTCTTTAATACAGTTTTTTAACATCAGCTTGCACACATAGAAGTCGATGAATTGTGTGGTCTACAAAAGCCTGCAATATTACTTCAGTAGAGATCTATGTCACCTTGAGAGCTGCCTTTGGAGGGTAGCACTTCAGTTTCGTTTCTCTCAACACTATAGGTTGGATAAATGTCACTGTTCCTTGATTTTGCCCCAACTCGTCTGTCTCTCTGAAAAATCATTAAATCTCATAAACCCTAAAGCTTCTTCTGCGCTATAATGCATGGGAGGCACTGATGATTTGAAAGCTCTCTTATACCTAGTAGCCCTCTGCAGTGACGATTCCACAATATTCTTAAGAATCCCTGCAGTATCCCTTTTACCAGTGGACCTAAGTGATACCTCCGCAGCCAACACAAGTTCTTCATGAGATTCCTCTTCTACTAAAGGCTAGGTATGTCTGCGTTTTGTTTTATCTCCACTTTCAGTAAAATGCTTCCTTGATCTTCCCATTCTTGAAGGACCAGGTTTATTAAATAATTGTACATATCCATCTAGCCATGCACTGACTGCATTTGGTAAAAAAACGATCTTTCTTTCTACAGCACTGCTTTCTTTTTGTACCAAAATTACACTTAAAAGCTCTTAGATATTTTAATAGTCCTTAAAATGTCCTTAGAAGAGTTATCAAGGTTATCAAGGTCATATTTGTGCATTATAAAATCATAATGTTTCAGTAGAAGCCTTAATACACAATATCTCATCGAAGAGTTCCTGTCTTTTCACAGCTCACCGCCGCGCCTACGAAGTTAGTTCTGTAAACAACATTATATTTATCGATAAAGGCGCAAATATGCACAACATTTTAAGAATGGAAATTGAAGAAGACCAAAAACCAAACCAAACCCCATGGCACTACAGCCCTTGAAGAGCCTTGTCCTACCAAGCGACCGCTGCTCAGCCCGAAGTCCTGCAGATTACGAGGTGTCGTGTGGTCAGCACGACGAATCCTCTCGGCCGTTATTCTTGGATTTCTAGACGGGATTGAAGAAGACACTATAGGCTATACGTTGTAGTCATGAATAGGGGTGAATTCTTATAAGTTTTTGTTTTTTCAACGGGAATTTAATGAATTTGAAAGTAATCATTGGTCAAAACTGACTCTGTATAACGCAACGAATGTAATTCCGATAGTTATTATATACATTATGCCTTTGCTGGTTAGTGTTTACAGAGCACTATGGCTTCTGGTATAGGCTAGAGCAATTTTGTTAATTTCATAGATCTGTCTCTGTCTTATCCTTGGCTTTGACAATATGAAAGTGACTGAGGTATAAGTGATGCTAGTAATATCAATCCTTATGCAGCCAGTCCCTGCTATGAATGGTGTGAAAATGTTGCTCATAGGGTCGTTGGTGTATGCATTTCAGTGGGTTTGGCAGACTGATACGTAATAGCAACTCTGGCTCGGTAAGGAAAGCAACGGGAAACTACCTCACTCCTCATTTCCCTAGTACGCCTCTTCAGTGATGCCTAGGCCATCTATGACAGCTGATGGGAGAGCTGTTGAGGATCCCACCAGCGGCATCGCTGACAGACTGAACATACATACATTATATATATTAAAAATATAAGGGTTTACCCACTGTGACATCCCAACACCATGTAATCAGAAAGAGCCTTGTGGGGGAAGCACGCCGATGGACGGTTTCGGAGGGACGAAATGTGCGGGAAGAGGCCCAAAAGGCTTTAAGCTTGGCATAGTCCGTAGGAGTAAAGGCATCTTCACAAACCCCACTACGAGCATGCTCCAGCCATGGTTGCATATAATGACTGTCTGTCTATTAGGTCAACAGCCCAGAGGCCGGTTGAATCCTCAAATAGCACCACCAAAGGTTATGCGGTTATAAGGAAACCCCAAATACCAATGGCAGCACCTAAATGAGGCGTACTAGGCAAGATGAGGAGTGAGATAGTTTGCCATTGCTTTCCTCTGCATATAATGACATTAAATAATAATTCGTGACCTTGTGTGCCCTATTTTAAATTATATTTTAAGACAAGAAAAAGAAATGAATTATAATGAAATGTAACGAGACCAAGAATGTCGATTCAAATTGCAAAGGTGAAGTAATACAGGCGTCTGGCTTGCATTCCGCGTTTCGTGAGGGTTGGCAGCAGTGAGCGATTTCGTTTTCGCGCGGAAAACCTGAATGAGTGCGGTTGATACTGGTCCGTAGATGTACTCTGTAATCTTCCGTTATGTTCGTACTTCGTGGTGATTATTCTGTACGCAATTAAGCTTTGAAAGTAGTGTGTGTTAATTTACCGGTACGACTGAGATTTGGAACAGCTTGTGGTGATAGTGACATCCTCATGATTTATTTATATGTGTTTGTTGATAATAATAATAATAATAATAATAATAATAATAATAATAATAATAATAATAATAATAATAATAATAATAATAATAATAATGGTTCTGTGCTCTAGAACTGAAACTGGTGAGTTGTGCTCACAGTGCTGAAATCTTAAATGTCTTTCTTTTTTTTAATTGTAATACTCTAACAATGCTTGCATCTTCGGGTGAATAATAGGGAACATGCATAATTTTCAAAAATATTTTTTTTTGAAAAGTACACCAATGAAATAGTACGTAAACGTATTACAATGTGGTGAGTTGCCTTGTTTTCTACCATTAAAAAAATGTTCAAAAGTGACTTCCCGCAAGGCAAGTGAAACGGCCTCTGACGTAAGCGGCGCGCTGTGACGTCACGATCCAGTACTGCATGCAGCTCTACCAGCCATTGTGCATCAGCCATTACTAAAAGCCGATTGTTTATTATTCGTGATCGCGAATAACTTCAAAATGACAGAAGAAAGGTTCAAAACAGCACAGTCAGACAATCTATCATGTGTAGATGTCATCATTCATGAAAAATAGTGCCTTTTGTGGCCGCAGAAATTCGTGGATAAAAAGCAAGTGGCATCTTTTATGTACGTGCAATGTACTGTAAATCATAGTATTAGGATAACAACTAACCTGGATAGAAATCACATCACTTTCAACATTTTCTTCTAGACTGATTCCCATATTAAAGAATAACATTACATTTTCGGGCTTTCTGCATTAGTAAAGTAAGAAATCGGATTTCAGCACTAACATAAACATATAGGTAGCATTATAGTACTAGTCCACCTCTGTGGTGTAGTAATTAATGTGATTAGCTGCCACCCCCGGAGGCCCGGTTTCGATTCCTGGCTCTGCCATGAAAGCTAAAAACAAATAGTACGAGGGCTGGAGCGGGATCTACTCAGCCTCGGGAGGTCAACTGAGTAGAGGGGTTTCGAATCCCACCTCAGCCATCCTCGAAGTGGTTTCTCGTATTTTCCCACTTTGTGACTTCCCCTCTCGGAGAACAATCATCAAATGAGAAATGCAACCAAGCAAGCAAAGGGCGCCAATCTTTAAGTTGAGGACTTAAAGATAAAATTTATAATCAAGCTTGGACAGACTCTTATCACAGGGGTGAGGTGATAGTGCACTAATCATTAAGCAGGAGAATTAGAAATTAAAAGGCTAATTAAGGCAAATTGATTAAAGTAAACTAGAAAAATACTATTTATTATATTTAATATAAATAACGACGGTTTAACGAGAACTGAATTTAAAATAGAAAATGAATTTAATAAAAAATTGAATGACTCTACTTCGCGAAAACTTGCAATATCTTTAACTCGCTTGCTCACCATGTCGTCTTGTTCTGCTGGTCCTTGGAAAGCTTCCCTCCTTGTAGCGGGAACATCACCGTTCGTCTTTGAGATCTCTTCATCTGCAGCTCAGTACCATTCCTGCCTTGCCAATTGCACCCACCACTAATTGGAAGATGACTTCAAAACTAACACTCCCTATTATGCTTTATCCCATATATTGGAGATAAGCCCTAAGTCATAGTTAGAAGAACCACCTTGGGTTATATGGAGAGGATACTCAATTAAGAATCCTTCCAACTTTACTGAAAATGTTCTCTGAAGTTTCATTTCTATCTAGATTAAAACTATCTATTGACTTAGACTGGTTCAAACCGGTCCTGTAGCCGTGCTGTACGTACTTCCTCATGAGAGTGGCTATACACCCCTCATTCAGAATTTCTAAGTATCGAGACGAAGAATCAAGTAGAAAATCAAGTAGAAGCTGTAGAATAACTCGTAGAATAATGTAGAGAGCGAATAAGAATCAAGCCACGAGCTCCAACACGCCCTTTTATAACCTTCTCTCGCGCTAATTACAGATCGCTACACGTGGTCCAATCAGATGACACGTCTCTCCCCACTCCAGATATTAGAGTTGACGGGCCAAAACCATGATATCAACTGTTCTTCTATTCGTCCTTTCACTCAGTATCCATGGCAACATGACGCTCCTTTGAAAATATAGGCGTTGATCAGTTCGAATAATTCTGGTCGAAATACGGTAGCTTACGTTAGGACGCGTGAACACGTGCTCGCATTTCTCAGAACTTGGTGTCTAAATTTGTCCTTCCAACTTCCTCGGTGATGTGGCAAGATAAAGGAAATCTACTGCAAGTTAATTTTAACCGACTGTCGCAAGAATCTAAGTGAATATGAGGATATTCAGCCCTCGTTTACAGGTCGTAGTTACAAAGTAATGAAATGATAGTGAGCAAATGATTAAACATGAATTATAATACAATTACATACCAAAATAAATATCATGACGTTAAATTCCTGAATTAATTACACATAATAAAATTAACATAATTACACTGTAACGTCTGGAACGTTACATACGCCCCCATGAGTTCTTAACAAATATCACATGAGTTAAGAACTCACACACTTACTCCCACATTGACTTGAAATACCTCTATTACCTGCCCATAACGAGCGACATTATTTTCATACAATTAATTATATCTCACTCTTTCCATATCTCTCTTAGACTGCTTCCCATTGCGACTGTCTGTTATTTCAGTTCATCTTGAGGTTTAGATGCTAAATTATGCCCATCATGAGCAACTTTTCACTTTTGTAAAAAAACAAGATTATCCTAGAGAATATAACATAATATATACAATTCAGATTACAAACTCTGCCGAGTGTCTATTTGTCCTTTTACTCCCATCTTTCCGACATTCTGTGCTAGATAGCAGTAACACGTTCTCTTCCAATCTTTTACATTAAAAAAATGGAAAACATATGATACAAACAATTTACACTTTTATCACTCTTTCGAATGTTTCAGCCTTATCTTGAAGCATGATGTAAGACACTTCACACAAATACACACGTGATTTAAGCTCACGGTAAAATTATTGCAAGTTAGAAATGCACATACGGGAAAATTAATTATTTGCCGTCGTCAGCTTTAATTAGCCTTATGTAACATCTCAGAAAACAAATATATATAAAATTTCATGGCCTCACATACGTAAAACAAATGATCTATCGTTAATGAACGAGCGTAAATCTACCGCCACACAAACATCTCCCTTGTTTACAAACACAACTAGGAAATACCACCACAATTGAGACGTAAACACATACCGCTCGTAGTCTGACATAACAAGTAGCAACTTCCCCGAGTTACTGACCTATATCTCACAATCCGGTTCAGCCACCTCACACGACAGGTACCTCCTTAAACTACTAATGTTATATGAACCATTCATTACGCTCTCGCCATCCGCTAACTTGTAAGCACAGGGTCCAAGTTTTCTATGTACTTTATACGGGCCTTGATATAAAAGAAAAAATTTCTTCGTTACCTTATCCTCACTGTTTGACAACATGGGAACTCTCACCAAAACCATATCACCTACCTCAAAGTTATCAAGTACCTTACGTTTCTGTTGCCTTTTACGTTTATCTCCAGATTTAATCAGGTTCTCCCGTGCCAGTCGGACGTAAAATTCAGCATTACGAGGTGGTTCCTCAGGCAAACCTAACACTCTCACTAGTTCATTCTGAGGCTCTAGTAAGTTACCAAATCTCACTACAAATCGTCTGAAAAAATTACATACACCAATATACGATCTGAGCTCCTTAATATTTCTAGGTGTTGTAGTATTCAATATTTTTTCAATTCTTGTGCTCTCAGGTGTCACTCCCATTGCCGATACACGGTGCCCCAAAAAAGTCACCTCTCGTCTACTGAAAACACATTTGTCAAGTTTCAGAGTAAAACCAGCATACTCTAATTTAGAAAAAACCCTCTCCAAGTGGTCCAAGTGCTCTTCAAAGGTACTAGATCCTATAACCAAATCATCGATATAAATAGTAGCATAATCTCCAGTATCATCTCCCAAGGCAATACTAAGTGCGCGAATAAGAGCTGCCGAACTCGTACGGGTCCCAAAAGGAACACGCCTAAATTGGTACAAACTATGCTTATAGCTGAAAGCAGTAAGAGGCCTGTCTTCTGATCTCAAAGGTATCTGCCAAAAACTACTCCTAAGATCTAACGTAGAAAACCAACTCTTACCCTGAAAATTCTGTATCAACTCTTCAATGGTTTGTGATCTCAACTGATCAGCACCAATACGTCGGTTCATCTCCCTGCCATCAATACACAAACGTATTGATCCATCAGACTTAGGCACAACAATTAAGGGATTAACATATTGACTGTTTGATAATTCAATCACATCGTCTGCTAACATAGCTTGAATTTGATCCTCTACGGCTTTTGCATATTTGTGTGGTATCGGATATCGCGGTCCGCTGAATGGAGTCTTATCCAGCACAGAAAAAGAATGTTCATACAGATGGGTAACACCAGGTTTCTCGGAGAAAATCTCCACGTGTTCACATAACACTTCAAATAACTTGTCCTTCTGGACTTCATTCAACTCATTTCTACTTACGGCTTATTTCAAGCCACATATTTTATCCTCATGAATCCACAACTGACACAACTTCAGGCCCTCACTAGCCTCTTCATTTACTTTAGAAACCTCTTTCATTCTCCACACTGTACTAACTTCCGTTTTCCTCTGAATTTCCTCCTCAAACTTGACCTTAATATCCTCATTATTCCACCTCAAATTTAGCACTAGATCATTGTAATTTAACTGAGCCAATTTTAACGTTAACCAGTCAGATCCCAAGATAAGATCAAATATTAAATGCGGAATTACCAAACATATCTGAACGCTAATAAAATTATTAATACAGATCGGGACAGCTACTTGTTTACAAATTTGCTTAGACCTCTTTCCAACAGCCGTAATGATGAAAGTAGACTTAACAGGCATTTCCTCCAACTGAATACCCTGTTTCACTAATGACTCATACCACTGAGAACTAATACATGATATTTGGCTACCAGAATCAATCAAAACTTTAACCCACGCCCCCCAAACTTTCAATTTAACCACGGGATTGACTACTTTATTACTTGAATCTCCATTATTCTGCTCGGGTTCATACAACAAATCGTCTCTAACATCGAGGTCATATGGTAACACTTTCATGGCAAGACACTTCGCTACCTACTTACTAGGCTGGAATTCTGACCTAACATTACAGCCTCTCGTTAGTTTAAAGGTTCCCTTTGTGTATTGACGTTGGACTCATTAGTACATTGCTCTGGCCTCCGTTGGGAATTTCCTGTCCTATATTCAGATGCTCCTCTCCTGCTGTTCTGCTGAGGTCTGAACTGATTGCGAGTTTCGTGATTCTGTGTACTACCGTTATGTCTCATTCCGTTGTGATGACTAAAGTTCTGAATATTCTCCGTTCTACTCCTAAGGTTACCTAAAGCATCAAAACTGCCTAGTAGGTTCTCCATCTCCTGAATAGTTCCAACTTTTTGCATACAGGCCGCTTCTCTCACCCTGTCCGGAAAATGTCTCAAAAGTAGTCTTACTACATCAGACCCCTCGGTTATACCATCTAAGTTCTGACAAATCATGACATGTGCCAGGAAGTACTCGGTCATAGTAACTCCCTCATGCTGTTTGTACCTCCCAAATACCACCCTTTCTCTCTCCCTAGCTTGTATCGCTTCATTCCAGAATTTCTCTCTAAATTTATTTCTGAATTCTTTCAGGTTCGTCATCGTCTGCCTATATACCATGAACCAAGACCGAGTTTCTCCTACAAAAGCATGGTCAATATTTTCCATAACGTCTTCCCAGTCCATAGACCCTTCCTCTAGACGCTTTTCAAACCGTTTCTCTATCATCTTAAGGAAATCTAGCGGGTTCGTTTGTTTCCCATTAAATTTAGGTAGTTCAATTTCCCTAATGTAGCTATTTCCTAGACATTGCCTTCCCGTGAAAACCTGTTTATCCTTTGCCACCTGTTTTAACTGATTTTCTGCTTTCTCCATCCGGCATTCTACCTCTTTGTCTCTCCTATCAATTTCGCTCTCCAAGTTAACCTGCTTCTCTTTCAATGTCCTAATTTCAATCTTATTCTCTTCAGCTATCGCAAACCTTTCTTCCCTTGCCCGGGTCTCATCTTCTATTCTAAGCTTTACCGTGTCAATCTCTTGTTGGACGTGGTCTTTAAATACCCGTATTTCCCCCCTTTGAGTCTCAACTCTCTTATCAATACTAGTGACGTGCCTCATTACTTCCTCCCTAGTAGAGTTGTTTTCCTTCCCCATTAATTCCAGGAATTCACTTCTCTGTTCCGCAAACTTTTCTTCTACCTTTTTTCCCTTGCCGTACATATTCACTTTCCTGGTCCTCTAATCGCTTACTAAAATGTTCATTTTTTACCACCAGATCGCGTAACTGCTTACTGTGTTCGTCCATTCTCCGATTCGCTTCCTCCTTATTTTCCCTCATCTCCCTGCTTAATTCAGCTTTAGTTTGTTCTAACTGTTCTTTAAGTTCAGATTTAGTTTTTTCTAATTCACTTTTAAGCTCAGATTTAGTTTGTTCTACATCTGTTTTAATTTGTTCCAATTCATTTTTTATTTCAGATTTACTGTCCTCTATCTTACTTAACATTAACTGCATCATTCCCATTAACTGATCATTATTATTACTTTCATTGTTAGTGTTTACTTCCGCTTCGCCCCCCATCCTACTATCATCTGACTCCATACTGACTTCTTTCTGCTTGCCTTCACTCTCCATACTACTTACACTTCTATCTTCAATTTCCTCTACAAGACTACACAACTCTTCCTCTGAACTCAATACATTATTGCCTTTTATCGCCCGTCCACTGCGCAACATCCTCTCCTCTTTCGTCTGATCAGCCATGACCCTTCCCACAATCAAACACTCTTAATGAAACGTGGATATCCAAATATTGCCCATAATACGAATTCTGATATTGTTACTGTTATTAACTGCTCCGTACTTAATGATTTTCTCGCCACACGTTGGAGCGGCATTTATGTGACTTCCCCACTCGGAGAACAATCATCAAATGAGAAATGCAACCAAGCAAGCAAAGGGCGCCAATCTTTAAGTTGAGGACTTAAAGATAAAATTTATAATCAAGCTTGGACAGACTCTTATCACAGGGGTGAGGTGATAGTGCACTAATCATTAAGCAGGAGAATTAGAAATTAAAAGGCTAATTAAGGCAAATTGATTAAAGTAAACTAGAAAAATACTATTTATTATATTTAATATAAATGACGACGGTTTAACGAGAACTGAATTTAAAATAGAAAATGAATTTAATAAAAAATTGAATGACTCTACTTCGCGAAAACTTGCAATATCTTTAACTCGCTTGCTCACCATGTCGTCTTGTTCTGCTGGTCCTTGGAAAGCTTCCCTCCTTGTAGCGGGAACATCACCGTTCGTCTTTGAGATCTCTTCATCTGCAGCTCAGTACCATTCCTGCCTTGCCAATTGCACCCACCACTAATTGGAAGATGACTTCAAAACTAACACTCCCTATTATGCTTTATCCCATATATTGGAGATAAGCCCTAAGTCATAGTTAGAAGAACCACCTTGGGTTATATGGAGAGGATACTCAATTAAGAATCCTTCCAACTTTACTGAAAATGTTCTCTGAAGTTTCATTTCTATCTAGATTAAAACTATCTATTGACTTAGACTGGTTCAAACCGGTCCTGTAGCCGTGCTGTACGTACTTCCTCATGAGAGTGGCTATACACCCCTCATTCAGAATTTCTAAGTATCGAGACGAAGAATCAAGTAGAAAATCAAGTAGAAGCTGTAGAATAACTCGTAGAATAATGTAGAGAGCGAATAAGAATCAAGCCACGAGCTCCAACACGCCCTTTTATAACCTTCTCTCGCGCTAATTACAGATCGCTACACGTGGTCCAATCAGATGACACGTCTCTCCCCACTCCAGATATTAGAGTTGACGGGCCAAAACCATGATATCAACTGTTCTTCTATTCGTCCTTTCACTCAGTATCCATGGCAACATGACGCTCCTTTGAAAATATAGGCGTTGATCAGTTCGAATAATTCTGGTCGAAATACGGTAGCTTACGTTAGGACGCGTGAACACGTGCTCGCATTTCTCAGAACTTGGTGTCTAAATTTGTCCTTCCAACTTCCTCGGTGATGTGGCAAGATAAAGGAAATCTACTGCAAGTTAATTTTAACCGACTGTCGCAAGAATCTAAGTGAATATGAGGATATTCAGCCCTCGTTTACAGGTCGTAGTTACAAAGTAATGAAATGATAGTGAGCAAATGATTAAACATGAATTATAATACAATTACATACCAAAATAAATATCATGACGTTAAATTCCTGAATTAATTACACATAATAAAATTAACATAATTACACTGTAACGTCTGGAACGTTACAACTTCTCCTCCAGGCACCTAAGGCCACGGCAGTTTCCTTCCCCCTTCCTTGTCTATCCCTTCCGATCTTCCCATCCTCCAACAAGGCCCCTGTTGAGCATAGCAAGTGAGGCCGCCTGGGCGAGGTAATGGCCCTCCTCACCAGTTGTATCATCATACCCAAAGTCTCACGCTCCAGGACACTGCCCTTGAAGCGGTAGAAGTGAAATCCCTCGCTAAGTGCGAAGGAAAAACCAAACCTGAAGGATAAACTGATTAAGAAAGAAAGAAAGAAAGAAAGAAGGAAAGAAAGAAAGATCATAGTACTATAGGTATATAATCTATCATTCCCGAAAAAATATATATTTATGATTGGGGCAACTGGCCTACCCACTTCCGGGGCCCATGGAAGAGAAACATTAAATATCTTGGTGGAGGGAAAAAGTTAAACATGATAAAGATAAAGATAAATATGACTTCATCTAGTTTTTTTCGATCCTGGTATTTGAGCACCTTCAACAAGTCGGGCTGAGGGGTTCAGATGGTTGAGGAGCTGGCCTTCTGACCCCAACTTAGCAGGTTCGATCCTGGTTCAGTTCGGTGGTAGTTGAAGGTGCTCAAATAAGTCAGACTCGTGTCGGTAGATTTACTGGCACGTAAAAGAAGTCCTGTAAGACTAAATTCCTGCACATCGGCGTCTCCGAAAATCGAAGTAGTAGTTAGCGGGCGTAGCCAATAACATTAATTACATTTGGCTTTTAACAAGCTGACCATATCACGCAAGAAAAGTGTCTTGGTGACATTTTTTTTTTTTTTTTGCTTTACATCGCACCGTCACAGATAGGTCTTATGGCGACGATGAGACAGGAAAGGCCTATGAATGGGAAGGAAGCTGCCGTGGCCTTAATTAAGGTACAGCCCCAGCATTTGTCTGGTGTGAAAATGGGAAACCACGGAAAACCATCTTCAGGGCTGCCGACAGTGGGGCTCGAACCCATTATCTGCCGCATGCGAGCTCACAGCTGCGTGCTCCTAACCGCACGGCCAAATCGTCCGGTATTTTTACCCTTCGGTTTATTGACTTGGCTTGTATAACCTAAAACTTAGGCTAAGTTGGATAATATTTTAAACACCAACATCACTATTTTCACGTGTGTGCAATTATGTTATTTATTTCACTAATATTATGATAATTATTACAATTGAACGCTGTTAACTTATAAGACCCCAACAAACAAGCATTGGTTTTGTGTAGAGATATACATTTGTTAAATTCACGCTATTTTCTTTCATAGCGTACGCGCCTATTTTTGTTATATTATACAGTATTTAGCTATAGCCTGAATCTTTACAAATGTAAGCTCTTCAATAAAAACATACATAACTGTCGCATGCCAAGATAAATTGGTATAATTAGAGCTGTCAATATGGTTCATAATCCCTTTGATTTATTACCTTGACATGGATCACCCAAAACATAGGTTAGGTTTGGAGAATACTTTATTAATCAGAATTAATTAATGCACTGTTTATTACTTTCATATTCCAAGATGTAAATGAAGCATTTAATTAAAGCATCATACATTAAAATTCAAAGTGTTACCACTAGAACAGCTGACATGAGATTGAAAATTCAAACAAATTCAACTTACGTTAAAATTATCTTTTAAAAAAACTGTAGACTTTTCCGATATATCACCAGCATTTCTCCGGCTCGCCAAAATCCATTTCTCCCTAGTTTTAGCGGCTTTGAAACATTTATAAACAATTTGTTTGAGATGGTATGCGATGTGCTATAGGACATCGGAACTATACACCATTTATAAGTTTTCTGCCTCACTGTCTGCGCAGGATTCATTTTAAGTCTAAAATATACCACTCAGATTATTACCCAATGTATAGACCTCGAATTTAACTATACCAGACACTAACATAAAGTAGAAATACGCTAAGTGTATCCTGCTTCTCACAGCACACTATGTGTTATTTCGTCTGCTAATTCAGTCAACCTGTACGATGACGTCAGACCAATGAAATCGCGTACTTGCGTGACGTGACATTTTCGTACTTTAATTTAAATTTTTAACATGTTTGGAGTTATTATTTGTACATTCTGATCACATTTTTGAATTCTGCATGAAATTTTGAATCAGATTAGCATATTTTTAATTAAAACCCCGGATCATGCATATTACCTATTATTCCTGCTTTTGAAAATGAATTCTGTGGACGCTGTTTTCAAGAGCGACGTCTTTCTTTTGACAGTAGATCAGAATTGAAAAGACTAGGACCTCCGAAACCCGACTTAAATACTACACAGGTTCAGAATCCTTGCAAAAGTAAATCGCACGTCATATAAGCATGCAGACTGGTTGTGTGGATGTGAGATAAGAAATGCGTTCTTTTGCTACACGGGCTTGGCTATGAATTCTCGTGATCTCGCGTTGGTATTAACTGGTGTTACGGACCTAAAACTCTTGAATGAGTTTTAAAAATCTAGTGAAAAGCATATAAACAATAGTATTCAGTTCGCGATGCTTGGTAAGATAGACATCAGGTGCCAGTTAGATGGTGCGTATAGTTTGAAAATTAAACAGTTCAATGATGACGTATCGAAAAACCATTACATACTCAGTAAACTGATTGACTGCATTAAGTTTTGTGGAAGGTCTGAGTTCGCACTTAGAGGACACAATGAAACCAATTCATCCGATAATCCTGGAATTGTTCGTGGCTTGGGTAATTTAATCAAACTGACTCCAATCCTCAGACCGTAATATTTAAAAACACATGGCGGCCGAAGTAGCCGGACTGCTGATATTGGCTAACACGAAAATATCACGTACATATTATACAAACGGCGGTAATTTAACATGGTAAAGGTAACATCATAGGGAAAATCACTTTTTCACGTATGAAAACGCTTCACCAACAGGTACGCACCACATATAATCAACTAGAGTAACATATATTCTACTAGAAAAGAGAATAACAAGCTGATTATTTAGAAATGCCAATTAGTCAAGTAACGTTTTCTCGTAGATTTCACTTCGCTGGATAGATGAAAATTCATGATAAAACTGTTAAAATGATATTTACACCATCATTTTGAATGTTGCAAAATAAATTAAGGTCCGAAATCCTTCAATTTATTCGCTGTCATGAAAACTATGAAACAATTTGTTGTCGTAGTCTTAAAGTGGTGGACAATTTATTATATTCAGCACCCAATGAAAGGAAAGTACACCAAAAATGATAATGTTATTGGCTTTATTTCCCACTAACTACTTTTTTACGGTTTTCGGAGATTCGGAGGTGGCAGAATTTGTCCCGCAGGAGCTCTTTTATGTGCCAGTAAATCTACCGACACGAGGCTGACGTATTTGAACACCTCCAAATACCACCAGACTGAGCCAGGATCGAACCTGCCAACTTGGGGTCAGAAGGCCAGCGCCTTAATCGTCTAAGCCACTCAGCTCAAGTACACCCGAAATAATGATTATGTTAATCCAATGAACAACCCTGGTAATGCTAACATAATGGTGACATATGGCATAGCAGCACTTCACACAATGATGGCAATCTTAGTAATGTAACGTTCAGACACTAAAGATATAATACGTTTTTACTCATTAAAGAACATGAGTGCAAAAACTCTATTGGCTCTAAACATTAATATTTAATCTACATGGACGAGCTTCAATTTTGTTGTAGTCTCCTTGATAGACTAACAGATAAACACAGCTTGAATCGGAAGGTGTTGGTAGTGTAAAAACCTGTTTTACAAACCCAGCTAATCCCTGCAAGTCGCTATTTCTTCTGTGTAACAATGTACAGATTGCTCCATCTGTCACACTTATAAGGTTTGTTATACTCCAAGATCCAGCCAAACATTTCCGCAGACAAACACAGATTATTGTAAAATACACTTGCATCTAATCACTCGACACTTTAAACACATAGACACTGACGGATTATCACAATATATATTATATCTAAATTAATATTTTCTAAGGAACACGAATAGGTTCACAGTTTGGAATTGGAGAAAAGACTTCCCTAACCTCAGACTTATTCTCAAAATGGCATATGCACGCTACAGTTTTTTAATCGACTTCAAAATATTCACGATTCATATTCCTAATCCATTTCTTTCTTAATGCTTTATTCCGTAGAGAATAGTTGTATGAGAGGCATTGCCATAGTTAGACTTAAACTTGGTTCACAACACGATCAAAACAACACATTCTCATATTACTGCGTGTAATTACAGCTTAAGTGTCCACTAACTTATATAAATACACTCGCACACTTGTAGATTCTACAAAGAAACTAACATTTATTGTCAACTTTCATGAAATTACACCGACTACATACGATAACAACACACCAAAACAAACCCACATTTCCAATATGTCCGGCTACTCGATTCGCCATCTTTGAACGATCGAGAATAGCATTAAGGTCTGAGGGTTGAGTCGGTCTTGATTTAATGGTCGACCTAGACTCTACTTTTAAAGGGACACACTGAAAAAAGCTAACAGTAGTGTTTTTCTTGGACTATCTAAAACTATAGGGGCTGGCTGGCCGAGGCGGTAAAGACGTGCTCGGTTCGCCCGGAAGGACGTGGGTTCAAATCAACGTCAGGAAGTCGTAAAATTTAAGAAACGACATTTCCACTTCCGGAGGTGCATGTGGCCCTGAGGTTCACTCAGCCTACACCAAAAATGAGAACCAGGTTAATTCCTGGTGGCAAAGGCGGCCGAGCGTAGAGCTAACCACTCTACCCCATCACGTGCCGAGGTTAACAATGGTGGAAGCCTTTACCTTCCACTCCTCCCAGGGCCTTCATGGCCTGTACGGAGGTGACTTTGCTTTGCTATCTAAAAATATAGAGAACGAGCTTTTAAACTCAATCTATTCCGCGCGCTTTCACTTCATATGTGACGAGCTTTCTCTGAGTCAACCAGAATAACCGTTACAAGTCATCCAAAATCTTTACTCATTTCATTTTTGGAGACGGAAACAGTTCTTACGCATCCTGTCCTAAAATTCCATCTAGTTGCGGAAATTTTCGGGACCCGTTTCTAAACGATCTCATGTAGTACGACTGTCCGTTTGGAAGATTTGGAGAAAAACGTGCACAATCCTCTTTGATTTTAAAAATCTTTCACTTGCTTGTTGGGTTGCACAGCGCTCGATAATCAAGTTCAATTGATGGGCTTAACAATGAACAAAGAGCGCATTTTTGTATACCGTCTTCTTTCTTGCCTGTACACCTGTGTGTTGCCCACTTATCACATTCGAACATTACTTTTCCAGGAGACTTATTTCCAGTTAATCTAGTTCGGCAAATAAAACTTGACTTATTCCGTATGTACGTAATTTTCACATCAGATCCTCAGTGATGGTATCATTTAAATGTAATCATCATTGTATATCTAAATGGTAAAAACAGCTGGTAAGGTCAGCCTTAAGATCTCAATTTGCTCTTCTCTCTTCTGTCAAAGTTGTCAAGAAAGAGATGTGTGAAAAAGTACTGTGCGCCCCCACTCCCTCGCCCTAACCGTCCACCGGCCGTCACTGAATGAAACGCAAGCGTAGGAGGAAACTATATAGTTAAAACTAACTAGCAGTGGCTACTGAGTAAGAAATTTTCTTTTGAAAACAGCAGCGAAAATTCCTTTGGATTTTAATGATGTATTAGTGAAAGACTGAACTTTTTCAGTAAATTCCCCTACTATGGGCTTTGTAATATCCTTCTCAAACAAATAATCTGGAAAAGGTTGACTAAGTAATTGGAAATACGTTGATTTGATTATGATCGTTATTGGCGATCGTGTTTATTTAATTTGTTATATTCGGTCGTGTGTTTAGAAAAATATCAATATGGCGCTGACCCACGTCATTATTCTCTTGATACCTGGATCAATTTCTTCAAATTCCTGAGTGGCTCTGGCGGCAAGTAGTACGGCCGATTTCCTATCTTTTCCAATAATAACCACATCGTCAGCGACAGCCGTTACAGTCAGCGGATCTTGACGGGCAAGTAACTGAAAACCTCGAATAGTGTCAGTACAAGAGAAATTCGTCCAGTACCACACTGCCTAACTAATTGTTTTTCAATTTGCTTTACGTCACACCGACACAGATAGGTATTATGACGACGATGGGACAAGAAAGGGCTAAGAGTAGGAAGGAATCGACAAGATCTTGATTAAGGTACAGCCCCAGCATTTTAATTGAGTGAAAGTGGGAAACAACGGAAAACCATCTTCAGGACTGGCGACAATGGGGGTTCGAACCTACTATCTCTCCAATTCCAAACTGTGAACCTATTCGTGTTCCTTAGAAATAATACCAATAATACCAATATGGCGCGTGCTGTGTGTGTTGTGTAGGAGAGCTCTGTGTTACCAGCCTGAATTAGCAAGATTATTAGCAGACAGGTCCGGTGAGTGTGTCTCAGTAATTACACCAGACAACTGACGTCTAGTTCTAGTAAAAACATGTCCGTAAAAAGTGTAAATAAGCGTGTGTCGGACTTTGAAATAAAGTTTGTTAAACGGATGGATGAGTTCCAAGCTCGCTTGGAACAGTTGACATCAGCCAGTGCCAGCAGGGCTGCCAACACTAACGACCGCGCCGATGAAAATCTGTCTTCCCTCTGTTCCGAGTTCAAAGACTTTCGCCAGTACATCTCGGCGGAAATTTCTTGTGTAAAGGAGGAGTTACTAGTTGTTCAACAGCGTCTTGACCAGCACGAAGCCAGGGCTGACGAAGCCGAACAATACAGTAGACGGAACTGTCTACTCATACACGGGGTGAAAGAAGAACCGGCTGAGAATGTATATGCCAAAGTGATAGAGACAGTAAAATCTTACCTACAAGTGGAATTATCGATGGATGACATCGATCGCTGTCATAGATTGGGACCTCTACGCAGATCAGCTGCGGAAGTCGTGACCTCGGGAAACAGGCCGATTATAGTCAAATTCGTCCGGTTTCATGTTCGCGATCGTGTCTGGCGCGCTAAGAAGCTCTTCAAAGGCACCAAACTATTGGTTACGGAGTCACTGACTGCTTCTAGAAAAGATCTGTTAAATCGAGCCCGAGACCAGCTCGGAGTGCGTAACGTTTGGACCCAGGAAGGAAGAATAGTAGTTCTAGGCAAAAACAAAAGCAAATTCACTGTGACCACTACAGCGGAACTAAATGCTGTTATTTCAGGGCTAGGTGATTAGTAGAGTACATGACTCATGGATTTACGATTTAATTATAAGTGGTTGTATTATAAGTTTAGTGTGAGTGAATGTTTAAATGATTCAAGTGGCTTACGTAGGCAAGAGGAAACCATGGTAAGTTGCCCTCTGTTTATTTTTGATTATGGCTAACACAGGTAATAACGTAGCTTTCTCCCTGGGCAGGGTAAACAACCTTCACCTTGACACTGAACCCTCCCACCCTTCTCTTTCCCTGACCCCCTCTCACCCCGCCCGCAGTCACCTGGAGAGAGAATTCTCGTCCTTTCCCCGCTCATTATTGTGTGCCCATGTCAATGCTCAGTCTATAATTGCCCATCACACTGAGCTGAAAGCTATTTTTGAAGGAAGCATGGTAAATGTTGTAGCAATTAGTGAGAGTTGGATGAAGGACTCGGTCCCTCTGAATTCGGTAAATATAGAAGGATTTAATGCAGTTTTTCACAATAGACCGAAGCGCCGTGGAGGAGGAGTAGCTCTATACTACAAAAATAATTTAACGGGGAAGATTATACATACTTCGACATTATCTACCGATACCTTAACTGAATATATGTTTGTAGAACTATCTGTTGATAAGACTAAAGTACTGATTGGAGTTGTTTACAAACCACCAAAAGCAGGAAACTTCACAGACTTCGAAGAAAATTTACTAAGACTCCTACCTATCTACGAACATGTACTCATATTTGGCGACTTTAACACAAACCTGTTAATAGACTCCGTTGAAGCAAATCGTTTACAGAACATACTTACCTCTTGTAACATGTCAGTGTTGCCACTTAATCCCACTCACCACGTGCACACGGCTAACGGATCCTCACACACTCTAATAGATTTACTTATCACAAATAATCCTCAGAAAATACTAAAACACGGACAAACTTCTGTACCTGGTATTTCATACCACGATCTCATATATTTAGCTTATTCTTTGAAAGTTCCCAAAACAAAGCCGAAGTGGATAACCTATAGAGACATGAAAAATTTAAATCCTCAACAATTGATACAAGATGCTAATCTCTGCCCGTGGGACGAAATACTGCACTTGACTGACAATGACGAAAAAGTAAAGAGGTTTAACACATTATTGTTGGGATTGTATAACAAACACGTACCTAAACGTACTGCTAGGGTGACTCGAAAAGCTGCTCCATGGTTAACAAATGACATTAAGTCCGCAATGGCTGAACGAGATGCACTACACAGATGTTACAAGCAGACATTATCATCTGAAGATTTTGAAAAGTACCGTGTGCTTAGAAATAAAGTTAAACAAATAATCAGAAACAAAAAATATGCGTACTTCCAACAATTAGCCAGTAACTTAAACACAAAAAGTACCTGGAAACAACTCAGATCCGTAGGTATTGGGAGGCAAACTACAAACTCCAATACGCATGACATAAATCCAGATGAATTAAATGCCCACTTTACTAGAGAAATAGTTAATACCCACCCTCATATTATACAAACAACAATAAATTCTCTTCAATCTACTCCATTACCACAACGGCCTTTGTTCAAATTTCGTAAAGTAAATGAAAACGATGTAAGAAGAAAACTAACATCAATCAAATCGCAAGCAATCGGAGTGGACGACATCCCGATATCCTTCGTCGTTACCTTGATAGATGTAGTACTGCCAATTTTAACCCACATATGTAACTCATGTCTTTTGGAAGGCTACTTCCCAACTGTTTGGAAGGATGCCTTAATTTTCCCAGTACCAAAAAAATCTCTAGCAAATTCTCCATCTGACTATCGACCTGTCTGTATACTTTCTTCACTTTCGAAAGTCTTAGAAAAACTCATGCATGAACAACTGCTCCAATATTTGATGCATCATTCGTTACTTGATCACCTGCAATCTGGATTTAAAAAAGGACATAGTACATCTACTGCTCTTCTAAAAGTTACGGATGACGTAAGAAAAGCAATGGACGAACGCAAAGTGACCGTGCTCATTCTCCTAGACTTCAGCAGTGCTTTTGACACTATCAGTACGGACATATTAATAGCGAAATTGCATTCCTACCATTTTAGCCACGCTGCTCTCAAATTGTTCGCTTCCTACCTCCATAACCGACGACAGTGTGTTGTCATGAATGATAAGAGAACGGAGTGGAAGTACAAAGTTAATGGTGTGCCACAAGGTTCTATACTCGGCCCCCTGTTGTTTATTTTATATTTGAATGACATCTCTTCTAAGTTGAAAAACTGCAACTACCATCTCTATGCCGACGACCTTCAAATTTACTGTCACACAAAAGTGAATGACATAAATGCAGCTATTGAAAATATGAACCGAAACTTAGAACAGATCAGCTGTTATGCAGCTGAGAATTCTCTCTCCATCAACCCAACGAAAACACAAGCTATTATACTAGGCCAGAGGAAACTGCTTGCCCATCTACACAGTCTACAAATTCCAGTCATTCAACTAAATGGCGTTGCTATCCCATTCTGTAAATCAGTAAAAAGCCTTGGAGTCACTATAAATGAAACTTTAAACTGGGATGAGCATGTCACTAACGTATGCAGGAAAGTTCACTCATCACTTCATCCCCTTAAGATTCACCAGACCGTATTACCTCTCAACTTAAAAATAAAACTGGTTCAAACATTGATACTTCCAATTTTTAACTATTGTGATGTTGTGTTGCTGGATGCTACCAGTGAACAAAATGGGAAATTGCAGAGAGCTTTAAACTCCTGCATTAGATTTATTTTTTCATTGAATTTTGCCTCGCATGTATCCCCTTTTTATGCACAACTTTCTTGGTTAAAAGTAGAGAAGCAGAGGAATCACCATGTATCAACCCTTATCTATCGACTCTTGACCGAAAATATACCTGAATATCTCTCCAGTAATTTCCGTTTTCTATCCTCCTTTCATGACCGTGACACGCGATCTGGGTCAACAATTGCAATACCTCCACATCATACATCTGCCTTCAGTAATTCTTTCCTTGTGTCGGGCGCTAGAATTTGGAATGCTTTACCCCCTGAAATTAGAAACTGTTCCTCATTAATTACCTTCAAAAGACAGTCTAAAGATTTCCTCTTGAATACGTAGGCTATATCATGTAGTTATGTGTGAATGTGAGAGTGAATGTCTGTAGTAAATAGTTCCCAAAAGTTTACATAAATTACTGTTATATTTTATGATTTCCACCTAGAGTAGTTAATATTGAATTTATTTTTCTAAATTTAGACTTAGGATGTAATCTTTTAGTTTTAGAGTTTATTAAGTTATATTACTATTATATTATATACACTGTGTTAAGTTTGAATATTAAGTTTGGATTCAGTATTAAGCCGCATAATGTGGTTAAGTGTAAGAGAGGGCCAAGAGCCCTAACTTCGCCACAAATAAAGACATCAATAAATAAATAAATAAATAAATAAATAAATATAAGCTGACAGCTACATGACGCAAACGGCGCAGTCACTCGCTCGGTTGTCGAACTGCTCCTGCCGAGGAAATGAACTGACAGAAGGCAAGAGAACTGAAAGATAGTGAATGAAAAACCTGATACTTCAGAGTCAAGACAATTGTAGGAGAAAGATGGAACAACCAGCTGAGAAATGAAGGAAGCGTTAACCCACTGGGTTCATTTCATGTTGAAGGAGAAATAATATTTAAATTATTTTGTAGAACTCGATATTAATCTCGGGTAGAAATATACGTTGCTCGAAAACTCCCGTTCGTTTCTTCTCATAGCAATCCTGGACCACCTTGCAGCTGCGGTTTTTCACTTCTCACCTTGTAGCTGTCCTGAGTTAAAGAAATACTTTTTTTAATATTTGGTCAGCAGGACTAGTTGATGGGCAGATTCACTAAAATCTTCGCATAGTGTTTACAATGGATATAAGATACTGTACTGTTATTGTTGTTGGTTGATATTAAAAATATGATACCTCTTTGACCATCATCCTCGTTTACTTACGAAAGTGTGATAACCTGAATTATTGTGGTAATGTCTGCAGTTTTAATAATTTGGGTATGCTGTTGGAACAGATACCCGTGGACATGAATTAACACACTAAACGTCTTTGATTATAGAAAAACCCGTGGAAAATCTATACTTATGCTAACTGTTGCAGTACTGAAATTTGAATTTCGTATCTCCGAAAGATGAAGCTGCCCAATCCCATCGTACGGCTACGAGGGTGAATCTTAGAGGTGTATACTAATCGCAGCGTTCAGAAACTAGATGGACAAAATAATTCACATAACTTTTTTTGTGGTAAAATAGTGTCATGATGAACACCTTCGTAGTGTAACGGCTAACATTATTAGTAGTCCTCGGAGGCCCAGTTCGGTTCGCAGCCTTGACAGATATGTAAAACAGACAGGATGGTGGAGGATTGTACGCGGCTGAAAAGGTCTATACAGTTCACCTTCATTCCCCAGGGAATGCAAGGACACGAATTTACTTTGTTATTGTCATTATCGCAACCTTCCACAAAATATTTGTACAGCGTTATTTATATTATGCTGACAATATTATAACAGTTTTCGACGCACAAACGTTGTCGGAAGAAAACTCGAAAATTAGGACCACTTTCTATAAACTATTCGTAGGTTATGAATTAAGATCTAAAATGTATCAATGATGCAATGCAGGTCTGTGATTTTTACAAACAGTTTAAATTACTTGCATCACCTTCGAAATAACAAGGGACAAACTAAATGCTTTTTACGATAGGGGCCTGCTAATCTAACAGATATCATGGTCTCTTGTGGAGGGGAAATTTGTGAATAAGAATCCCCCTGTAGCCATATTTACTTTATTTTGTTACATGTGCTTACATGCATCATCTGTTAGCATAAAAATATGATTTAATACCACTCTCATGGACAGAGCCAAGGCCACACTATAAATAGATATATATAGTATGGCCTTGACAGACCCTTATATTGGAGGTGATTATTTTAAGAGGAAGTATAACTAGACTCTTATACTGGCATATTGATAATACAAAATCGGAGGGTTATATAATGCGGGGGATGTGATTAGTTCAGTGTCTTAGCTTCTGACTTCCTACGCGGAAGGCTAAAGTTCGAATTCGGGACGATCCTGGTTTGAGATTTTTCTCTCAAAAATCACGCGGCATCAGGAAGTGCACCCGGTCTTAAAATATCCAATCAAAATCAAGGTGAGCCTGAGTGGTTCCAGCAACCCCCAAAAATAAGCTGGATAAGCTGAAGAAAGGAGGGAAGGGTTATGTATAAGGGGCAGTCAAATAAAAACCGAACACCCACCATAACACACATTCCACGCGAAAGGTGGCAACACTTTTGTTATGTATCGCTACTGCCATCGCTGTGGTAGGAGAATCCCATAGTGACAACTCGCAGGTGCACGCATTTGTTGAGCTATGTTTTTGTTGATGCGCGGACTGGTCTAGTGTGTTCGTCCAGCTGTAGAAATGGAGGCAAGCAACGAAGAGCAGAGAAGTGTGGTTCGTTTTCTGGTGGCTGAGGGTGCTGGAGTACGCAAAACCCATCGTCAAATGTCTGCTGTGTATGGCGAACACTGCATGTCCATGACGAGTGTGTACAAATGGCATAGGAGATTGTGGGAAGGGCACACATCACTGCAAGGACAGGTCCATCGAGCTATTACTCCTACGCTTCAGCCATTTGCTTGGGAAACACTCCAACATCCTCCGTACAGCCTGGATCTTTCACCTCATGATTTTCACATTCGTGGACGTCGGTTTCAATCGGACGAGGAAGTGCAAGAATGGGTGTGGTTGTGGAACCGTCAGCGACCAACCTCTTTCTACAAAACTGGAATTGATCGTCTCATCTCCTAGTGGGATAAATGTATTGACGCTTTTGGTAATTACTATTGAATAAAACCATTCCATGGTCACGTTGTAGCGGGCGTTCGGTTTTCATCTGACAGCCCCTTAAATATCATACTACGAACACAATACCATAGAAAATAAAACCTGTAAAACTGTTTCGTACACATCTTTTAGTTCTTCCTCTACGTCACGCTCATACATACTTGTCCACAATCCCTTTCAGACAACCACATCAGAAACGAAGGTAATGGGATCAGGTAGAACTCCGGTTTTTTTACAGATAGGTCTTATAGCGATGATGGGATAGGAAAGAGGTATGAGTGGGAAGGAAGCGGCCGTGGCCATAATTAAGGTACATCCCCGGTATTTGCCAGCTGTGAAAATGGGATACAACGGAAAACCATCTTCAGGGCTGTCGACAGTGGGTTTCGAACACACTATCTCTCGGATGCAAGTTTACAGCTGTGCGCTCCTAACCGCACGGCCAACTCGCCCGGTATGTTATTATTATTATTATTATTATTATTATTATTATTATTATTATTATTATTATTATTATTATTATTTTGCCATTTGCTTTACGTCGCACCGACACAGATATGTCCTATGGCGACGATGGGATAGGAAAGGCCTAGGAATTGGAAGGAAGCGGCGTGGCCTTAGTTAAGCCCCAGCATTTGCCTGGTGTGAAAATTGGAAACCACGGAAAACCATCTTCAGGTCTGCCGACAGTGAGGTTCGAACCCACTATCTCCCGATTACTGGATATTGGCCGCACTTAAGCGATTGCAACTATCGAGCTCGGTATTATTATTATTATTATTATTATTATTATTATTATTATTATTATTATTATTATTATTACAATCTGCTTTGCAATTATTATTATTATTATTATCATCATCACCATCATAATCTGCTTTACGTCACAGTGACATAGATAGGTCTTGTGGTGACGATGGGATAGGAAAGGCTACGAGTAGGAAGGAATCGGCCGAGGCATTAATTAAGGTACAGCCCCAAAATTTGCCTTTTGTGAAAATGGGACACCACAGAAAACCATCTTCAGGGCTGCCGACAGTGGGGTTCAAACACACTATCTCTCAAATGCAAGCTCACAACTGCGCGCTCCTAATCGCACAACCAACTCGATCGGTATTATTATTATTATTATTATTATTATTATTATTATTATTATTATTATTATTATTATTATTATTATTATTATTATTATAGGCCTACCTGCTTGGGGTGATTGTCGCTAAACCTCGGATAAAGCCACGAGAATCTACCACGATTACTCTGAGTCATAGGTGGGCTCCTTGAGCTATCAGCATGAGTTATCGTCGTCATAAGACCTATCTTCTGTGTCGGTGCGACGTAAAGAAAGAAAGAAAAAAAAGAAAAAAAAACACCAGCATTAGCGCGGGAAGAACAGACAGCAACTAACTTCTAATAGTTCGAGCTGTGAAGACCAGATGGCGATATGCGGAGTCAAGGCGCAAGCAAACCCTCAGCTCTATATATGTTTATATTATGTTTACGCAATACAATCTTATAGTTCGTTCGGCGTTCATTGTTTATGCTATATTCCTAAACACGCGTATATGTTGGCCTACAGTATTTAAATGCAAACAGGTAATAGTAAAAGGAGGATTTAGTTGTCACGTGTCAAAATAACTTATTTATTTTCCTACACATAACCTAATGAAGATAGTTAAACGTATTTACTTAGCATAATCACCATAACGTCATGCACTGAATAGAACGAGATAATAGGCACAATAAAACTGTTGAAAGTTTAAATTTGTTTAGATACGCGCCCCTTCACTAGTTGTAACTGAGACCATGCAAGCAGCTGCTAGTTTGTAACTTCCCTCAGAGCGCATACTCTGCTCAATTACGCGCATAAGTTGAAGCGCTGCTCATTGAGCCGAATTGTACCCGCCTCTGCTCTAAGCAATCATAGGTTTCTTTTTTATAAATAACAGTCCACTGATATATAAGTAATATATGGTTTGGGTATTATAAGCTTTATAAACAGAATGTATGATCTGCTAGGTATGCTCGAGAAAGCGAAATGATTCTGAAAACGTATCCTCCAGCAAAAGAAAGAAAACTCAGAGGAAAGATCTGAATACGAAATAGTATTTTGTTATTTCAAGAGCTGGCTCTTGACTGACAAGAGACACTTGAGTGCACTCATAGGATATCAACAGCTGTTCCACTGCACGCTATAGGGAGAATAAAAGTGAGGAAGGCAGGGACGTCAATGTATTGGAAATTCCTACATTCATGTAATCAAAGAAGTATTTTCGTGAAGATTCTATGTACACAATGCTATGTTTTCTATATTTCCACTCTCTAAAATATGAGTTTCCTATTCCATATGTGGCACGTTTAAATATTCTCTCTACCGGGCGAGTTGGCCGTGCGCGTAGAGGCGCGCGGCTGTGAGCTTGCATCCGGGAGATAGTAGGTTCGAATCCCACTATCGGCAGCCCTGAAAATGGTTTTCCGTGGTTTCCCATTTTCACACCAGGCAAATGCTGGGGCTGTACCTTAATTAAGGCCACGGCCGCTTCCTTCCAACTCCTAGGCCTTTCCTCTCCCATCGTCGCCATAAGACCTATCTGTGTCGGTGCGACGTAAAGCCCCTAGCAAAAAAAAAAAAATATTCTCTCTTACGTCGTATATTTTATACGGAAACAAAATAAGGTCCTGGCTCCACAGGTCTCGTGGACCCTTGACGCTTGATCGAAGTGATCAATAGCTGCCTCCAGAGGAGCAGGATTGGAAGCAACATAATCAGCATAATGGAATCTACGTTTCATAGTTGAAGAGTGTAACCCAAAAACTTACTATGTGCCATTTTATTTTTATTTTTATTTTTACTTTTTTATTTTTTATTTTTTATTTTTAACTCTGTAAAGATGGGAAAAGGCTAACATCTCGGTGGAATGATGAAGTGAGAGCAGCCTGTAAACGTAAAAAGAAGGCTTATCAGAAATGGCTCCAAACAAGGGCCGAGGCAGACAGGGATTTGTACGTAGATGAAAGAAACAGAGCGAAACAAACAGTTGTTCAATCCAAAAAGAAGTCATGGGAAGATTTTGGTAATAACCTGGAAAGGTTAGGTCAAGCAGCAGGGAAACCTTTCTGGACAGTAATAAAGAATCTTAGGAAGGGAGGGAAAAAGGAAATGAACAGTGTTTTGAGTAATTCAGGTGAACTCATAAAAAATCCCAGGGAATCACTGGAGAGGTGGAGGGAATATTTTGAACATCTTCTCAATGTAAAAGGAAATCATCCTGGTGGTGTTGCAAACAGCCGAGCTCATGGGGAGGAGGAAAATGATGTTGATGAAATTATGCTTGAGGAAGTGGAAAGGATGGTAAATAAACTCGATTGTCATAAGGCAGCAGGAATAGATGAAATTAGACCTGAAATGGTGAAGTATAGTGGGATGGCAGGGATGAAATGGCTTCATAGAGTAGTAAAATTAGCGTGGACTGTTGGTAAGGTACCTTCAGATTGGACAAAAGCAGTAATTGCACCTATCTATAAGAAAGGGAACAGGAAGGAGGTATCTCATTGATTAGTATACCAGGCAAAGTATTCCCTGGCATCTTGGAAGGGAGGGTGCGATCAATCGAGCTCGGTGCTCAGAAGACTACCATTGACTCCACAGCATAGACGTGCACGCCTGGCATGGTGCCGGGCTAGAGCGACTTGGATGAGGGAATGGCGGAACGTCGTGTTCTCCGATGAGTCACGCTTCTGTTCTGTCAGTGATAGTCACCGCAGACGAGTGTGGCGTCGGCGTGGAGAAAGGTCAAATCCGGCAGTAACTGTGGAGCGCCCTACCGCTAGACAACGCGGCATCATGGTTTGGGGCGCTATTGCGTATGATTCCACGTCACCTCTAGTGCGTATTCAAGGCACGTTAAATGCCCACCGCTACGTGCAGCATGTGCTGCCCGTACCTTCAGGGGCTGCCCAATGCTCTGTTTCAGCAGGATAATGCCCGCCCACACACTGCTCGCATCTCCCAACAGGCTCTACGAGGTGTACAGATGCTTCCGTGGCCAGCGTACTCTCCGGATCTCTCACCAATCGAACACGTGTGGGATCTCATTGGACGCCGTTTGCAAACTCTACCCCTGCCTCGTACGGACGACCAACTGTGGCAAATGGTTGACAGAGAATGGAGAACCATCCCTCAGGACACCATCCGCACTCTTATTGACTCTGTACCTCGACATGTTTCTGCGTGCATCGCCGCTCGCGGTGGTCCTACATCCTACTGAGTCGATGCCGTGCGCATTGTGTAACCTGCATATCGGTTTGAAATAAACATCAATTATTCGTCCGTGCCGTCTCTTTTTTTCCCCCAACTTTCATCCCTTTCGAACCACTCCTTCTTGGTGTTGCATTTGCTCTGTCTGTCAGTCAGTGTATGTATTCAGTCAACAGTCTAATCAATATTAAATACATGTCATCTTCATCTCATTCTACATACATTTTATACTTTGTGACGTAGTTCTGATGTTTAAGTTCACAGAACCCGTGAATGAGAAATACATGTTTCTAAAAAAATCTATATTGAGCATTAACAGCCTTGTGCAGCCTAACATCCAGATTATCAGCCACACTTTAAGTTTTACTTGTACCGGGCGAGTTGGCCGTGCGGTTAAGGACCCGCAGCTGTGAACTTGCATCCAGGAGATAGTGGGTTCGAATCTCACTGTCGGCAGACCTGTAGATGATTCTCCGCGGTTTCCCATTTTCACACCAGGCAAAAATTAACCTTAATTAAGGCCACGGCCACTTCCTTCCAACTCCTAGCCCTTTCCTATCCCATCGTCGCCATAAAACCTACCTGTGTCGGTGCGACGTAAAGCCACTAGCAAAAAAATAAGTTTTACTTGTAGTGGTAAAAATGGTATATCATTTGCCTCACACGAAATCTTTTAGTTGGAGCTACTGTTTGTTCTCTAAGGGAGAACGACTCACATGTTATTAGCTCCACTTTAAATATCTCATCCAGTAAAAAATGAAATGGTGTATGGCTTTTAGTGTCCGGAGCGTCCGAGAACAAGTTCGGCTTGTCAGGTGCAGGTCCTTTGAATTGCGCGTCGTGATGAGGATGAAATGATGATGATGACGATAATAATAATAATAATAATAATAATAATAATAATAATAATAATAATTTCGTGCGGCTATTTCTAGCCGAGTGCAGCCCTTGTAATGCAGACCCTCGGATGAGGGTGGGCGGCATATGCCATGTACAGGTAACTGCGTGTTATTGTGGTGGAGGATAGTGTTATGTGTAGTGTGTAAGTTGCAGGGATGTTGGGGACAGCACAAACACCCAGTCCCCAAGCCAAGGGAATTAGCCATTTAAGGTTAAAATCTCCGACCCGGCCGGGAATGATGATGAATACGACACATACAACCCCAGCGGAATTAACCAAGTATAGTTATAATTCTCGATCCCTGTGACCAAATGATGGTTCATGTTTGTGGGTTACTGTAGTCACGTCCTAGTTCGTGAATCATGGGCAACGGCTGAGTGGCCTAGTAAGTGGTCCTGAGAGTCGGGATACCAGTTGCTATGGAATGGGAGTGGGCATCTCGGACATATTCTGAGTCCTGGCCCTCCTTGTGCTCAGGCGGCTAGGACTATACAATTCACCGATGGTCCATAACCTTTAGAGGAGAGATCCTCACTTGGACTATGTGCAAGTAGGGCAGCATCCTGCTTCATGAATCGACTGAGCTCAGAACTTTTTAAGCAAGCCTCGGACCTATGGGAGTAACGAAGTCCCACTCCCATTTGACAGGCGAGGGACTCCTTGGAAACAACTTGGCGAACGAAATGGAATTCGATGGGGACCTATCAATATTAATGGGGCTTATGGAAGAAAGAAAATAGAACTGGCTGAGTCAGCAAAGAGGATGCATCTGGATGTGCTAGGAGTAAGTGATATTCGGGTAAGGGGAGATAAAGAGGAAGAGATAGGAGATTATAAAGTGTACATGACGGGTGTTAGAAAGGGAAGGGCAGAGTCTGGGGTAGGGCTCTTTATCAGGAATAGCATTGCACGGAACATAGTTTCTGTTAGGCACGTAAATGAGCGAATGATGTGGGTAGATTTGTCAGTTGGAGGAATGAGGACTAGAATTGTGTCCGTGTATTCACCATATGAGGGTGCAGATGAGGATGAAGTTGACAAGTTTTATGAAGCATTGAGTGACATCGTAGTCAGGGTAAACAGCAAGGATAGAATAGTGCTAATGGGCGATTTCAATGCGAGAGTTGGGAATAGAACTGAAGGATACGAAAGGGTGATTGGTAAATGTGGGGAAGATATGGAAGCTAATGGGAATGGGAAGCGTTTGCTGGACTTCTGTGCTAGTATGGGTTTAGCTGTTACGAATACATTCTTCAAGCATAAGGCTTTTCACCGCTACACATGGGAGGCTAGGGGTACCAGATCCATAATAGACTATATCTTAACAGACTTCGAATTCAGGAAATCTGTTAGGAATGTACGAGTTTTCCGGGGATTTTTCGATGATACAGACCACTATCTGATCTGTAGTGAACTAAGTATCTCTAAGCTTACGGTAGAGAAAGTGAAATCTGTCTGCAAACGAATAAGGGTAGAAAATCTCCAGGACGAGGAAATTAGACGGAAGTACATGGATATGATTAGTGAGAAGTTTCGAACAGTAGAGAGTAAGCAGGTTCAGGATATAGAAAGTGAAAGGGTGGCACATAGGGATGCTGTAGTAGAAACAGCCAGGGAATGCCTTGGAACAGTGTGTAAAGATGGGAAAAGGCGAACATCTTGGTGGAATGATGAAGTGAGAGCAGCCTGTAAACGTAAAAAGAAGGCTTATAAGAAATGGCTCCAAACAAGGGCCGAGGCAGATAGGGAGTTGTATGATGAAAGAAACAGAGCGAAACAAATAATTGTTGAATCCAAAAAGAAGTCATGGGAAGATTTTGGTAACAACCTGGAAAGGCTAGGTCAAGCAGCAGGGAAACCTTTCTGGACAGTAATAAAGAATCTTAGGAAGGCAAGGAAAAAGGAAATGAACAGTGTTTTGAGTAATTCAGGTGAACTCATAATAGATCCCAGGGAATCACTGGAGAGGTGGAGGGAATATTTTGAACATCTTCTCAATGTAAAAGGAAATCATCCTGGTAGTGTTGTGAACAGCGAAGCTCAAGGGGAGGAGGAAAATGATGTTGGTGAAATTATGCTTGAGGAAGTGGAAAGGATGGTAAATAAACTCGATTGTCATAAGGCAGCAGGAATAGATGAAATTAGACCTGAAATGGTGAAGTATAGTGGGATGGCAGGGATGAAATGGCTTCATAGAGTAGTAAAATTAGCGTGGACTGTTAGTAAGGTACCTTCAGATTGGACAAAAGCAGTAATTGCACCTATCTATAAGAAAGGGAACAGGAAGGAGGTATCTCATTGATTAGTATACCAGGCAAAGTATTCACTGGCATCTTGGAAGGGAGGGTGCGATCAGTCGTTGAAAGGAAGTTGGATGAAAACCAGTGTGGTTTCAGACCACAGAGAGGCTGTCAGGATCAGATTTTCAGTATGCGCCAGGTAATTGAAAAATGCTACGAGAGGAATAGGCAGTTGTGTTTATGTTTCGTAGATCTAGAGAAAGCATATGACAGGGTACCGAGGGAAAAGATGTTCGCCATACTGGGGGACTATGGAATTAAAGGCAGATTATTAAAAGCAATCAAAGGCATTTATGTTGACAATTGGGCTTCAGTGAGAATTGATGGTAGAATGAGTTCTTGGTTCAGGGTACTTACAGGGATTAGACAAGGCTGTAATCTTTCACCTTTGCTGTTTGTAGTTTACATGGATCATCTGCTGAAAGGTATAAAATGGCAGGGAGGGATTCAATTAGGTGGAAATGTAGTAAGCAGTCTGGCCTATGTTGACGACTTGGTCTTAATGGCAGATTGTGCCGAAAGCCTACAGTCTAATATCGTGGAACTTGAAAATAGGTGCAATGAGTATGGTATGAAAATTAGCCTCTCGAAGACTAAACTGATGTCAGTAGGTAAGAAATTCAACATTATTGAATGTCAGATTGGTGATACAAAGCTAGAACAGGTCGATAATTTCAAGTATTTAGGTTGTGTGTTCTCCCAGGATGGTAATATAGTAAGTGAGATTGAATCAAGGTGTAGTAAAGCTAATGCAGTGAGCTCGCAGCTGCGATCGACTGTATTCTGTAAGAAGGAAGTCAGCTCCCAGACGAAACTATCTTTACATCGGTCTGTTTTCAGACCGACTTTGCTTTACGGGAGCGAAAGCTGGGTGGACTCAGGATATCTTATTCATAAGTTAGAAGTAACAGACATGAAAGTAGCAAGAATGATTGCTGGTACAAACAGGTGGGAACAATGGCAGGAGGGTACTCGGAATGATGAGATAAAGGCTAATTTAGGAATGAACGCGATGGATGAAGCTGTACGCATAAACCGGCTTCGGTGGTGGGGTCATGTGAGGCGAATTGAGGAGGATAGGTTACCTAGGAAAATAATGGACTCTGCTATGGAGGGTAAGAGAAGTAGAGGTAGACCAAGACGACGATGGTTAGACTCGGTTTCTAACGATTTAAAGATAAGAGGTATAGAACTAAATGAGGCCACAACACTAGTTGCAAATCGAGGATTGTGGCGACGTTTAGTAAATTCACAGAGGCTTGCAGACTGAACGCTGAAAGGCATAACAGTCTATAATGATAATGTATGTATGTATGTATGTATGTATGTATGTATGTATGTATGTATGTATGTATGTATGTATGTATGTATGTATGTATGTATGTGACCAAATGTGACATGCAATATCATTAATTAAACATCACAATCTAGCTTCAATTGTACTTCTATTTAGTGTACATTATATAAAATATTAAATTTTGAAATGAAAACTCCTGTGATACACTTTTTTTAATATAACTCATAAACAACTTTTTGGCTAACCATTTAGCCATGGAGCCAGACTCTCAGCTGGTGGAACTCATAGAATAGTTCACATGTTATTAGCTTCACTTTTTCAGCTGGTGCAACTCATAGACCAGTCTTACTTTCAGTATTTCAGTTGGTGCAACTCAATGTTGTATTAGGAGGAACAACTCATATATTAACAGCTTCACCTTGAATCTTTCAGCTGGTCGAGATCGTAGTATTAAGGGAGACAATTTGCATATTTCAGTTTCACTTAAAATCTTCGAGTTGAAGAAGCCAATTGTTATATTAAGGGAATACAGCCTACAGCCTACAGTATAAGTAGGTTACCGATCCTTATTTTAATATTAGTGGTGACAGTTTTGATTAATGAGTCACGATATTCACGTTGGCAGTTTCATCTTATCCGGCTCTGTGGCTGAGTAGTTAGCAAACTGACCTTCGGTCTAGGAACCCGGGGTTCGATTTCCGACCAGGTCCAGGTACTTCAACATTAAATTCCCTTAGCTCGGGAACTGTGCATTTGTGCTGTAACTAACATTGTTGAAACTCGCACACCACACACAGCATTACCTCCATCACACTAACAGGCAGTTTTTCCAATACACAGTAGACGCCGCCCACCCTCGTCGGAGGTTCTACACAACACGAAATCTTAAAACTGCGAGATTCATGCTTTAAAATTACAATCATTTCGGTGTCACATTGTTCCTCTCCTATAGTTACACTACATTAGTCAGGACTGTAATGTACGGTCGGAGGTTCTACACCACACGAAATCTTAAAACTGCGATATTCATGTTTTAAAATTACAATCATTTCGGTGTCACATTGTTCCTCTCCTATAGTTACACTACCATTAGTCAGGACTGTAATGTACGGTACTCGTAATGACAAACATACTGGTAGATTAAATAGGAGACACTAAACAGTTAATTATTGACCCATGAAACGTGGCTACATGTAAGAAAAAGTGAATAAATTCCCTCCAAAAGAACTCTATGGAATAATAAAACCCTAATCAACTAATTACAGCTCAGGTCAGGAAAGCTGTGACGTCAGCCTAGGGCAGAGCCTCCCCACAATTAAGTGTGTTAATGGTATTATCTTAATGAGTTCAGCATATTACACGTCGTGCACACTCAGATGTACAGATCCATTAGTATATTAAACCAATTCTTATCTCTTTCTGATTCCATATTTTTTTCGAAACACGGTTCTGCATGGGCGCCCGCAAGGGGGGGCAAGGTGGGCAAGATGTTGATGTTCAATTGTTTAATATCATACCAGATTATTTCATAAACTGAAATTACTGACAGTCATCTAGCATATGTTATAACTGGAAGTTTTTGTAAACAATGTAATGTTGCTGACGTATTATTGGTTTTTATATTCAAGAAAATTGTTCATGTGCCCCCCCCCCCCTCACTGGAAAAGATCCTGCGGGCGCCCATGCGGTTCTGGAATTCGGAATTGTGAACTATAATGAAATATAGTATAGTTATAAGATTTTAGAAAACCTACATTAGTTTGGTTCCCAAAATAGACAGTCACGAAATTATGCGTCTATGTTAACAGCGACTATTTTAAAATTGTGCTAATTTCCACCTGTGAACAATTCACCGATTTTGGACCAACCTTCCGACCAATGAGGCACGATAATAGCATATTTTGAAATGGTTTTCAAAATTGAGTGAGGGCTGCAATGACCACGAGGTTACTAGTCAGTCGCAAGATTGTGGCACAGCCGTGATCATAAAAGGTTTTATAAACTGATAACAATATTCTTTCTTTCTTTCTTTCTTTCTTTCTTTCTTTCTTTCTTTCTTTCTTTCGTTCTTTCTTTCTTTCATAATCTGTTTTACCCTCGGAATCAGCGAGGGATCCCACCTCTATCTCCCCAAGGGCAGTGTCTTGAAGCATGAGACTTTGGGTTACAGGACAAAACTGGAGAGGAGGACCAGTACCTCGCCCAGGCGTCCTCACCTGTTATGCTGAACAGGGGCCTGGTGGGGGGGGGGGGGGAATGATTGGAAGGTATAGACAAGAAAGAGGGAAGGAAGCGGCCATGACCTTAAGTTAGGTATCATTCCGGCATTTGCCTCGAGGAAAAGTGGGAACCACAGAAAACCACTTCGAGGATGGCTGAGGTGGGAATCGAACCCTCCTATACTCAGTTGACCTCCCGAGGCTGAGTGAACCCCGTTCAAGCCCTCGTACCACTTTTCAAATTTCGTGGCAGAGCCGGGAATTGAACCCGGGCCTCTGGGGGTGGCAGCTAATCACGCTAACCACTGTACCACAAGGACCCTGTTCAGCATAGCGAGTGAGGCCGCCTGGGCGAGGTACTGGTCCTTCTCCCCAGTTTCATTCCCCGACCCAAAGTCTCGCGCTCCAGGATACTGCCTTTGAGGCGGTAGAGGTGAGACCCCTCACTGATTCCGAGGGAAAAACGAACCCTGGAGGGTAAACGGATAAAGAAAGAAATAAAGAAAGAATTAATTTTTTTTAATTCTTTTCTATTTGCTTTACATCGCACCGACACAGATAGGTCTTATGGCGACAATGGGATATGAAAGGCCTAGGAAGTGGAAGGCAGCGGCCGTGGCCTTAATTAAGGTACAGCCCCGGCATTTGCCTGGCGTGAAAATGGGAAACCACGGAAAACCATCTTCAGGGCTGCCGACAGTGGGGCTCGAACCCACTATCTCCCGATTACTGGATACTGGCCGCACTTAAGCGACTGCAGCTATCGAGGTCGGCGAAAGAAAGAAAGAAAGAAAGAAAGAAAGAAAGAAAGAAAGAAAGAAAGACAGGTCAAAAAAGGAAAACTATGGAAATAGCAGTTGATGTTTACTGTAACATCCCAATATTGTGCGTTAATGGTGTAAATCTGGCAAATAATCCCGTACATTGACGTGGTCTGTGGACTTACACCCTGCTGAAAGTATTAACGATTCGAAAGTATAAGGAAGAACATGAATAGCTGAAAAAGAATAGCAGTTCAGTATATAGCAAGCTATATAATATTAAAATGAAATACAGTGGATGATAATATGTACTAAAAATTTCAGAAGTGCTTCAAAAAAAACATGGACCCAGGTAAGGGCGGGAAATTCGTGGTCACCATTGGTGACCAAGAACTTGAAACAGGTGTTTCATTTTATTTTTTATTTTTTTCGCGTACTGCAGTAATTAAGTAAATGGGGGAAAAACGAATTTATTTTATAATAGAACTAATATTAACAAAGAAGAAGTTACTGATGACCAGACGGTATCTCACGTGCAAACGAAAGAGCGTGAGTCAGCCTGTAACAATGCTAGTCAGTTCGCCTTCTTGTTCTGCGAAAGGAATGTGTGAAGATGTCAAAACATATTTTCTGGTTTTAAAAACGTCAACAAATATCGGTTAGGCTATACTGACTGGTTGTCATACGACGATACGACAAATCTTATAGCATGCAAATGTTGTGAACAGATGCGGTCCAGCAGCATCGACAAGAAAGAGGTCACGGATTTTTCTGTGTCGTTTTAAAAGAAATCCTTTGTTTTGCATAACAAGAGGGAGATGCATTGTGAAAATGTAAAATTAAAAACAAAGGAATGTTCTTCCTAACGACGAAATGTACTACCTACTGACTTCAAATGGCATGTCCTAATTTAGGTTATTTCGTTCTCCAAAATGAATCGTATGTAAATATCCCTCATTTAGAAACATAGTAAAATGTTTCTTATCTTCTTCCATATTTTCAATGCTGCTATCAGATATTTCTTGGTTCTTTGTGAGCATTAGTAATTTGTAACACCACAGAGTTGGTTCGTATAACTCATCCGTTCCTACTTCGCTTCTTCAGCTAGCATTAACATTTCTCACTCCTCGAAAACCATTTCGTGAACTTTGTATCTTCATCTTTACAAATTTGGTATCAGCCTCTGGGCTAAAGTTTTTTGCAACATTGTACCAGTTGTTTGTCAATAACATATTCTAGATTTCTATTTAGACTAGTGCGAACAAAGACTAAAAATGAAACTGATGATAGAGGAAGCGTGAGAAAAGTAACGGAAAATATAATGAACTCCGAAAGACCATTTATCTGCTTTAAACTTACACTTCCGTTGTGACTATACATATGGAATTTTGAACCTTGGCAATTTATAGAATTTTCACAACAAATTCTGTTCGCAAGACTTGAATCTATCGCATGAAGCTAGTCGTATAATGCTCGGCAATTTTCAGTTGGCAGTCAATCTGAAATGTACCTATAAACTGAATCTAATACAGTAAGGACCTAATTCTGGAATGTGGTTACGGTTGGCACAGAAGGACGCAAAAGACATTGTTCTATTATCATCATCATCATCTGTTTACCCTCCAGGTTCGGTTTTTCCCTCGGACTTAGCGAGGGATCCCACCTCTACCGCCTCCAAGGCAGTGTCCTGGAGCTTCAGACTCTTGGTCGAGGGATACAACTGGGGAGTATGACCAGTACATCGCCCAGGCGGCCTCACCTGCTATGCTGAACAGGGGCCTTGTGGAGGGATGGGAAGATTGGAAGGGATAGGCAAGGAAGAGGGAAGGAAGCGGCCGTGGCCTTAAGTTAGGTACCATCCCGGCATTCGCCTGGAGGAGAAGTGGGAAACCACGGAAAACCACTTCCAGGATGGCTGAGGTGGGAATCGAACCCACCTCTACTCAGTTGACCTCCCGAGGCTGAGTGGACCCCGTTCCAGCCCTCGTACCACTTTTCAAATTTCGTGGCAGAGCCGGGAATCGAACCCGTGCCTCCGGGGGTGGCAGCTAATCACGCTTTGTTCTATTATACTGCCGTATATGGTTCATGAACTCATTATCATGTGACATCATACCTTTAAGTAGGTCGTTTACTTGTGGTAAATAAACCAAAACATTGTGGCAACACTAATTAAAATGCCAATTTACCATTTCCGCACCGAAATGTCGTGCTTGGCACTGCATCCAGATTTCATTGAATAATCCTACACTGAATAATTCAATGTAAGTTTCATAATAGAGGACTTTTCGAAATATAGAATATCCTGAGATGGACTTATTTCTGTTTCTCGCTTATTTATTAGAACCAACACGGAGCAACAACTAGCAGAGATAACCTGATATTACAGGGCCATCTATCGGAGTATCATAGAACGATCTGCAAAGAAACCTTTCACAAAGACCTCTAGTGGGCTAGCATAGAAAGATCAGCGGAGACAACTTTCACAGAGTTATCTACCGGCGAACACGATTAACTGCAACGACCTAAGCATCATATTACTCCAATAAATGACTATTTTCCTCAAATAAAAGAATGAAATACATATTTTTCTAGTAATGCTGTGTTAGTATTTCGGTGTTCTCACACTATTGTTTTACACGTTCAAATTATATATATTCTTATAGACATGATACTGTATAGGCTTTTGGGCTTATGCCGTGTCAAGAAAATAAGGTGAAATTCTTTACGTTTCGCAGACAACTGTGCTCTGCGTCATCAGAAGAAATCTCGACTCTCCACGAGAAAGGCTTCTTAAACAATGACTCTTTAAATTTAGACGTTATAACAGAAGTGGAAATGGTACGTTCATTCGCCAACAGATGGCTCCCAGGACGTGGCACAGCGCTAGCGTTCGAAGCGGAAGCTTCTTTGTTTCTTTCTTTAATCTGTTTACCCTCCACGGTCGGTTTTCCCTCGGACTCGGCGAGGGATCCCACCTCTACCACCTCAAGGGCAGTGTCCTGGAGCGTGAGATATTGGGTCGGGGATACAACTAGGGAGAATGACCAGTACCTCACCCAGGGGCCTTGTGGGGGATGGGGAAGATTGGAAGGGATAGACAAGGAAGAGGGAAGGAAGCGGCCGTGGCCGTAAGTTAGGCACCATCCCGGCATTTGCCTGGAGGAGAATTGGGAAACCACGGAAAACCACTTTCAGGATAGCTGAGTTGGGAATCGAACCCACCTATACTCATTTGACCTCCCAAAGCTGAGTAGATACCATTCCAGCCCTCGTACCACTTTTCAAATTTCGTGGCAGAGCCGGGAATCGAACCCGGGCCTCCGGGGGCGGAAGCTAATCACACTAACCACTACACCACAGAGGCGGACTTATATATATTATTTTGATTTTTTTTTATTATAGCTTCCACAGGTATGGAAAATGTAGTACAATTTTGTCAATTTAGTCAGAAAGTCCTTTGGCAAAAAATTCGAATAGAGTTGTGTTGGGACCACGGTCATAAATTTTGACGTTGAATGTGTACCACATGATAGTTAATGTCGAAATAAAGTATCTAGTTAGTACGGGTCTGAAATATTGTTTTTCAAATTTGATTTCTTAATTCTAAACAAATGTACACACCTGCAAGACAAAATCGATATACAATGGGTCTGTGATATGAGAAATAATATACACTGCAGACGATAAGAGATCTACGTCAATATTACGAACGAAAGTTAAAACCATATCTGTAACACGCAGAGTCGTGGGAATGTCGATGCGTGCACCGAAGCCTCATCATTAAGGTTCGCATGTTAAGGAAAAGTCATATTTCATTCCATTCCGAAGGTCATTTTACCCGTAACCTGAAAAATAACTGTGAATGATGGGTTTCTGACTCCATTTAAAGCAACTTTTTGTTGCATATAAATGCATATTTCGGCCATTTTATTGTTTTGGTCATATTTTGCTAATTTTAGTGATATAAGGTCATATTTGGTTACATTTTGAACATTTTTGTTTAAATCGAGACGTCGTTTTTAACAAGGTACATGTTATCTGTAGTAGAAGTACACTCATGTTCATAGAAACCAGAATACCATGAAAGACTAGAGATAGAAAGTTCATATTCCTAGGATATATGCATTAGTATGTTCTGAAGAAATGATTAGCATTTGAACCATGTCGGCCCTCAGGTTGAAGATTCACATCGATATCTAGGCACACCACCACCGACTGATACAATGTGCCTACGGCTGTCGATGTCGCTATAAACCGAACGTAATGGATCAGTGTGACTCGAGCAGACGCGCAGGATGCCTCTCAGACGTATGCAAGAACCGTATCGTCAAATAAGTGAGTTTGAAAGAGGGTGTATTATTGGCATGAGAGAACGTGATGCATCCATCCGGGAAATTGCTGCTCGTGTGGGATGAAGTGTGTCGGCAGTGCAACGTGTGTGTATAGAATGGTTCACAGAAGGCCGTAGAATATGACGAGATGGGTCTGGTCGCACCACCCAGACCACCCTCCGAGAAGATCGACACCTCATCCGAGTGGCATTGCAGGACAGTTCTGCGTCCTCCTCGGCTCTGGAGCAACAGTGGAACAGTGTAGCACATCGTACACTATCAGGTGTGACAGTCCGTCGCCGTTTATTACGGTCTGAGTTACCGGCGCGTCGTCCACTTCTCCGCCTACCTTTGACTAATATGCATAAACATGCTAGACTGCAATGGTGAATGGAACGACGTCGGTGGGGACTGAAATGGCAGCAGATAGTGTTTTCGGACGAATCCAGGTTATGTTTGAAAATGACGACCGCGTTTTACTTCACCGCAGACAGGGGGAGAGGCATCACATTGACTGCATTCGCACAAGACATACAGAGCCAACTCAAGGCCTTGTTGTGTAGGGTGCTATTGGGTACAACCATAAATCACAGTTGGCGCATGTGACCAGTTTGACCTACGTGAATGACACCCTGCGATCCGTAGCCATACCCTTTCTGCACGACACCCCCAGACGACATATTTCAGCAGAGCAATACGCGACCATATTTTGCTGCCCGAACACGTGCCTTCTTGTTGTCACAGGGTGTCAAACTGTTGCCCTGGCCCGCCCGATTACCAGACTTGTCGCCAATCGAAAATGTGTGGGATATGGTGAAACGACGGGTGCGGCGCTGTGAACCAATGCCAACCACCAAACAGGAACTGTGGAACCAGGTGAATGCAGCATGGATGGCTATACCCCAGGACACCATTCGCGCCTTATACGCGTCGATGACATCACGCATGGAACAAGTTATCAGTGGCCATGGAGGACCTACTAGGTAACAGGACACATGCTGAACCTAAGTGACTGAAATGCTAATCGTTTCTGCAGAACATACTAATGAACATGTCCAGTGAATATGACCTTCTTATCTCTAGTCTTTCAAGGAGTCCTGCTTTTTATGAAGATGAGTGTATTTTTCTTTCTTTTCTCGAAAGAGATAAGAAACAGGTTAGAGAACATGATCCCGAGAAAGAGATGCTGTACGAACGTACGCCGACAGATACCAAAAATCATCCTAATAATTCTTTTTTTTTCTAGAAAAACAGAATGAGAACTACGCCTCGCGGCTATGATACAATGAATGAATGAATGAATGAATGAATGAATGAATGAATGAATGAATGGAGTTTTAATTTAGCTCTATCAGTCTGCATGATTAAACGTGTTTGCTGTATTATCACTCATCGCTTTTTGACACGTTTAATCTTAGTAATACCCAAATACTTGCTTTTTTTAAAAAAAAGTCTGCATGATTAAACGTGTTTGCTGTATTATCACTCATCGCTTTTTGACACGTTTAATCTTAGTAATACCCTAATACTTGCTACCTATCCCTACAATGCTTAAGTCATATTTTACCTTTTTTATGTTATATTCGGCTAGTTTTGAGGTATATTTGCTTCATATTCTGTATTTCTTTAGGTCATAAACTTCCGAATACTACTCGTCATCATCATCATCATCACCTGATCAGCATCGACATCCTAGCGCGGAACTCGCTTTACGACGCTGGTCGCCTTTGAGACGCTCCTGATAACCCTTTAAACGCCTGGCATTGATGATTTTGTATTTTCTTTAATTCTGACAAGCCGCTCCATCCTCTCGAACGCGGCATTTTCGATAATTTTGAAGCCATTTATTGTCCATATATTGCGATTTTGTGAAAAAGATATATACCGATATGTCTGTCTGTCTGTCTGTCTGTTAGGTCATCAGCCCAGAGGCTGGTTGGATCCTCAAATAGCACCACCAAAGGCTATGCAGTTATAGGGGAACTGCAAAAACCAATGGCAGAGCCCAAATGAGGCGAACTAGGCAAGATGAAGAGTGAGGTAGTTTGCCATTGCTTTCCTCACTCGGCCAGAAGGTGCCACTGCAGCACGACTGATCCTATGATCAACACCTTTCATAACACTCAAACACTAGTTGTGCTTCAAATGTTATTACTTAGCACCATCCATACCCCAGCAGCTTCCATTTTGTCACAGCCATGGATGAGACTGGGACTTCGGTGGAAGCTACACTTTGCTCTGGCCTGTGCCAAGAGACGGATACAAAAGTACTGCATCCATCAAGAAAGGGCAACAGGCGGATATACCGGTGTGTGTATATATATATACACATTTTCATCCCACACATTCGTCAAATGTTCTCTGCTTGATTTTTCTCCGTAAACTTGTAGCACTAAGACGAATCAAACGACACCTACACGACATGCTACCACGTCGAAATCTAGAGTTACACTAATACTGTCAGCCGCGCGCATGACGATTGTAGTATCTCAAGATGGCAGAGCTTCTGTATCACCCAATGAAGTTACACCGAGGTCATACTCTCATTGCTGAATACATTGGTCCTTCCTCTTTACAATGAGATATTGAACAATGTCGTCGCATATGTTGTCTAGAAAATATTTCTATTTTAAAATGTCCATGTTTTTTCAACGCTCACCGGCCCGAATGCGTTTCCGAAACTATAGATATCTCTACGTCAAAAGCGGGTAACCATTTTGATAGCACATTACGCCGCCAGTCAAAGACTTGATGTGTGGGCACATGCATGTCAAAACCTGTTGGAATGAGTATGGCTGCACTTGGAAGGGGAAATACTGTGCACTGCCTACAGACCAACAGTACTACTGCCGGCAATACCCTGCTTCATCCTCAAAGCCTGCTTATAGCTTATAATACTGCTAGTGTATGGCCAGTTAACGGAATAGATTGTGTATGAAGGCCTTTGTTGCTTCTGGAAATAACAGAGCTCGTCATATGGGAGGATTTGAACCAGGCAGCGTCTTGCTTTGGGAATATAAAATATAGACAACCTATGTTTACTTTACCATGAGATCATCCCCATGCAGAATTGTATTTCGGATGAAGTTTGAAGTATTTCTAAATATACGTTATGTTTAAAAATAAACTTAGAAAATCATCTTCATGCTAAATTTAAGCTCTTTCGTTCATTATATTATATTATATTATATTATATTATATTATATTATATTATATTATATTATATTATATTATATTATATTATATTATATTATACTAGAAAATACAACTCCGTTGAAGAGTAGAGCAATTAGGTACGTAGATTATAGATATAGCATAATAATTTTATCGTAATAGTTCTATTAGTCCGCACGTTTTTTCTTTCTTTCGAGAGTCAATATTAATATTCATTTCAGGAGTCGGACATATGGAGGGACTGAGGATAACTACTGTGCTGACCTCTTTGGGGCGGGTGCCATGTTTCCTCGATAGCATGTCTTCCATTTCTTACAATAATATTTCTAACACACTTTTCAGGCCATTCTATTTTCTGTTCAACTTCTAAATTACTCACAAATACTTGTATTAAATTTTTATTCATCATATTTCCGGACAGGTCTTTGTTTGTGCTTTTAGTGCACGTTTTTCAATTATACTATAATCATTTTTGTAAACTGCATGTATCGAAAATTAAGATTAAAATAATAAATACCATCTCCCGGCTCTATGATTTCCGAAATTATGGGAGGTGTGTATTATCTTATCTTAAATCTCCTGTTAACACTATGGTTGTGAGCTTTTTAATAACCCATCAGTGCAAATACATTTAGCCTTCTTTATTTGACTGAATATTAAAAAATACTGCAGTTAAGAACAGTGATGATGAATTATATTTAGCGAATATCATAAGGATATACAAAATCATCCATACATAGATTTTATTACCATCCATTGATACCAACATTTTACAATTGAAACTCTTCACATCAACTGAACATGCGTCATTTTGTCTATTCACCGCACGTTTCTTCTTTCTTGTCAGATAGTGGGTAGAACTTCTCCACCATGCCTCCTTGACCTAACGCAGGAAGCTTTCGTAGAGGTGATGGCTCCTCCCCGCCATCACCCGTGGCGACCATCCAGTAAGTCGATGCGCTTTGTCGCCCCCGGAATCCTTTCGGACGCGCACCTCATCCCGCGTATTTGTTAATATCTCCGAAGTTTCAGTCATTTCCGACACTCGGGACTGAATCCCCAAACAGAGAAAACCCCTGATTTGAGGAGCAGTACCTCGTGTCGAGTTCGACTGTCACCCCGGCGATATTAACAAGTACAGTGGGGTAGTACCAACTGCGATCGCAGCAGGCTTCCCCGTAGTGATGGCCCCTCCCCGCCATCACCCGTGGCAACCATCCAGAGAGTCAGCACGCTTGATCGCCCCCGAAATCCTTACGGACGCGTGCTGGGTGAACGGGGAATAGCGACAATTTTCTTATCCTTCTTATATGAACTGAATGCGGACTGCACAGTAAGCGACCTGTTCAACAATAGTATGTTTCTGTCGTGTCTTATTGTTGACAGTGCACCGAATGTGTTGCGATTATGGAGCAGAATGAAGGCTTCTGCCAATTACATTATTTCCTACCAGAACTTATATAGGTATATTACACTAAGGAATAAGGTCGTAAGAAAATAGAACTCAGTTTTTCTCGTATATTATATTGTTTCCTTATGAAGGATTGTTGAATTGGGCTGTGAAACTTCTGCCCTCGCATTCTGTTCTGGACACTTTTTCCTTTATTATAAGGATATCAAATACTGTAGTAATGTTTCTACCTCAGTCCTGGAGGTGCATCACGCTCGATGATCAGTGATTACTATGTGTCGCATGTATGAGAAGCTGCCACTTTCTCATATATTAATACGTTTTTGTGACAATAATGAGATTATACGTTTCCTTAGAAACAAATCCGACATGCCAAGCTTTCCAAAACTGAATCGTAATATCATTTCCAGTTATTCAGAGAACTTCCTTCGTGATATACAGGCCATATCGAGGCTTTCATCCACCCGAGAGTCCACATGCATGTCCCATAAATTCTAAATACTACCTTACATTGCTATATAAAATCTTCCCCCACGAGCTACATCTCATATTAATATAACAGTTGACCTTTTTTAACTCTCCATCACATACTTTCACAATTTCTGTGAACCTTATACAAGAACATGAAAGCCCCAGGGCTCTTAACTTGGAAGCGTGGGTTGGCGACCAGGGGGCCTTTTGATATATTACACAACTCTAAATCAACTGCAGCTCCTCGTACATCAGTCAAACTGGACGCAACCTTAATATCAGATACTCCGAACATATCAACGCCGTTAAATACAACAGATTCTCTGTTATAGGACAACACATACGAGACTCCAAACATAATTTCACCAATATTGAAAAAGACATAAAAATACTTAAAATCATTAACAAACGCCCCCTTCTAAACACTACTGAAAATCGTTTTATTCACCTTGACCAATACTTCAACCCTAATTTCAATTTAAACGACATATCTGAAAAACCCAATATTCTTTTCGACTTCCTAATCCTTCTCAAAAATGCTAAATTTATAAACACGAATTCAATTTCCCATGCCTTACACAGTTCCTACCCACGTTTTCTACCTCCAATAATCCATCCTCCTAACCCACTCTAAACTACCCCTCCTTTATTTCCCTCTCCTATCTTTTCCCATTTTCTTTTAACGTCCAGTTCTTTTAATCTTTTCTTATCTACTAATCCTCCTCCTTTATTACCTTATCCTATCTTTTCTTTTCACCTCTCCTCTCGAAAAAAAATATATTTTCCGAATTGAACTCTATACTATACTAGCTGACTACCCGGCTTAGCCCGGTTGGTTTAGGATGTTTACTTTTAAGATTAGTATCACCAGTTAGTTATGTTAAAGTGAATTTTTATAGAATTCCTTTCTGGGATATGGATTTTTACCATCTATTATAGAGTTTTAGAGTTATTTAGATGTGTTTGATTTCAAGTTTTAAATGATTTCATTTTTGGGTAAAATTTTATCCTTGTGGAAGCTCGAATTGATTGGGAAGTATTTGATCCTTTCAAAAATATAGTAAGTGATAACTTCATGTATTTATCAGTCACGGTATAGATATGATCTACACGATTTCAACTGTCATTGAGACTCTCATCAATCAGCCTTGAGACCCCAAACGCAGTGGATTCACCACTAATCTCGGTCATTTTATACTATACACTACAAAACCCCTTTCAGTGCACCGTCCTAATGGAGGCTGAACGTCGACTTAAACGATATTCAGGGAGTCACAACAATGAATTCGACATTAATATCGGTTATTTTCTATTACTTTTAAATTTTTGACGGTTATTTTTACATTCATTTTCACCCCTTCTCAACCTCCATCCAGCGTGTCACAGTTCAACTCAGCGACCCCGTAAACATTAATATCAGTCATTTTCGTTTATTTTTATATTTCACCACCTCCACGAGGAGTGCTACTGGTGTTTTACCCAATATTTTTTTTCAGATAGTAAGTCATATGTGTACCAATTTTGTATGAGGGCTATGTTGGAAGAAACATACACAGAACGACGCCCGGAGTATCAATTTTCGCCTCACTACTCCACACTATTTTCGATTATTTTTACATCTCAGCCCTTCCCACCCCACCCCTAGCGTGCTAGGTCTACCATACCTCCTCGCAGTTTGTCTCACGAAAGTAAGTCATAAATGTACCAAGTTTAGCTGAAATCTCTCCCGTAGTTCAGAAAACTATGGATTTAACACTAATATCGGTCGTTTTTAGTTATAATTATATTTCGCCCCCTTCCCTAGGGCTTCTAGGGGTGTCTTGCCCCTGCAGTATTTTTTACAGATAGTGTGAATTTATTAAATAAATTTAGTATTGTTCCAAGTTTAGTTGACACTATGCTGGAACATGCATACAAACACCCAAAATCTCGCTCATTTGCACATTTTCTTTTCTTCACCCCTTCTCACAACCCTGCTTACTTGGGCTCAACTTGGACTTAAACGACATCCGGAGTGTCACTATTCATTTCATCCATCCCGAAAAGTATGGATTTGACACTATTTTCGATTAATTTTATGTCTCACTCACCCCCCCCCCCCCAAGGTCGCTGAACTCACTTCAATAGGGAACACTACGAAATTCTTATCTCTTAATGCTCGAACATGGACTTTTAAAAATCTGGAGTGTCACTATACATCTCAGCGACGCCGAACACTATAGATTCGTCACTATTTCCGATTAATTTGATATCTCATTACCCCTCGCCCCCCATCCCAAAGGGTGATGAACTTTGAATTTAAAAAATTCCGGAGTGCCACTATTCATCTCAGTGACCCCGAAAACTATGGATTCGACTTATATTTTCCATTACTATAATTATTATATCTCACTCCCGTCTCGTCCTCCCCCCCCCCCCCCCACTTAGGGTGCTGAATATGTACTTTAAAAAATTCGGAGTGTCACTGTTCATCTCAGCGATCCCGAAAACTATGGATTCGATACTATTTCCGATTAGTTTTATATCTCACTCTCCCCTCGTCCCTCACCCCTCACCCCAAAGGGTGATGAACTTGGACTTTAAAAAATTCGGAGCGTCACTATACATTTCAGCGACCCCGAAAATTGTGGATTTGGCACTATTACCGATTATTTTGATATCTCATTACCCCTCGCCCCCCCCCTAAAGGGTGATGAACTTGGACTTTCAAAAATTCCGGAGTGTCACTATTCATCTCAGTGACCCCGAAACTATGGATTCGAATTCTATTATTAATATGTTTATATCTCCCTCTCCCTCGCCGCCCCCCCCCCTCGAAGGGTGCTGAATATGGACTTAAAAACTCGAAGGGTGCTGAATATGGACTTTAAAAAATCCCGAGTGTCACTACTGTTCTCAGCGACCCCTTAAACTATGGATTCGACATTATTTCCGATTATTTTTATATATCATTCCCCCCTCGTCCCTACCACCCGAAAGGGTGATGAACTTGGACTTCAACAAATTCCAGAGTATCACTATTCATCTCAGCCACCCTGAAAATTATGAATTCGGCTCTATTTTATATTATTATTATTATTATTATTATTATTATTATTATTATTATTATTATTATTATTATTATTATTATTATTATTTCTCACTCCCCTTCGCTCCCGCCCCGAAGGGGACTGAAATTGGACTTTAAAATCCGGAATGTCACTATTTATCTCAGCGACCCCGAAAACTATTAATTCAACACTATTTTCGATTATTTTTTTAACTCGTCCCCCAAGGCCCCCCCTTTAAGGGTGTTTGTGGTGTCTTTCCCCCACGAGGTTTTTTTTCCCTGATACTAAGTCATAAGTGTACCAAGTTTGGTTGAAATCGCTCGAGTGGTATAGGAGGAGATGCAATACATACGTACCTACATACCTACCTATAGACCTATAGATTACATAGACTCGCCTTTGCTCGTTGGGATCCCCCAGTTGCTCTTCGTTAGGACGGGGGTGATAACTCTTGTCATTCCATTGTTGATATTCTATATTTTTAAAAGTTTCTTAAATATTTTACACGTCTAATACATAGCTACATTCTTCAAAATGGACAGACCTATCAATGTTGGTACTATGACATGAAAGTACATCTCGATCACGGCATGTTGGATTGCTATTTCAAAATAACAGGCATAAAAATGCACCTCCTATCAAGAAAGGTACTTTGTAAGTCAATGCGGAGTGTTTTCATCCTCCTATATACAGCAAATATTATCCTCATCACGACGTGCAGGTCGCCTACGGGTGTCAAATCACAAGACCTGCACGTGGCGAGCCGAACATGTCCTCGGGCACTCCCGGCACTAAAAACCATACGCCATTTCATTTAGCGGACTATCATGGTATAACGTAAGCTGCTGTCGCCTAGCAACAATCTGTCCATCAAGTCGATCCAATCTTGGTGCGGCTTTGCAATTTAATAAAATTACATACAATTACTCATAATAATAAAACTACCTTACCGATTTCGTTCAAACCACTTCATAATCCCTTTCAGATGAAATAAGAACAAATTGTGAAAATTTCAGCGAAATCGGTCCAGTAGTTTTTGAGTCTATTAACGTCAAATATGCCAACATCCAATTTTATATATTATATTATATTATATTATATTATATTATATTATATTATATTATATTATATTATATTATATTATATTATATTATATTATATTATATTATATTATATTATATTATATTATATTATATAAGTAGGTACTTAGCCAAACAATGCAACAGAGGGAACTGGTGTGGTAGAAGAGTACAGTGTCATCAAAATAAAGCAAAATAGAACACATACTGTATAACTGGAAATAGTCGTGAACAGTGATAGTGAAAGTTCAATGAGTGCAGAGAATAACAGATATACTCCGGTTAGGTGAAAGGAACAACAGTACCTGGCTGAACTAGATAAATGGTGTTGACGAAGTCTTGGAGCCTAGTCACATTTCTAGATTCCAGTATTGTACTCTATTTGCCTAAGCTGCTTCAAGTCTGGTTGGTGACTACTTAAGGCAGCTCGATCAAGTTCGCTTAAATGTTCATCCCTTAAAACGCCTCGATGCTTAGATTTAATAAATTTAAGAGATGAGTACATTGCCTCACATCACACGAATAAGTTGTCCAAAAATGCAGATAAGTCTCTGAGCACATTCGTCCAAAGTTAGACTAAAGACTGAGCAGTTACTTCAATATATTTGTAAATTATTTTCTACATCAGCACTAACAACAGAAATTAGTCTTTCAATTGTATGCATAGATGCAGGCATTTGGTGAACCATTTTGTGTAACTTTTTGTTTTCAGTAGCACTCCAGCTGAGGTTGTATGATGCTGTAGTACCATTTAATGATGGAAACGTTGGCAGGGCTAGAGTGCTGCAGAAGTTTAACATTCAGCCAGGATAAAACACAAGCTGCAATTTGAAAGAGTTGGATGGAATATGCTCAAAGAAAGCAGACTTGTTGATGAAAGAGATGACAAATACAGCCAAAAGAAAGAAGAGTAACCTAACAGTAACCAACGAGGACAAAATTAATCCAGAGTACGTGACAGGAAACTGTAAGAATTGTCTTAAGTGAAAAATTGCGTTGTAATACTTGGGCATCGTTTTCCTCAGTTATATTTTGTTCTTTGGTACCATTTTCAAAAAAGCTTCTAATCGTCTAACTCGAAGCCATTTGACAATAAGGTCATGGTCGAGACCGTTAACTTTTCAGCCAGCCTTCGCACAAAAGAATTACAAAGAAATGTGAGAATGTTTTTCTGCATATCAACATGACCCTGATTAAGAGTAATAAGAAGGAATCTTTCTGTAAGTAATACCTAAAATAATTAGAATTGTGTTTGGCACATTTGTTGGTAAAAATTTGCATATCCTAAAAATGCATACTAAAAAGGTATTTGGTTTCAGCTAATAATCCTTCCTATTATAGATATAATCTTTCTCGCCTTAAAAGCGTTTTTGATCTTTTTTTTTCATTTTTGGAGCATTTCAGTTGAATTTTGTTCAGATATCCGTGCAAGGGAATGCAAGAGAACTAGAGGTTATTATGGGTCGACTGGTAAGTGTGGTCTTGAGATCAACAGTGCCAAGACAAAAGTCATGGCTGTGGACAGAACGAACAACAACAATATCAATATATGAAGAAAGTGGCTGGACTTAAGGTAGTAGAAATATTCGACTACCCGGAAGCCTTATACTAAAACAAAACCGGGAACAGCTCAGAAGAGATAACGAGACACCTTGCGATGGCTCGCACAGCGATATAGAAAGATAGGACTAACACCAAGAGCAAAACACTTAGGGAGAACAATGTTCTGATATTTTTAATCGCCTCGTATACTGCTGAGACACGAATCATTAAGACAGCTGACAAGAAGAAGGTATAAGCGTTTAATATGTGGATCCATCATCGAGTTCTACAAACATCTTGGTCGCAACGTCGGACTAATAATTCGGTTTTCGGAGAGCTTCGAGTGAAGGACTGGCTCATAATGAAGCTCAACAGAGCCTTCCTGAAATTCTGTGGCCACATTTCGAGTAGAACGGAAGCCTTGGAGAAGGTAGGAGAAGGAAAGGTTCCAGGAAAAAGACTCCAAAGAAGAACACCTGGAAGATGTACTGACCAGACGATGCTTGTTGAGAAATCCATGTACGCACTACAGCAGGATCAAAGAGCATGGCGAGAAATCGTCATAACTGGTGACGTATTACCACACCAAGTCAAAGGTATACAGGACAGGTAAAGAGAGATCCATGATGCTTCATTTTAGTTTCATTGATTTTTCATATTTTCTCTGCACATTTCTGCCACCAATACTCATGTTAACACACATTTTAATATGTTTCTACACATTCAATATTTTTACGGTATTGTTCACCCCTCTGCAATGGACCAGTCCAATCAACTCTTCAATAAATATTCGCAATAGTCAAGATTCTGTCTGGAGAACATTTCTCACTCGAGGCAGGATATTGATTCAGTGACCAGCGATGTTGTGTATTTCAAGTATGCCCCTGCTGTTTCAGTTGAGGTGGACAGCACATCTATGTACGCTCGTGATTACAAGAATTCCGGGTGGAAAGGAGAACAGGTAACGTTTGGACGTAGATTTTAGCCAATCCTGAGGATGTACGAGAAGTAATCGAGGCAACGTCACATGTGTTCGTCTTCCAGCAGGTGTGGCTTGTGACGATACGCACTCAGAGGCCACTCCCAACTCCATTTTCTCGGGAACTGATTAAGATGTTTCTATGGTTAAACATTCTGGCTATACTGGCTTCTCCTAATCAAAGAAAATAATTCATTAACTCTAATGTAATTATGAAGAGATGTGCTCGATGTAAACGCGCCCCAATACGTATGGCATTTAAGTGTTTGATCAGCGCTGGCATGAACTCCATAGGAACGGTTTTTCACACACACTTGCGTCTCTGATTATCACAATCATTTAGTGCCAGGTTATTTTTACCTTGGATGTTGAGGATAAAATATGATATTAATAATACACCCTATGGGAAATAAACTCAGCAGTTATTTAAAATTCAACTGCTTTATAAAGGTAGAGAAATGGTCATAATAAGAAGGAATATTGTTATAGCACATGGCAGTTTGAGAAAATAAAAGAAAAAAGAATAGAAAAGAAAAGAAAAGACCTACTTTAGCTCGTTTTCCCCTGTGAATAACTTATGGACCTGTAATGTTTTTACGGCAATACAGAATAGCACACAGCACCTCGACCCATTCGAATACTGATCATGATCAGGCTCGCATAAATACGAATATATCATGCAATTCAGTGTTTCGGAACTGCTAACACAATGTAGTTACAAACAGACGTTAAAAAACGTTAGTAGTCGGCGACTATTATAAGTTTTCAGTGCTTTTACTCTACGGTCTTACTAGAATACACAGTTTGGTTTTAGATAAGAACATTCCAGGAAGAGGGCACGGATGCCCTTTAAACTCGCAGAAAATCGGGGAAACTTGAGAAGGCGACTAGAGGGCAAGACAGCTCTTTTAGAAGCCAGAAATGAAAATCCTTTCCTATTAACAAAGTAATGAAGAACCATTTAGTTCCCGTTTTCCCTTATTAGTTTCCTCTAATCATTTGAATGGCTAGAAAATTATTATTTTTGTGGAAAACTAGTGCACTGTTTAAGATTATACTCCACTTTTCATTTTATACAAATACAATTATTTTCATGTGCAGGAAGCGTTCATAGTATTTACTTTTTCTTAAAAAAATGCACTCCTTTGTTTCTTTAAGGCATTTTACTATGATATTATGAGAATATCTTATTTTTATTTGATGATGATGCTTGTTGTTTTAAGGGGCCTAACATCGAAGGTCATCGGCCCCTATTTTTATTTATTACTAGCAAATGTATCCGTGCTTCGCTACGGTATTCTACATTGTATACGAATTTCTACGAAAATTCCTGTACCCACGTTGAGTGAGATTTTATTAAATGGCATGTCTCTTAGCGTTATCGAAGAAACGCCATGGGGAGGACCTCATACGTTCTTTCCCGTGTAAGGTGCAGGTTGTGGAGTTCTGATGATAACGGCAGGCTCACTTGCCTACTGCCATTCACAATCGAGTTAGGAAGTTTCATTATAATGGCAGGCCCCTTTGCATACTGCCGGTCACAATCGATTTGGGGAGTTTTCGTTACAATGCCAGACCCCCTTTCCTACTTCCGGACACATTCCAGTTGAGGATCTTTCATTATAACGGCAGGCACCATCCGTATTGCCAGTCAAAATTGACTTATGCTGTTATCAATACAACAACAGGCCCCTCTTCCAAATGCCAGCCAGCTTACTGCCAGTTACTCTCGAGTTGGTGAGTTTTGTTTATAATACCAGGCCACTTTGCTTAATGCCATCCACATTTTAAACGGATGAATTTGCTATTAATGGCGGGCACTCATGCCAATTACGAGATACAATCGGGTAGAGGAGATTTGAACAAAATTTGCATGCTCCCTTGCCTTCTGTTAGTCAATCGGAAAAGAGAATTATTCATTAAAATGGTAGGCCCTCCGTACTAATGCCAGTTACACAGGAGCTAGAGAAGGACCCCATTCCTACTGCCAGTCAAAGTAGATGTGGGGAGAATTGATTACAACAGGAGACAATCACCATCGATTTATAAATTATGAATAATAATGACCGACACATTCTTTCTAAATAACTACAAATCGACTTCAATGAGTAAAGCGATATTCGAAGGTATATGCACGTTTACAATATAGCAGACATTCATTTGCAGATTAAATGCTGCTTAACGGTTCGTCATATCGAAAAAACGGATTGAAAAATCAGGCGCACCTTTTAGCGACGTACATGGTAGATCCTATGACATTTTCTCCTGTCTCCTCTATTTATGAGTTCGATTGAGTTGGCTTGAATGGGGTGAAATTTCGGTGCGTTTTTAACACTTTATATTATTTTTCGCATATTTATGTGGAAGCTAGAATCATTAGATTTGGCTCTCATATGGCCATGGGTCGTGTCAATGTGCGCGCCAAATTCGAAGACAACCGGGCGAGATGACCGTGCGGTTAGGGGCGCACAGCTGTGAGCTTGCATACAGGAGATATTGGGTTCGAATCCCACTGCCGGCAACCCTGAGGATGGTTTTCCGTGGTTTCCCATTTCAGAACAGGCAAATGCTGGGGCTGTACCTTAATTAAGGCCACGGCCGCTTCCTTCCAACTCCTAGCCCTTTCCAATCCTATCGTCGCCATAAGACCTATCTGTGTCGGTGCGACGTAAAGCCACTAGCAAAAAAAAATTCGATGACTCTATTTTTCCTTGAAGTGCGTCAAACTATAAAATATACGTGCAAAAATCACAAAATTTACGTACAATCCAGAAATACAGCCAAACCTAACGTATAAAGGAGAGAGACACGACAAAAAGTCAGTGGAACAAAGTTGTAGATCACTCCAAATTGAACTGAGGCTGTGCTATCCGTTTTGTGATACGACTTACCGTTTAGCCACCGAATACCTCGAAAGGAAGGTCTGTACCGTCATTAAAATTGCCTCCAAATTTCGATATTTTTCGGGGGTAAAAAGTGAACATTTTAAATGACTTGGAATGTTTCCGTCGGTTACATGCTAAAAGCTATAATTTCGTCAAATTTCAATTTTGTAGCTCGTTTGGCAGAATGTGCCGCCATCTTGATTTGAAGGAAGGGGATAAAATTTAGGAATTTATTGAAAGTTTTTAAGCCCACGAAACCTATAGGTTATCGCTTTCGATAAAATATTGAAGCCCCCCAGCGTGCCCCCCTCGGGGAATTTTGAGAACTTTCGATTATTTCTAGGAATCCTGAAGTCATCAGCTTCTCTGGTACCACGTTATAAGTGTCTGAGATGCCTGGAAGTGCCTCACTAATTCACGTCTAATTTCATTCTATACCTATATATATGTGTGTGTGTAAATAATTATATAGATCGCTCCAAACCGACTTGCTTTTATATGTATAGATGACAGATAAGCATGGGCACGTTTGTAAGTGCAGACCTTCATTTCGAGATTTTCGGCTCCTAAACGGTAGACTACATCATATCGACTAACGGTTTGCGCCATGAAACGCTCCTTTTATCGTTCTACTTAATATTTGGTCCTAAAACATTTTCTCCTATTACCCATATTTATGGGTTCGATTGAGTTAGAAAGTTTGAATGGGGTGAAATTTGGGTACTTCTTTAACACTTTACATTGAAAAATGAAAATGAAAATCCACAGCCTGTTTCCAGTCATTCGACCGGGTCAGGAATTAAATGAATGAAGCCCCCCATCTAGCGGCGAGGATGGAAATTGTGCCAGCTGCCGAAGCCTGTCGCACTCCTCTGGGGCAATGATTAATGAATGACAGATGAAATGAAATGATATTGGAGAGTGTTGCTGGAATGAAATATGACAGGGAAAACCGGAGTACCCGGAGAAAAACCTGCCCTGCCTCCGCTTTGTCCAGCACAAATCTCACATGGAGTGACCGGGATTTGAACCACGGAACCCAGCGGTGAGAGGCCGGCACGCTGCCGCCTGAGCCACGGAGGCTCTCAACACTTTACATTATTTTTCGTATTCTTACGTGGAAGCTAGAATCATAAAATTTGGTTCGCATATGGTCATCGGTCGTGTAAATGTGCGTGCCAAATTCTATGGCTCTATCATTCCTATACGTGTGTCAAACTACAAAATTACGTGCGAAAATTATAAAATGTTCGTACAATCAAGAAATACAGCCAAATCTAACGTATAAGGGAGAAAGATACGACAAAACGTCATAGGACCAAAGCTGTAGATCACTCCAAATTGAACTGAGGCTGCGCCATCCGTTTTGTGATACGATTTGCTGTTTAAACACCAAATACCTCGAAAGGAAGGTCTACATTAAAATTGCCTCCAAATTTCGATATTTTTGGGGGGTAAAATGTGAAATATTTAAACAACTTAAAATTTTTCCGTCAGTTACAGGCTAAAAGTTATGATTTCCCTAATTTTCAATTCTCTATCTCGTCTGGGAGATTGTGCCGCCATCTGGATTTGGGGGTGAAGAGGGGTAAAAAGTAGATATTTCCTGAAAGATTTTAAGCCCATGAAACCTCTAGGTTACCGCTTTGGATAAATATATACGATTGCTTTCTTATGCTGAGCCCAAAATTTGAAGTCCCCTAGCGTGCCGCCCTCAGGGAATTTTGAGAATGTTCTATTTTTTCTAGGAATCCTGAGGTCATAGCTTCTCTGATACCAAGTTGTAAGTTTATGAGTTGCCTGGAAGTGCCTCATTAATTCATGTCTATTTTCATTTTTATACCTTCATATATATAATTATATAGATCGCTCCAAACCGACTTGCTTTTATATACGGTATATATACATGAAAAATGTGCATGGGTACGTTTGTAAGTGCAGACCTTCATTTCGAGATTTACGGCTCCTAAACCTTGCATCATATCGAATAACTGTTTACGCCACGAGACGCCCCTTTTATCGTTCTAAATATTTGGTCATAAAGCACCTTCTCCCATCTCCCATATTTATGGGTTCGATTGAGTTGGAAAGTTTGAATGGGGTGAAACTGGGTACATTTTTAACACTTTACATTATTTTTCGCATACTTACCTGGAAGCTAGAATCATAAAATTTGGTTCGCAAATGGCCATCGGTCGTGTCAATGTGCGTGCCATATTCGGTGATTTTATCATTCCTATACGTGTGTCAAACTACAAAATTACGTGCGAAAATTATAAATGTTCATACAATCAAGAAATACAGCCAAATCTAACGTATAAGGGAGAAAGATACGACAAAACGTCATAGGACCAAAGTTGTAGATCACTCCAAATTGAACGGAGAGTGTGCCATCCGTTTTGTGATGCGGATTACCGTTTAGCCACCAAATACCTCGAAAGGAAGGTCTGCACCGTCATTGAAATTGCCTCAAAATTACGATATTTTTCTGAGGTAAATGCGAAATATTTAAACAATTTGGTATTTTTCGTCAGTTACAGGCTAAAAGTTATAATTTCTCAAAATTTAAATTTTCTAGCACGTCTGGCAGATTGTGCCGCCATCTTGATTTGGGGGGAGGGAGGTAAAATTAGGAATTTCCTGGACGTTTTTAAGCCCACGAAACCTATAGGTTATCGCTTTGGATAAATATATACGACTGTGTTCTTGTGCTGAGCCCAAAATGTAAAGCTTCCCCCTCCCCCCTCAGAGAATTTAGAGAATTTAGAGAATTTTCGATTTTTCTAGGGATCCTGTTGTCATCAGCTTCTCTGGTACCAAGTTGTAAGTTTCTGAGATGCCTGGAAGTGCCTCATTAATTCATGTTTATTTTCATTTTTATACCTTGCTAGATAGATAGATAGATAGATCGCTCCAAACCAACTTGCTTTTATATATACAGACAACTCACCAATCATTATTCCTTCCATTTAATGTGATTTTTTTTTTCATTTATTGTCTTTTAAATGTAAGCATTGTCTCTGTCTTTCAGTTTATACGTCATTTTATCCCATTAATTTCCCTCCCATTTCCCATAATTATATTAAGAAAAAGCATGGTATAATATTTCATTAAAAGAGTGTGTCTTTAAATCAAACACTAATCGCCTTACTAAATTCTTAGTGAAGGTCACCTTCCTTCATCTTAATTGCTTGCGTTCAGATTTTATATCCGTGCATAGTTTACTGCAAAATACTGTATATCAGTTCTTCATTTGACAGTGCTTGTAAAGTTATTACTGTAGAGTAAATTAATTGATCCTATATTGACGAAAATAAGGGCCATGTTTTCTTACAATGGTCGGACGCAATAAGGTCAAGGTCGAGACCGCTAACATTTCAGCCAGCCTTCACACAAAAGAATTACAAAGAAATAGAAGAATTTGACCCTCAATGAATTGACGTACGAGCCCGTGTGGCTCCTCCCTTCATTCCCCTCTTTACCGCATATTCAAGGTCGAGACAGGGGGCGTGTGGGCAGGCGGGAAAGCGAGTACCTTCCCCTCTGTGGGTGTTTGGTTCATGTTAGATCTCCCGTCATTCGCTGTCCCCAACTTCCCCCGCTCTTCAGGTGTGTCCATGAGTTATGCTTCCGCATGAATCTGACGAATGAAAGAAAGAGTGTAAGCTGGTTTCTGGGCGGTTCTGAGGACTGTACTGATTCTTTGCCTGAAATGAATATTATTGGCCCGAGATTTAAATGAACACTACCGGGCGAGTTGGCCGTGCGGTTAGGGGCGCGCAGCTGTAAGGATGCATCTGGAAGATAGTGGGTTTGAACCCCACTGCCAGCAGTCCTGAAGATGGTTTTCCGTGGGTTCCCATTTTCACACCAGGCAAATGCTGACGCTGTACCTTAAGGTCACGACCGCTTCCTTCCCATTCCTTGGCCTTTCCTATCCCATCGTCGCCAAAAGACCTATCTATATCGGCGCGACATAAAGCCACTTCTTTAACAAAAGAAAAACACTAGTATTCTGTATACGGCTCCGTTACCGGGCGAGTTGGCCGTGCGCGTAGAGGCGCGCGGCTGTGAGCTTGCATCCGGGAGATAGTAGGTTCGAATCCCACTATCGGCAGCCCTGAAGATGGTTTTCCGTGGTTTCCCATTTTCACACCAGGCAAATGCTGGGGCTGTACCTTAATTAAGGCCACGGCCGCTTCCTTCCAACTCCTAGGCCTTTCCTATCCCATCGTCGCCATAAGACCTATCTGTGTCGGTGCGACGTAAAGCCCCTAGCAAAAAAAAAAAAACGGCTCCGTTAGCTGACAGTTCACTGTATACAAGGGGCGGTGCGTGGTATTGATGCGGTGTTGGACAACTCCCAATAATTTTACACTCCATGTGTAGTCTTTTCTTCTAATTTTTTTAATGATATTTGTTCGTGGCGTCGACCTCTGTAGATCTTTTGCCACTACTTTCACTATATGATATGAACCTACGTGTAAGTGGAATTGTTGAATTGTAGAATGTGAGGAAAGGAACGTTAAGGACGACACAAACACCCAGTCCCCAGGCCAGGAATATTAATCATTTACAATTAAAAACCACTGATCCGACTGGGAATCAAACCCGGGGCCGCCGGGTGACAGGTGGACGCATTGCCCCCTACACCGCGGGCCCGGACATTTTGTTAGTTTAATAAACCTAACATATATTCTAGAATATGCTAAAATCAACCACTTTTTTGGTCGTTCACTGTAATAATGCTTCGTAATGGACCAATAATCGCTGCCGGCAAACTCAGGGGGTTTGCGTTCCTACAGCAGTTCGCAAACGGACAGCGTGGCGCAATGTAGTTTCAGCAGGGACGAGCCTAAGCCTGCATAGTATTGTATCAGGTAGCACGCCCGCCAGTATCGGTCTTAGGAGTTGCACGAGACCAGCTAGTCACCTATTGAGAAACAATTCCAAATCTCCCCGTTAGATTGCGCCACTCTGAGGAGATCATTCTTGCTTTACGTCGCCCCGACGCCGATAGGTCTTAGGGCGACGATGAGATAGGAAGGGGCCAGGAGTGGGAAGAAAGCGACCGTGGCCTTAATTAAGTCACAGCCCCAGTAGTTGCCTGGTGTGAAAATGGGAAACCACGGAAAACCATGTTCAGAGCTGCCGACAGTGGGATTCGAATCCACTATCACCCGAATGCAAGCTCACAGCTATGCGACCATAACTGCACGGCCAACTCACTCGGTAATTTATTTTCCACGCCGTACCAGACCACTCACAATATTACCGACATTTTTCTTCAATGAAAATCAGGAGGACAAATTTTCAATTCAAGTGAGGCAAAAATAACTGTAGTTACACTCTATACATAATTAGCGTTTTATTCCCTGTGTTAGAATTAGCGGATAGTTTTCAGTTTTAACAGGAATGTAGTTCATTACTTAACGATAATAGAGTTTCTTCTTCTTTCCGTAAGCTTCTCATACAAAAATGTGACATAGAAATTTTTAGTGCCACGTCCAGTTTCAGATGCCACCAGCCGTCACTGTTGTATGCTGCAATTTATCATTTGCTATGACTTGTCGCTTCAGTAAACTTCCTCTGTTACTGTTAGCATCCTCGTCTTTTCACAGAAGCTGCAGTTGGTGTTTACACCATAACGTTATTGGTGTATGAAAGTCTTACACACTGCAACTCAGTAAATGAAAAGAAAAAAATAAGTACTGTAACTACTAACTAGGACTAATTACTGGAAACTACTTACGTTAAAATAATATTTATGCAACAATTTAGATAAAATTTAGTAAATAATGTAGTATACACTCTATACTACACAATCTTCTACGTTCTTACTTGAATTCAGTTATAAGTATGACCCTAATTAATTATTATTCTTCTTTATCTGTTTACCCTCCAGGGTCGGTTTTTCCATCGGACTCGGCGAGGGATCCCACCTCTACCGCCTCATTGGCAGTGTCCTGGAGCTTCAGACTCTGAGTCGAGAGATACAACTGGGGAGGATGACCAGTACCTCGCCCAAGCGGCCTCAGCTGCTATGCTGAACAGGGGCCTTGCGGGGGGATGGGAAGATTGGAAGGGATAGACAAGGAAGAGGGAAGGAAGCGGCCGCGGCCTTAAGTTAGGTACTGTAACCTGACAAACCCCGGTCAGATATTATTATTATTATTGTCATTATTATTATTATTATTATTATTATTATTATTATTATTATTATTATTTATTCATGTGTATATTTCATTTATGTGTGTATTTAGCCGTCGCGGCTTAGTAACTCTTTTTGGAACTCTCGTTATTATGGATACTCTCTATATTTTATTTGGGGCTAGTGTGTTTCGATCACTCAGTTTATCTCCCGGTTGTGTACGTGACGAGTCTCCGAGCGGAGGTTTACGTGTTGACGGAGCTGAGGTGGAAAATTCCAGGAACTGGGCTATTTTAAGATGCTGTTGTGTTGGCTTGGGCTAGTGTGGTGCAAGCACGCGTCGGCAGTTGGAAGTTGCAGCTTGCAGTGTGCAGAGGTGATACTGGTGGTAATCTGAGAGGTGTTTTGTACGAGTTGTGAGGAAGATGTCCCATGCCATGTTGGGAGTTCGAGATCTGCTGTTGAAGGAACCAGGGAGAAAGATGCTGGAGTGTAACAACATTCTATGGTTATGAATGTTAGCCATATATAATTCTACGGAGAGTCTACGTAAGGTAACGTGTTGGGCCTTTTCAAACTATACCAACGCCATCAGCAAAGTGGAGTCCATTCTTGAAAAATGAGTCATGACTGCGTGTGAATATTTTGCGTTGCGGAATAAACTGAGTACCAGTTATTGAGAGAGAGTTATTTCATAAATTAAGACATTTATTATTTATATCAATATTCTCTTTATTTTGTTATATATGTTCAAGGGTGTATCACGACGAGCTCTGCTCGGATTTCTAGGTAAATACAGGTTTAATTGACTAAGTAAATTGTATGAGATTAATATATATTCTGTTTAATTTCTATGGGTGGGGGAAATTACTAGATGGACTCCTTTTCCAATATTAATTTTTTAGGTATCAAGTGATTCAGATCTCCTTGTCACAAGGCAACGACCCTGAAGATGAGTTTCAACAGCCGGCAAAGTTTAAGAATTATTTATTTGTATATTTATGGCTCCCAAATTCCATTAGTCATTATTATTTATATTTATATTTAATAGAAAGATTTCAGTACCATCCCGGCATTTGCCTGGAGGAGAAGTGGGAAACCACGGAAAACCACTTCCAGGATGGCTGAGGTGGGAATCGAACCCACCTCTACTCAGTTCACCTCCCGAGGCTGAGTGGACCCCGTTCCAGCCCTCGTACCACTTTTCGAACCCGGGCCTCCGGGGGTGGCAGCTAATCACACTAGCCACTACTCCACAGAGGCGGACCCCTAATTAATTACTAGTCTAAATGATAAAAATATATAGCTGTTGTCCAGCTCCATGGCTAAATGGTTAGCGTGCTGGCCTTTGGTCACAGGAGTCCCGGGTTCGATTCCCGGCAGGGTCGGGAATTTTAACCATCATTGGTTAATTTCCCTGGCACGGAGGCTGGATGTATGTGTTGTCTTCATGATCATTTCATCCTCATCACGACGCGCAGGTCGCCTACAGGAGTCAAATCAAAAGACCTGCATCTGGCGAGCCGAACCCGTCCTGGGATCCCCCGGCACTTAAAACCATACGTCATTTCATTTATAGCTGTTAGGTTCTTCAATCTGCCGAAACTAATTTTGAATAAATACATTTATAAACTACTTTAATTATTTTCAATGAAAAACAGGAGGGCAAATTTTCATTTATAAACTATTTATAAAACTACTCCATGTATGTATTCAAAGTTAGTTTCGGCAGACTGAAGAACCGAAAAACAGTTACAAAGTAACTGAGTCGAAAATGAAAAAAAAAAGAAGCTTCAGATATTACAAAATAAATGATAAAAAGATCAGATCTGCTCTTCGTAGTACGTAAATCTAAAATTTCAATTAATTTTGTCACCTTTTATCATTTAGAGCAATTTTGAAGGAATTTTAGGCCATAAATGCCTTATTATCATTTCTAGGTCATCAAAATCTTAGCCCTGTCGGTCATAACAAAATAATGTCAGAATGCTATAAAACTAGTAACAAATAAGGACTTACAAAGAATGTCATGAAGGAATTGATATTTCACTTTTCCTGGCAGTTTCTTGTATAAACATTCAATGCTTTATTTTCATTATTTACTATGTAATTATTTAAATTTCGTGAATATTTGCAAGCACTGTTCTTTATAAACATCATTCAGCAGATAAACTTCGATTTACACTGTACAGCGTTAAAGTGACAAGCCTTCATGCTCAGGCGACAGCGCTTCGGCCTCTCACCGCAGGATTTCAGGTTCAAATCCCGGTCACTCCATGTGTGAGACTTGTGCTGGACAAAGCGGAGGCGGGACAGGTTTTCTCCGGGTACTCCGGTTTTCCTTGGCATCTTTCATTCCAGCAACACTCTCCAATATCATTTCATTTCATTCGTCAGTCATCAATGTCCCAGAGGAGTACGACAAGGCTTCGGCAGCCAGCGCAGTTCCTATCCTCACCGCTAGATGGGTCTTCATTCATTCCATTCCTGACCCGATGGAATGATTTTCATTTTTCACAGCGTTAAAGTAGTAGAATAGTTTAAAGACAAGAGGGAATTCAGACTAACTGGCTGATGTCACTCGATAATGCGACTCGCGCGCCGTAGCCTGTCCATCTCGTCAGCCATGCGCTTACAGTTTTGCCTGTCCGCTTGGTACTGAATGCAGTAGCAGTTCTGCTTCTGCTCTAACAGCAGACGTAATATAAGATTCTAAAATAAGCTCATTCTGCACGTCATAGGTTCATATGAGGAACAAAGCGTAGCTATAAGAAACTATCCCGCTGTGCCTGTAATATAGGCTACCCGCAGAGCAGCTTGAAATCTCATCTCACAGAGGCCACTCACCGCTGCGCTTGTACGAACGGTACAGTTGTGAACTATATCCTCTCCATGCCTGGATCTCAGCTTGGGTCTTGTCCAAAAGAGAAATTCAAATTCTAGGCAGCGAGAGAGGAAGTTAATTGATGATCATTTACGTGTGTTCCAGAAAGGGGAGGAAACGAATCAGTGTGCAATTCTACTTCTTCTTTTTGGTCGGAGCGGTAGAATACGTCCATGTATCCCCTGCCTATCGCAAGAGGTGACTAAAGGTAATCCTCAGGGTTTGGCGACCACGGGTCCCCAAGCCGAGTATACCATTGTTTCTATTTCCTTGTGCCTAGTTCTTCAGTTTCTATTTCCTATCAGGCCTCTCCTGGTCAATTCCTCCTCTCTTCTGACCCCAACGGTATTAGGTTTTTTTATAATTTCTTTGTATCTAACATTGGCAGACAGAAAAACGTCAGTTGGTTTCATAGTTATTCAGTCTTTATCCAGACATTTATGCATCAAAAGAACTGAGTGTGTCTCTCCTACCATTGCTAACATATCAGTGTTCTTGATGTGTGTGCATTACATTATTATCTTCAAGACGACTTGAAGGAAAGTTCGCTTACTAACTGCACGAATCGACTATCGAATACTCTCATATCACAGTCACAATGGTTTATCGTAGATAACAAACAAAATATACAATGGTGAAGGTATAACAAAACATATATACCACAACCATGAAACACGATATAGCACCGCAACAAATATTGGTGTTTTGTTTTTTTTTTGTTTTTGTTTTTTTTTTGCACCGACACAGATATGTCTTATGGCGACGATGGGACAGAAAAGGGCTAGGATTGAGAAGGAAGCGGCCATGGCCTTAATTAAGGTACAGCCCCGGCATTTGTCTGATGTGAAAATGGGAAATACCAAGCTTGATAGCTGCAGTCCCTTAAGTGCGGCTAGTATCCAGTATTCGGGAGATAATAGGTTCGAACCCTACTGTCGGCAGCCCTGAAAATGGTTTTCCGTGGTTTCCCATTTTCACACCAGGCAAATGCTGGGGCTGTACCTTAATTAAGGCCACGGCCGCTTCCTTCCCATTCCTAGCCCTTTCCTGTCCCATCGTCGCCATAAGACCTATCTGTGTCGGTGCGACGTAAAGCAACTAGCAAAAAATTGGAAACCACGGAAAACCATCTTCAGGGCTGCCAACAGCGGGATTCGAACCCACTATCTCCCGAATACTGGATACTGGCCGCACTTACGCGACTGCAGCTATCGAACTCGGTCCGCAACAAATAGACATAATTTCGATATTAGTCAACATCCGCAATTATAACGTCCAAGAGAGTTAACAGAAAGCAATGGATAGTCTACTGTAAGGATTACACACTACCGAGCAACTGGCCGCGCGGTTTGAGTCACGTAGCTATCAGCTTGCTTTCGGGAGATAGTGGTTTCGAATCCTACTGTCCGGACCACTAAAGCTGGTTTTCCGTGGTTTCCGATTTTCACACCAAGCAAATGTACCTTAATTAACCCCACGGTCGTTTTCTTCCCACTCCTAGCCCGTTCCTATCTCATCGTCACCATAAAACCTATCTGTGTCGGTGCGACGGAAAGCAGATTGTTTTGGATTACTCGCAGAAACAGAACAGTAAAACATTACTGTCAAAAATAAGAGCCGGACGAGACCCAGGAATGAGTGAGATAAATTCCCTCCCAGCATACCTACCGAAAATTATCAGAGTGGATATTCAAACTAAGTAACACAAAACGTTTCTCTAATTGTAGATTAACGGGTGAAGACAGTTCAACGTGAAGAATAAGCTACTGTTTTATTTCAGCCGTACTCCTTTATTTTTCGACATGATTACCGAAATTATTCAAGCATCTGACACAGCGCAAAAATGAGTCATCCTATTCCTTCGTACCGAGCGAGCTGGCGTACGACACCGCAGCCAAGTTTGCATTCAGGAAATAGTTGTTCGAATCCCACCGTCGGCAGCCCTGAATATGGTTTCCCGTGCTTTCCCATTTTCAAGCCAAGCAAATACTGGGGCTGTACCTTAATTAAGGCCATGGCCGCTATCTTCACGATCCTAGTCCTTTCCAATCCTTCCTGCGCCGAGAACCCTCCATGTGTTAGTGCGTAGTTAAACAAGTAGCAATATATACATATACACCAGGCGCCTCGCGAGCGCCGTACTTTCTACTTATAAATGTCCCGCATGCACAAATGATGAATTGGATACATACTAACTGGGGCACTACTGCCAGCAGGCAAATTACGTCAGAATATGAAGTGATAACAACTGGACGGTCGCTCGCAGCATGTTCTTCAGCGCTACCCATCTATTGCAACCCCTTGGATTAGTAAACCTCCTTTACGATCGCATTGTTCTAGGCTGGTGTATGTACTAGTGTACAGCAGGACTACATTTACTGCCTGCATATAGGCAATGGCTAGTGTGTTCAGCAACGACAAATACACAGACATCATTTTTATCTGTAGAGAATCTGGTGAGAATGCAGCCAAAGCTCTAAACAGACGTCTGCCTTCTACAAAGGTATTTCGCCGAATAGTATTAGTTTTCATTTCATGCAAACAACTCTTTTATAGAGTGGAATGTCTGCACGTGTATAAATTAATTTATTAAATTTTCCTTCCTGCACCTTTGGCGTACTTACAAATGCATCCTGTTACGGAACTTGAGCAGTAAAATGACTGCTATTTGTTCCACAACGTCCACAATACAGCACGTTGTAGCACTCCTTCGAAAACAAGCGATTTGGCATCCCATGCATCACTATTGCTTGCGGGGACAATTGTAAGTAAGAAAGTAGACGCTCGCGAACCGCCTGGTATATATTCCCTGGCGATAGAAAGTGGCATCCTGGTCGGTGAATCGTTTCATCACCAGTACACTTCTAAATGATTCAGTGAAACGTGTCCGTTTTTCCTCACCATTTCGTCAATTCAGTTAACGAATTCATCTAATGTTAAAAAGGCAGCCGTTCTACTCTTCGTATTTCGACCCTCTACAAATTCATGGCACCATTTCCGCAGTTATAGGCCAGATATTTTCTCTCCGTACGAAGACTTCGATCTTCCGAGTGGCGCCGACTTTGGGGGGGGGGCATTTTCTACCCCCCCTCCCCCCCCCCCCCGCCCAAAATGATCTTAAGGAAGCAGAGTGCCATTTTGCCCCAATCCCCCACCAACAAAACAAATTCTCCTCATAGATGTTAAGTCTCTCGTCGAGTTCGGTAATCTTTAAGAGCACCGAGTCGAGAATTATAGTGTAACAAGAAACAGTGTAAAAAGAAAGTCCCAAGGTTGGTTTTCTCAGGTCTGCTGCGGGATGGGTTGAACTGCGCTGATGGGGTTATACCCAGAGAGTCCGGTGAGGTCTCACTAATTCGAGCAAGGCATGTTCAGTGGTAGTAGCTTTCCTTTATGTGAGTCTCACAATCATGAGCCATGTCGTACGAAAAATCGAGACTTCCTTTCGAACAGTGTAAAAAGAAAGGTGCCTGTCGAGATGTGTGAACGGCCATTGAAGATTCCCAAACGATATGATTCTGAAGATAATTCTGCAGAGCAGTTTGATTCAGTTGAACAAAGGTTATTAGCATTGATTGATTGATTGATTGATTGATTGATTGATTGATTGATTGATTGAATCCGTTTGCCCTCCAAGATGGTTTTTCCCCGGGCTCAGAGAGGGATCCCACCTTTACAACCTCGCGGGCAGTGTCCTACGTGACACATTTGGTCGGGGATACAACTGGGATGGAAGACCAGTACTCCCAGGCGGCCTCACCTACTATGCTAAACAGAGGCCATGTTGGGAACGGCAAGAATAGAAAGGACAGGCAAGGAATTTACGTCACATCCAGGCATTTGCCTGGAGAAGAAGTGGAAACCACGGAAAACCACTTCGAGGATGGCAGAACTGGGAATCGAACCCCCTCTCTTCAGGTGACCTCCCGAGGCTGAGTGCACCCCATTCCAGACCTCGTACCACTTTTCAAATTTCGTGGCAGAGGCGAGAACCCGAGCCTCCGGAGGTAACAACTAATCACATTAACCACTACAACACAAAGGCGGCTTGACACAATATCGTACAAATTATTACTTGAATTCGAACAGTTTCTACTTGGGAGGGATGCAAACAAAGACAAAATGCAACACATATATACTTGGACAACTTCACCGCAGTCATACGGAGTGGTGACAGAATCGTTACCGCACTTGTCCGCGAACCTCGACCTCAAATAATGATTTACTTCGTACAAAAAAATATAGCTGCGACGAGAGTGGAACTCACATCGTCGACGTTCGCAGATGAGTACGGTGACCACTCAGTCACCACTCCAGATGACTCCGGTGAAACTCTCCAAGTATAGCCTATAGGTGTTGAATTAGATTCAGGGATTCATCTATTTATCGGAAATGATTAGATTGCGGACCTGAAATGTTTAAATAAAATTTGTTCGCCTTTTAGTGTTCTATCACCTCCACTTCGTCCGAAGCCGATCTTGCGTCATGACATTTAACCTCAAGTTTTTTTTTTTTTTTTTTTTTTTTTTTTTTTTTTTTTTTTTTTTTTTTTTTTTTTTCGAAAACAAAAGCGTATTGACCCAAACCCTTATACAAGAGTTACTGTTGAGTGCCCCAAAACAGGCACTACATTGAAGCTCGTTGAAATCCGTCTGACTTCTCCTTGTTAGGGGACATTACCAATCACTTCAAGAAAGTAGTTCATCTTAAGGATGTCCGGCTCAATGGCTAAGTGGTTGCCATTCTGGCCTTTGGTCCAGAGGGTCGCGCTTTCGATTCTCGGCTGGGTCGGGGATTTCAACCTTAATTTGTTAATTTGTATGGCTCGGGGTTTAGGTATGTATGCCGTCTTCATCATTACAAATCATCTTAGGTTAGGTCCGGTCCTCACAGACATGCAGATCGCGTATAGGCCGTCTACTAGCAAAAAATTTGCACGAGGCCTCTTTGGAGGCCATACGCCGTTATTATCTTAAGGATTTGCACTCAGAACTGTTCAAGTTTTAAAAATAGTGATGACCATTCCCGTGACAACTTCAACAGCTGAGAAGTTTTTCTCAGGCCTTAAAGACTTAGGCTTATTCCCGTAGAATTACAGGTCAGTAGAATTCATTGAGCCATCTGCATATAGGCCTACACAAGGAGGCTGCTAATGTGTTAAATCTGGAGAAGGTGGCAGATGATTTTATATCAAGAAATAAGATTAGAAAGCAGGCATTCCTTCAGAGAACTACATTTCCCAATGGAGACTGTTCAAGCGGTACATCTGGTGGTAGAGCTTTTCACATTTCGTATCATTAAATGAACGATATACAGTAATGGGACATTTATTCAGAAAACGCACCTGTATTTATGAAGCAGATTCCACAGTTTCTTACTTGTGATCATTTTGGATAGTTTCGTACATAAGGCACTCCTTCAAAATATCTATTTATTATCAAGTTCTATTTTTCTGTTTACTTCTGAATGTTATTGAAAACTCCATGAATAAGACACGCTCAAAAATGTATTTGAGAAACAAGCTGTATTTTTTTCTATTATTGGTCTATTTTTTTCTGTTTATGAACATTGTTAATATATAGAAATGTATGCATTAATAGTTGTTCATCATTTCACATGCTTGTGTTCATATTAATCATGCCCCCCCGCAATATATATATTACCCTCATACACCTTCGATGGCACTCATAGTATAAAACCTAATTACGATTATCTCAGTATTTGGTCATTAGCTAATTATGTCTCTGAGACATCAAACTCTAACACAACGATAAGAGATAAAATCAGTTGATTCTTACCATGATAAGCAGCCCACTTAAAGCCACGCACAATCATCTTGTAAGGTTCTGATCCCTTGGGCGTATCTGGTCCGTACACTTTGATAAGGATGTACTTGAAAGTTCCTTCAGGATCGATTTCAATAGCTGGGATACTATTGAGCTTCTCTGTGGCCATACTCAGAGTTCGCGAAATACCAACACGGAAACCTGAAAGACACAAATTGTTATGATATAACCATTTGCTTACTTAGTAAGTTACTTGATCACTGCATATATAACAATACATAAAAGGGAGAAAAATGGAAAACTCAGTGTCATTTTGAGTGTCAAATACTGAGGGTTCCGACCGTATTCTAAACATAAGCTCACCGGATAAAAAATTGGTCATCAGTGGAGAAATCATCACAAGCATAATTTAATACCGTGTAACATTGCCTCTGAACTTGATAACCACTTGGATTCGGTTAGGAAGTGAATTCACAAGGTTGTGCAGGTACGTCACATTCAGGTTAAGCCACTCGCCGTGGTTCTGATCAAGGTAGGTAGAGTATATTAGGTACGTCATTCCCGCTCATAGCGCACTCATTGGTTCACCGCGCGTGGCGAACACTGGAGGGCTAGGAGTGCGCGCCTGCATTTGCCTGCATGTAGCATAAATTAGGAAATTAGGAAAAATAAGTTCAATGTGTAATAATTATAAATAAAATGGTACTTTACATACTATCTGCAATCAATCATATAATACTGTAGATAGATAATACAAGAGACTCTGAATAATTGCATCTTAAATGCCAGCTGTAAGAACAATACATACCGAAACACCGAAATAGTTGTTGGTTTAATTGTATTCAGGACTTACGATTTGATGACCTAAGAAGTTGTTGAAAAAGCTGAAGCCGCCCACATCTATCTGATAATTTTTGTTGAGTTGAAGTATTCTAATGAAAGTCCTAGTTCTGACGTAAAGAGAGATAATGTTCTTGTCAAGTTCGGGAAATACTGATGTAATTATAGAAGTCAGTCTGCATCACTCTTTCACATTTATAAATATAATATATAATCAGTTTACCGTACAGGGTTAGTTTTTCCCACGGACTCAGCGAGGGATCCCAACCCTGCCGCCTCAAGGGCAGTGTTCTGGAGCGTGAGACATCTGGTCGGGGATACAACTGGGGAAAAGAACCAGTGCCACGCCCAGGCGGTCTCACCTACTAAACTGAACAAGGACCTTGTGGGAGATGGGAAGATTGGAAGGAATAGGCAAGGATGAGGGAAGGAAGCGGCCGTGGCCCGAGAATCGAATCCCCTCTACCCAGCTGACCTCCCTAGGCTGAGTGGACCCCGTTCCAGCCCTCGTACCACTTTTTCAAATTTCGTGGTAATTGAACCCGGGCCTCCGGGAAGGCAGCTAATCACACCAACCACTACACCACAGAGGTAGCCCCGTGAAAACTGCCAACAGTATCTCTTGCATAACTTGTTGACACTATTCTTTTTTTTCTTTTTTTTTCTTTTTTGCTAGTTGTTTTACGTCGACGATGGAACAGGAAAAGGCTAGGAGTGGGAAGGAAGTGGGTGTGGCCTTAATTAAGGTACAGCCCTAACATTTGCCTAGTGTGAAAATGGGAAACCACAGAAAACCATTTTCGGGGCTGCCGACAGTGGGGTTCGAACCTACTATCTCCCGAATACTGGATACTGGCCGCACTTAAGCGACTGCAGCTATCGAGCTCGGTACACTATTCTTCGGTTGGATGAGTAAGTTCCTTTGAAACGATTGATAACCAGTCGTGAGGCACTTCCTGTGGGAAGGCAAACATTTCACCTTTATCACCTAAGCTGTCATGTACAGAGCGACATTTGAATGCCAGGTAACCTGCAAGATATTTAATGCAATTGCATCCTGGTTTACATCTTCAGTTCGAAATCCTGGCTCAAGTCTTCTATTCTTAACAACTCCGACGCTTCTTCCGGTCCATCTACGGGTCCAGTTGTTGGGTCCCTCAACAATATCTATGCATACCTATAGTAGTTCACTGCTTACGAAATTCAAGAAATCTTCCTCATTATCAGGATAAAAACTACCCGCATCACTCAGCGATAGATTTTCAGCTTCCACTGACACACTGCTAAATAGAGGGATTTCATTACTACCTGTAAGTTCAGAAGTCGAATTCTATTACGAACTCAGAAGGGGACGGACTGCTATCAAAATAACTCCTAGGCCACGGACAGGTGAAAAATAATTCTCCAAGCAGTCTTGGTTTAATCTGGCAGTTAAAATATAAAACATTTTCATGTCTTCAAAAAGTCCCAACAGAAAGTTTACAGAAATTACGAACACCTTCTGAAACGGAAGTCAACTATTCGGTTTACCAACTCTCACTTGTGTAATCACCTGCAAAAAGCAGCTCGCCTGGTGGTCATGATCGTTTGATGATGGTTTGACACCATGGTTAGGTGGTTCGATTTCCGTTGGTCAAAAAAATTGCCACCATCAGAATGTTGACCGGCAGATGTCAAAAGCCTGGATTAAATTCCAAACCTCTTCGCAGTGCTCATACGGAGTGAGGTCATATGACGTTGATGATGGTGATTCGTCCGTCGGATGGGGACATAAAGGTTTGAGCAGCCCCCTTGGTTTTATTCGACAGGGGTAGGCTTCACCCTCACCCTACCTCATTATCATCATCCCATACGTCGCCCATGGGCGTTAAATAGAACGACCTGTATCAGACGAGCCGAACGTGTCTTCGGACACCACCGGCGCTAAAAGCCGTACGATAAATAAATAACAACCTCCAGAAGCGCTTCAGGGTATTTTCCCAACTCCTTAAATTTAAACCGTACCCACTCCTAAGAGGAGTCTTTCCATTTTTAGGCACCCTGGAGTTCAACACGTCGAAGGTGTCATAGACTAGCTCGATGAAGTTGCTTTCGACAACACCGTAGCACAGCAGAAACGGTTTATTCCTTGACTTCTAAGCATACTTCCACGTAGCTGGTCAAATTAATTACGACGTATTAAATATTGTATAAAAAGTATTAGACAAATAGGCCTACCTACTCTGCTGTTTAGTTAGAAACGTTGCTGCTGGTTGAACACGAAGCTATATCACCATGCCAATTTGCAATGGACAGAGACGGGACAGCATCTGCCTGCAAGATTTTTCTCTGAGGTAATCTCAATAGTTCATTTCTCGAATCTCGTTCATAATCCTCTGCACGGAAATGTATGGAACATACTCTAGCATTATCAGGATTAATTTGTCACTTCGCTCACAGCGCAAGACCCCTATTCGTCTGATCCAACGTATTGGAAATCCATGGTTCAAGACACCAGTTGTTTTCGATCCCCATATATACATTGTGTCATAGCACAATTAACTTTATATTTAGAATCCTTACTCATGTGTAACACAACAATCATCAAAATGAGGAAAATGTTATAAAGACTGGGTATCCCAATGTCGACCTATACTGAAAGTGAGCACCGCAACAGCTGCCAACGGAAGCCCTCCACGTGACGTCAGCATAAGGCGATGTTACGCGGGAAGAAAAGCGCCCCCCTGGATCTGATCGCGCGATTCCACCAAATTGGGGAATGATGATGCAGGCTTTTTACCCGCTGTCCCAACATGTCCCACAGATTTTCAATAAGTTTCAAGTCAGGTGAATCCGCAGGCCAATCGAGATGTAATACGGTGGTGGAGTGTTCATAAAACCAGTCACATGTGCGTCCACCCAGATGAACATTGCTGTTGTCATCTTGAAAAATCGGGGTATCAATAGCATATTCATCATGCAGATGTTTATTGAAAGGCAACACCTGATCATCCAGAATATTTAAATAAACATGCTGGTTCTTGTTAGTGGTCACCTTAGTGAGCGGGCCCAGTCCATTATACGAAAAATATCACCGATCGGGCCGATGACCTAGCTGTTAGGCCCCTATAAACAACAAACATCATAATCATCATCATATCAGAGACCCACTTCCGCCTTGAACCTGACATTACACACATCCAGGATGAAATGCTTCATTTGGCCTTCACTGGACTCCAGGACGTGCGTCATTGGAATAAGGCAGAAACATGATTCGTCAGACCACATTACGTTCCGCCAGTCACCTACTGTCCGCGTTCGATGATTTATATTCCATTGAAGACGCGCAGCTTTATGTGCCTGTGTAAGCAATGGCCTAAGCAACTTTAAATGGATCCATTTAAACCTAAGCAACATTTAAACCTAAGCAACTTCTGGCACCGCACACAATGGACATCCTACTCCAACTTTTTACACGATTACATTAAAAAGGAAGCAATCCGGAAACAGAAGGTCATTGACAATAAAATACGTAACCTAATGATTAAACAGAAAAGTCCAGGAAACGCTAAGCACAACAAACTCGCGAATTTTCACCCCAGATTAATTAACAGATCAGACACTACCTTTTCAAAGAATGAAATAAATCTGCTAGAGAAAGGTCTCACATTCAACTGCCAGGAACGTCATAACGAAAACATAAAACAGCTCATCACTGACGTAGAAATTGCTTGCGACAAAATACCCTCTCCACAAAGGGAAATAATTAAAAATGTAGCCACCAACGAAGGCCTAAAAATAATTGCACATGAAAATTCCACTAAACAACCGAATTACGCCACTCAATACTCGGCACTGAAAACAGTTAAGAACAAAATTAAAGACGATAACCTTACCATCACGAAAGCGGATAAAGGTAACACAACAGTCACAATGAAGAAAGACGAATACATAGAAAAACAATAGAATTTATCAACAACAACGGTATTCAAGAATTGCAACGCGACCCTACAAATACATTTCAAAACCAAATAAAGCAAGCTATCAAGGAAACAGACTTAATTTTCACAAAACAAGAAAAAGAAAGCCTTACCATCAAAAATCCTAAACTCCCCACGCTAAGAGCCCTGCCCAAAATACACAAAGAGCTGTGTCCCATTAGACCAATAGTAAATTTTAAAGATGCGCCAAGTTACAATTTAAGCAAACAACTGAACATCATTCTAAAAGAGAAAATTTCACTTAAAGGAGACAGATCAATTGAAAACAGCCTAGAACTAATTAAAGAATTAAATAAACTTAAAATAACAGAGAGTACACGTATGATATCCTTTGACATCACTAACATGTACACCAACATACCAATAGATGAATTCATTAAAATTATCGAAAACCTTCTTAAAGAAAACACCTCTCTACAAGAAACCAAAGAAATTATTAACCTTCTTAGAACAACATTACACCAAAATTGCTTTGCATTTAACGACAAAATCTATTGCCGAAAAGAAGGGTTAGCCATGGGCTCACCGTTATCAGGTATAATAGCAAACATTTTTCTGAATAACTTCGAAAACATCTTCTTAATGGGCCAGCTTTCAAAAGGAATCTTACATTGGAGCAGATTCGTTGATGACGTCATATGCATATATAATAATGACATCACTAATGCAGACCAGTTATTAAACACTCTAAATTCTTTACACAAATCCATCAGCTTCACAATGGAGCCAGAAAATAACAAGAAAATAAACTATTTAGACATCACAATCAACAGGAATAATGACAACCTATCTTACAAAGTATACAGAAAGCCCACTCAGACGTCGCACACTATTGACAACAACTCGAACCACCCATACACACACAAAATAGCAGGACTGAATACAATGATACACAGAGCTATTTCCATACCAATGAGCACAGCGGATTTCAATGAAGAGATGCAAATCATTAAACAAATCGCGAAAGAAAACAACTATCCTCCAGGCACAGTAGATAAACTATTAAATAAACATAAGAAAAGTCGCCGGGAAAACACCACACACGACAAAGAAAACTACGTGGTTCTCAACTATGTTAATAACACATACAAAGTAGCTAACATGTTCAAGAAACAAGGTTTAAAAGTAGCTTTTCGAACGAATAACACACTACAGAGACACTTCAACAGGTGCAACCTAAACAAACAGGACCCTTTCTCAAAGTCAGGAGTATACGAACTCAAGTGCCAAGAACCTAACTGCAACGCCACATACAGAGGTCAAACAAAACGTAATTTCCATACAAGATACAAAGAACACAAAAACGCGATCAGATATAATCGGCATTCAACCTTCGGGGAGCACATCTACGACTGTTCACACCATTTCACAGATATCAACACTGATCTAAAAATTTTACACTTCGAAAATAAAAGTAAATCTTTGAATATAAAAGAAGCAATAGAAATTTACGTCGCAAAAGAAGCTAATGCCAATAACCTGAATGAGCATACACATTTAAATAATTCCCCACTATTCACTCTACTCACATAATATCTGACAATACCTACTCATTAAATTACTTCTATCGTAATAATAATAATAATAATAATAATAATAATAATAATAATAATAATAATAATAATAATAACGTCCCTTATTTTATTCACCTAAAAAATTATTAATTTGCATTCATCCATATTACATAAAGGTACATTTAACATGGAAAAGGTCAATAACATATCTCCCCTCTCCAATGTTGATGGAAGGTAAATTGCTTTTATCATAATAACAGTAATAATTATAACAATAACAACAATAATATTAATAATAATAATAATAATATTAATAATAATAATACCGTTCCTTACATTCTTTTACCTAGAGAAATTATTAATATGCATTCATCCATATTTCATAAAGGTACAATTAACATGAAATATGTCAATAACGTCTTTACCCTCTCGAATGTTGATGGAAATCCACAGCGCTCCAGCCGCTCCACCCTACATCTCCCTCCGCTCTCCACTCTATAGTCTACTCGATTTAATCATCCAATAGGAGAGATCCACATCGCTCTACAAGGCCCCTCCCTTTCCTGCCCTCCCCTCTCCACGCGCAGCGTGACACGCCACAAACTTTCCATGACCACAGTCCTGAAATAGTGTTTGGTGACAACGGACTTAACATCGGCAGTCTAGATAAGTAAGTAAGTTTTTCATTATATTAATAATTGTATATACTTTATTTTTGTCATTACTGTTTCATGTTATCACTAATCTCTCTATCATTGACAAGTTTACGCTACGTAAACAATACTGTACATATATAAGCTTGTTTCTAAGTGATTTGATAGAATCTGAGGATGTTCTTGTAGAACGAAACATGTCATTCTTTGTGTGTTAGTGTGTGTTTTACAGATATGTTTATAGTGTTTTAATTTACATTGTATTTGCTGTGTGTTTGACAGACTGAAAAGCCTTTGTTACACATACAACCAAATCCAGCAACTTCACGTAATTTACGGCCATAGGCACGGCCAAACACGATTGCTCCTTTTTTCCACTCTGTCACATCCTTACATCTACTCGTTCACGTACTCTGTTCGCTAAAAATATCAATGTCTCGCTGATCGCTACTGCCTTATGTTCACGTAGAGGCAGTGCGGGTGCGGTTGAGCACACACTCCTTAGCTGCTATATCTGTACATCTGTACGTGCGCACTAGGGTGACTAATTTTTTTGTCCAGTGAGCTTATTTATTTTATGTTAAATGACGCTTCAGTTCTTAAGAGACATCCGAGTGCAGGAGTTATACCCTAAAAGGGAAGCTCATTAACGTGTTAGTACAGTATGTTCTAGAATTATGACGCTTTACGGAGGAGACGGTATAAGTATGTCCTGATGCAGGGGCTAGTAGGCATACATCGCCTCTTATGGGACTAACTCGGTAGAGCTGCGTTAGAGCTCCCGAGGCAAGTTAGCTACTATTCTTTGAAAAGAAACAGTCAGGGGTGAGTTAATATATCACCCGGTAAAGGATAATTTTCGATAAAGTTTAAGCTAAAAAATCATTTAACTAACGATTTAGGAGTTATTGAATTGTTAAGTTAGGGGCTGTTTTCACCCAAACTATTTTTACTCTAAACGTCATTTGAAGTATCATCCGAAATGTTGATATCAAAAGTTACTTTTACTTCAAAACTTTGAAAAGAAACAGTTAGGGGTGAGTTGATATATCATCTGGTAGAGGATATTTTTCGATCAATTTTAAGCTAAAAATCAGTTTTCTGCGACTAACAGTTTACGAGTTATTGATTTTTTAAAGGGATTTTTTTCACCCCAACCTATTTTTTACTCTAAAATTCATTTAAAGTATCCTTCGAGACATTTTAACCTCAAAAGTAATTTTATCCCAAAACTTTAGAGAATAACGTTCGATAAATTTTAATCTAAAAATCAGTTTTCTGTGACTAACTGTTTAGGAGATATTGAGTTTTTTTTAATTAAAGGAGGTTTTCATCCCTAGCTATTTTTTACTCAAAAAGACATTTGAAGTATCATCCTAGACTTTACTAACGTTAAAATTAATTTCATCGCAAACAGAAATAAATAGTTAGTGGTGAGTTTTGTATATCACCTGTTAGAGGATAATTGTTGATAAATGTTAAGCTAAAAATCAGTTTTCTGCAACTTACGGTTGAGGAGATATTGAATGTTTAAGTTAAGGGATGTTTTCACCCCATCCGCCACTCCCTAACACGAGTACATTTAACACACTACAACAGTAGCACAAGTTATCAAATAAATGTTACGTACTTTGGGCTGCCGACTGCGATTTCTCAAAGCTCTAACAACAATTTAAAATAAGGGTTCATTAATGCGGGAGCATAAAACCTTCTACATAGGAAATGTATAGTAGCCATCTTGCCTAGTAGCCCAATCCTACGAGCTGGTGTAGGAAAAGGCAGCCGGTTAGGTTAGGTTAGGTTTAATGTGTGGTCAGCGTGAGGTTAAGCCCGTACACATTGCCGAGGCTTCGCACCGATGTAGCCCTTACGCCTCAAGCCTACACAGGCGGGTATAGGGAAGGGCAGTCGGTTAGGTTAGGTTAACACGTGGTCAGCGTAAGGTTAAGCCTGCACTCTTAGCCATGTTAGGTTAAGACCGCACCATAGCCGAGGCTCCTCATCGAAGTAGCCCTTAGGCCAGAAGCCTACTAGCTAGTGTAGGGAAGGACAGCTGATTAAGAAGAAAAAGAAGAACCTACCTCAACGTGGCAGCTGTCACTTTCATGCACGCCCAATTTTTAAATCGCCCGCACTTGTGACTTCACAGTCACGTGACCCCTTCCCTCCGCACTGTCCCTGATATGCACATCTTTGATCTGGTCTCATGAGGGCTCTACTTGTTTGACAAGATGGTTTCAGTAATAAGTTGGCATGACTGCACTGCATAAATATGTGAAAGTTTAAAGATTAGTTTTGCTTTTCGGAACGTTTCATCCCAGTGACTGATGCCCTTTAAACAATTAAATAAGCAAGCACCGGGTGTCCACAATAATTAAAGTGATAGTATTCAGAGCGGTACAGCACGGGCTGTATTAATCGTAGGAGTCTCAAATTTAATAGATATGCTAACTAAAGCAATACGCTTGCGAATTACGCCACCAAAATTACTAGTTCCAATGTTTAGCACCAGGCCAAAATATGGCGCTGTTAGCTGTAAGAACGTGCAATGTTCCGTAACTCTTGACGTCAAAATATTCTTCCGGTAGAATTACGTTGTGTCAGTTCCTTGGTTGTTGTTTGGTGAGGCATGTTGATTCCTTTTGTGAAGTGGATCTTCGTTGTAACGTAAGAAAGCTGAACTTTTCCGTGTGAAACGTAATGCTTATTTGGAAGAGAGACCGTGCACTACTAGTGAAGTTGTTTTATCAGAATGGCAGCAATAGCAACGCTGCATTGCGGGAATATCGTCGACAGAAATAGCAGAGAAGAGGTCCCATGACAAGTAATGGGCTGAAGAAAATGATTAAGGAATCTGAGGAAACAAGTGAATTAGGTGTCGCACCAGGGAGAGGGCGGCGGCACATCCCCATGGATGTTGTTGAAGTTGCTGTAGCAGACCGTGCAACACATTCTTCCAATTCTGTCACCAGTGCTCGAGCTATGTCACGTGAATTGTCGCTGCCCTGGTCGACAGTTCACAAGATTTTGCGGCGCATTTTACACTGATATCCCTACAAACTTCATATTGTTTACAAATTGAAACCCCAAGATGTTGCACAAGGCCGTGACTTTGCTCTTCGGTTTCTGGCGCGCGTGGAAGTGGACAACATACAGCCGGGGAATATTCTGTGGACTGACAAGGTGCATTTTACTCTGGAGGGTGCAGTGAATGCACAGAACTGTCGCATATGGGGTTCGACTCCTCCAAACGTTGTGCAGTGACAACCATTGCATTCAGCTTACGTGACTGTATGGTGTGGTTTTACAAGCTCCTTCATTCTCGATCCGCTTTTCTTTGAGATGACCCCTCGTGGACGTGTTAGATGTACAGTGACATCTGCACGTTTATAGAAGGACCTCCTTGTTCAACACGTGAAGCCAGCTTTGCAAGAACGCAACTGTGACCACACCGTTATTTTCATGCATGATGGGGCAAGACCACATACCGCTCGACAGGTGAAAGAATTGCTTCGAGAAACCTTCAGTAACGACCGCATTATCTCTAGGCATTTTCCAGATGTGTGGCCTTCGAGGTCCCCCGACCTAAATCTCTATGACTTCTGGTTGTGAGGGCTATTTGAAAGATCGTGTCTATCAGGGACATGCCCGGTCTCTGTCCGATCTAAAGGGTAGCATACAACAACATCTCGCTCTGATATCACCCGATATGGTGCGGGCAACCGTCGAACATGCCACGTTATGGATGCAGAATGTTGCTGAGCTCGGAGGCCATATTGAACAGGTTTGTAATCAAAAACCACTAATAAACCTTGATCTTTCATGCTTTTATTTTTCTGTGACCCCTACCATTGCTTACAGCGCTATATTTTAGCCTGGTAGAAAAACTGGGAGCAAATAATTGTTGTGGCATAATTCGCGGACGCATTGCATAGTTAGCATATCTACGAAATTTCTGACTCCTACGATCATTACAGCCCGTGTTGTACCACGCTGAATACCATAACTTTAAGTGTGCACACCCGGTATATTTAAAAATTACGTACCGGTACATTTTTTGAGTTATTGTAACTATAATTTGCTGAAGAGAATTCGAAACAGAAGTAAATTAGTAAGAATCAGAAAAAAAAAATACGATTCCCAATGGAAATCAGGTCTTCAATATACAAAAGGTGTTCAGTGTGGCCACCATTTGCCCAAATGCATATAATGCTCACACGTCGTGGTGTCGTTCTTTATTGAGACAGCAGCACCAAATGCATGCGGTTATGCACTGCACTCCTGTACACCAGTTCATTCAAATGGCCCAAACAGCCTGCAGGGAAGATCCGCTGCTTGGAGATGTTGAACACGTTGCACATGGTATGGGTACAACAACTGCTCCCTAAGTGTTCGGTACACAACGTGAGACATAGGTACCCACCTCACGAGCAATGCCACTGGTATTCCTCATGCTATAACTGTCTACCTCGTTCAGGAATTCTTCCTCAGCTGCCAATGCACGTTGCTGTCGTAATACTCCAAGTAATAATAAAATGTGACACATTTCATTATTTGAAAAGCGTGCCATTTAAAATGTTCTCTATGTTTGAATCTGACCTGAAGTAGTCTGATGGCAACAGTGGACTGCCTAATGAAACCATGGGCCTCTTTGCTTAATTTAGTTTTTAAAATTAGTAACAGAGTATTCGAGGGGGTTGGTGGGGGGAATCTCACCTTACTTTGCTACTGCTACTACTAAAACGTTTTCATTCCTGCCCTGAAGGGGGAGGTGGGCCTCTTAGTTGGTAACGCCGTCTCGCAGGATGGAAGATGTGTTACGGAGGTGAGGGAGTTGGCGGCCGTGGCCTATACTAAGAACTGTCCCGGCCCTTACTTTGCTACTACTACTACTACTACTACTACTACTACTACTACTACTACTACTACTACTAGTACGTATAGTACTAACATTTTTCATTCCTCCCCTGAAGGAGGGGGGCCTCTTAGACGGTAACGCCGTCTCGCAGGCCGGGAGCTTTGTTACGGTGAGCGAGATGCTCGGAGAAAGTGAGGGGTTGGCGGCCGTACCCTATACTAGGAACTGTCCTGGCATTCACCTCAGTGCAGGAGAATAGAAAACCATGCAAAACCATTCTCAGGACAGCCGACGATGGGACCAACCGTAAGGTCCAGCCCTTTCCCGTCTCCCGAATACAGAGGCATAGAGCCACGGTAGAGCCATGGCCACCCCTCCTCTGCTCACTTGGCCGGTTAGAGTGCAGAGCTGTTGGACCAAGGACCAGCTGTGGCCACTTGTGGGCCGAGACCTACTCTGCATCTACTAACGCCCTACTTTGATGACGATGACGATGATGATGATGTTGATGATGACGAAGAAGTGTTCATTCCCCACCCTGATGGGGTAGGGTGGGCACCTAGAGGGTAATGCCCTCTCTCTAGCCAAGAGATGTGGCCGGGTTGGGGAGATGTGCTGGAAGAGAGAGATGGATAAAGGATGTGAGAAGTGCAAGAGATGGAAGGGGAATTTATGGCTAATGGGCTAAGTTTTATTGAATTGTCATATGATTACAATATTGTGTATACGAGAGTATTACACGTACAATACTGTCGAATTTCCCAAACAGCCAGCATCGACCAGTCCTTTTGGAAGCAGGTATGAAGATACCCCTGGTGACCTCAGAACCTGTACCCAGGTGGAATTTTAATCGTGCAAACTGGGATAAATTCTCTAAAGATCTTGATCAGAAGCTGTGTGATACAAATCTAGAACCAACTGCTAGTAACTATGATGACTTCGTCAGCTTAGTCCTTTCAGCTGCCAAATCGAACATTCCGAGAGGTTTCAGAAAATATTATGTGCCCGGTTGGAATCCAGAAAGTGAGGCCCTGTATGAAGAACATCAAACAACAGGCAGCCATGAAATAGGTTCACAGCTTCTACAGTCATTAGACAAGAATAGGAGAGAAAAGTGGGAAGCAACAGTGAAAGATATGGACTTTGCAAAATCGAGCAGTAAAGCTTGGAGAGTCTTAAATCGACTTACTGGAAAACATTATTCTAAAAAGCAGTGCACTAACTTGAGCCCAGATGCCATTGCAAATAGAATGGTTGAAGTCACCCGAGCCAAGAGAGATAAATGCCATACGAAAACTGTGAAACGTAAGCTCACCGAGCTCAAACATGGAACAAAGAAGAATGAGGAACTGTCTAGACCATTCTCTATTCAGGAAGTTGAAGCTGCTATCAAAATGCTGAAAACCGGTAAGGCTGCTGGCCCTGATAATATCTGCAATGAATTCCTTCGAAATATGGGTCCACATAGCATAAAATGGATCACTTCTATTTTTACTTACATCCTTCACACCAATAACCTGCCGAAGCAGTTCAAACGCTCAAAGGTGATCGCCCTTCTTAAACCTGGAAAGTCGGAGCAGAGACCTGAAAACTACCACACAATAGTACTTCTCAGTTGCACTTATAAACTCTTGGAGCGAGTCCTCCTCACTAGGATAGCACCACTCATTGACGCTATAATTCCCCCAGAGCAAGCTGGTTTCAGAAGAAATTGTAGCTGCACTGATCAAGTTTTGTCTCTTACCACTCACATTGAGGCAGTTTTCCAAAAGAAGTTAAAATCAACATCTGTCTTTATTGATCTGAGAAGTGCATATGATACTGTCTGGCGACATGGACTAATTCTTAAAATGCTGGAAGTAATTCCCTGCTTGGAAATTGCAAACCTAATTTCCAACATGCTCTGTGAGAGAGAGTTTGTAGTATTCCTAAGTGATTCTAAAAGTCGCAAAAGAAAATTAAATAACAGTCTGCCACAGGGATCAGTATTGGCCCCAGTTCTCTTCAACCTATACATCCATGACTTACCACCAACCACAGCTACTAAGTTCATCTATGCAGACGACATTGCATTGGTAGAAAAATCAGATCAAAATTAAATGGATGGCATTTCCGGCGTTTGCTCTATTAACCAGCGTTTTGTCTTAGGTCTGACACTAGACTCTTCAGAGTGGGATGTGTCAGACCCTACCCACTGACGCTGGGGTGCATGCAGGTGAACTTATCAGAAGCTTATTTATGAAGCACAGTCTGATAACTGCATACGGGAGACAAAACTCCACAATGGAATTAATTAGAGCATTGGTGGAAAAGAATCTAATTCCCTTCATGGGAACTTAGAATTTCCATTCGGAATTGCTAGGCGGGCATTAATTCCATTGTGGAGTTTTGTCTCCCGTATGCAGTTATCAGACTGTGCTTCATAAATAAGCTTCTGATAAGTTCACCTGCATGCACCCCAGCGTCAGTGGGTAGGGTCTGACACATCCCACTCTGAAGAGTCTAGTGTCAGACCTAAGACGAAACGCTGGTTAATAGAGCAAACGCCGGAAATGCCATCCATTTAATTTTGATCTGATTTTTGATATGCTCTATTGGTGGAAAAGAATCTAATTCCCTTCATGGGAACTTAGAATTTCCATTCGGAATTGCTAGGCGGGCATTAATTCCATTGTGGAGTTTTGTCTCCCGTATGCAGTTATCAGACTGTGCTTCATAAATAAGCTTCTGATAAGTTCACCTGCATGCACCCCAGCGTCAGTGGGTAAGGTCTGACACATCCCACTCTGAAGAGTCTAGTGTCAGACCTAAGACGAAACGCTGGTTAATAGAGCAAACGCCGGAAATGCCATCCATTTAATTTTGATCTGATTTTTGATATGCTCTATTGGTGGAAAAGAATCTAATTCCCTTCATGGGAACTTAGAATTTCCATTGCATTGGTAGCTCAAAGCAGAAATTTTGAGGGTGGAGAAGTCATTCTTTCAGCAGACTTGGTCAAAATGGCAACTTTCTTCAAGTCTTGGTGTTTGATCCCAAGTGACCGAGGTTTCATGTTTTCATCTCAGCAACCGACTCGCAAACTATGAGCCATCTGTCTTATTCCTTGGTGAAAAACTAAAGTATAACCCATTCCCAAAATATCTAGGAGTCACACTGGACAGAACTCTGAGCTACAAAGAACATCTCACCAAGGTCTCTCACAAAATCGCTACAAGGAATAACATCCTACACAAGATTTGTGGCAGTTCCTGGGGAGCCTCGGCTGACTGCTTATGATTAACGGATATCAGTCTAGTCTACTCTGCAGCGGAATACTGTGCCTCAGTATGGCTAGAAAGTGCACATGTGCATAAAGTGGATACTAAGTTGAATGACACCATGCACTGCATAACTGGTACTGTAAAGTCAACACCTCGCCACTGGTTACCCGTACTTAGTCATATCCCACCACCCCACCTGAGAAGAAAGGAAGCTCTGCTGAGAGAAACAAAGAAGATCTGGTCATCTCCCTCATTACCAGTTCACCAGGAATTTTGTTACCAATCGCCACGACGACTTCAATCTAGGAGACCAGCAAGTATACTCGCTGGCCGACTATCGAGGGATAATTTTAATCTAAACGAGAGCTGGCGGGATGAGTGGTCAATTTCAACATCTGGAACAAATACTCATGACCTAAATCCAACCCTGAAAATGAAAGGATTCGACCTCCCAAGAAAACTATGGTGTCGCCTCAACAGACTGAGAACTGGGCATGGATGCTGCAATTTCTTACGCCATAAGTGGGGTTGGGTGGATTCTCCAATGTGTGAATGCAATGAAGAGGAGCAGACCATGGACCATGTCATCCTGCGCTGCCCTCTTCATGCCTACTCCGGAAGCCCCAGCGACCTGTTTCATCTTTCAGAAAGTGCTGTAGAGTGGCTGAAACACTTGAACCTGGACTTATAAATATGTAGTTATAATCACCATACGATTAAATAAATAAAGTGCTGTATAGAAAGCAACGGCAGCGGTATCTGTGGCGAATTGTCCGAAGGTGGCGATGGAGGAAGTGGTGGTGCTGGTAGTAGTAGTAGTGGAAGGAAAATATGGCAAGTGTGGGTATATGATTGTTGAATCAAGACCCCAGAGAGATGTAAAGAATGCTGGAAAATACAGATCAATGCTGGAATCCGATGCTGATCCACTTGTAGTGTGATGAAGCCAATACCAAGCTTGATAGCTGCATGATATAGATGTTGATTCCCATGGGGAATCTGAAATATTTGTTCCGGATGAGTAAATTTATAATACCAATATAAATGGTCTGTTATTGGCCATTATAAATTTTCCAGCTAACTCATTCCTGGTTGCCAGCGTTTCGTCCCCATGTGCTAGGCTGGGCTCATCAGTTGGTACCTAGCACACCTACCAAGACGCTGGCTAGTGCATACCGTAGAGGCCACTGCGTAGGCTAATTGTAGCCACCGACAGTGCCAATGCACTATGAGAGACTTTGTCTCATTATTAAAAGTTGATGCCTGCTTGGCCATCAGATGATATAGATGTTGATTCCCATAGGGAATCTGAAATATTTGTTCCGAATGAGTAAATTTATAATACCAATATAAATGGACCGTTATTGGACATTATAAATTTTCCAGCTAACTCATTCCTGGTTGCCAGAGTTTTGCCCCCCTGTGCTAGGCTGAGCTCATCAGCTGGTACCTAGCACACCTAGCAAGACGCTGGCTAGTGCATACCGTGGAGGCCACTGCGTAGGCTAATTGTAGCCACCGGCAGTGCCAATGCACTATGAGAGACTTTGTCTTATTATTAAAAATTGATGCCTGCTTGGCCATCAGATGATATAGATTTTGATTCCCATAGGGAATATGAAATATTTGTTCCGGAGAGCGCTGTATGCTGGTATCCATGGGAGGAGATGTTTCGTCTGCTGTGGCCACCGCTGAAGCTGAATGCACTGCCACGCGAAATGGTGCTTGTTCCTCTCTGTGGGCTGGTCAATCTGTCACAAGTAAAGTTTAATATTAATCTTCTTAAAATAGTCTAACTTATTATTAATACAACTTCCCCCACGAGGAGGCTGTCACAAGGACAAAGTATGTCTACTACACAATATTTTGTCTTCTAAGTTACTGGTGGGTTTGGTAGTATGCCAGGTAGTAATAACCATCACAAGGCTCAGGAATAAATTTGGAATGAATTTGGAATATGGCATTTTGTATGGTTCTTCAAATGTTATATAGATGATTGCGGCCTATGGTTACTGAATCTCATATTGTGGCGACAGTGATGTCGTGAAGTCGTGTCCAGTTGAGACTGAGAGAATCCTATACCTGTACAAAAAATTTAGGGATTGTGCTGAGATGATGATGATGATGATGATGATGATGATGATTCCTGTCCTCTGATTTCATTTCACTTTCGACAATTAGGGCCACCATATATCCTTCAAAGATGGTCCGACTATTATGCTAGCTTTTGCAATGGAGAATTCCCACATCTGCCACCATAAGCCCCCAGGCCCCCACTGGGGCCAGTATCACAGATAACAGCAAAAGTAGTGATGGTGGCCATCAATGAGATGAGGAGTGGAAAGACTACTGGTCCAAATGATACACCTGCAGAAATCTGGAATATACTGGGGGCATGGAACAGAACGTTTTGCTACCTTATTCAACAAAATTTTAACCACCAATAAGTCTTCACAAATGTGGAACATCAGCACAACTCTGCCCACTAGAAATAAAAAGGAGATGTTACCAAATGCAACAACTACAGACCGATATGTCTCCTTAGTCACAACATTAAAATCTTTGAACAGGTGCTGGGTAGTAAGCTCAGGGCAATAGTTTCTGTATCTCATAACTGGTGTGGGTTTGTCAGGCTGTGGCAGTACAGATGCAATCCATTGCACACATTTGATGTTGAAGAAACAGAAAAGAGGAAGACTGTACACATGGCATTCTTGGACCTAGAAAAAGCCTTTGATAGGGTTCCCACAGGATCTGATCTGGCGAGCTCTCTGGCACCTTAGTGTATTATGAATCTATGTAAGCTGGATCCAGTTTCTCTATCAAACTGTTTCAAGTGTAGTTTGCTGACCTACTGAAACTATTTACTGTTGTCATTCATCACGGTTCAGCCCTCTCTCCACTAATATTCATCCTTTGCAGGGACATAGCAACGGCCGAAATACAGTCCTGTCATCCCTGGATAGTTCTGTATGGTGACGACACGGTACTCACTCAGGACATCCATCTGGCACTTCAGATTACTAAGATTAAAAACAGTCGGTATTAGCACACATTTTAGTTCCATCATCAGTGAATCATTAAAATATTAAAATTCACATAACTTTTCTGTCTTGAATAATTGGGGAAACGGTCACTGTCACAGAGGTCATCGTGTACACACCACCGAAGCAGGGGAATGAACACACGGTTGCACAGACTAACGTCAATGCCAAAGAAGGTAACATAAGCTACACTGAAGTGTGCTGTTTCCCCTGTATTCAAAATGCATAAATCCTATCTTCTTGAACTGCCTTCCTCTGGGGCAAGGTATTTCAGAGCCCATTAATGGGTTATGGACATTAAAATTATCCAATAAGAGGAAAGGAGGTGGGAGCTGATATACATCATTGTCAATTACAGCACTGATATTCAGAGGCTGGCCTGGTGGGAAGTAAACAATACAAAGTTATGACAGGCAATGAAACACGTACTGCTACAATGGAAGCGAAAATGCTGTGATGGTCCCTTAGATTGACTCACTATGACCATGCCATAAACAACAGTATATGTCACAGGTGCGGTGAAGCCTCAATTGTGGGGAAAACAAGAAAGGCCAGAATCCAGTGGAATGGTCACGTCATGAGGAAAGACAATGATTCTGTGGCCAAACAAACAAAATCATCACTCCAACTCGATCCTTGAGGACATCATACCCATGGTACCCATTAAAGAGTTGGACGGATACCATCAGGAATTATATGCACAATGTGGATCTCAGCCCCAAAGACATCCACAAAAGATGTAGCAGAAAAGCAGATCCTGTGTAATGGGACAAATGCTATGAAAGGAAGAGGGAGGGCCACAAAGAGGTTCAATAATCAGTTCAAAGACCACCTAGTGGCCATGATCATTAAGGAATTAACTCTATATGGTCTAACACCATTGTTAGCTGATTTAGTAGAAAAAATCTCACCATCAGAAATGGCTGGGGAGGGGGGTAGGAGAGGTGGTTGTATACAATTTGTAATCACTAACTTGCATGCCAAAAGCCTGCATTCAATTCCAAATCTCTCTGCAATGTGCATATGGAGTGAGGGCTTATGATGCTGTTGATAGTAACTTGTCCATCAGATGGGGACATTAAGCCTTTAGCAGGCCTCTTGGTGTTATTCGACATGATGTTGTTGGCATCAAATAGGAAGACCTACACCAGGTCAATGTATTATCACTGCCAAAACAAAGTTTGTACATGATGACATTCATAAGCACACCCAAATGGAACCTGCCAGAGACAAGTCATCATCATCATCATCATCATCATCATCATCATTTCTTCGCTCCAGCAAGCCGGGTGCGGTTCTGTACGAGCCTCCTCCAGTTTGTTCTATCCATCCACAGGTGCTGCTCATATATGCGACACCAGTTCACATCTCTAATTTCAAGGTCCTTCATTATCTGTTTTTCCCAAACATCACGAGGTCTTCCTCTTGGTCTCTTCCCAGGAACATTGTGGTCAAAGTATGTTCGAGGAGTTCGGTGAGGGTTCATTCTTTTCATGTGACCATACCATTGCAATCTCTTCACTTCTAGAGTCTCCAGCAAGCTTCTTTCCAATCCAAGCTGTTGTTGGATATTAACATTCCTTATTTTATCCATTTTCGTTTTTTGTAGACAAGAACAGAGAAACTTCAATTCTGTTGCCTGAAGACGACTCTTTGTTGGTCCAGTAAGTGTTGCTGCTTCCAGGCCATACGTCAATATAGGTACTAGATATATTTTGTACAAGCTGATCTTGGAAACTAATGGAAATGTTTCATTCCAAAGTATTTGACGTGCAGTGTGATAGAATTTGGAAGCTTTCTGTATTCTGTTACTAATCTCTTGATGTATGGTATTGTCTGATGACAGAACACTACCTAAACACTGAAAGTTTTCTACAATATCCATCTCGTCATCTCCAGTTCTTAGATGAACAGTTGGAGAGTTTCTACTCATCACCAAGCCAACTGTCTTAGTTTTGCTGATTTTGAGACCTAAGGTTGTAAAAGCTTCCTGCCATCTAGTCTGGTTTGTACTTCCGCTTCTGTCTCACCCCATACCATTACATCATCAGCAAAAACCAGGGCATTAGTTGTTGGATCCTTTCTCTTAACCGCTTTTAAAACATCCATTATGATTATGAAGAGAAGTGGAGAAAGACAATTTCCTTGCTGGACTCCACTCTTTGTTTGAAACCAACCTGACCTTCCATCCTGGACCTGGACACAACACTTGGTTTCATCATATAATTGTTGTACTCGTGCTATGATGTCATCGGGCACTTTCTTATGTCTCAAACATTCCCATATATGCCTATGTGGTACATGGTCATATGCTTTCTCGATGTCCAGAAAAGTGCTTATAAGTGTTTTACCTTTCTCCCAATACTTCTCATAGAGCATTCTGGTGGCAAAAATGAGGTCTATAGTTGATCTACGAGGTCTAAATCCATGTTGTTCCTCCTCAAGTGTAGGTTCAACATATTTTCTAATCCTGCTCTCAAGGATGGATTTGTAGATTTTGAGGCCATGTGACAGCAGAGTTATACCTCTGCATATGGTACATTTCTTTCTATCACCTTTTTTCAACAATGGGATAATGACTCCTTGCTTCCAGTCATTGCGTATTACATTCTCTTTCCAGATTCTATTTAGTACCCTGTACATCAAGCGATTCCAACCGAGGTGCTCTCGCGGCCCCGGCCGGCCCCGTCAGCAGCCCTGGTGCTGTGCTATAGCACCGTAAACGTGGTGGGGGAAGCAGGGGAAGTAGCAGAGGCAGAACCACAGGTCGTCAAGTCAGCGCGCAGCTTATGAAAGCAATATTTTTTATGACAATTCTGTGAACACATAAACAAACAATTTATTCTGTGCATACATTGCGTTTGCCTTAATGTACATGTAGCGTTTAAGTCGATTGTTGACATTGTTTTGCGGCAACTAATTTATCGATATTTACAATCGATTTGGCAGTAGAAATTCTAAGTACAGTCTCTAAGACAGTATCAGACAGAGAAGTCCTAGTTCTACATTTATTTAAATTAAGAATTGAAAACATCTGTTCGCATGCATAAGTTGTACCGAACATTGACGTAAATTTTAAGGCAAAAGCATGAAGTCTGGGAAATTTTTGTGGATGAACACCTTTGTAAAATGAAATTAAATCACCATTGTAGTGGTAGTACCTGTCTTTTAGGATTGCGTTGCACTGTAGTTTTATAAGCTCTGTTTGGAAATACGATGGTGATTTTTCAGGACACGCTGAAAATGGGATCATAAATATTTCAAGCTGAGGTGCCATATCATTCATTTCTTTGAATCGGGCATTGAATTCATTGTGCAAAGTCTGTAACGAAGTCTGATAGTCTCCAAGATTTTCGTAAGTAGACAAATGTAATGATTTTAATGAAGTAACACTGTCAAAATTTTCGGCTTCATGATGTTTCTTCCAAACAAACTCTGCATTTTGAAAGTCTTAATTCTATCACATATGGTGCTACGCATTGTGTTTCTCCCTTGCAATGAAATATTTAAATCATTCAAATAAGACGATATGTCCGCCAAGGAAGCGAGGTCAGCTACCCATTGTTTATTCTGCAAAGTTGGTTGTGGAGAATCTTTCATCTCTATGCAGAGAGAAATTGCTTCAATTATTGCAAAGAAGGTTGCTAGCACTTTCGCGCAACTTCACCAGCGCACAATACAACAACAGGGAATGTCGCTACATTCTGCCTCAAGATATTTTAAATATCATTTGAACTGCCGATGGTCCAAACCTTGCTTTCTACAGAAAGATTTAAAGTTGCGAAAGATTTTTGCACATAACTGTTCTTGATGTAAAATGCAATGTACTGCATGGAGTAGTTGGGGAAGGAGGGGAACGGTGCTGCTGAGTGCAGCGCTGGTGCGCCCCAGCACAGAATGCTCGAGTTGGAAAGGCCTGCTGTACATCCACTGTTGTCCTACCTCTCCTAGTGCTTCGATCATCTCAACACTTAATTCATCTGATCCAGTTGATGTGTTGTTTATCAGCTTAGATATTGCTGTCTCTACTTCCAACCATGTCAGATTAGTGGTATTTGTGCTGCCAAAATCATAAGGTTCGTTGTCTAATGGGGTGATATTTTCATAACAGTTCAGCAAAGTTTCAAAGTGCCTTTGGAACTCCTGTAATATTTTGGTCTTATCCCTAGTCACCTCACCATTAGGAAGTTCTACAGATTGGATAGATTCATTTTGAGTTCTTCTATTCTTAACAATTATTAGGTTCGTTACGACCCCTGAGGATCACGAGTGACTTGTTCGGTACGTCTTCTTTCTTCCCAATACCTCTTCATTCTCTCACTCCTCCTCTTTCTCTCGGCTTCCGTGATCTCTATTCTTAACAATACTGTATAACAGTTTTTTATTTCCATCCTGTGTTATTTTGGTAGCCAGATCTTCCTTGCATTTCTGCTTTTCAGCTACAACCAACTGTTTGACCTGTAATTTTTCCTTTCTGTAAAGTGACAGCTTCTCCTCTATTTCGTGTTGATCTCCCTGCGTTCTTGCTTGATATAAGGATCTTCTTGCATGGTTTCTGTCATTGATAGCCTTTTTAATATCATCATTCCACCAGGCAGTTTCTTTAGGTTTCCTTATTTGACTCTGTCGTCCACATACTTTTTCTGCTGTACCAACCACAACCTTCTTTAGAGTATCCCATTCTTCATCTACCAATTTCAGTTCTTCCCTTGGCAACAACCTGCGGACACCCTCCCTGAATTCTTCCTTTACACTTGGCTCGGTTAGTCCCCAAGTTTTTATTTTTGGGACTCTTTTGTTACAGACTTTGGAAGGTCTTTCCTCTGCAATAAATGCAACAAACAGTCCATGGTCTACACCAAGGTTTTCACTTGGAATGACCTTAATATCACTGAAATTTTTCCATACATTTTGATCTATCAGAATATAATCTATTACTGTACCTATTTTATCATCCCAACTATATCTTGTGATTTTGTGGGAGTCCCTTTTCTTGAACCAAGTGTTACTATCAGGTTGTTTCTCATGCATAGATCTAGCATATATTCTCCCTCTTCATTTCTGTTTCCCATTCCATGAGGGCCCAATATGGATTCATATCCTGTTCGTTGTGAGCCAACTTGTGAATTAAAATCACCCATTACAATTAGATTGTCATACTTAGTGTGTTCTTCCAAGTTATTAAGGAAGTTGGCCTTTTCCTCTTTTGACCATCCTACCTGTGGAGCATAGACTTGGATCACATTTTACTTTTTCCCTCCTAAGTTCACAGATAATTATCCTTTCACTAACAAACTCAACTTCACTACAAGCATCTATGTCTTTATGTATTAAAAATCCTACTCCATTCTTAGACTCTACTTCATTTTCAGACCTGTAGAGAATATAGTCCAATCTGATATTCATTTTCCCAGTTTTCTTCCACTTTGTTTCACTCAGGCCCATGCCTCCTTTCCATGAGGCCGACCAGCAGACAAGAACTGGTATTAATTACACTGAAAATGCTCCAGCTACCAGGGAATAACACTCCTTTCTCATGGGCTTAAGATTCTTGAAAACATCTTAGAAAGCAGATTGTGAGTCATCTTACAGCCAAAGTTTGAAGAGGAACAGTATGATTTCAGGGGGCCCTGTTTCATAAAACTAACTAATAATATTAGCTAATAATATTAGAACTCATAAAAATAATTATTAGTTAACCAAATTCTGTTTCATAAAGATTTACACATGACTCATAAAATATCTTCACTAATAATATTAGTTCATTAGTCAGCTGATACAAATGGAGGTTAGAATCGGTCTGTTGCATATGTTCTTGGTTTGGATTTGTTCCTAGCAGTAGGCTAATGCTTGACTACAACCGACTATTAATCCACATATTCAAAAGGCTCACTTGATATTTTCGTTGTTATGACTTCAATACATATGAAAATGGATAAAAGAAGTGAAAATAATGTGAGAGAAGAAAATTTCTTTGCGGAAAGTGATTGAGTTAAAGCGTCAACTATTCGCAGCCTTTTGCACACTATAACCCTCCTTGTTCCTTTTACTTTTTTATTTCATGTGCTCTTAAAAATCTCTGAGATGGACTAGCAAAATCTTTGTTTACTACCCCTGTTGGTGGGGGTGGCAGAATAACAGCCACTGTATCCCCTGCCTGTCGTAAGAGGCAACTAAAAGGGGTCCCAGGGCTCTCAACTTGGAAGCGTGTGTTGGCGAACATGGGGCACTAAGATGAGTCCTGCCATTGCTTCAACTTACTTCTGCCAGGCTCATTTTCATTTACCCTTCTGACCTCCCTTGTTCAACTCTTGTTCTTTTCCGACCCTGACAGTATTAGGTTGCGAGGCCGAGAGAGTCTTTCATTTTGACGCCCTTCATGGCCCTTCTCTTTCTTTAGCCGATACCTTCATTTTTCAAAATGTCAGATCCTTTCCATTTTTATCTGATTAGTGTTGTTATAGATGATGGTTGCCTAGTTGTAGCCTACTTCCTCTTAAAACAATAATCATCACCAGCATCATCTTGGTTTACTGGTGATATAAGCCAAGATTTTAAAAGATACTCGGAGTGTCCAAACAGAACTGCACTAGAGAAACACAATGATACTGTGTATCACTACATTTATTGAACGGTGAATACCTACTCGTTCCTTATCACTATTTGAATCAGAGTCGACCATTTCAGTGATCTTCATGATTTTATGCCAAAATATTAAAATACCGCTCACTTTGGTTTCACTAATAATATGAATTATGAGTCAAAATACACTCATGGAAATAATCCTAATAATATGAGTAACTTTTATTAGTCATGTTGTCTATGAAACAATTTACTAATATTATTAGGAACATCTACTAATAATTTTGACTCATAAACTAATAACTAATATTATTAACTAATAATTTTATGAAACATAATACTAATATTATTAGTTAATATTATTGGTTTCTTACTAATAATATTAGTGAAAGATGTTTTATGAAACAGGGCCGAGCAGGCCTAAAAGGTCCACAACAGACCTAATCTTCACTGTCCGTATGTAATGGAAAAATATTGGGGAAAAGTCAAAGATCTGTCTATGGTTTTCCTTGACATTGAGAAGGCATTGACAGCATCGCAAAAGAGAAGATATGGGAATGCCTGAGAAAAAGGAATGTGCCAGAGGGACTGGGCCCTGTTTCATAAAACATCTTTCACTAATATTGTTAGTCAGAAACCAATAATATTAACTAATAATATTAGTATTATGTTTCATAAAATTATTAGCTAATAATGTTAGTTATTAGTTTATGAGTCAAAATTATTAGTAAATGTTCCTAATAATATTAGTAAATTGTTTCATAGACAACATGACTAATAAAAGTTACTCATATTGTTAGGATTATTTCCATGAGTGTATTTTGACTCATAATTCATATTATTAGTGAAACCAAAGTGAGCAGTATTTTAATATTTTGGCATAAAATCATGAAGATCACTGAAATGGCTGACTCTGATTCAAATAGTGATAAGGAATGAGTGTAGGTATTCACCGTTCAGTAAATATTATGTAAAAAACAGTCTGTACTGGCATATAACAAACATATGAATACAATGGGAGATTTAGGTTAGATTACAGAACTACTGAGTATTTGCTTGATAGGATTGGTAATAGAACATTCCACTGCAAGAAATGAAGCATAACCTTAAAATAGCAGCTTCGCATTACACAGTATCATTGTGTTTCTCTAGTGCAGTTCTGCTCAGACACTCCAAGTATCCTTTAAAATCGTGGCTTATATCACAAGTAAACCAAGATGATGCTGGTGATGATTATTGTTTTAAGAGGAAGTAGGCTACAACTAGGCAACCATCATCTATAACAACACTAATCAGATAGAAAAATGGAAAGGATCCGACATCTTGAAAAATGAAGGTATCCGCTAAAGAAAGAGAAGCGCCACGAAGGGCGTGAAAATGAAAGACTCTCTCGGCCTCGCAACCTAATACTGTCAGGGTCGGAAAAGAACAAGAGTTGAACAAGGGAGGTCAGAAGGGTAGATAAAAATGAGCCTGGCAGAAGTAAGTTGAAGCAATGGCAGGACTCATCTCAGTGCCCCATGTTCGCCAACCCACGCTCCCAAGATGAAGGCCCTGGGACCCCTTTTAGTCGCCTCTTGCGACAGGCTAGGTATACCATGGCTGTTATCCCGCCGCCCCCACAAAAAGTGCGTAGTAAACAAATATTTTGCTAGTCCATCTCAGAGATTTTTAAGAACACATGGAATAAAGTAAAAAGAACAAGGAGGGTTATAGTGTGCAAAAGGCTGTGAATAGTTGACGCTTTAACTCAATCACTTTCCGCAAATAAACTTTCTTCTCTCAGATTATTTTCATTTCTTTTATCCATTTTCACACGTATCAAATTCACAACAACAAAAATATCAAGTGAGCCTTTTGAATATGTGGATTAATAGTCGGTTGTAGTCAAGCATTAGCTTACTGCTAGGAACAAATCCAAACCAAGAACATATGCAACAGACCGATTCTAACCTCCATTTGTATCAGCTGACTAATGAACTAATATTATTAGTGAAGATATTTTATTAGTCATGTGTAAATCTTTATGAAACAGAATTTGGTTAACTAATAATTATTTTTATGAGTTCTAATATTATTAGCTAATATTATTAGTTAGTTTTATGAAACAGGACCCTGGTGAGGAAAGTTCAGATACTGTATGAGAACTGTACCAGCTGTGTGCGATTGGGTGACAGACATTCATCCTGGTTCAAGACCGAAAGTGGAGTCCAGTAAGGCAGTGCACTATCCCCATTATCACCACCATCATGGCTGACATAATGAAGAACATCAAGAAAACCTCTGGTGAACTAAATGCAATGGCCTTCACTGATGATGTTATGATCTGGTGAGAAACTGAGGAACAAGTACAGTCGAGACTCAATGACTGGAAGGTTAAGTTCCAGGAGTTCAATCTCAAGATAAGCGAACTCAAAACAGTAGTGATGGCAATAAACAGAGAGGGACGACCAGCGAACATCATGCTAGGAAACCATCCACTAGAAAGTGTGGAATCTTTACATACCTCGGCAGTGTAATAACTCGAGATACACCAGCCACAAAGGAGGTGGAAAATAGAGTGCAGAACAGCTCTCACCTTTACCAACAAGTACGAACACTCCTCTGGGATCCCAAAGTACCAACAAAATCAAAGCTGGTAATGTTCAATCAGTACTTCATATCAGTCTTAACCTATGGTATTGAAACCTGCACCCTCACTAAGAAAGACTCATCAAGGTTGCAGGCATCTGATATGAAGTTCCTTAGGTCCACAATTCAAAAAACCAAACTGGACAAGTTAAGGAATGATCTGGTTAGGAAGGAAGCTGGGATTGTTACATCATTGTTAGATCGGTTTGGCATGTCCAGACTGAGGTGGTTTGGGCATGTAATGAGGATGGAGCCAACAAGGACAGCATATGCTAACTTGGAGAGACACGTGGCAGGGAAACGGGTGGTGGGAAGACCAAGAACCCACTGAATGGACATCGTAAAGATGGACACCGCAGATCGGGGAAGGACACTGGAGAACGTCATTAACGTAACCGCTCCGCCATTGTCGATCTACACATGCGCATGAGACGTACCAACCTAACGACCGCAACCACTTGGTGACTGCCTTCAACCCCTAACGCCAATACTTACCTGTTTATTGACGATGAAAGTAAATCATACGATTACATTTGTACGTCCAAATTGCACAATGTGTATTCGCCATGGTTATGCATTTGTTTCAATAATCCCTTATGAGCCACGCATATGTGTATATTTATATGAACCCAAGCTCATACGGACTGTGGGAGTTGCACCTCCTTCTCGCCACGAGGAAGGGTTGGCGGCTCTTGCTTATATCACATTCTCGCAGGTGTACCACATGTGCTGTATATAGAGGTACAGGGGGTGGTGTAACATCATAATTATGATGTCACAATCATTTTTCTTGTCCACAGTGAAATGTTAAATAATTAAATCAGGTGCGCATGTGCAGTAGTGAAAATTCGGACTTAATTTTCGGATTTTAATTCCCTGTCTCTCTCTCTAACACCCTATGACATCAGACATGAAGTCATGACCCCTCTGTCACCAAAGTAAACATGGTCGCCATGTGCTCTTCCAGTCCTATATAGTGTCCTTTTCAGTGTTCTATATGGCAAGTAATAGTACAAAAACTTAGTATTTTCGCACCTCTACTCCTCCCTTGTACCCTAATGAACATATCTAATAGCATATCATGGCGCCTACAAGTGAACTGGAGATAGCGTGAATGTGTACCGTAACCAGGTATCTCAATAAGACAGAATGGAAGAGGCTCGCCAACAGTACCCAGGAAACTGGAACTGTAAAATGATGATGATGATGATGTTGATGACAATGATCATATGCCCAAGCTAACATCATATTCCTACGAGTGAAACAGGTCAAACCAGCATACACATACTTATACTGAGTCACCATGGCATCAACATCTGAACCAGCACTTCAATTTCAACTTTTAATATGATATATTTTGATGTGTTGATGTCACTTTACCTCTGTTTCTTTATAAGTGAAACCAGTAGCAGCTTCAGCAGCAGGCAATGACCCTGTGCTTTAAAACATTAATAAGCATCACAGAAATTGTTGAACTTCCCTTCAAATGAACATACAAAATTAAAATATCCTGTAAAACACATCTATTTTCTAAAGTAACCTCTATGCTTTCAGCCTTACTTCAACAGAAACTCTCCATTTCTTGGAGTATTATGACCTGTTACCAAGTCTTCTTTGGCACAGCTGGAGTCTGCGCTGGGATGATATAATATCAGTGGAGGAAAACCCTATGCAACATGTGGCCATAAGACAGACGTTCATAACATTCTTCGACTGGCACAGGCTGTTGAGCCAAGTAGAAACCACCCACTGGGCCTACAACATTCACAGGGTAATTCCTTAAAGTTGCAGCAATTGACTGTAGATGGTAGATAGTTATGGATAGTCCTATCAGTACAAAGTTAACTGTGAATAGCTTCAGGGAGCGAGTACATAGATTCTGTCTTTTAATTATTTTTTTCTGCTAGTGGTTTAACATCGCACTAACACACAGAAGGTAAAAGATAGGAAATGGCTAGGATTGGAAAGGTACCGGGCATGACCTCAATTAAGATACAGCCCCAGCATTTGCCTGGTGTCTGCATCCATGGCTAAGTGGTTAGCATGCTGGCCTTTGGTCACCAGGGTCCCGGGTTTGATTCCAAGCAGGGTTGGGAATTTTAACTAAAACCGCTTAATTCGCCTGGCACGGGGATTGGGTGTATGTGCCGTCTTCATCATCATTTCATCCTTATCATGAGGCGCAGGTCGCCTACGGGAGTCAAATCAAAATACCTGCACCAGGCCTCCCCAGAGGCCACATGGCATTTCATTTCATTTGCCTGGTGTGAAAAATGGCAAACCACGGAAATCCTTATTCAGGGCTGCCGATGGTGGAATTCAAACTCACCATCTCCCAAATACAAGCTCACAGCTAGGGAACCCTAATTCTTTCTTCACAGCACCCTTCACTTGTTTAGTTTGCTATTAATGGCTGAACACATGTAATGAGTTCTTTGGGGTGCAGTGAATAACCATGAGAAGCGTTAGAGGTTTATTAAGGAAACATTTTCCAATTGCTGTTCTATGAAAACATTATTGGTGAGTATAGCAATTTTTGCTTGATATTCAGGGGAACCAGTATCAAAATCTGCCAAAAACTTTACGGGTTTTAATTACATACTATTTATTTAAGAATATCACAGCATCCTTGAGTTTAACTTATGGATTGTGTTTTTGATTACTTCAGTAAAGATGAAAGAGCACATCTTATTTACAGAACAGCAAAATTCCATGTGTATCCTTGGAAGAGAAATCTAGCAGAGCAACCATTCATCCCATTTTCGCTGGGGCTGTCCCGTTACCTTGTGTTCTCCTGCCCATCCCGTCAGTTTTCCATTTCATTTTGTCCTTCAAGCATTTAAAAAATTAAAAGATATATTATTTTACACCATTCTGATAGCAGGAGACTCTGTAAAGTTGTATGACCTCGTACTGTATATACGTAAACTCACTGGGAAGAGTTCTTTTTAAGCTCTGCCTTTTCTCTTTTTTCAATTACGTTTTTCTAAATATCTTGATTATGTTTAGAGTTGTGACTTACAAAGGGAGAGAATATTATTACTTCATCTTTTTTCACAAGTTGCTTTATGTTACACCGACACAGATATGTCTTATGGCGACAATGGGACAGGAAAGGGCTAGGAGTGTGAAGGAAGCAGCCGCGGCCTTAATTAAGGAACAGCCCCAGCATTTGCCTGGTGTGAAAATGTGAAACCACCGAAAACTACCTTCAGGGCTGCCGACGGTGGGGTTCGAACCGACTATCTCCCAAATACCGGATACTGGCCGCACTTAAGCAACTGCAGCTATCGAGCTCAATATTACTTCATCATATCAATTTTCGCCTTTCGGTATGGCAAGCCCATCGTAACAATAGCCTATATGAACTAAGCAGATATGGTTCCAATTTCCTAGATGGAGGCCTAAGTCCACTTCATGTACTAGCACTAATGGTTCCCTGCCAGGAGACACCTGAAATGTGTGAACTTTTGCTTGAATACGGGGGGCAATCCCAATGTTCGGGCAAAGATGGAATACAGTGAAGATGACAAAGCCTTTGATTTCACAGATAATGGCGATTGCAAGTGTAATGGGAAGAACGTGTTGCATGCTCTTTGCATGCAGCCAGATGTTAATTTAAACAACATTACAAATGTTGGTGGAGAAGGGGAACATCGATTGTGAGGCATTCTACCTGAGGAACTCTCCGCTCACACTCGCGATAATCAGGGGGAATGTGAAGCTCGTCAAAGCACTAGTGGAAACAAGAAAGGCAAACCCCAACCAACAGCTGGCGTCAAAAGTTGTAGTGCCGCTAGGTATACTGATGACTTGGTCAGGCACAGACAAGCTACCACCAAACAATGTCGTGGAAATGGTTTAACATTGGAACACTGTGTCGGAAGGAGGGTGGAACGACAGAATAAAGTGGAGAGGAATCATATTTGCTCCCACCCGGTGTCGGCTGGAAATGGGAAAATGAGGATGATATGATGATGATCAATTTTTAATTTAATACAAGTTTCTGGCTACTGAGGAAAATAATATTGATATTTAACTTACTAAACAATGCTGAAGGAGTGTGAATAATTCAATGTTGTTAAGTAAAATTAAAAACTGTGCGAAGACTTTACCTCTTCAGTAGTTGCAACTGTAGTAAGCTATTAAAAAATGAAAATGAATTACTTAAGCTCTTTTCAAGGTCATATTAGAAAATATTTTGAGAACAAACATTCTGTTGTGAACCTTAAGGAATACGTTTACTCTGAATATACCGGTACATGGCAGATTTTGGTACGAAGTACCGTACCTTCTAGAAATTCTGTCGTATGTTTGTTGAGTATCAATGTGATAGTTGCCTTACTTAGTACAAAACTGTGTTAGCAGGACCATGACCATTAATTTTCCTCCAATTTTTCTGGTGCAAGTTTATAATGTCCTAAGTCACTTTTTATTGTCTTGGCCCTACCATCCAAAATAACTTAGGTCTGCCAATGATTGAAACATTCTGTTTTTTATTTCCACATATCCTTGAAATCACAGAGAGACCTTTCTTCTATGAAAACACATTCCGGGGAATTGGAGAAGAGAGGGATAACTCTGAAAACTGGGAGGTGGTGCTTGGTAGTGATGGTTACTATAAGGGGAAATACAACATTCAATGAATTAACCATCTTCCCTCAACACTACTCAGAGAAGAAAATATGAATTGCAACTAGGCCTATTCAAAGTTAAGAGTGTAATGCCAAAAAGAAAGATCAGCCACTAAAGGCTCCGTAGGTCTCGCAGACCTAATGGTGTCAGAGCTGGAAGAGAACAAGGTTAACCAAGAGAAGTCGGATAGTAAAGATGAATGTGAAGAGTTGGGCTTCATGTGTTCAAATATGCTAGCCTCGTATAGGTAGATTCACTGGCACGTAAACGAATTTCTACCAGACAAAATTCTGGCACCTCGGCATCTCCAAAAACGTAAAAAGCTGTCAGATGGACATAGAAAGAGGCGAGGGGTCGTCATCCAACGCTCCCAACTTAAGAGCCCCTAGGCCTAGGGTAAGAAATGGGAGAAGAAATCGTCTTTTCCATTGCATGGACTATATTGAAAGCAATCCTTGCATTTATTTTATACAGGTTAGAGTTTATGGTACTGACTCCATTACTATGAAACAGGCCCTAATGATGGAATAACCTGTATAAAACATTACTTAAGAAAGATACCTATGTAGTGGAACAATTACAAATCATGCCGCAACTAGTAACTAAAACTACAAGTCTAAAACCCATTTTCTGTCTGTTATGACGTTGGTTATCCCCTCATTATACCTTCTACAGCTCAGCAAACATTCTAGCTGTAAAAGCAATGTATCTAAACATTACTGGGGCGTATTTTCAACCAAACTACACAGTACAGGAAATAGTTGAAAACCTCTCTGACATGCACAGTGTCACACAGTCTCATATAGATACCATCCTGGCAAACAACTTCAATTGCCACATTGATAGAGAAGATGCATAAAACAACACAATAATTGAATACCTCAAGGGAGAAGGATTTAAACTTTTAAATGACCCTAACCTCCCAACTTACATGTGTCACAATGGTAGGCTTATGAGTATAATAGACCTGATATCTATTAGTACAGCCGTTCAGGCAACAAATATAAAGATACTCGACTACTCACATGTGGTGCCCTTAAGGAAACACCTACCGTTAACTGTGAAGATAGAGATATGCACCCTATCTACAAGTGAAACAGAAGAAAGAATATTGGTAAAAAGAAGTATAAATATCAACAATCTCAAAGAGTTTGCTTTATCCTCCAATGATGTAGTAGAAGGGATTCAACAAGGAAAGACTGAAGAAGCTGCATTAATAAACAGATTTCCATCCAAAGACAAGAAGATCACAACTATGGTTCGACACAGTCTGCTCTATGAAAAGGAAACAGGTTCTTACACTTTTCCATAGAACAAGATCTTCTAGGACTCAAGAACATCTTCAAAATTATAATATCTCAAGATGAGAATACAAGACAGTTCTAAACAAAAAAAGGGCTGCCTGGCTGGAAGAGGAAAAATTGTACAAGCCACCAATAAAAACCACTTTGACGCAATGAAGCCAAGATCCCCGAAATTTTGTCAATCTATTGCCAGGGATACATGGGTAAACCACTTCTGGCACATTTTCAATGACATAACTGCACTGAAAACAACAAGCAGAAGAGAAAGTTGCATAGTTTCCCTATCATTATGGAGGATGAGCTGAGAACAACAATATTGGGACTGAAAAACCAGAAAGTTGCTAGCCCAGACAACATCTGTAATAAACATCTGAAAATTGCCTTTCCAATGGACTGCACTCTTCCACAACTATCTAAAGATGAGCGAAATACCATCTAGCTGGAAAACCTTCTTACTGAGGATACTATATAAAGGCAAAAGAAACCCACACGCTTCTGATTTGTATAGCGGTTATCTTAAAACAACTAAGTTTAATAAAATGGTCAAACTATTCAATACAATAGGCCTACATTCTTAAGAATGTTTAAAACTTATACATAACACTTAAATTGGGACGTTTCGCCCTAGTTGTGGTCATCTTCAGCCTAATCGCTTTAGAAAATGCAATCTTCAAAGTTTTTTCTAAAATCCTAATGGACAGACTCACCTTGCTAACTACCCACTGAAATCATCCCCAATCAACAATACGAGTTCAGAAAAGGCAGATCAGTCTTACACAAGATACAGAACTTAATGGAAAAATGTCAGAGAAGCTCTGAGACATAAAGGAGGCAAATACCATGTCATTTTTATAGACTTCAAGAAGGCTTTTTCTGACCTGCTGGATCGTCAGTTTCTTATTGATAAACTTGAGCAAATGTTAAGAGAAGGAAATTATCTAACAAACATACTGGCAAACATCTTAAAGGAAAATACAGTAACTGTAAGAGACAACCTGCAATCCTCATGACCTATCATCCAGACGAGGGGTGTTCTACAGGGTGACCCGATTAGTCCACTCTTATTCAACCTGATTACTGCAGATGTCATGGAAATACTGAAGGGATTTGAAGGGCAAATCTCTCTACATACCTATGCAGATGACATGGCCCTTGGCTCTTCCAATTTAGAAGACTTACAGAAATGTTGGGATCTACTGGTATCCTGGGCAAAAAGAAACAAATTGGAGTTAAACATAGACAAAACGGTTCACATGATATTCAGAAGGGGTGGCAGATTTGCTGCCACAGATCACCTGTCCTATGAACAAGTCTCCCTAAAAATTGTAGATGATTTTAACTATCTTGAGGTAACCTTGCTGACCTTCATAAGATCCTTCATGAAACATGTAATACAGAGGGCGACAGCAGCAGTATTGAGACTTACAATAATTGAAAATCTTCCACCTTTCTGATACTTTTTATTTGCTTTTTAGCAAATTAATTAATTATAAACACTACATGTTTCGTTCTTATTTGAGAACATCTTCAGTTGTTGTTTAGCTTAGGTGAATCACTAAGTTTTTGAGTACATTATTATCAGGTACATAGTTCCTCTTAAAAACGATTTGTTATTTATTATTAATTATTTACATATTTTACGCCCACATTGGAGCACTTAAATCAATACATTTGAGTTAATTTCTTCTTTTTCTTCTCCCAGAACTTTCTCATTCTCTCCGACCTGGAAGCCCTTTTATGTGTCCGATATAGTATATTGTTTCTGTTCAACTGTTTTTAGTCTGAGACTTATGCTTTTGTTCTTCAAAATCCTCTTCTCTTTTTTGTCTTTGATTTGTTGCTGAGTTATACCCAATTCTTCCAAATCATCCTGAACTTCTTTGAACCAATTATTATTGATTTTATTTTTCAAAAAAATAATCAAATAGCTGTTTTAATATCCTGGTGTCTGGTAATCTTTATATGTGACAGCAAAAGGAAATTCTTCTTGTACGCATTGTAGATATTATTGATTCACATTCACGATAGACAATGTTGTTAGGCAACAATCTCCACTGTCCATCAACTTGGTGTTTTTTATTAATAATTGTTCTAAGAATTCTTCTATCAGTTTTCTGTAATTTGTCTGTTGTAGATTTTACATTTAATTTGAATAAAGTTTCACTAGTGTACATTACCTCTGGTTTAACTATGAAATTATAGTGTTTCAGCTTAGCGTTTATTGAAAGAGATTTTTTTTTAATAGGTTGACCAGGTAAGTCTTTGTGCTTGTTTAACACGTTGAGTGCCGAGCCGATTGTAGCACACTATTCCACTGGTGCCAGGCATGTTTTTGAATTGCATTCCGCTGGTGCCAAAGCAATTGTACGCGTTGTAGACTGTTTATATAATCTTGGGATGTATTTATATGATGTACTAAGTAAATTTTATCTCACCATACCATGGTCATCCGTGACGCCATATGGTGTCACATCAATTTTTAGGAAAGATAAAATATAGCGTGACGCCATATGGTGTCACAGAATTTTTTGACATGGAATGTTCAATACGAATTTCCAATACGGGATATTTATTTCCTAATTCAAATTAACGCAATATTTATGAAAACCTAGTAAAATGCAAAACAAGTACTTATATTACATTACATATAGTTGTGAACAGTTTTCTGATAACTCTAAACAATGAAAATATGCGTCTCGACATGCCCGAGTTCTTGTTACTCGTTGTAATTTTTCAAACCTTATTGGCATCGTTGTTCAAACATCGTCCTTTTGTACACTTGTTTCATGTGCTGTTTTCATATTTACGTTTTGCACATCTGATCGGGAAGTTAAGGGGAACGCGCTAACTACACGCTACCTGGCTACTGGCGCAGCTCGACGCAGCCCGGTTGGTTCACGTCCGCTGCTTCGCTCCTCCCTACCTCTCCGCCACACCCCGATACTCCCGCGGCACTTTTAATTTTATGACTTTATTTGCTCAATTTTGGGTTTAAACTTGCGCTGGGTACATGCAGTTTTCACCTTGGCATTCCACTGCCTCCCACGAATATTCCTACCAAATTTCAACCGAATCCGAGTGTAACACATGTATGTGTTCCCTCGTAAGATTATTACCAATATCTTCCATTTTTTAATATTTTTGCACAACTATATAAACTGAGTGATAATACGTACGTAAACGTGGAATAAACAAAGCCTGGTGCGCTTTCACCTGTGACAATGACCACTGACCAGTCAGTGGCTTCGGAAGAATACTGTGGCGCCACATGGTGGCATACAGTAAAAATACATAGCTGGAATAGACCCTGAAGTTCGCCCTTCACGTAGTTCCAATTTTACACCCATAGATGTCACAGCTGATTATTTACGGCGCATCGGCTGAAACTCAACTGTGCCGCCATATGGCGTCACGCCAACTCTGATTTCAAGAACGGTGTGCCGCCATATGGCGTCACGCCATCTTAAATTTGAAGACCACCATGACGCCATATGGCGGCACGTGGCACCCAACGTGTTAAATTTAGTTCATTCTGTGTTCTATTGCTTCTTTTTCATTTGTGTTCCATGTTATTATTTCCCCAAGATATTTGAATTTCTGAACAATTTTAATCTCTTTATTACTGTTCAGTTGAATAACTGGTAAATCAACTTTAAAAGTTGGCATCATTTCTGTTTTTTCAAATGAAATTTGTAATTCCATTTTTATTTTTTTTTTTTGCTATAATTTCTAGTTGTTTAATTTGAAATTTAGCCTCTTCTATTGTATTTGCAAGTAATGCTAAATCATCCGCAAAAGCAAGGCAGTTGAGTTTAATATTTCTACCGATCTTGATAGTTGGTTGGCATTTCTTGTTCCATTCATGCATAACCTTCTCCAATGCACAATTAAATAACAATGGTGAAAGTCTGTCTCCTTGTCAAAGTCCAGTTCTTATAGTGAATGATTCTGATAATTCACCTCTAAATTTAACTTTTGCCTTTGTATTTTTAAAAGTCATACTAATGAGGTTAACAAGTTTTTGGTGCAAGCCAAATTCTTTAAGGCTTTTTAATAATGATTCACGATGAATACTGTCGTATGCTTTTTTTTTATCTACAAACGTGATGACTAGACCCTTACTTCGAACTCTTTGGTGCTTCTTTATCCATTTTAAACTAATGATTTGATCTGGACAGCTTCTACCTGGTCGAAATCCTCCCTGATATTCTCCAAGTTCTTGGTCGAGTTGTTCTTGGATTCTTGTGTATATAATCTTGAATAAAATCTTGTAATATTAAGCAAGGATATCCCCCGATAATTATTTGTATCGGAGCGATCCACCTTTCTTATACAGCGGGTGGATTATCGCTGTATTCCATTCCTCGGGAAGCTTCTCCCTGTTCCAAATATCAATGATGTATTTATGTAGGTTTTGAATAGTCTGATCATTAGCATTCTTCCATATTTCTGCTACTATTTGATTCTCTCCTGCTGCTTTGTAGTTTTTAAGTGCATTAATTGCTGTTTTCACATCATTGTAAACTGGTGGTATAATCTCTTGTAATGGAGTTATATTTTTTGAATTAGGGTCAAATTCTAAATGTTCCACAGGATCCTCACAATTAAGTAACTCTCTAAAGTATTCTGCGAGGATGTTAGCATTATCTTGATTATTGTGTGCCATTTTTCCATTTTTATTTCTTAACATAAGTGTGGGAGGGGTAAACTTAGATTGATATTGCTTGAATGTTTTGTAATAGTCTCTTGTTTTATGCTGATTAAATGTTTCCTCAATAGTGTTAAGCATTTCCTTTTGATAATTCCTTTTAATTGTCCTAATTTCTTTAGCTGTTTGTCTTCTGGCATTAATTAGTTCTTCTCGAGATTTTTCTGTTTTCCTCTGTTGATCATTTAACCATGCCTTGTGCCTTGCTTGAATTGCTTTGTCACATTCCCCGTTCCACCACGCATGTTTCTTTCTCCTTTTAATTGGAGTGATTTCTTCAGCTATGGTTTTAAGTTTGTTGATCATCGTCTCTAATTTGTCATTTAAAGGTGTTTTGGATCTCTCTAAACTTATTTTATTATTTATTAAGTAACTGGGATCATAATTTCTCCTTGCTTTGAGATGATTACGTTTGTGTTTCCTTTTTGGTGTTAACTTGATTTTTATTTTTGAGATATAATGATCCGAGTCAATGTCTACCCCACGGAGGACTCTGACATTATAAATTTCTTTATGATAATCTTTATCCATAGCAACATGATCAATATGAAACTCTCCCAATTTTACGTTAGGGCATTTCCATGTCATAAGTTTATGTAGTCGCCTCATGAATCTGGTGGTTTCCAAAATGAGTCCATGATCTGCACAAAGTTCAATTAATCTTTGGCCATTTTTGTTTGTTAATTTATGAGCTGGCCATTTTCCTACAAGTGTGTGATACTTCTTTTCTCTGCCTATTTTAGCATTGAAATCTCCAAGTAAAATTTTTATATGCTCATCAGGGATCTTTGATAATATGTAATCAAGTTCTTCCTAAAAGTTTTCAACTCCTTCTCTATCTTTATTGTTTTTGTCATTTGTTGGTGCATGGACATTTATTAAAGTTTATTCCCTACTTTAACTACCGGTATTAGAAATGCCATCCTCAAAGAGTTTGAAGAAAATTCTTCAATCGAGTCTATTATGCTACTATGAACAAGAAAACCTACACCAAATTGGGGGACATTCTTCATTACTCTTGTCCTGGAGGTCCTTTGTAGAGATGATAACCTCCTGATTCAATTGGGTCCTGGTCTGTGTTCCTAAATTCTTGTAAAGCCATTATTAAAATCCTATGTTGGTCCATCACATCAGTTAAATGTTTCAACTTGCCCACCTTACTTATTGAATTAATGTTTAATGTTGCAAAATATGAAAATTTTCCTGATTTGTTGAACTTACGTCTCTTCTTACATTGCTGGGTTTGTCCACTGTCTGTCAGCTGTCTCTCGATTGTCTGTTGGGCTTCCACGCGCTCCGACTCGCCTAAGTCTTCTACTTGACACCTCACCGATTCCGAGTGGCGTCTTTGTGCAGACCCTTGTTGTTGTTTGTCCACACCGGTGGATTTATTCATTAGAACACTCATCATCATTGATTGTCTCATCTTTCAATCAAAACATTTCTGACCGAGGTCAGGCTTTACAATTCGAGATGTGATCTGGAAAGGTGATTAATGAAGTATGAATTGGTGACAAATGAAACGCTACAAGTTCATCCTAGTTGTTCAGGACTGGGAGTAGGCATTTCCTCCATACCCCGCAAACGTTATGGTTTTACCGCCAATACTCGGGTAGCTGATTGCAGTGGTTTCCCACTGGGCGATAGGGTTAAAACAATGTGGTGGTTAATGATTCAAATAGTTTTTAAGAGGAACAATGTACCTGATAATAATGTACTCAAAAACTTAGTGATTCACCTAAGCTAAACAACAGCTGAAGATGTTCTCAAATAAGAATGAAACATGCACTGTTTATAATTAATTCATTTGCTGAAAAGCAAATAAAAAGTATCAAAACGGTGAAAGATTTTCAATTATTGTAAGTCTCTGTGATTAGAATTTGATACAGAAAATGAAGCTGATTACTTGCAAGCAGCAGTATTTGCGTTGAGGATTATCAGACTTCTACGAAGACTATCAATTAACACGGCTATGAAGAACTTCTTAAGTAAAATAAGCCCCATCACCACCTATTGGATACAAATAATTTGGCCCTGTCTGGCTCCAAGGCTAAATGGTTAATGTGCTGGCCTTTGGTCACAGGGATCCCAGTTTTGATTTCCGGCAGGGTCAGGAATTTTAATCATCATTGGTTAATTTTGCTGGCACGGGGGCTGATTGTATGTGTTGTCATCACGACGCACAGGTCGTCTACGGGCGTCAAATCAAAAGACCTGCACCCGGCGGTAAAGGTTTGCCATCCCTGATATAGAGGATACAAGACTACAGATGCGCCTACCAAGACCTGCTAACAGAGCTACAGGCCAAGAAAAAAGAAATATGTCTCAATTGTGTGCAACTGAAGCCATGACATCTTCGACATATGATAAATCGTTTCTCAGTACACGGATTGCACTCTCGAGTGCGTAAAACCAAAGCACTCCACGAGCCAACCTTAGTGTGGACAATGTGCACGATATCACGCTGAATGGTGCAATAGGATGGTGGTGGTGATTATTGTTTTAAGAGGAAGTACAACTAGGCAGCCATCCTCTATATAACACTAATCAGAGGGAAAAATGGAAGAGATCCGACACTTCGAAAAATGAATATATCGGTCAAAGAAAGACAAGGGCCACGAAGGGCGTGAAAATGAAAGACTCCCTAGCCCTCGCAAACTTAATAGCGTCGGGGTCGAAAAAGAACAAGAGTTGACCAAGAGAGGTCAGATAGGATAAATGAAAGTGAGGAGTCTGACACAAGTAAGTGGAAGCAATGCCAGAACTCAGCTGAGGGCCCCGGTGGTCGCCAACCAACGCTCCAAAGTTCAAAGCCCTTGGGGCCCCTCTTAGTCGCCTCTTACAACAGGCAGGAGATACCGTGGGTGTTATTCTACTGCCCCCATCCACAGGCGGAAGTGCAATAGGAGACAGTGGTTTCTAAGGACTTACTGTATGTAGTGAATAACTTTTTATTTCACTATAACTGATTTTTTTTAATTAATGGTTATTAGCTGCAATGAACCTATTATTAGGCCTATTACAATCCATTTTCAAAAAATAAGTTAAAATCAGTACCACCAAATTATCCACATAAATGTTCACTATCATTCAATCATTTACACAAGAAAATCCATGAAAAACCTGGGGCAAAGTAGAAAATCAGATTTGAAAATATAATAACTGCTCAATAACTGTTGAGGTTGAAGTAAATACTAATTTTGCATTATACAAGCTTTTGTTGTTTGTTATTCATTCTAGTACGGCATTAGGTTGGATAAACTGTTCACAATACGAGTAATGTGCCTCATTTGTTACCAATCTAATGCACCATAACCATAATGCAAACTAGCAAACAGTGAAATAACTGCTAGAATATTTGAGGTTATATGTGGTTTCACAACACACTGTGGAAGTAATAAACACAAACACAACATACGAACTTATCGAATAATATTGATTAGATTTACAAACTCAATTCATGTGTTGAGATGGACTACATACCTGAGAATAGCTGTCGGACACAAATCCCACCTAACATTCACGTTATTGTGATAGGCAAAGCCTAGCTGAACGTACGAGATCAACAAAAATAACTGCGACCTTAGCGCACCGTGAGGTGTGTTTTCAAATAATCCTAACGAATATTCATTCTCTTTTTTAAAAATAAGAATTGTGAGGATGTTGCCAGTGACCTTTGTATGAATAAATCGAGAATTACGGGCATGACAATATAATTTCATTCGGTTTCTTGAAATGGATTTAATAAACATTCTTGGTATTTTTGACATGATTATCTTCTATTTTGAGCCTTTCTCTATTATGTTTCCAGCTAACGAAATGGCATTAAATGTCTAGCAAAATATGGGACTTATTTCGGAAGCACCTGTGGCGTGGAGGTTATTAAACGGAGTCATATGTGTTTATAAACCCTCGGGTGTAAGCTCATATGATTTAAGAAAAACATTAATTGGCAATATAGCTTCAGGTAACCTCTAGTTGAATACTGCTTAACGTCTGTTGCAATATTTTTATGAACAGCTATGGAGTATTTTTTTTTGTGTAGGAACACTATCCTCTACAGCTATTTCTGAAAGTGAATTACTAATATGTTCTGAATTTTCAGATCTTTGTGATTTGAAATGTCGACCACCAACCGACTATGTTTCCATTCAGGAAACCTCCGGAGCAGGATACGAAGTTAGTACAGTTCCCAGTTATGCTGATCATCCCCTGGTGGTTGGACCTAGGTATCAGCCTAAGGATGTTCGGTGTGCCTGGGCTACATATCTGGGCAAGCACACTTCAGGAGTATTTGGTAAGTATTGCAGATCAACTTGAAATAGGGATTCATTACAGCAACACAGACGTAGTGATTTACATAATTTTTCTTTTAAGTAAACACTAGCTGATGTACCCGTGCTTCGCTACGGGATTCTCAGAAAGACTGAATTTGTGGTTTTCCTAACTGAAATCAACATAGGTCATTACAAAAACATAAGTATGAATGTAGCTATTAAAAGCAATGCTAGCATATAAAATACTCGATCAAATGGAAAGCCGCACGTTTTATCACTTTTAACTAACAGTGCTGCGGTTAGATTGCGGTGCCAATCTAATAGTCCAAAGTTCCAGAGCTGGGATGACCAGGCCGCAGATTGCCATGAACACTCATCCGCCACTACTCCGCTAAATATGCACACTGTTCATTCCAATCAGTGCCTCAGAGTAGGGATTGAATAGCCCAAATGCTATGATGATCTAGTGTGTTACGTACCAGTAGTATCAGAAAATTTATAAACCAGGGGAATGGCATGCTAAAGAAGAAAGTTATCTAACTCTCCAGCTACTTCCCACCAATATTCAGGCAGGCTGTTACACTCTGTACGACTGAGCGAGTTGACCGTGTGGTTTGCGGTGCGCAGCTGTGAGCTTGCATCCGAGAGATAGTGGATTCGAACCCCATTGTTGGCAGCGCTGAAGATGGTACTCCGTGGTTTCCCACTTTCACACCAGTCAAATGCTGGGCCTGTACCTTTCTTAAGGCCTAAGGCACTCCTAGCCCTTTCCTATCCCATCGTCGCCATAAAACCTATCTATGTCGTTGCGGCGTAAATCAAATAAAAAATACTCTGTATGCAGCAGTAATCCTATCTACCGGAGATGAGGGGCAACAGAAGACACAAAGCACATCACGACAAACAATGGTCAATGTAATGTTATTGTTGATCAATGTTATGAGCTTTCTATATTGTAGGTCTTCACATTTAGTTTTCTTTCGACTCTGTGATTTGTAAAATATTTTATACCGTAAACTGTAGTTTCTTATTCTCCGACTTTACATACCGATTTTCATTAAATACTCTTTACCCATTTTCTCGTTACTCGGCGCTGATATGGACCTAGTAACAAAAATCCAAATTCATGAATATCTTTGTGATCATAGCCAGTACGGTAACAATGTATAAGAATGAATAATAGGAAATTTAATACTATAAAACCTTAGTTATGTAGCATTCATCGATTACACCTCTAATAAGAAATATTTGAGAATTACATTTTAGGCCTTCCCCTAAACTACCATTTAACTCAGCGTGAATAAAATAATTTATGGCCTAGACTATAGCGACTTATTTCCTGACTTTGCATACCGATTTTCATCAAGATAGGAATACTAATAACAATAATAACCATTTTTCTCAGCGTGAATACAATTATTGATAGCCTAGATTGTAGCAACTTATTCCCCAACTTTGCATACCCATTTTCTTTAAAATACGACCACTAATAACATAAGTAGTTGAGAATTCAATTTTAGGTCTTCCCCTAAACTACCATTTCACTCAGCGTGAGTAAAATGATTTATAGCCTAGATTATAGAGGCTCATCCCCCGACTTCACATACCGATTTTCATTAAATTCTCTTCAACCTTTTTCTCGTGATGCGTGTACATACATACAGACAGACAGACAGACAGAAATTACGGAAAAGTAAAAAGTGCATTTTCTTGTTACTATGGACATGACCGATACACAAATACCATTATTTTCAAATGTACAGACAAAGCTCTTATTTTATATACCGGTATATATAGATTTATAGGGTATCTTGTATTTATGTATAAAAATAAGCAAACAAGTTAATAATGCAACAGCTCATTATTAGCTCTCAACCTAATAAGATAACTGCTGGCCAACCAGATAGCTTGCAGATACTGGAAGCCTTATGGTCAGCATGACGACATCTTCAGTCGTATTGCTTGGCCTTCTTCACCAGGTCTGCTACCTCTTATATCAGGCAGCTCACTTGATCTCACGGGGCTGAGTGAACCCCCTTCCAGCCCTCCATCTAGTATTAAAATCCCTGGACTGGCCAGGACCTCCAGGTAAGAAGCACACAAGCTACCCTCCCCCACCTTACATAATGTGTTAAAATAGTGAGGACATTTCTATAAAGCTAACATCAGTTGATGATATTACAGTAAAAATAACTGCCTTTATCAATTACTGAACAAAAGTATTTACTGTACAGACAAGGAGTTTGTGAACTATTTTGGAATTGCAGTACACACAAAAGACTTTATGAACTTGCTTTGGCTCTGTAGCCTATGTCATGGACAGTATGGAATAATTAACTTGCAATACAAGTAGACTAAATAGAAATATCTAGTGCTGTTGTTGATCTCTCCTTGCCTGGGTGGTTGCAAATTAACCTTTGATCCGTGGAGGCCCTCATTCAATTCCCAGGCAGTTGTGGGATTTTAACCACAGATAGTTAATTCCTGTGGTATTGTGACTGAGGGTGGCACTTGCATACTCAAAGTGAATTTTTAGGGAAGAGAAAAAGCGCAGGAAAATTATATGTAGTAATAGGCCTACCTCAAGTAACAAGAAAGGAGAGATCCTTCCTTTATGCTTGGAAAGGACCCACTCATCCTGCCCCTAGAAAAATGAAAACTGAGACTGTGTAATTCAGTGAAATGCGGCCATTTTCTATGTTGGTATTGGTCAGCCAAGTTTCCTAAAATCTCTGATAGAGCTTGCATCATATCCATCCACAGGATTGCCACATTCAGTAGAAATAAGTCTGTCAAGACAATTCCAATAGTTTTGTCCAGATCAGTGGTTTAGTCATGGGATAATAGAGGTCTACATGGCGCTTAGCGGACCCCTTTTTGTCTCTGCGCCGATGTTGGCGTGCCTGCTGAGTGTCATGTGATGTCATCTCAGCCATACCATGTTGGATCTCTAACTGTTATGTAATAACATTACACACAGAAACAATAAATTAAGGAAGCTTTACCATTAAAACTAGAAGCTCATCTATACTGAATTTAATGGGGGAAAAAACACTTCTTTTTTTTTTCAACAGCCTACATCACATTTCATCTCTTTTAAACACAGCAACCATTTCTACGTTCAATAGTTTTTCACATTTTCATAAGTGGCTACCAGATGCATCTTACCAGCAAATGGTCAACAGTCTGTCAACAGCAAAGTCTGGTGTAACTTACTCCCACCTTGAGTAGCAGAAGGCTACTTAACAATACCAACAAATACAAGTCTCTTACTTACAAGTCAAGTCTCTCAGGAACTCTCACTGCTCAACCACTTCGAGTAACAACCACTGTTGTCATCCCTTGGTACACCTGTTGAATCACAGTTTCCAGAGATCGCAATAGGGTCATCAGAAGACACTTCCAATGGTTAAATCCTTTGTATTGGACGTAATAACTTGCCCTGCCTCGTTCTGAGTTTCAGTGTTCTGATAACACCATCCTTACCTGGTATATCTTCAATTGTGTATTCCAATGGTCAGTCTATATGCTTCAGTTTATCACACCCAATCAATACCATGTTCCCCACTGCTACAGTATGGGTACCCTCTTTCTCACGATGTAACGCCAATTGCCCCAAATATTCACTTCTGAATATTTTCCTCAAATCCCTTTTAAAAGTTTGTCAGTACCTAAACCTCCTTTTGAGGCTCTGTTTGTCAGTTGTATCAACATCAGGAACATCAATCTCTCTCATATCTTGCAGGAATAAAGAAGGGGAGAGAGGCACTAATTCAGAACCTTCTTCTATGATATAAGTCAAGGATTGGGATTTCATTATACTCTGACAGTCACATAATGTAGTCATCATCTCCTCGTAAGTAAGTCATAGCCTGCCCAACATCCTATTTAATAAATCTTTGAGAAGGCGTATCAAACACTTCCACCATCCACCCCACCGTGGTGCACCTGGGGGATTGAAATGCCAATCAATGTGCCTAGCAGTTTTTGCTTAGTTATATCCTTCTAGTTCAGAGTTTGGAGCAAATATGAAACCCCGGTGAAATTCGTGCCATTGTCATGGTAGATAACAGAACATCTTACTCTGCGAGCCACAAATATCAATGGAGTGCTTGCAATAATGCTTCTGATGGGGGTGAAGATATCAATTCCAGATGGACAGCTCTAAACACTGCACAAGTAAAGAGGCACACCCACATTTTAATTCCACCTTGTAGATATAAGGGCCTGGTTAAATCCAGTCCAATGATCTCGAACACTGCAGCATTCAGTACTCTATTGGATGGAAGCGGAGGTAAAATAGCTTAGATGTCTTTCACTGTGTCTCTTGCATATGATGCACTTGGACCAAACCAACCTTATAGTTTTCCGATCATTTAGAATCCAGTAACGTTCTCTGAGGTTATGTAGCAGCATTTGCAATCCTACGTGTCCTTGTATCTTGTGTTCTGTCATGATAAACCTCTTCACTACCTCGTGTTGTGATGGAAGTACTGCAGGCTGACAATCTTTATGGTCATCTCTGTAGATAATTTTTGTTTTTAGCCTAATTATTCCTTCATTGAAACACTCTGAGCATTCGCAGTCTGTCGTCCCTCAATGAGGAAAAGGAGTCTTCTTGAAAGAACCAAACAACTCTTCTCTCTACAGTGGCAAACACTTCCACAATTAATTCCCTTCTCTGATGCAGATCTATAGGTAAACGACTATTATATAGAAACCTAAGCAACCATCCCAGCATATGGACAATTCTTACAAAATTAGAGTAGTATTTGAAATACTAGTACTTTTGATTCTCCAAAACCAAACAGTTAACATTCATTACAGCTGTAGATCTAACCTTTTCCATGTTGATTTTATCTTCTTTTGAAACATCATTGCTAGCAAACCATTTTCCTAGTGATTCTTTTAACCATGCAGGTCTCTCCCACCATCTAGAAGCAACTAATTGTTTAGTTTTTCAGCCCCTGGAAGGTAAATCTGCAGGGTTAACTTTCCCCAGAACATACTTCCAAAATTCTGAGCCAGTGATGTTCCTAATCTATATAGGCCTATTAAAAAGGTTTACTCAAATCAGCTTTGTCCAGTCCATCCGGCTGTTCTACTGGACCAGTTTACTTCATTATTTTTATTCTCCCCAGAATTACCTGCCGGTGAATCATCAGACACTGATAGGTCTTTTAAAGTAAACTTTGAATAATCCTAAAAATCAAATCACTAAATGATCACTCCAATAATTGCAGGCGAAGGCGTACCTTAGCCTGCAATACATTCTGTACTTAGTGGATTGATAAGCGATGAGCACTTTGATTAATAATCTGATATATGTGATTTTCATCCTTAGTCAGGGTACCCATTTTCTGGAAAAACAGGGAAAGCACAAGGAAATAAAATATGCAGAAAATATACAGGTAGAACATAGGGAAATGACTTGTCACATCAAAATTAAGCTTTTGATCTAAGACTGGACCCGAATAGATTGATTGAATGAGACTGATATGTAGACGCTACGCGAGTCATACACAGTGAGTAATACTTTGAGAGGAAAATAGTCAGGTAGAGAGTGTGCACGCATGGTAGGGAAGGAGAATGAATGAAAAAGATAGACATACTTGCGCTAATCGCTCAAAGGTGACAGTACATGAGGTGTGCGATGTATCTAGTATTGCATTACCTAGTTCAAGTGTGGTGTAGCTTAGAGATCACAGTTAATGATAGTGTAATTCCAGGTCTTTACCTTGAAAGTAAAATTAAATGTTCGTAGACAGTAACTCTCCTTCTTAATTCGTAATTGCTTTGTTCACATTGACCGGGCTGCCAACAGTGGGGTTCGAACCCACTATCTCCCGAATGCAAGCTCACAGCTGCGTGTCACTAACCGCACGTCCACTTGCTCGGTCAGTATGGTGTTACTCCATCCCATGCAGTGAAGCATGATCGGACCCGCCGTGGCATGCTGTCCACAAGGCAGTTGAGCCTGTCCTGGTCAATCCTGTCCCACTCTTTGACAGCAGCCCTCTGGCCAGGTGGAAAGTGGATTCGTTCGTCGTTGCACTGCCTGTTTCAATGTATCCTAGGCATGTTCAATGGAATTCATATCCAGATACACCGGAGGCCAGTCCATCTATTGGATGTGGGCCTCCCTGAAGAAGAGGTTCACAAGATTGGAACAGCGCAGGTACGTGTTGTCATCTTGCAGGTTGAATCTGTTGCCAAAATGCTGTCAGTACAGTTGAACAATGAGCCCGAGGATTCTTTCTCGGAATTGTGTACCAGTCATATTGCCCTCTGCAGGGACGAATGGTGTCCGACATCCATACACAATGCCACCTCAAAACATGATAGATCCACCTTCATGATGGGCTTGTTGGATGGTGTATTGGACACATCTGGCATTACCTTGCTCTCTCCAAACCCTCCTACATTGATTATCTTGAGCCCCACTGTCGACAGCCCAGAAGATGGTTTTCCATGGTTACCCATTTTCACACCAGGCAAATGCATGGGCTGTACCTTACATAAGGCCATGGCTGCTTCCTTCCCACTCCTAGGCTTTCCTATCCTGACATTGCCATAAGACCTATCTGTGTCAGTGTGACATAAATCAAATTGTAAAAAAAAGGTGATTATCCAATGTCACATTCGACGCTCATCCATGAAGAGGACCCACTGCCGTTCTTCCAGAGTCCAGTCCAAATGTTCCCTTGCCCATCTCTGTACATGACACTACAGGGGTGTAGGTGCAGGTGCTTGCCAAGGAACTGTTGAGTGTAGGTGGTCCCTATGGAGACTATTTCTGATTGCCTTGTAGACACAACCTTACTAGTTGCCTGTCATAAGGCATTGCACAGTTCTGTTGCAGTGTCTGCTAGGTTCCTTTGAACCAGGATTCACCTGTAACAGTCGTCAGCTGCTGTTATTGACCACAGTCGACCATTGTGAGGACAATCTTGCACATTTTGTGTCTCACGATAGCGGCTGTATGTTCTGACAACATCGCTACAGTGTACACCAACCAGGCCAGCGACTGCCCTCAGGGACAGGCCTTGCTGATGCAATGTCACTATGCGGGTATGGTCAGAAACAGTAATGACTCATCGAGACATGTCTGTATGCTGCACAGGACATAAATGTGCTCTTGTCATGTTGTGTCCACAGGTGACAGTAACAGCGCACTCTTCTGGACTATTCTGAGACTGCATGTATTACCTCCATGTCCAGTAACAGGTAGCGTTACATATCATTCAGATGACTGACATGCAACAACTCTTAGAGCGAACATCCTTCACCAACAAAAGTACAGGTGGTGAAAAACCGTTTTTGATGTGTGTGTTATAAATTAAAAATACAATAATGCTTATGTTCTTAATGTTCTTTTTAAAAGGCTGTGTTTTAAAAGCTACTCATGTAATTTACAAACCGTAGAGGTGCTAACTATAATGAACTGCTCGTAATCATTACGGATTTTTCCTCAGTATTAACAAGAAATTATTATGGAAAAGCGAAATTATCACAGGCAAGAATTCAACAAAGAATAGAATGTGTCAGTGGTGCTTGTTTCTATGTACACTAGTTGAGCAGCATACATATTTGAACACACTTCCATTTGCTAAAGAAACTGGGAACTTACTCCCAAGTTTCTGAGCATGAACCCTTACATTTCTGTTACAAGGTTGTTTAGAAATTGGCACGTTCACTCATGCCAGTTTCAACAATAAGGTCACTGATGAATACAGGTGTTAGTTTAGAGTGATTGACTGGTGGCTTCCTGTGAGCATTTTAGTTCATTTTCATTGTAGTGTTTCTTGTAGTGTCTTTGTACAATGGGATTACTGATAAACAACTTCAGAGATTAGTTCTAACTTGTTTGACTTTATTTCAAGTTCTTTATGCCATTGTAAGTGTTCGTACAAAATATGTTTCAAGATGATGATTCTAGAGTATGGTGCATACTCAACCCACTAAATTTAAAGGAGGGAAAACAGGAATATCACAGGGGAAACAGACTTAAGTTACTAGTGGGTACCCTGTTAGTAATGTGATTGCATGCAGCCTTGTTTGATTACTACCTGTCAAGCAAGAGAATATACACTTCCTCCAATCATGGAAGAATACTATTCTCTGCTAGATACTCTTTGATTCTCTGACCTTCTCCAGTTTCTAAATATACTCAACAGATGGCAGAACGTTCCTAATAACTTACATGATGCTAAGAGAAAACAGTTGACATACGCACAGACAGGAAGGTTTCAAGTTGACTAGCCTTCTCTATGACTGTTAATGAAATGCAGGGACAAACTCTTGAAAAAGTGGGTGTCTACTCATACTTACCCAAACCAGTATTCAGTCATGGCCAATTGTATGTTGCACTATTTCGGGCAAGATCGTTTAAAAATGTTAAGATCCAGAAGATCCAGATACACTTCCCATTTTCACACCAGACAAATGCTGCGACTGTACAAGAATCAGGAACATCTGCTAGTCTGCCCAGATATGAATCATTCGTGCTCTCAAGATGATCCCCCTGTGGGTGGGGGCAGTAGAAAAACACCCACGGTATCCCCTGTCTGTCGTAAGAGTCGGCTAAAAGGGGCCGCAGGGGCTCTGAACTTGGGAGCATGGATTGGCGACTGCAGGACCATTATCTGAGTCCTGACATTGCTTCCATTTTCGTGTGTCTGGCTCCTTACTTTCATCTGTCCTATCTAACCTCCCTTGGTCAACTCTTACTTTTTTTCTGATCCGAACGGTATTAGATATCGAAGCCTATTAGTCTTTAATTTTGATGTCCTTATCTTTCTTTGTCCGATACCTTGATTTTTCGAAGTGTTGGGTCCCTTCCATTTTTTCTCTCTGATTAGTATTATACAGGGTTATTCATAAATTAGTGTCACATTTCTGAAATGTATTGTGAAATAAATACTTTACGTATGTGTGAATGATATACCAAAAGAGGAACAGTCTCTCCAAATTTGTATGACATACCTTAGATGTGTTCTATGTATGTTCCTTTGGATACACGGCAGACATCCAGGTGATAGTCCAACTCCGCCCACACCCACGCCAGCATGTTACGGTCAATCGTTGCTATCGCTGCTGTATTACGATCTCGGAGGTCATTCAAGTCAGCAAGAAGTGGTGGAATGTAGACCCTGTCGTTCAGATATCCCCTAGATAAAAATCTCACGGAGGTCTGGGGAACGGGGCGGCCACCACAACAATGCAACGTCATTGTCAGCAATTCATCCAATCCAACATTGTGGTAAGTTCTCGTTCAGGTACGCGCACACGAGTCGATGGAAGTAGGACGGGGCCCCGTCCTCTTCGAAAACGAAGTCTCCACTGTCTGTACACAGTTGCGGCATAAGCCATTGTTCTAACATGTCCAGATAAATGATGCCAGTCACTGTGAATTCGACGAAGAAATAGGGCTCATAAAGCTTGTCTTTTGACAGGGCACAGAACACATTGATCTTTGGGGAGTCGTGCACATGCTCGATTATCTCATATGGGCGTTCTGTCCCCCCAAATGCGCTCCTTGTGACAGTTCACTTTCCCCAACATGTGAAATGTTGCTTCATCGCTGAAGATGAGTGTATCACCAAAATCTTCATTAGCTGCCATTGCAGCCTGCATGTCAGTGGCAAATTGTGTGCAAACCTCCTTGTCACCATCTGTGAGCACCTGCAGGAGTTGCTGACTGTACAGTTTCACCCTCAGTTGCTTGTGAAGAATCCGGCACACAGTTGGTTGTGACATTCCCAGCTGGATACTACCACGAGTTGTCAATTTCTGAGGGCTGCGCTGAAACATCTCACGAACATGTGAGATATGGTCACTTCCTTCCTAGTCCTAGCCCTGTCCTATCCTATCATCACCAAACCACTTGTCTGAGTTGATAGGAGTTAAAACCAATATAAATTTTATCTTCTTTAAAATTGGTCTTATCAGTTGGAATAGCACCTCTCCAAGACATGGCTGGCTAGTACACCAGCACTGCATTGTGCTTATCACAGGATAGCTTGAGTGGTGTTACAACTGTGTACTAGCCAGCTAGTGTCTTTGAGAGGTGCAGTTTCTAACTGATGAGCCCAAGGTGCACTGGGATGAAACACTGGTACTCCTATGATTGAGCTAGCTGAATTTATGTAATGTTCTCAATCAGAAGCAATAAATTAAAGTTTCCTTATGGGAACTTATTTTTGATCTTGTTTTAAAAACTCTTGATTATCAGCCAAAGTTTGGAAAACCTGGACACTTTTACAAAATCACTGATACCAATGATTGTCTGGCTCTGTGGCTGAATGGTCAGCATAGCTGCCTTTGGTTCAGAAGATCCTGAATTCCATTCCTGGCCGAGCCAGCAATTTTTGCTACATCTACTTGATGTTTGTGTTTGTTTTAATGCCCAGCTCTTCATTTACACTCTACATACCACAATACTAACCACTTCAGAAACTTGTATTGTTGAATACATCCCTCCACATACGGTTAGTGTCAGAAAGAGTACTCAGCTGAAAAATGGAGCCAAGTCTGTATGTACAACACAGTTCACACCTGCAATTTCACTATCGTGTGGGGAAAAACAGCACAGAAAAAAGATAGATACCAATGAAGACCTAGCTAGCAGAGAGTAACATCACCGAATGTATGATAGAGAGCAGTTCAGGGAGCTATTTACCCTCAAGTCCTGCATTTCTTTTGTCCTTTACCATAGCTGAAGTGTGAAAAGCTGGATCATTGTAGAGGGTGCTAATTATTGTCTTCTCTTTCAGTTTTAGGTCTGAACAGAGGAATTTCAGTTGCCAGGAAACTTCATCGTAATAGACCCATCAGAACGTACCATGTTAGTGGCCGACTGGGTGAGGCTACAGATACATACTTCACTGATGGGAAAGTAGTTGAGAAGTCTACTTTTAGACATGTCAAGCACTCTATTCTGGATAGAATACTTGCTTCAATACAAGCTGCTCATCAAAAACACATGTTTGAGTAAGTCTACATGTCATATTTTGAGATAGTCCTTCACTGCATTCGAATATTCCTAAGTCACTCGCAGAGTTGAATTTTCATGCTTCTAAATATCATGTATGGGCATTTTTTAAAGTGAAAGTATGCATTTTCATAACTTGATGTATACCTGACTATGGAAACAGGCAGATTGTCCACACGTATCAATGCGCTTCGGCTATGGAGCCAAGCTCTTCATTCTGGAGATGCCTGGGTTTGAACCCTACCGTCGGGTGTCCCAATAATGGTTTTCTGTGGTTTCTCATTTTCACTTCCAGGCAAATGCTGGAACAGTTCCTATTCATAGGCCACTGCTGATTCCCTCCACCTCCTTGCCCAATTTCGTCGTCATTAGCTGCTCAGTTGAGGTTGGCAATGGGAGAGCATCTGGATGTAAAACCATGCCATGTAATTTCATCTCACTTCATTCCCAGCCCTGTATCAGGAAACAGGACTAATGGGTAGACATACTTGCAGTACATATCTGTGATAAACTGAAAAAATATATTCTATGATAATAATGAACCATACAATTTATTGAATCTTCCTTTAACAGCCAGATTCTTGTTTCGATATCCATGTGCCAGATATTCAGTTTTGATGTCGCTGGATACAGTCCCCATTTTCTGTTTTTACATGCTCTAATTTCCTCTTCAGCACATTTTGTCCTTTCTTTCTTTCTTTCTTTCTTTCTTTCAGGGCCGGTTTCATTAACGTTGGTTAAACCTTAACCCCGACTAATACAGTTTTAACTCTGAATTTGACTATACATTCTGTTTCATCAAGGGGGGTTAATTTTAAGTCTAGGTTAAGGCCGGAGTTAAGTTAAGCCCTACTTTCATCTGGGTTATACTGTTAACGCAAGGTAAAAAGCAAAATGGTTGCCGTAAATCATGCGTTTGATGCAGATTTGCTTTATCTGGATTTTTTTTTAACTCATTAGTGACACCAATCATTTACTACTAATCTGCATTTAGGGGAGTCCAGGTGGCAGATTCCCTATCTGTTGTTTTCCGTTTCTTAAAAGATTTTTAAAAAATTGGAAATTTATTGAACATTTCCCTTGGTAAGTTATTCCAATCCCTCATGCCCCTTCCTATAAACAAATATTTGCCCCAGTTTGTCCTCTTGAATTCCAACTTTATGTTCATATTGTGATCTTTCCCACTTTTTAAGACACCACTCAAACTTATTCATCCTCTAATGTTATTCCACGCCATCTCTCCATTGACTACTCGGAACACACCACTTAATAATATTGAAATATTCAATTTATTTTAAAAAAGGTTCCTCCTATTCGATACATATGTTATTCATATAACAATGTTATCTGTTGGAAAATTAAATTCCCGTTTCCAGTATGTATAATACAATTGAAATGTAATTAAATTAATGCATTACTTACCTTACATATGTGTTGACATTAAGCTCAAATCTGGTCCCTTATTAGACAGAGAACACTTTCATCAATTTTTGTCATCGAACAAGGACCTCCACCTTTTTAAATCTTTCCAAATGCCCCTCACATTTTGCTTTCTTCGCTGCTTTTTTAATATTTTTATAGAACTGTTTTAGTTGTTTTGTAGATTGCACTGTAACATGGGCAGTGCTATTAAATTCCCCTGTTATTCTTTCCCATGTGTCCTTCTTTACTTTTAATTTTACTTGTCAGTCTTCTTGCATTCTATAATGCTTTGGTATTTGGTGGCTAATTCAATAACTAATCCTTTTTCTAAAGCAGAAAAATTCATGCCCCTATTTCTCTTCTGAACTTCTTCCATTTTTTTTATCACAATCACGAAAGAAAAATACCCTGAAACTGAGGAAGAAAACGAAATACTACGCAAGAACTAAACAAAAGAACCATGCAATCTCTGATACCGGTAATCTCTGATTTTTAGTCACTGCCTCCTTGACTGGTATGGAGGCTGTTTCCGATGAGGGTTAATACGGTGTTAGTTAGCCCTTTGCCGAAATAGTTTGATGAAATGCGTGACTTGTAGGAATGAGTTAAAGTATTAACCCTAAGTTAACAAACCCAGGGTTAGAGTATAGTTGATGAAACAGGGCCTCACTGCTGTATTCACCCTATCCTTCCTGCATGGTGTTTTCTTTTCAGTTCGTGTAACACTTTTTTATTCACAGATTTCTCAGCTTCTAATAAAGAGGTTTCTTTGAATTGAATCCGTTCTTCCTGTACCCCTCTTTTTTTTTTTTTTTTCTTAGCCAGTTAGCCATGATCCTACTCCTGTTTTTTGTGGATCTTTCAATAACCCGGTCTGAATCTCGTTATTTTCTTCTATTTGGCCATTAGTACCAAGCTAGTTTACCATACGGTTAGGGTTGCTTAGCTGTAAGCGTGCATTCAAGAAATAGTTGGTTTGATTCCCACCGTCAGCAGCCCTGGTTCCATGGTTTCCCAGTTTCACACCACGCAAGTAGTGGGACCATGGCTGCTATGTTTCCAGTCCCCCTTTCCCATCTTTCCATTGCCAAAAGCCTTTGATGTGTTTGTGCGACGTTAAGCCACTAGGGAAAGAAAAAAGTTCTAGAGATCCACAATTGATAACCTATGGTCACTGTCTAGACATTCACTTGGAATAATTCAGACATCTGTAACAAACTAGCTGGCTTGTTGGTCAGTTATTACTAGAGCCCAGAGTATATGTAATATAAGAATGAGAAATATGTACATAAATATCTAGCTAAAATTGATGAAATATGTTGTTAAATATTTAATAAATAAAAATATGTAATTTAATATTAATCTTTATTTGATGCATTCTTGTACACAGAAAATGGTTTTTTTTTTTTTTTTTTTTTTTTTTTTTTTTTTTTTTTTTTTTTAAACAGTTAAAAGTGCAGATGTTATTCAACCTCTAATTTTCATTTGGAGGCACTATTAATAACTAAATATTTTTCTGAATGTTATGTGGTCATCGAATGCCTTCTGTCTGTTAGGATTTTCTTATGTATAGGAAAAGACCTTTCAACTTCACATGAAGTCACTGGCGCATATTTCAAATTGCCCATCAAATAAATATTTAATTGTAGACTTGCTCAAGCAAGAAAGGTCTTTTAAGAGAGAAGAAATTTGATCTCGTGAAACACAGATATGCTTATTAGATAAAAAGTTTCTGAAGACTTTTGTATGAAGTGTAGCCCTTATGGAAGTGAAGCATGGGCAATAACCGGAGAAGAAAGAAAGAAAGAGAAAAGATGCTTTTGACATGTGACATTAAACTGAGGACTTGCGAAGTGATCACGAACGAAGAGTCACTAAATCTGAGAGGAGAACAATGTGACAACGTTTATGCAAAGGAAGATTGATAGACACAGCTCGAAACACTCAAGACTTGCATCGTCAGCATACCTAAGGGATGCGATTATTTGATAGAATACCTCACTTTAAATTATTAAATAATTTTTAGATGTTAGAGACATACAGGCTCTTTAAACTACTTTCAAATGTTTAATTTAAAAACTTAAATTGATGTGAAATTAGTGAGAAAAGAATTGTTTTCTTTTAAATGTGCAATATCCTTCAAAATATTTAAAATATGTAATATTTATCAAAATATTTATTATGCGTCAAAATATGTAAAAAATATGTAACTTTAAACTCCTGGAGTAATGGTCCTTTCGGTGTGATTCGCCGTCATTTTAGTTTTTCTTGTAGCTACATGTATGGGAACAAATATGTAATTACATATAATCCGGGCTCTAGTTATTATGTAGTCTACTGCAGTTAATCTGCCTATGCCAGCTGTACTGAGTTACGAGGTGGGGCAGAGGAACTTGCTTATTTGAATTTGGCGCCCTGAAGCAGTGGTTGCTCTGAGGAAGGTGGGGATAAGCACATTCCAGAGGGTAGGGCATAAAGTTGTTGGCTCTGTTTTAGTGAGCATCATGGATTGAGCAAAGGTGAAGTGCGTGTTTGCTGTCAAGGCGTACTTTTCTAACAGTCACTCAACCATCGCCGCGCAACGTGCATTTCGTACCCACTTCAATATTGCTCCCTGTGGTCGTGTTCCTGGTCAGCAGTTGATTGTTTCATGGGTAAACAACTTCAGGGAAACTGATGATGTGAAAAACAAAAAAACTTGGGCTTCCACAAACGACGACGTCACCCCAAAGCCCAAAGCATTGACGTGGTAAGGCATTCTGTTGTGCATGCAATCCCTGAGCGCTCTGCCTGCAAACATGAAGCTGCTGTTCGGTTGTCTGTTTGTTCTGTAAGGCAAATTCTATGTGAAGAACTGAAATTTCATCCCTACAAAATGGCTGGGGTGCAGGAACTTAATCCATGCAGTTTTGTTGCTCGAAAAAATTCATGTGAGACGCTTCTTGGTATGCCCCCACACACTTATTTTTTTCAGTGATGAGGCTCATTTCCATTTTTTGGGATCTGTAAATAAGCAGAACATGCGCTTTTGGAGCCCTGTGAACCCCAGACTACTTCATCAGCATTCCCTACATTCACACCATGTAACTGTTTGGTGTACACTATTGCAATTTGGAATAATTGGTCCATGGTTTTTTGAAGAAAATGAATGGACAATGTCAGTGACTGCTGCCAATTATGTCCACATGGTTTAGAAGTTTTTCCTGCCAGCACTCAACGAGATGGATGTGGGAGATGTATGGTTCCAGCAAGACGGTGCCATGGCACACACACAGCGCGTGTCAATGACTGTTTTGCAGCAACACTTCCGAGGGTACCTCATCTCCTTGAGGGGCAATCTGCACTGGCTTGCACGGTTGCCTGATTTAGCCCCCTGAGACTATTTTTTATGGGGCTATCTAAAATCAGTTGTTTACAGTGATAGTCCTCAGACCCTGGCTCACCTGAGGAACAAAATTCATCAAACTGTCACTAACATACCCATTGATATGCTGGACCGGGCAAGTTGGCCGTGCAGTTAGGGGCGCGCAGCTGTGAGCTTGCATCCAGGAGATAGTGAGTTTGAACCCCACTGTCAGCAGCCCTGAAGCTGGTTTGCCGTGGTTTCCCATTTTTACACCAGGCTAATGGTAGGGCTGTACCTTAATTAAGGCCACGGCCGCTTCCTTCCCACTCCGAGGTCTTTCCTAGCCCACTGTCGCCATAAGACCTATCTGTGTTGAGGCGACGTAAAGCAAACAGTAAACAAGATATGCTGGAAAGAGTTGAATGAAACTTCCAAGTTTGATTAATGCAGTTTATTGAGAATAATGGATGTCATCTACCTGATATCATCCTTCAAACTGTGTAAACATAAAATGTAAATGTTCCAAGAGCAGACAAAAAAGACAAAGACACCTCCGTACAGGCCATGAAGGCCCTTGAAGGAGTGGAAGGTAAAGGCTTCCACCATTAACCGCGGCATGTGATGGGGTAGAGTGGTTAGCTGTACGCCCGGCTGCCTTCGCCCCCAGGAATTAACGTGGTACTCATTTTTGGTGTAGGCTGAGTGAACCTCAGGACCATATGCACCTCCGGAAGTGGAAATCTTGTTTCTTAAATTTTACGACTTCCTGACGGGGATTCGAACCCACGTCCTTCCGGGTGAACCGAGCACGCCTTTACCGCCTCGGCCAGGCAGCCCCTTTCCAAGAGCAGAGCAGATTTAAAATTTTAGCATATAGTGACTAATTTAATAGATTTTTATTCATTTATAATTTGAAAATTTCTGTTTTAAAGTGTGTAATAAACGACATAGTAAGTAAGTTGAAACACAGAAATATTTTAACAATTTCAAGATTTATATATAATTATTATTCTGTTGATAAGTATATTTGTACCAATGTAACAAGTCCAAAGATTGATGTTTTGGCACCACTGAAGAAGAGAGTAGTTAGCTCTCGAAACATGTACGGTAATTAAGTATAATAAAATATGTAAAGTATTGACAAGGCGGGAAAGTGTTCTATAGAAATTTGCTTAAGGTTGTTTCGCACATGGAAGTCTACCAAATACTTTCCCCTCAGGGTTGCTGATCCCATTGTCCTGGGATCCAATAATTATTTCAAAACCTATGTCTCTCTTAGCCAGCATGAGTATTCAGATCACCCATGATGATGATATTTTCCTCTGTGTTTTTGTATCTACCAGGAACTGTTTTTTCTCTTCTATTGTACGCCCATTTATGGTGAATAAACTTAGCAGAAAGTATGGTGTGTATTACCAACACATAATTTAATTTAGATGATCCTATCTCTCACATAGATAACATCTGTCTGCATGTTTGTATCCCCTTTATATCTATGTGCAGGAGGATTGCAACTCCACTCCTGACTTTTATGAGGTTACCACTCCAATGAAATATAGAGCCGTACCTCATGGTTCTCTTACCAGAACTGTTCCTGTGTCTACACTTGACATTAAGATCTACAGTGTTTATTCCCAGTTATCATACCATTTTTTAATGTAAATTCAAGCTTAAAAATTGGGGTGCAGGGTATATGCAGAAAATTAGTAAATCAAACTTCATTGGAATTAAAATACTTTTTAAAAGTAATAAAGCTTTTGTGTAATAGGTTGCATTTTATGTTTTGTAACAAGTCATTGAATATTAACAGAGGTATTTCAGTTTGTACGTTTCCATATGTAGCCAAATATGCTCCCCTGTTATTTTCACTTCCTCTTCATAGCTATCCAGGCACGGCTCACAGTTATTTCTATATGGCTAATGCCCTGCTTTGTCATTATTTCATGTGCCTTAAATTTTAGCTGATACCCTCAACATATAAACATTTCTTGCACTAAGGTTCATTTTCAACCTCAGGAAGCTTTCCACTTTTCAGCCTTCTGGAATGCTTTTCTTGATTTATGGGTGTTTTCAAGAGCATCTTTTTGTTTTCAGCAATGCCATACATTAAACTCCATCACAATTCTTGACCTAAGGTACATTCACCATGTTTCCCTGCAAATTGAATCACTCAAATTTTAAAACTTGCCATAAAACTTGGAAGCTTCTCTCTCACTCACCTATAAGCAATAAAAAGCAAATTAAGGTGCCATGATACAGTGTACTGTATCTTATACCTTATGTCTCACACATATCATACACTAATACACTGTAATTGCAGTCATTTCAACAGTGCCACATTCCATTTAGTTCATTAGGCCAGGGAATACACAAGGATCCACAGTTACCTTCCTCTCTTTCATCAAAGGAAGAGAGCTGCTGCAACTAAGATAAGGGGAGGATTACAGGAGACAGTTCGATCTTGAGCTGAGAGCAGTCATGCATGCCACAGGGTGTACCTTATCACACCTTGACATACAAAGAAAAACTTATGTGAGATATAAGCAGAGATTATTTTTCTCCCTTAATTCCATATCAAAAACTAGGGTGCATGTTATACATGATGGCGAGTTATACGCAAATAAATACATTAAGTTCTGCATATTTGTTAGTGACAGTGAGGATATTAAGTGTCCCAATTCTAATTTTTTTTGTTTTTTCTTGTCTTTTTGTTTTCCAATAAACTTTGGAATTTTGGTTGGCATACACTTGAGAGTCATTTGGAGAACTGCCATGTCTGGTTTTTCCATTTTTAGGTCTGAGGCTTGTTTTAGTTCTCAAAGAAAGATTTGAAATGTTGGGGTCAGCTACACCTAGCTCAGCTTCACCAGAGCCCCAATAGCCATCAGTTTTGAGCATTCCTACATAACCTTCATAGCAACAAAAGCAGCCATAGGGCACAAAGTCCCCACTATACCATGTTCCCACAGGCAGTCTTGATGATGATGATGATGATGATGATAATGCTTGTTGTTTTAAGGGGCCTAACATTGAAGGTCATCGGCCCCACAGGCAGTCTTCTACATCATGACGTCCGTCTTCCATGATATAGCCAGGGGTTAGACTTGTGGGAGACTCGGTAAAAGTAGTGAAGTGTAATTCAATATAATTATCATCTCAGTATAATAGACATCAGTATTAAAGATTTACAAATTCTTTCATTTTGAATAGTCGACTCGTTAATGATTCAATACCACTTTTTCACTCCAGGTACTTGGTCCCCAAATTGAACAGGTCAATAGATTTGTTTTATGAATGTACTTTGGTACACCCTTTCCCTCTAGTAAGCAACAAGAAACTGAGTGCAAGATGTAATCTATACATATTGAAATTCCTGCACACAAATCTGCACATTGGTCATCTGTTTCTGACAAGCCTGACATGTACCATTAAGTAAATACTGTGGTAGTTGTGAGAATTTTATACTGAAAGCAACATCAAAGAGTGTCAAGACAAGCTAACTTGATCTTATAATGAATCAAGATATGTAGAAATTCATAATTAAACAGTGAGATTAAGTCAAATGGAATAACATGTTGGTCCTGTTTGTTTTGAAAAGGCAGCCTCCCATTGCTAGGAAAGTTGAGATAACATGTATGTGCATGTATAGTGTAAGGTTTTAAGGAAATGTTTTGTTTTTGTTTGTTTTTTTCTTCTAGGCAATGTGGCATTGACATTCAGAGTCAAGCTGCATATGAATTGGCTGTGCAGGGCCTCATCAGGCCACATGATAGTAAGATACCTATCATATATGGTATTAAATGTGTATCCTTTGATCCACCTAACTTCACTCTGGGTAAGTTGTTATTAGGTTAACAAACATCTTTGAAACGTTTATTGCTTTATCATATGATGCTGTATGATTAGGTACATAATATAGTATATGCATATTCTTTGAGTAACATTATTATAATACATAAAATACAGTACAAGACATCATTGACAAGGAGGAGGATTGAAACATACCTGAAGGATGAATTCCATGAGAGCTAGTGTGGGTAGAAGGGAAAACAGAAAGGAGTAACAAGGATAAATGTGAAAATATAAAAGTGGAAGGATAAATTCAACCTTTGTCACTTGCTGTTATCTTCACAGATGGACTCTCTTCTCATCAAGGATTTTAGGTCTAGTATCTCCTCATCTATACCTGGTAATCTTCTGATTGCTTTTGTTCCTGAATTCCTAGTCCTTCTGGTCTGTCTCAATAGTGTAATGGTTAGCACTATTAGCTGCCATCCTTGGAGGTCCAAATTTGATTCCTGGTATTGCCAGAAACTTAAGAAAGACACGAGGGCTGGTGTGTGGTAAAATGGTACTTGCCACTTACCTCCATTTGGCGGTGTGCCCGGAAAGGAACTGCACAACCTCAAGATAAGGACACAAGTTTACTTCCTTTACATAGTTCCTCTATCAAACATCAAGTAGCATATCATATACTAGTTCTTACTACCTTATCAGTAGGGTTCCAAGATCTCTCCTCTTCCTTTTCTGTCCCATCTCCCTTGTGCATTCATATTGGCTGTTACAATTACTTCCTTATATTGCATATATTTCTCCACTTCTTCCTGGAAGTGCTCTAGGTCTTGTTCTGTATTACATTACGCTACAGTATACTGAACTGGCATTTAAAAAGCTCAAGCGTGATCTTCCATGAGACTAGATCAAATACTGCTGTATGTTGTAAAAGGTTGTGAAGATGTACTGAAATATCCTCTCCTCTACATTGATAACTTAACTCTCAAAACATCTGTATTTCCCTCTGTATGGAAACTGTCCTGAGTATATCTTGTGTTTAAATTGGGTAATCTGATGTTAATAATAAAAACTACTGACCAATATCAATTCTTTCAACTATAGCTAAGGCCTTCGAATTGATAAATGTCATAGACTTACAGTCTATACAAGACCTTTCATATCAGAACACCAACATGGATTTATTCCAAGACGGTCTATAGAAACAAATCTCATAAATTTTACGCAATCAATATCCGCAGAACTTGATAGAGGTGGCAATGTTTATTGACTTTGAAAAGGCCTTTGACAAAATTAATCATGATATACACCTAAAAAAATGAAATATGCTTAGATTATGTTACCCACTGCTATGTCTTTTCAGCTCCTACCTAAGAGATAGAAAGCAGTATGTAATTTGACAAAGAAACTGTCCAGAGAATACCCTCTAAATTCAGGAATAGTCCAAGGGTCTAATCTAGGGCCATGGATGTTCCTTGCACTAATCAGTGACCTACCTGAATTAATAACAGTTTTGGACTGCTTTTTATTCGCTAATGACTTTAAGGTATTCGAATCCATTGCCTCCATTAATGACTGCAAACTTCTCCAGGCTGACTTAAATAACATACTAGACTGGGCGACTGAAAATCAACTATATCTAATCTTATGTGCATCAGTGTCGTTTGCCCAAAATATATATTTCCTTTGACTAACTAAGTCACAATGATCTTAAACCAGTAAATGAGGTTAAAGACCTCGGCATATTATTAGACCGAGAACTTTCCTTCACCCCATATATACAAACGGTAGTTGCTGAGTCCTACAGGACATAGGACTCGTGTTAAGGAGTGTGAAACCCTTTAAATGCCTAAAAATCTGTATACACCTCTATATCTCGTCAGGCCCAGAGTAGAATATGTAAGTGTTGTATGGAATCCAGCAATCAAAATATATATTGCACAGATTGAAAAAAATCCAAAAGAGATATTTAAAATATTTACATTTTAAAAAAATGAAAAACAGTAATAATCCACATATGGTACCTTATAATGAACTTCTCTTGAAATAGAAAGCTTGTAACTGAGAGGGGGAAAAAGGATGACATGAAGTTTCTGTACAAAACTGTAAATTCCAAAATTGATAACCTTGACTTTTTATGCCTCTTCAGCTTTAATGCAAGAACAAATGTAACTTTTCAGAATCAAATAGTTAGAACAATTGCTCACAAAAATTCCCCACTCTACAGGCTATGCAATCTCTACAACTGTGTAGTTCAGAAGAATAATTCTTTAGACTTCTGCTTTTTTCAACAATTCACCATCTCCATGAAAACTCTCTAAATAATTTCTCTCTTATACAATCTGCCTATCTCACCTTCAGCATTCTACTGTAGGTGATATATCTACTTCGAATTAGAAAAAGTATTAATGTAGGTACTGTGCAGAACCTCTGTGACTCAGGCGGCAGTGCACCGGCCTCTCACCACTGGGTTCTGTGGTTTAAATCCCAGTTACTCCATGTGAGATTTGTGCTGGACAAAGCGGAAGCGGGACAGATTTTTGTCCGGGTACTCCGGTTTTCCCTATCATCTTTCATTCCAGCAACATTCTCCACTATCATTTAATTTCATCTGTCAGTTATTAATCATTGCCCCAGAGGAGTGCGACAGGCTTCGGCACCCGACACAATTCCTATCCTCGCTGCTAGATGGGGGCTTCATTCATTCCACTCCTGACTCGGTCAAATGACTGGAAACAGGCTGTGGATTTTCATTCTTCATTTCATTAATGTAGGTACTGTAAATTCCGATTGTTACTTTCTTAATAAAATTGTGGGTTTTTTATTTTTAGATATTTAGATTTTAGATGTTTAGGTTCTTCCTTAGATTTTTTTTTTTTATAATTAATGTATAGTGAATAAGCTACCTGTAATTGGAGAAACATATTTGTTGGTGGTATGAAATAAATACATTTTATGTGGCATATCTTCTTCTTTGTTTTGCCTCATGACTGAGGAGTCGTGACTATCATAATATTCAGCCCTCTAGCCGATGAACCACACTCCGCCATTCTTCCCTATCTAAAGCTTTCAATGTGGTTACTCTGAGAAAACACTGTAGGGGGCCGTTCACCATGTCAATCCATCGCGTTGGTATTCGTCCTCGTTGTCTGGTTCCCCCTCAACAATCAGCTTTTGTAGACTACCATCTCGGCGCATTATATGTCCAAAGTAGCGTACAATTCGTTGAGAGACCTTACACGATAGATGAACTTTTATCTGAAGTTGGTTCAGGATTGATGTGTTCGTGCGATGAGCTGTCCAAGGAATCCTTAACATTTTCCTCCAGCACCACATTTCAAAGCTTTCTATCCGTTCACGATCACGTTTGAGGATGGTCCACATCTCTGCGCCATACAAGAAGACTGAGAAGACTAGAGATTCAACGAGCTTCTTTTTTGTCTTAATGGTGATGTTATCTTTCCAGATCTTCCGCAGACGGATCATTGCTACCTTTGCTATTTCAATTCTGCGCTTTATTTCATCTTTGGAACCACCATAATTGGATCGTAAGGAGCCTAGGTATACATACTGATGTACAACTTCACACCCTCCAATCTGTTTGATATGTGGACTGTTGTTGTTCTTACGATCATCAATCATGACTTTGGTTTTCTGGCATATACTTCGCTTAAATCCCTAGGTCATTTCCCCAGAATAGCAGACCAGATGTGGGAATAAAATTCTCAAAGTACTCCCAAGTTAGCACCATTCTTCCACTAGAATCTTTCACCACTGTGGTTTTCTCTCTCCCTCTCTCTCTTTTTTTTAACTGATACAACCTCCATTTCACCCTGTAGGTGTATTGTGGAATATATAGTATTGAGAGTTAAGGTCTGGTATATTTCGTTCATAAACTTAATAGTCCTGGGGTCAGAAATAACTTTGCAAAGCTGAACACTTGGCTGCTCGAGATACATGGGCCTCTTTGTGACTAGCTGTTTGGATCATTTGAAAAAATGAACTGCTGTGTGGGTTTCTTTTTCACATGGACACGTGAGTGATATGGTTTTACCGATTCTCTAAAGGTACCGTACTGATGGAATTTTCGATGGTTGTATAGGAATTGTGTTAGGATGAATGAGGGGACTCTGATGGTTTGATGATTGCAATATACATGGTTATATATATAGTTACGTGCCAGCCTTGCTGTAGCTCCCTTCAGTATTTTTTCTAAGGTATGATACCCTAAACATTGTAGCTTCTGAACTGATGTTTTGGCTGATTTTATATCTGTGTGGTGATTGTGTGCGCAGAAACTGACATCCAACCAATCCTAAGCTGCCATTCATATCAATTTGTATCGGTAGAGCATGATCTTAAAACATATATGCCAACTCTGTTATGTACACTCACCACATGGTTAAGCTATCTCCTTCAGCATGTACAGTATTTGGTATGGTTCGCAATCTTTTGCATTCTACTTCAGTAACTTATGTTTTTCATATTAGTCCTTATCTTTCTAGTATAGTACAGTATAGCGTACTGTACATTTTAGCATAGCATAAGTTAGTACAATACAGGTTTAATAGTTCAGTGTATTGAAATTGCTGTAGTTTTATTTTCATCTGTGTATTGGTTAGTCTACTTAATTTGTGTGTGTAACATGTTTCACTGTGGTTCAGGGAAGACAAGTGGCAAGAAATCAAGAGGTATGTGACACGGAACTCCCCTGAGAAGCCAGGCCCATGAAATTGTTTTCAGCATGCACGAGTACTTTGAGAAAGAAAAGGAGAATGGTGCTACATTGCTGCCTTTAGTACAAACCAAACAAAAAACTGCCGATGCTACCAAAGTAAGCAAATACACAGTAGTGGCAGTTGGAAGGAGAAATACCAGACTGAGGAACAATCTCCTGGGTCCTCTAAGCTTGAAGAGCTGGGTAAAAAAAGGAATTGGGCCAAACGAATAACAAACTTGGACAGTTTCCAGCAAGACCCCATTCATTGGTATATTTATGACAACTATCACAGAAAAGACCACCCTATTCTTGTGAAACTGCTTGCTTCTCTGCATGAATGCCAACTATTTAAGGGAAGCAAGACTTCACTGAATGTAGTAGTAAAGGAACTAAGAATTCTGCTACAAGAAGTGAAATGGCCAGCTAGTATTAATGGAGAAAAGCGATATCATAATATGGCTCTGCTGGTTTTTAGGGAAAGTTACGAATGAAAATTTTAATTTGATTGTGTGGCTCATTGAAACATGGATCAATGCTTTCTCCACGTCCTGGTGGGATCCCGGATGCAAGCAGTGTCGCACATGTGGAATTTTCCTTGTTTATCAGCCAGAAGCCCTTCTTGCCACCAACAACACTATGTGGAGGAATGTATTCACTATTGTGTTTTCCTGTAGTGGCTGGTAGTGTAGTGTGTTGTGAGTATTGGAACGATCACAAGTTTCTGAGTTGGAGGATGCACCCAAAATTCCAAACCCAACCGGAAATCGAATATGGCACCTTCTGAATTGCAGGTTGTGGTGCTGACCATTGGGTTAATTTTTAATTTCTAACAACCTGCTGTTTATGAGACATTATGCAGAATTTTAATGCAGTGCTCACATATATTCAAATAAAATGTCTGATACATAACAGCTACATCATCGAGCTCGATAGCTGCAGTCGCTTAAGTGCGGCCAGTATCCAGTATTCGGGAGATAGTAGGTTCGAACCCCACTGTCGGCAGCCCTGAAGATGGTTTTCCGTGGTTTCCCATTTTCACACCAGGCAAATGCTGGGGCTGTACCTTAATTAAGGCCACGGACGCTTCCTTCCACTTCCTAGCCCTTCCCTGTCCCATCGTCGTCATAAGACCTATCTGAGTCGGTGCGACGTAAAGCAACTAGCAAAAAAAAAAAAAAAAACAGCTACATCTGGGAAATTATCTCATTTCTGTAGTACACTTCATCAATGATGCCTAGGGTATCTATGACAGCTGACAGTGAATCTTTAGCACCCTAAAATCATGAAAACTTTTTGATGGCATTAATCTGGGTGTTTTTATCACAATCATCACTTCCTTCAGGAAACAACTACTTTCTAGTGGTTTACTGGCTAATGCTTTAGGCAGATATGGTGCCTTTTCCCTTGTTTGGCTCAGTCCAGTTTACATTTCTATTTGAAGTGATTTCTTCAGCTACTATACCAGGTGTATGCAGAAGTCTTTTCTGGTTTCGCTAAGAGATGGCGCCAGCGAACAGTACACAGCGTATGAATTTGACACCACATGTCAGTTTGTTCGTCTGACATTAACCTACCAATACACACAAGTTGAGTCCGCCAAACACTAGCGCCTGTGTTGTATCGTACAGTGATCATGTCAACGTTTGTGCCTCAAAAAGAACATTTGCGCCATACATTGCTTTTGTTATGTAATCAAAAGAAAAAGGCTGCGGAAAGTCATTGTTTGCTGGTAGAAACATATGGTGAACATGCTCCATCGATTAGGATATGTGAGACATGATTTCAACAATTTAAACATGGTGATTTCAATGTAAAAGACAGTGCGCACTCTGGTAGACCACAAAAGTGCGAAGACGAGCAATTGCAGGCGTTACTGGATGATGACCCAACTCAATAGCAATTGGCACAAGCATTAACTGTGTTACGAAAAACAATCAGCAGATGTTTACGAGCAATGGGGAAGATCAATAAACTCAGTAAATGGGTCCCACTTGATTTGAATGAACGGCAGATGGAAAATCGCGAAGTCACTTGTGAAATGGTGCTTTAACGCCATGAAAGAAAATCATTTCTATGCCAAATTGTGACGGGTGACAAAAAATGGATTTATTTTGGAAACCCGAAGCAAAGCAAATCATGGCTGTCTCCTGGCAAAGCGTGTCCTTCAACACTAAGGCCGAATCACTTCGGCAAGAAGATCGTGCTTTGTGTCTGGTGGGACCAGAGTGGTATTGTGTATTATGAACTTTGAAGTCCGGCGAAACCGTTAATGCACAATGCTATCGCCAACAAATGATTAATTTAAATCAGGTATTGATCGAAAGATGACTGGAATGGGCTGTGTGACAAAATCACCATAATGCACCATCTCACACACCAATACCCGTGAAAGACACCTTGAAATCTCTTGGATGGGACATCCTTCCATACCCGCCATACTTCCCTGACCTGGCGCCATCTATCACCATTTAAACACCATTTAAACATGGTGATTTCAATGTAAAAGACAGTGCGCACTCTGGTAGACCACAAAAGTGCGAAGACGAGCAATTGCAGGCGTTACTGGATGATGACCCAACTCAATAGCAATTGGCACAAGCATTAACTGTGTTACGAAAAACAATCAGCAGATGTTTACGAGCAATGGGGAAGATCAATAAACTCAGTAAATGGGTCCCACTTGATTTGAATGAACGGCAGATGGAAAATCGCGAAGTCACTTGTGAAATGGTGCTTTAACGCCATGAAAGAAAATCATTTCTATGCCAAATTGTGACGGGTGACAAAAAATGGATTTATTTTGGAAACCCGAAGCAAAGAAAATCATGGCTGTCACCTGGCAAAGCGTGTCCTTCAACACCAAGGCCGAATCACTTCGGCAAGAAGATCGTGCTTTGTGTCTGGTGGGACCGGAGTGGTATTGTGTATTATGAACTTTGAAGTCCGGCGAAACCGTTAATGCACAATGCTATCGCCAACAAATGATTAATTTAAATCAGGTATTGATCGAAAGATGACTGGAATGGGCTGTGTGACAAAATCACCATAATGCACCATCTCACACACCAAAAAATTATGCCTACATCTGGTATTTTGCTTTGAGGTCCATTTTTCTTTCTTTGTTTCTTTCTTTCTTTCTTTCTTTCTTTTCTTTCTTCCTTTCTTTCTTTTCTTTCTTCCTTTCCTTCTTTCTTTCTTTCAGTCATTGTATGCTGCTTTCTTTTGAGCCTACTCTGTCTACATGTTTTCCGCCTTTCAGATATTGCTGCAAATAGCATTGTTTATGTGCTTCCGTTTACCCTTTCCCTTCATTGTCTGACCATCTAAGAATATCTGCTGTCTGATTGTCTTTTTCCTAGAGTGAAAATAGCTTTCGAAGTGGAAGGATCACATGCTGGGGAGTTTTGTCATTTATTCCACTTCTTTGGGACATTTTTTTTTTTTTTTTTTAACTAGCAGAATACGCTCAGTCTGAGAATCAGTCCAACCTTTTGTTGTTTCTGCAAACTTTCCTTGATTTTTGTGTTTCTTATTCCACCTGTACTCCAGAACAAAGTAAAGAATTCAGACTTCATTCCATGCAATATCTGCAGTATTCCATATAACACTTTCTGTTCTGTTCAACTTTTGAGATGGTCTTCTTCAAACTATTTCCTTGAATATATTTAGCAGTGGTGACACTATTAGTTAAAGAATGGGTAGGCAGGAAACCTTAGCTCAAAGTTTCTTGTAGAATAGTTCCAAAAGTCGAGTTTTCTTGGTTGCAAAATGGTCAATCACTTGATCCTTCAACAGTTCATCATTCTTCAATTCCTTCACAGGCTTTTTCTTGATAGAAATGGTTCTAAGACTTCTGAGTCTTTCAGTGTTTTTTATAATACACAAGAATGTTTTTATCATCTTCAGAGTACTCACAGGAAATGTTACTATTAAGCAAATCAATTTTGACACTTCAACATACATTGGTTCGAGGTCATTGAGAACAATATAATGTAAAAGCTTTTCAAGGGAAAAATGTTTTTCTGTGTTGGAATAAATGTTTATCAATTCATTTTCCAGTATTTCTCTATTAAAAAGGGTTATATGTTCATAAGACTGTTCAGTTTAATAGCAGGGACGGTCTCTTTGAAAACTATGAAGTTGGATCCAGCAATTCAACAAAGTGAAAGCTTTCGAAGTCCTCGAACCATATTTCCATTTGCATAATTAAAGTGTCAAGGACTTCACTGTTAAAATTTTGAGCATTTGGAATGTTATGCCATCTACATCTCACTGTTTATTTTGTAACCCTCCCCCCTTTTAGGAGCTGATCACATTAAATTTTAGCACATATAAAACAAAGTAATAATCAAAATAACAAACCTGAAGTAACATATGTCAGCCGATAAGACACCAATAAAAACATCTCAAATTTCAAAAACATACACATGGCTAGAAACGAAGATACACAGGATTACCAACATGACAACTAGAGAAGGGATATAGGAAAGCGGACTGGAAACCCTACAGAGGACGTGATCTTACGTGACATTGTAGAGGAAAAGACGTGAGAGCGCAGTCTGGTTTACTAACAATAAAGAAATTTTAACAAGGTAGAATAACAGTAATTAAAAAGGTAACATGATCAATAAGGAAACAAGTTGAATTGAACCACGAGGTTCCTGTCAATGGTTCTTCAGAAAACCAAAATTGTAATAAAATATTATGCAATACGTTGAAGAAGATGAGCATAACTTCGGCAGTGACATTCACAAGGAAAATTTAACAGGGAATATAAACATAATTACAACCATCTTACAAGGCAAACAGAAAAGAGCTGTACAAATAATTACCAATAGTTTACAAAGAAAATGACAACGAAATTTAAAATTTAACGCAGAGGCCTTTAGAGATGCTGACCTCTCCTGATACGCATCGTCGAGAGACGCATAGCTCAACAGGCGTACACTAAATTGATACTGCACTACGGGAGGCAACCCGGATGGAAAATTAAATTTTACATTACACAAAAGGTTAATAAAAGGGAATTGCCTCCAAAACAAAGGATATGCCTAGCTGACGAGCTAAGGCATTACAAAACAAAACGGCAAAAACCAGGGTCTAAGGTAAACTCCAAAACAAATAAATTTACATATTAATTTAGCATTCAAGAAAAGAAAATGTGCTTACCCTGAGGTTACTGGAGCCGCTGACCCTCAAGGTGCGTCCGACCGTGAGGACGTACGAAAACCAAAGACGCGGACCAGAGCCCTGCTCCTACCGAGGAGCCAAAGGCCGGAAATTGAGAAACACGCAAACAGTCAATCAGGGAAGCTTACCACGATTTGACCCAAAATTTTCACCAATAAAAATTGTCATTATTTCGACCAATAAAATTACATTACCTTATATGGTCATATGGACAACATATTCTAGAGGTTTTGATTGCGAAATGCAGCGATTTTGGGATCGATGCCTCCACGTGGCAAATACAGGGTGATACCAAAGGTTGGTTACAACAAGCACACTACTGGAGATCTTTCTTCCAACACTCATAATGATTAAATAATTAACTGTCTTTCTTGTAAGTCCTGAAAATTCTTATTATTATTTTTAAATTCACAACAACAACAAGAACAAATGTTTCATCAACTTCTTCGTAAATGTCTTAGTTCTTGCAATGGCAGTTTTACCAAAAATTTACATAAATTCACAACAACAAAAAAACAAATATTTAATTGACTTCTTCAAAACTGTCTGAGAGTTCCTTAGTTTTTTCAATGGTGATTTCACAAAAAAAAATTAGCATAATGACAAGAATTAAATAATTCTATCCATGTTATGAACTTTTCACCACCGGCAACATATTTTACGAAATTTTCAATGCAAGAGGATACCGTGTTTTCTGATCGCATATCCTGAAGGATACCCGTGGTTTTCCTAATTTCAGTATTGCACAGAATTACATCAGATGTGGTTTTATGTTGCATTATAACAAGGAGATGGTCTGTATAAATAAAACAATTCTATAGAGACAGATCAAATAAATGAATTGGGCTTTCCTGAGTATGTTAAGCAACCCAACAGCAGAATTGTACGATTCACTGCCCCAACCCTCATCTTTCTGTGCAGTATCTTCAAAAACCTGTCTTAAATCATCATAGTGTGAAAATATTGTATGGACTGCTCGGGAATGAAAGCTCCAATGGATAGTACGTTACATGCTTGTGGAAGTCTGAATCCTTTGGATTCCAGAAGATGGGCTCTCTTTGAGGATCTACTAAAAATGAATGAAACGCTGTCAGCTTATCAGTGAAGAGCCTGACTGATTTTATTGTTTTGCAGCAACGGAGAAAAACAAGGTTTAACTGGTGGGCAGTATAGAAATATTGCTCGTCGGCACACTTGCTTAACGTAATGCTGAACACCCCTCATGCCTTCCTGCCATTGTGGAACACCCGTCATATGTTTGACGTACGATTATCAGTTACTCCTCACTTGAATATCGACAATTAATCCTGATAAGTCCGATGCAGTCTTATCAATCGGACATCATAAAAGCCTATGAATCTTTCTGTGGGATCCTGTTTTGAGCAGAACCAGAATATTACACAGACTTGAGATCTATTTGATACGTTGAAGGTCTCATCCACCTGGATACCAATGAAATCACAATAATCTAACTTTGCTTTCACAGTCTCCTGATTTATGGTAGTTACAGACTCAATTAATTCATTCTGTATTTCGCTTGATGTGCCTTTAAAGCCCACTGGGCTGAATGGCTCAGACGTTTGAGGCGCTAGTCTTCTGGTCCCAACTTGGCAGTTCGATCCTGGCTTAGTCCAGTGATACTTGAAGGTGCTCAAATACGTCAGCACCGGTCGCTTGGTAGGGTAGACCAAAGCAAATCAGGGATTTAGCATCATAGATTTTTAAATTACATATTATATTCTGTTGTCTTGTAAAATTCTTTTTCAAATAGACACTAGAACCGAAAATGAGAAAAGGTTTTTGCAGAAAACATAAACTATAATAACTATTATTTTTTAATAATTCAGAATTATTTTTATAATATGTTGTCCACACGTAGAAAATTTCTTATCAGTATTAATCATACTTCGATACATATTAGCAAATTTTATCGGTGAGTAAAATTGTCTTGTTTTTACTAGTGACATATGTTTGATATTCATACCTTGGAACCATAATAAATGAAGACTGGAATTGCTCACAAGAAGTCAAGGTATGCATTGGAAAAGCAAGAAGTGTGTTCCATAAAATGAGTAATGTGTTTAAAAGCCACAGTCTAACTTTCGGGACTAAAATCAGACTTCTGCACTGTTATGTATTTTCTGTTCTTTTATATGGTGTAGAGACATGGACCTTAAATAAAAACACAGAGAAGAAGCTGGAGGCCTTTGAAACATGGCTGTATAGGCGGATCCTGAGAATATCTTGGACCCAGAGAATTACAAATGTGGAAGTAATGAGAAGGATGAACACAACACCTCAGTTGATCAAGATAGTGAAATGCCGAAAGCTGCAGTATCTGGGACATATAATGCGCAACACAGATAGATACAACCTACTCCAAAAAATACTCCAGGGGAAAATCAACAGCAAAAGAGGTCCTGGAAGAAGAAGAATATCTTGGCTTGACAATCTTAGAGGCTGGTGCAATATGTCATCACTTGAACTGTTCCACGCTGCCACAAACAAGACGAAAATAGCCATCATGATCGCCAACATCCGAAACGGATAGGCACCAAAAGCAGAAGAAGAAGACATATGTTTGGATTTTTATTTTTTTATGTTTTTATTTTTCTCGTTCAAAATTATTCTATAGAACTGTATTTAGAAACACATCATTATGTATATTCTTTTGTACCGTAAATTATTTTTTCAAAGTAGATATTGAGAGGGAAATTGCGAAAATGTTTTTCTCTTCCTAAAAATAAATTTTATCGACAACTATAATATCAACAATAAAACGTCTCTGATTCTTTATATCACTGTAAATCAGTTGTTTATTCTATGTAGTCGATATGTAGAAAATTTCTTGTCGGTATTTGCCATGCGCCGGTAGATACACCACCATTCACATTTCACATTGTCACAGAAAATCAGGTTAAAAAGGCTTTGTACTCGATTAAATCAAAGGCCACGGGTGTAGACGATATTCTTATTGCTTTTATACATAACATTATGGGTGCTGTCCTACCTATACTGACGCACATACTGAACATTTGTTTACTAAACGGAACTTTCCCAACTGTCTGGAAAACAGCCAATATTATACCGGTACCTAAGAGTTTAGACCCACAATCACCCTCTGACTATCGTCCGGTGTCCATACTTCCTGCGCTTTCTAAAGCCTTCGAACGTTTAGTATACGAACAGGTTCTGGAGTACCTAAATGAAAATGCTCTTTTGGACCCTTTGTAGTCTGGATTTAAGAAGGGGCATAGTACCGCGACAGCACTTTTGAAGGTTACTGAAGACATTAGAAATGTTATGGACAAACGACTGCTTACTATACTTATTCTTCTTGACTTCAGTAGCGCCTTTGACACTATAGACATTCAGACTATGATAAAGAAAATGGAACTACTAAATTTTGACCTGGCTGTGCTTAAGTTTTTTAGTTCTTATTTGAGTAACCGTCAACAGCGTGTAACAGTAAATGACAAGGTCTCTAAATGGAAAATGAAATGTAGTGGTGCCCCACAGGGCAGTATTCTAGGGCCCTTACTTTTCTGTATTTAGGTCAATGACATATCATCTGTGACAGGAAATAACACCTCTATGCTGATGATCTTCAGATTTATCGACACTGCAAGACTTCAGACTTAGATGAAACAATACAAGATATTAACAATGACCTCCAACGACTCAGTATATATGCACAACGAAATTCTCTTATACTAAACTCCACAAAATCTCAGGCAATCATAATTGGAACACGAAAATTACTGAACTGCTCAAACAATATTGCAATTCCGCCTATCCTACTGAATGGTAACATTATTCCCTACAATAAAACAGTTAAAAATCTCGGCGTAATTATGAATGAAACACTTAATTGGTCTGATCACACGAAAATCATCTGTAAAAAGATTTTTGGAGCACTTCACCCTCTTAAACGGCAAAGAGATGTATTTCCATTTGAGCTTAAGGCCGAACTAATAGAGACACTGGTTCTCCCTATTCTTGATTATTGTGACGTTGTCCTAGTTGATATGACAAGAGAAGAAACACTTAAACTTCAACGAGCACTGAATTCCTGCCTGCGATTCATTTACAATATTGGGTACGATGTTCACATTACCCCATACTATAAGGCTCTCTTATGGCTGAAGCCTGATAAACGTCTGCAACTACACATTTTAACGATGGTGTTTAGAGTACTAGCGGAAAGTCAGCCACTGTATATTTCTTCGAAATTTACCTTTTTATCATCATTTCACAACTTAAATACACGCTCCAGATCCACTCTTTCTATTCCAGTGCACCGCACAAATAAAATTAATAGATCGTTTGTAGTGACCGGCGCCAGATTATGGAATTCCCTGCCAGCTCAGGTCAGAGAAACTAGCTCTTTATAAAGGTTTAAGGTCACCTGCCAAGACTATCTGCTGAGGACAGCTAACTGAATGGCTGAAGTATGAATGTGTGCGCACCTGAGGATTATTAAGAGTTCTTACTATTAATTAGTTTCATTATTAACTTAGTAATGTATTTAAATTTGTTCTCAATTCTATTAATTTTTTGTTTGGTTTTAACTATTTTAAATATCTCATAATTTTATTTATGATTTTGATTAGTATGTGGTTAAGTGGAAGAGAGGGCCTCGAGCCCTAACTTCGCCACTGAAAAGAAGGCATTAATAAATAAATAAATTAAATAAATAAATAAATATACCCGAATATTAAAATACATGTATTTCCATTAAAAACGGCCTGGCACTTTACAATAGTAGAGTGAAGTCGGAGCTCTGGTCTCTTCCAGGTGATGGTGAGCGGCTGACCAGATCAGCTCCTGGCTCCAAGAGGGTTAAAAGGGCCTAACATCTAAAGTCATCGGCCTGACTGAGCTACAAATGCTGAAAACAAGTGTACTGTTTATTCTGCAAGCTTTGCACTTCAAACCATTCCATCTACAATTGCTGCATGCTTTGCATGAGGATGGTCGGGACAGACAACTGGAATTTTGTGATTTGCTGTGATGCTGATGCAAATTTTGTTAAGTCAATGCTGTAGATGGATGAAGCATGTTTCAGATTGAATGGTCATGATAAGACATTACTGCATGCGTAATGGGTGGACAAAAACCTATGGTACATGAGATTATCCAGAAAGACCTACTCACTGTGCCTGTGCATGTTTGAGGTAGGAACAGTGAAGCTGGTTGGATTGAGCCACACTTTTTCGCAGGAGCTGTAATGAGTGTGTCACATCTGGAGATGTTACGGGATAGTGTGATGCCAGAATTTGCAAACAACGTGATATACCGCAATGACTGGCCCATTTTCTGACAACAAGGCAGTTTTTCACTGCACTATGCAATATCTTTTCGCAGTTTTTTAAATGAACACTTCTCTGAATGGATATGGCACTTAATTCCTGCAATCTCACACCATGTGATTTTGATTTATGAGGCTTTGTTAAGAATGCTGTTTATACAGCAAAACTACAAGATTTGAATGTGTTGAGACAAGAAATTGAAATTGCTTTTGGTGAGCTAAATGAAAACAAATGTTTATTATCATTGTCATGTTTCTTTTCTCCTTAGGGGAAACTGCAGTAGTGGCATGTGACCCTTATCAAAGTGCCAGCACACTAGTTTGTAGAAACATGAATAAAACCAGTGTATGGGTATTAAAGCTCAATTAGAAACATGAATTTTTAAACTTACACAAATCAATCCTCTCTGTACATCTGCAGATATTACATCTTGTAACTTACTCTATCCAGCGATTTTTGGCAGCAAAAATGTCTATAACAGAATCGTGGAACCCTGGATTCTTCCTGCAGCTTTTCAGGAGGTTCTTCCCAATTGAAATTAATGACAATTTAGTCATATTTATTGGAAAATAGTCCGTGTATGTTTCAAACTAGTCAGAATCAAAAAGAGAAAGAAATTCCAGCTTATTCAATTCGGAAAAACTGGTACGTTATATGTCGAACCATTGTATCAAGTACTTCACACTACAGTCTTCAGTATGAGAACTGTTTGTCAATTTCCACATCACCAATTTGTTGCCTTTTAATTCTAACTTCATTTTCATTTGACGAAACTGGTAAATGTTCCTCTGTGCACTGCTTCCAAAAGAAATTAAATTTATCAGGTTTGTCACTCAGAAATTTATTGAGTTCATCGACCTTGGCACCGCAATATCGTATGTCATTAATAATTCTTTGTAAAATGTTGAACATTATTTTGCTTTAGATAATACAGATGAGAATAAGTTTAAAAGAAAAATATATTCAAAATCTTGCAGAGTGGCAAAGAAACCTCTCAAACACATTCTTGTTTCACTGTCCCATTCTTCAATGATGCTTATGACTGTCTTGAAGAACGTCTTCAGATCCTTTTTGATTCCTGATATTACTTCAACCAAACGATCTGTGTATCAGCGGGTCGGGGCAAATAATGGCAAATGCTTAGTAATAAACACCTCAAATGCAGGTTTTCTCTTTGACAATCTCGAGAAAAATGTTGTGAACCCAGATAGAGCTTCAAAGAATACTTTACATTCCTTAATGCCTTTAACAGATTGTTTTAGTACTAGGTTTGGCTTGTGTGCATAGCAGTGCGGAAATAAGGCTTGACTGATGTGTGGCAACAATAATCTGTTGTAGACTGTTATGTGCTCCCGTCATAACAGAACACCCATCGTACTTTTGAGCAACTAATTTGTCACTAAATTGGAATTCATTGATTAAACTGAAATCATGCCCAGCCAGAAAAACAGCAGAGCGACGGGTATTTACATCAGTGAATCTCATAAATCTCTCCTGAATATTATAATATGTAACATAATGAAACACAGAAGAAATCTGAGATGTTTTATTCAAATCTGTGGCCTCATCTTCTATCACTGCTACAGATGGTACTACTTTGATATTTTATTAAAAAAACAGCTGAGAATGAATTGACTAACTGATTCAGGTTATCATAGGAAGTGCCAAGAAAAGCAGCAGATGTTTCCAAGTGGTCCTGTAATTTTTTATCATAAGTGGCTCTATAATGGAGCAATTCAACAAAATTTCCTCTAGTGATTGAGTCGTGGTTTTCAGTATGGCTCCAAATAGACAGCTCTTGCTCCACCAGGAAACAAACAGCATCTATTACAGTAGACAACTAACTATATACTCATTTGTTTTAATTTTTCATCAGATTTGTTACAGTTAATTTTGAAGGCAAGACTTAGGAATTCCTCTATTCTAGTGCTACCGAACTTCAGTAAAGCTGTTTTGAAATTAACGTACTGTAGTCTATAGACTGTTCATGCCATTTCTTTAGTACATAATGACTTTTAACATCACAAACTCCCTTTGTTGTCCAAACATTCATATCTGTTGAAAATAAAAGGCAAGGCCAGCAATACAAGGAACACGACTTCTTACAGCCATGTATCATTTATGTACCAGGAATCATTAAAAAGATGCATTTTGCCTCTTTTCTCTATTACCATAGCTGATATACTAGGAGGGAGTCTTCCATTGTGTATGATTTGTAACTAAGCAGCAAAAGTTCGGCTAGAGAATGAATGTGTTCTTAATAACACAGCCACATTTGTCCTCTATCATAACTGAATCTCCCTCTAACAACAAGAAAGCCACAGCAAGCACAAGACACACTCATAACAATCACCACTGAACACAAGGAATTACTGTTCCGTTAGCCTCTCGACTGCGGCAAACATGAGAGTCTAGTTGCCAGCATGGTCAGCTCTGCGCAGTGTTTCCGAATGCATTGAATGCACAAGCGCGCCCTGACTGAATTCAAGCTCCTCATGTTTGCCTCCACGAAATGGCAAACAGAGTGCACAGTCGGCATACCTTCATCATTCGACAGATGAGAAGCTTTCATTACTTAAAGTGGTATTTATGCAGAAGAGAATGAGATTTTATAACAACAAAAACATCGCAATTGGGAAATATCCCAGTGCCAATGGTCACTTACAGTAGTGTGATAATAAGGTAAAGTTAATATAATTACCCAATAACAACAACAACAACACAAAAGTACAACTAGAAATTCCATGGTGATTATAATATAGTATATGGTATTAAATAAACAATTTATATGCTGTGATATTATGTAGTCATATTCAATGATCTTTCGTTTTAGATGGTGTTAACCTGGCTAACACGACAAACATAGACCCTTCGTGCCTGGGAAACTGACTTTCAGGCCACCCATATCCATTTTTTTTACACTCATTTTTAATAATAAGCAACAATAAAATAGCCCAACAATGTTCTTCCTATCCCTCCAAAATGAACCCATGCAATCAAAGTGGAATTTGTTATGTTTCTTCTTCCACCCTGGAAAAATGTCTGCTTGACAGTTTTGATTATATCATGTTGTCAGCTTTTGATATAATTGAAATTTAAACTGAAAACTGAATTGAATGTGTATATACATTTTGTTTTCTTTTCAGAAATCCATTCCATGAATGAATATGAGGATTACTTGAAGACATTGATCCATGAAATCGGCCTGCAGCTCCACAGTGTAGCTACATGTACTGCTGTGAGGTGCATCAAATACAGTCACTTTAGTCTGGAATATGCTCTCTTACGGAAACATTGGCACCTGCAACATATTCTCAACAACCTTATCTTGTGTCAAGAGATTATAGACAAGTATAAATACTTAACCAACCAGACTTCAGCTAAATTGATTAACACTGAAGAGGAATCAAGAACTTTATTGGAAGCGTCATAATCATCCTTTTTGTCACTTGTCATCCTGTGTACTGAAGAACTTTATTTTTCTCTGTGTGTAGAGTAACAATAAATATTGTGAAGTTCATATTTTTTAATAAAACCCCCATCTATTTGAAAATTACAAGGGAAGTGGCAAAACTCTTGTAAGATTAAGGGGCTTTGATGGGCAGAACATGTGTCGTGACTTGAAAATCGTGTTGTGCTGGATCTAAAAATCATTCCCATATTGTTCTTAAAGACAACTACTTATCTTGACTTGCAGAGTGGCCTGATGTAGTGTACAAAGGCAAATATCTAGGGTACTTGGTTAATATATTAGTAGTTCATCTTGTGAACTAATATTGTAAAAAGAGGAAGTTTGTGTTTATGTAGAGATCAATTTTCTCCAGCTTATTGCAGTTATTTCTGAGTTTGCTGGAGCCACCCAGGCTCATTTTGGTATTAGCTGGGTGCCCTTCCTGCCGCCACATGTTATTTGAGATGAAAATCTCATCGCAGGATTGACCAAGATTCAAGCCTCATCCTTCCAGGTGGGAAGCCAGGAGCTACATTAGCTAATCAGGTGAGTAGGGAGGATTAATAAAAGGAGAGCAACTCAGAAAAATTGTTCATCTGGGATCCTTAAAAATGAATATGCTGCCTGAACTATTGGTTCTACAACCTGTGACAATAAAGTTTGGTGAATAGTCTTGTACTATCAACATAGATGAACAATGCATGACAGTGACCTTACTGTCCTTCGAGATAGTCCCCTCCCATAACTATGCACTGCTGAGATCGGCGATACATGTCCTGGAAACTTTCCAAGAAGGCTTGCTTTTGGATGGTGTTCAAAAGCCTCGTTATGTTTCATTGGATGTCAGGAATATCGTCAAATCTTGTTTCTTTCAAAACGAGTTTGATGCATGACTTTTTGGCTCTGACCTTTTTCCAACGAGGGAATCCCAGAGAACGCCATTCCATGCTTTGCCGTTTCGTTTCAGGGTTGTATCTGAGACACCAGGTTTCATCCTCAGTGACAGTACAGTTCAAGAAATTTGGTGTCGCATCCGTCGTTTTGACAAAATCCTGTGAAGCCTCTAAACGTGCCTACTTCTGATCGTCAGTCAAGTTGTGTGGTACAAGACGAGAACACATTTTCCTCTTCCCTAACTTCTGGGTAATGATTTATCACATGAATTCATGGTTAACCTGCAGTTCATCCACTATCGTGAGCGCAGGTAATCGCCGATCGTTCGTGATTAATGTCTTCACCTTCTCAGTGTTTTCGTCACTGATGGCGGTCACTGGTCTTCCACTACGGGGGTTATCAGAAACACTTTCCCAGCCTCCTCGAAAACGGGCGAACCACTCGTACACACACTTCAAGGGCAGTGCTTTATCTTCATAAACATGTACCAGTAACACATGCGTTTCTTTCGGTGTCTTGCCACGCTTAAAACAAACCTGTACATTGATCCTTTGGTCGTTCATGTTCCTGTTCACAGTTCAGAACCAACGCACTAAACATGCACTGTGTCAAACAGGTCTTACCCGGCACACACATGACGCTCAACTGAACAACGTTGGGAGCAGGTGGTCAAAACCTGCTGCTACGCAGGTGCAGCATTGTGTGTCGCCAGTGTTGCCGGATCGACCGTTCTGACTTCATTCACTGAACTTTATTGTTACAGGTTGTATTACAAAATGAAGCCCACCAAATGTACTTAGAACTCAGTTTTCTACTATAACAAAAAATAAATTAATTTGCATTTTCTTCCAAACTCTTCCTGTTTTCCAGGAAGAAATACCTTTCTACATTTTGTAGCATGCTGTATATGATAAAAACCAACAGAGAGGTAAACAGTTAATCATATGAAAAGGAGCACGCATATGCAGGCTCTAGAAGTAAATTTCCTACAAGAAATGTCCATATGCACTTTGTAACTAACATTTTGCAACTAATTTTGCTTTTACATGTTAAAAGAGTATTTCGAGCATACAACGCAGAGGACTCACACATCAAGGAAAATATTTATTAGTGCCCATTAGTGGTGTACTGTCAGAAAAAGTATAAATCTGTTGAGGTGTTAGACAAGGATGTATTCTATCCCCACTATTACCGTATTTACGCGAATAATACCCGCCCATTTTTTAAAAACATTGGGGCACGAAATTGGGGTGCGGGTTTTATTTGCGTCAATGTTGGCTTTTTTTTTTTCAAAATCAGCCTTCCTAAATTTAGGGTACGGGGATTATTCGGTGGCGGGGATTATTTGCGTAAATACGGTGTTTAATATGTATTCTGAGAAGATTTTGGTAGAAGCAGTTGATCATTGTGGGGATTGTTGCATTATCATGCTATATGAGGATGAACACGCCAATTAATACCACTTGACATTTTAGCCACATTATTTATTCTGTACAAAGGATATACTTGCATTACTAACAGAAAACTACTTCTTAGGTACCTAGCATACATCTAGAAAGAACTAGCTTTCTTCTTCTTCTTCTTGTTTCTTTTTTCGGCTCTGCTTGCACACTATATCCAGTACACCTCTTCTTTGCTCTTTGTAATGGTTACATTGAGAATACTTCCTAGAATCTGCTATTTTTCTTTGATTTTTTTTTAATATTACACATGCCACACACATCAGAACAGCTGAGTATGAAGTTCATGGACATTACATAACACATCAAGTATATAAAACATATCATGATTCATGGAATCTATAATATTAGTTAACATTGAACCTCAACATTCCTTCCTCAGTGTTATATTACATTGACATAACATGAATACCTTAACATTTGACCAAGCAAAGATCTTTCATACAACTCTCATCTAATTTATTGGTTTAGTGAAGACTTCGGCCAATTGCCTTTTTGTTTCAACATACTCTGTTTACAGTACACATTCTTATTTTCTACTTGATATTTCACAAAGTTGTACTTAATGTCTAAATGCTTTACAAGTTTCTGATCAGGATTATTCATCATCATCTTTGTACAGTTCCAGTTTCCCAGGTACTGTTAATGAGCCTCTTCCATTTATTCCTGTCCATATACAACTTGTCATGGAGAACATCATCCACTGTCCATCCTCTGGTAACTAGATCAACCTTGATCATGTCAATCCATCAGGTTTTAGGTCTTCCTGCAGGTCATTTCCCCTCCACCTGTCTTTCAAATTTATTCTGGCTGTTCTTGTAGGCTCCATCCTCATCACATGTCTGAATGTGTCGAATCGGTCTAATAGGGATGTTTTTATTCCGGCTTCTTTCCTCAGCTCCTAATTTCTTAACTTGTCCATCTTAGTTTTCTAGATGGCAGATCTAAGAAATTTCATCTCTGATGCTTGCAGTCTTGATAAATCTCTTTTTGTGAGGATGCATCCTTCAATACCATAGGTCAATATTAGTATGAAATAGCTGTTAAACATCATCAGTTTGGCCGGTTTTGGAATCGTGTCATCCCATAGAGGTGCACTTACTTGTTGGTAGAATTCTGATCCCTATTGCACTCTGTTTGTAATTTCCTTTCTGACCAAATTATCACTGGAGATTACACTTCCAAGGTAAGAAAAACTATCCACACACTCTTGCTGGTGGTCTCCTAGTTTTACACTTGCTGGATGCCCTTCTCTGTTGACTGCCATCACCACTGCCTTGGTCTTGCTGATGTTGAGGTTATATTCCTGGAACTGGGATTTCCATACATTGAGTCTGGTCTGTACTTCCTCTTCTGTTTCACCCCAAATCATGATATCATCAGCAAAGGCCATTGCATTCAGTTCACCTAACTTTTCCTTGACGTTCCTCATCATATTGTCTATCACAGTGATGAACAGTAGTGGCGACAGTGCACTTCCTTGCTGAACTCCACTCTTGGTCTCAAACCATGATGATCGACCTTCCCTAATTTGTAGACAGCTAGTACAGTCTTTGTACAACATCTGAATTTTCCTTACCAGTTCTTCAGGCATATTTCTTTTCCTAAGGCAGTCCCAGATCTTATCTCTTATAACACTATCATAGGCCTTTTCTGTATCCAGTAATACAATGACCAAGTTCTTGCCTTTTTCCCAGTACTTTTCCATCAGCATGTGGGTGCTAAAAATTAGATCCAGTGTTGGTCTGTTACTTCTGAATCCATATTGGTTCTCCTCTAACTGTTGTTCAGTGATGGTTCTTAATCTCCTTTCTATGTTCTCTAGAATTTCTAGCCCATGAGACAGCAGTGTTATTTCTCTATAGTTGGTGGGTTTCCATCTGCTGCCTTTCTTAAACAGGGGAATTATAACGACCTTGCTCCAATCTGCAGGTATTTTGTTGTCTGTCCATATGGCATTTAGTACTCTGTATAGCCATTGTATACCCTGGATGCCTGCTGCCTTTATCATGTCCACATTCACTTCATCTGCACCTGAAGATTTTCCTTTAGGCATAGATTTTAAGGCTGTCTCAGTTTCTGTCCAGGTGATGAGAGGTTTCTCATTGTAAGCTTGGATTTCCGGTTCTGTATTTTGTTCTTGAAGTGGTCTATTTAGTAGGTGGTCAAAATGGTTCTTCAGGACTTCTCTCATGTCACTTTCTGTCCTAACCAGATTTCTATTCTCATCTTCAAGTGCCTTTATGGTATTCATTGGTTTCTTTTTACCTCTGATAACACTATACAATAGTTTCTTATTGCCTCTGCTGTCTCCCTGCAGTTTCTGAGTGAATATATTCCATGCCTTGGTCTTTCCTTCTGTAATTGTTCTTTTAATGTTCACTTTCTTCTTTCAGTATAATTGTTCAAGATTTCTGATCTTTGTCTTGTCTGTAGTAAGATCCAGTTTTATTTTCTCCCAATCCCTTTCTTTCCGCAAAAGATTTCTTTCATTGATTGCTGCTCTCACTCTGTCATTCCACCAAGGTGTTTCCTTCTCCCTTGTTTTCATACTTGTCTTTCCACAAACTTCAGTTGCTTCCCCAATGTGTTCCTTAGCCTGGTCCATTCTCTCTCTCCATTTTTCCTTTCATTTCTTGGTAACAGGGTTTTTATCCGGTTCTGATACTTAGTACTCTTATCTGTTTTCTGGAGTTCCCATACTTTGATTTTTGGATTTTTCCTCTTCTGTACTTTTGGAACATAGAAATTTCTCAGGTCCGCTACTGATAGACGGTGGTCACTGTCAAGACTCTCGTTGGGTATTACTCTGATATCTGTTACCATTCTGCTCCTTTCTTCTTCTGAGATGACATAATCAATTACAGTCTTTTGTAGCCCATCCCAACTGTATCGTGTTATCTTATGGCTGTCTCTTCTTGAAACAACTATTTTTTACCACCAATATAATTCCTCATACAGAAGTCAAGGAGATGTTCACCTTCTGTATTTCTTCCACCACATCCATGAGGTCTCATGACGTTCTCATATCCTGTTCTATCTGTCCCAATCTGTGCATTCAGATCTCCTCTTTACTAATAACATTTTCCAAATCATCAAGAAACTGGTTTTTATCCTCTTGAGAACATCCAGTTTGAGGTGCATACACGTGTACTAAAGTTAGTTTTTCTTTCCCTAAATGCACAATCACTTGTTATTCTCTCACTAACATACTGAATGTCAGCAACTCCTTCTAGATCTTTACTCATGATGAAACCAACACCATTCCTCATCTCTTTGTCATTTCCACACCAATACAGTGCATACTGTTTTCTTAATTTCTTCATTCCTTTCCCTCTCCATTTGGTTTCACTCAGCCCCAGTATCATTAATTTCCTCCTTTTTATAAGGTCCACTAGTTCTTCACATGTTCCTGTAAGACAAAGCAAGTTGATGGCCCCAATCCCTCTTAGTCTCCTCCGGGATTTTTGCAAGACTTTATCGTCAGGTCATAAACCATCATCCCTGACATGAGTTTGCTCATGCTGGCATCATAATTTAGTTGATAAATGCATTCCGAGACTGTTGTGTGTTTTGAAAGTAACTACAAATAAGCTCTGTTACTGGTTTTCTATGCCTAACAAAATTGAGGATTTTCTTTTGGGGTTTACTCCCTTAGCCTTTGAGGATCCCTCCTCATCCCACAAGGCAGTGAGTTCCATCTGTACTACCCGCAGAGGAATTGGTTGCCTCCTCCGCCATTTCCACCGTACCAAATCATATTCTCCGCTTTTGCTGTCGTTGAGGTCTTCACTCGTTACCCTGAGCTGGGACCCTTTACCAGATGTTACACACTGGGTCAGTGTGCTCTGACACTCAGATAGGCAGGGGTGCCACTCCCTCAGGGCTGCCTTTAAGAGGGTTATTAACAATCTTAATTGTACTTTGATTGTCCTCAGAGATAGTTATATACCTTGTATTAATATTTAAATCAAACAAAAAATGTTCAAAAATATAGCCTTTTCAGTAGCTTGGCGTAAAGAAATCAATTCTGCTTCAGCAGTGCTTAAAGCCGCAACACTCTGCTTCTTCGATTTCCACAGATAGGTCTTATGGCGACGATGAGATAGGAAAGGCCTGAAAGTGGGAAGGAAACGGCCGTGGCCTTAATTAAAGTATAGCCCCAGCCTGTTGTGAAAATGGGAAACCATTGGACAGTGGAGTTCAAACCCACTATCTCCCAAATGGAAGCCCACAGCTGCATGCCCCTAACCACTCAGCCAACTCACTTGGCAGTACATAATCTGACTTAATTTCTATACCTGGTTGTGATTCCAAAAATACATTTGCTTTAATTTCCCTGTACAAAAATGCACCTTTTACTCCATTTGATGAATTAAAAAAGTAATTTTGAACTGCAAATGATAACAATATTCATAAGGTTTCTAATTTTGCTGTAGGTGAATAAGTATCCACATCTGTATTACTCTGTAAAAATCCCTGAGCAACTAATCTTACTTTGTATATCATTGGCCCACATACTTCTTTTTAGTAGATACCTACTTGGTATCCATCAATGTTCCAACTTCTGGTTTCTTCACTACTTCCCATCTATCATTTTCTTTGAGTTAGCTTAATTCTTCCTCAATAGCTCTTTCCCATTGTTGTCTGTCTCTGCGAAATTGAATTAACTTGAAGGAACATCTGTTTCTGATTGAACAAATAATACAAATAACATCTCTTCTTCTTCTCCTTCAATTACATAGTCCACATTTGTAATCTGGTTTCCTCCTAATTCCTTTCTCTTCTTTAGTTTGATCCAGACCACTTGCTTGGTTCTCTAGCTCTCTTCTAGCCTCGTCATTTCTGTCTACAACCAATTGATCTGCAACTTATTGAAATGCAGTATCTTTCAACTGGACTGATACTAGGCATAAAATCTCAAAATGGACTGATACTGGTACTAAACTCTTAATTCCCTAATTTATGTTAATCAAAAATCACATTGCAGCATAGAACTACTTTCCTATGAGGGGTGTACTATAACGTTTTACAATTTATTTTTTGTACATCTGGGTATGGTTCACATTTCAGTTTTGAAGGTGGTGACATGTAACTAGTGTCTTGCTCCACCGCTTGGTAGCAACACACGCACAGGGGAAGAATGCACCTGTCATAGCCATTTCATAACAACACTCAGCGTAGGAGCAGACAACATGGAAAGCAACTGTCAGGGACAGCACTATACGACTTGGTTCCTATGGAACGAAGGCATGACCACTGCAGAAATTCATCGGCGCTTGGTGGCAGTTTGTGGAGAACATGCGCCGTCACGGAAACCAGTTTACAACTGGGTGGAAGGTTGGAAAACAGGGCGCATAACGGTGCACAAGGGAACCTGTTCTGGAAGGAATGTGACAGTGTCAACACCAGCCAACATTGCCCAAGTCGAACAGGCCATCCAAGAAAACAAATTGATCACATTTACGGAAATGGAGGCAGTCACGGGAATTACCCGAAACACGCTGCAGCGGATCATGCATGGCCACTTTTACAGTTGGGGAACGTGTCATACACGTGGGTGCCTAGACTTGAGCCACCTTGCATTGGCTATTATCGTGTCGACATGTCAGTTTGGTTTATTCCGAACAAACTATTACTGTAATGGCGTCTTGCCACTTCACTTGATATGAGTTTAATAGTACCATGAGTGTACGAGAGATGGCGGACATCTCAGTGTTCGTCGCCAAAGGTCAAACTTCCTGCCACCTGGGAATCTTTCATCTCCTTGACTGTTTTGATAGTTGTTATTTTGGGGACTGTAAAAAATGGCTTCCCTGCACACTGGGGCAGCGTTTTTTACGTATAAGAACGTTTTTAAACGTTCTAAGTGCACCTGTAACTACCTTTCGTTTTCCTGTTTGAGTCCTTGATAGCTCCAGGTATTAGTAAGTTATATTTAATATTGGCTTTTTTCTTATTTTCGATGTGCAATGTTTACTCCGTTGTATGAACAGACTGTGTGCTTGTGAGTTTTAGTACTTGTTTGATATGCCTTTTGATGATAAGATGGTCCAGCGTATGCTGTATATTTGTGTCAGCCTTTTCACTTGCCTTAACCATCAGGTTGTGATTGATTGCCGTTCGTGTCATCGCAAGAATTCTCTTCCCTTGTACCAATCACGGTCATGATGAGAATTCTTTGGTGCGTTGTATTGCACGGTCTTGTTACCGTATTCTTCGTGCATGCACCATACACACGTTCCTGTACCCATCTGCGTAACCCTTGGGTGACCTTGGGGTCACGGTAATTACGAAATTATGTTAGTGTTTGATCTGTGTACCCTGTCTAATATTTCCATACCAGTAACGAAATGTATGGCGGTGTGGATTAGTGCGCAGGTGTGTTGGAGGACATGTGTCATATCGATTGCCCGTTTAGTTTATTCATTTCCATTTTATCTGTGTTTTGATGCCGGTTCGAGGTTTGTAGTTTCGTGCCCGTGTTGGCCTCTTACTATGTTAGTCATTTTTATTGTCAACATGTATAATTTCTGCGGTCCCTACGTTGTTCGCACAGTTTTGATGTCAGTCATTTATTTTGTTTTGTATTTGCTGAACGAGCTTGCTTACCCTTTTTTAACTTCGTGGAGCACTCGGAACAAATATTACTTTTGCTTGTTCCTTGGTGCGCGGGCGGATAACGTCAGGGATGGGATTGTTGAAAAAATAAGATGTGCCGTATGCGGGTGGATGAAATTCTATTTTCTTGAGGAATGACATATCCGCAGGGAAGTGTGACCTTCGTTGATCTGTTCTGTAATTAAGTTACAAAGAAATTGTCCTTGATACGCAGCAGTAATCCAATCTATCGAAGATAAATGGCAGCAGAATACACAAAACACATCACAACAAACAATGGTCAATGTAATGTTAGTGTTGATCAATTTTATGAGCATTCTATATTGCAGGCTTTCACATTTAGTTTTCTTCCGACTCTGATATTACAGCATCTAATGTAAAGTGAGTCGTCCTTTATTTTTTAATGACGCCCTCTTGTGTTATTATTTAACCCATTATCAGCCAATGTCCCATTTATGGGACGCAAGTATTTTGTTATTTTTTTAAACACTGCTTACAAAGTTAGGGGTATTCTTTCTGTCATATTGGTCAAACTGTTTGCTGTTGCACTAGAAAACAAAAGATCATTATGTTTAGTTTCATACTCTTCCAACACGAGTGTCCTGTCTACATGTATTCTTGTTAGGTTCTGCAACTGATCTTTGAAGCTGAGCATATTTCCTTAGACTGAATTTTTGAAACTCATTCCGGTATCACTGTTATAGTTCTAAGTTTCCAGAGTGAAAACGGTGCATCAGCTGCCCGTTATTATTATATACAGTGAGTCAAAATGAAACTCATACACTGGAGGGAAGCTTGTTTATTTGGATTCAACAAAAAATCTAACTATTATTTTATTTTAGTCTTGGTTCTGGTTTAAAAAATACACATTTCTCTACTAAGGTACAAAATAAATCAACTCCTATTCCTTAAACTTACAACGAAACTTAATACATTCTTCTTGAACATGCATGAAACAGGTCAAAGTAAAACTCATATACCTTCATGTAGTTCCTGATCAATCTCTAATAACACAATGTTCTTAACAGTTAATACTTTGTAGGATACCCTTTAGCACTTTTTACGGCTCTTAAACGGTTAGGCATAGATTGTACCAATTTTTCACAATAAGATGGATCTATTTTCTTCCATTCTTCACATAAAGCCATTTGCAGATCATGTTTGTTAGAAACCTGATGTTTTCTTATCGCTACATCCAATTAATGCCATAGATTTTCTATCACATTTAAGTCTGGTGACTGTGGAGGTGTCTCAAGTACTTTCAGGCAATTACATAGCAGCCACATCCGTACTTTATGAGCTTTGTGCTTCGGGTCGTTATCTTGGTAATACTTAAATCGATCAAGTATTCCAAGCTTTTGAGCACTAGGTCGTAAATGTTCTTTCAGTATATTTTGATACACATGTTGATCCATGGTCCCATCAATAAAAGTCAACTCTCCTGGTCCACTAGCTGATATGCACCCCCAAACAGTTACACTACCTCCACCATGTTTGACATTTGGACATAGATTACTAGGTTTCAACTCCTCATTTGGCTTCCTCCAGACATTAACCTTTCCATCTGATCCGAAGAGATTGTATTTGCTTTCATCTGCAAAAATAACAGTCTTCCAGAAGTCCAAATCTTTTTCTATATGCTTCTTAACGAAGCTCAACCTTTTCTTCCTATTAATCTTGCTAACAAATGGTTTTTCCCTAGCTATTCGTCCATGCCTGTTACTTTTCCTTAGGATGAGTCGAATAGTTTCTGGATGTGCTCTCTTTTTGGTATGTTCCTCAGCCATCACAGCCAGTTTCGGAGCACTAATCGCTGGATTTTTCTTCACTTGTCTTACTATCCAACGTTCCTCCCTGAGGTTGAAAATTTTTCTCCCACTCACTTTGTCTTTATTTTCAATGCTGCGTATACTTGTATATCTATTTATAACGCACTGTACAGTTGCATGACTCCTGTTTACAAGTTTACCAATTTCTCAAAGTGATTTTCCTCTCTTATAGTGAAAAATCATCAGTTCTCTTTCTTCTTTCGAAGATTGTCCTTTTTGACGCCCCATGATAGCACCGGAACTTGTCTGTACTTCACAACTTTCCACAACATACTGAATGTGGTGTCAAAACACAAACCTACAGCATTTGTACTGCCCTCTTATCTGCCCATGTAGGACTGTATGAGTTTCATTTTGACGTGCCCCAGCAACATATGGACAAAGAATCTGTTATATCTTGCTAAGTTGAGGGATACGCTAACTAGCCTGTGGTGACTAAATAATTCAGGACATATCTTTATTGTTCCACGCATAAAATGCGAACAAAAATTATTGTCCACATTTCTATTCATAAACACATACTATTTACAGTGGTGTATGAGTTTCACTTTGACTCACTGTAAGTAAGAATCACATGTGTTTTTCACGCCGTCCCATTTTTGGGACATTGGTATAAAGCAGTAGCACTTACATTGGTTCATTGTTGAATGCTTCATCACCTACAATGCTGCATTTCTCTGATTTTAGTACATTATATTAGCATAGTTAGAGAATATTTATTCAATAAATGTATTCTCACTTTTGTAGTACAACACTTCGCGTTACTTCTTGTGTTCTAGGCAAATACAATGTAATATACTACACGCCTGACAGTTCAAGAGATAACAAGTTATCTCGAAGAGCTGGAAAATGATTCTCAGGAAGTGGATGATATCGGAGTAATAATTTTACCGCCTGATCCTGACAAGGAAACTGATGAGGAGGATGTGCTAGAGAATGAACGTTTGGACACTGAAATACGTGATTTAGCAGGGACATTAGAAGTATTTCGTACCGATGCGAATACAAAGGAAACGGAAATACACTTAGATTATCTACCATCGCCTTCTGCAGCAAGAAAGCAGTCTAAAAGGCAGAAAACATGCCGTTTAGCAGAGATGACATCCAACTGTAAGCTCACAGAATAAACACAACATACTCAAAGTGTAGCTACACCCAGGTGGGAAATACCGTACTCTATAGAAAGTTGCTCGCCAAGAGAAGTTGGTCATATCATTGACAATTTACATGGAAAGTCTGTTGCTGATGTATTTGAAAAAAAATTCTTTGATGCGTTTGGGTGTTTACAAACAAGAATTCGCTCTGAAAAGTGGTGGTGGCCATGTTTTAGCCAGATGTTGGATGTTACAGTAGTAAATACTTGGAAAGCATACCAGAATGCCTATGAAGAAGATAATGAATCTCTGCTAGATGTACGAAGGAAGATAGCGCTAGCGTATCCTTCTAAAACATCAGATTCAACACCCAAAAGCAGAGGCCCTCAAAGCAGCAAACTCCTAGGAGGCAGAGTAAGCACTGAAGTCAGGTTCCATTCAGGAAATCATTTCATTACTCCGATTGCAACTCAGAGAAGATGCGGACATTGCAAGAAGAAGACGACAAGGGTTTGTGTACGTTACGATGTGCAACTGCACGATAAATGCTTTGTTCCATTCCACATCCGATGAACGTTAGCTGCCATAAATCTGAGTGCCTAAGTCCTGTTGCACATTTCCTTGAAGACGAAGGTTTATTTCTTGTGGCAGAATTCCGCTTTGTAACCAATTTTCTGCGATGCTGTGAAAATCCTATCTCAACATTTTGTATATCCTATGGTTATAAAGTTAGTCAGTGAATGGATGTAGGGTCATAAAATTTGTAAATATGCTGTGAAACAATAAATGAGTCCACATGAATGCACAGTAACTGTTATTTTGCATAAATAAAATAGTGTAACCTTCAGCTATCATAAGTCGCCAATGTCCCAAAATTGGGATGCCCCTTAATTTCATGATCCTGCATCAAAATATTATAAAATCCCATTTTCTCGCTTATTCTTGCCCCAAACATTTAAATAGAGTCAATTATAGGGTAAAATTCAGTTTGAATTCATTTTGGTAGGTAATGGGTTAAGCGATCGTTCCTTCAAGACTTTTTCACATTCTTATAATAATCTTCACAACTTAACCAACATCTCCACCAATATGATTATAGTCGGTACAGTAAAACTGAATAATACATAAATAATCGGAACTTGTATTCTCTATAACTTTTGTTGTATAGTACGTTTCGATATGACCAATAAGATAGGTAATTAAAAATTAAATGTTTGACACTTCCCCTAAACTACCATTTTAAAAATAGTGAATAAAATTATTTATAGCATAGACTGTAGTCCCTTATTCCCCGATTTTACATACCAATTTTCATTAAATTCTGCCCTCCCATTTTCTCGTACCTCGGCGCTGATATGGACTTAGCAACAAAAATTCAAATTCATGAATATCTCTGTTAACATGGCCGGTACGGTAAAAATTTATAATACACTAGCGATAGGAAATTTAATAATATATACCGTAACTTAAGTTATGTAGTATTAATCGATAAGGCCAATATAAATATTTTAGAATATTTTAGCCTTCTAACTACCATTTCACTCAGCGTGAATAAAATTATTTATGGCCTAGATTGTAGCGACTTATTTTTTATTTATTTGTTATTTTATTGATAAATAGGGTTCCAGAGAGCAAGAGTTCTGTCAAGAGGAACAATACATAGCTAATCACAACAATAGCGGATTTACGCGTAAGGTCTAAAAGTGGAAGAGTAATAATAGTGGTTTTACTAGGGATGTGCGCGAATGACACCTGGAGTCGCGAGAATCGGTTCCTACGACTCCGCGATCGCACTAAATGTCGCATGCGAGGAATCGGTTCCCGATGACGTCACCAGTGTGTGTTGGGCGGACTCACTAGAGTGAGTCTTCCGTATATAAGTGGGGCAAATTCGAACGTGCAATATTTACTATTTATTTTGTATACAGTGAAATGTCTTATTGGTTGTTATGAATGAATTATGCCACATAATAATGAAATAACAATTTATCCTGGTAGTCTGGAAATCACATTACACATTTCGACACTGGGTGTAACAAGAGACTTTGTTATTTATGCTTATACTGTATTTTTCTAATGTGGTTTTCAAATATTGCTAGTATAAACGTATACAGTCTGTGGAATTGGTAGGTAAGGGTTATACTGCCCGAAGGCAGGTCCGAACCTCCGCAGAGGTGTTCCTGAGCCGGAGTTTACTTGCGGTAGGGTGGCCAGTTCCTTTCCGCTCCTCCATTCCCTTACCCCCACCAACAGCGCGTGGCAACCCATCCAACTCCTGACCACGCCCAATGTTGCTTAACTTCGGAGTTCTCACGGGATCCGGTGTTTCAACACGGCTACGGCCGTTGGTTCTGTGGAATTATGTCACATTTTTAATAAGTACACAACTTGTTTCGTAGCAAACCTGTCTTCCGTTACATTTAATTTGCAATGAACATTCCGCGCTACTGTCCGACTCATTGGCTGGATGGTCAGCGTTGAGGTCTTCGGTGCAGAGGTTACCGAGTTCGATTCCCGGCCGCGTGGGGGATTTTAATCGCCTTTGATTAGTTATTTTGGCCCGAGGACTGGGTGTTTGTGTTTGTCCCAACATTTTCCTCTTCATATTCAGAAAACACTCTATACTACCAAACAACCAACCAACCCAGAAACACGCAACAGTGATTACATCCCTCCATACAGGGTTAGCATCAGGAAGGGCATCCGGTTGTAAAACCGGGCCAAATCAATATGTGCTATTCAGTTCGCACCCGCGACCCCACAGATGTGGGAAAACTGGTAGAAAACGAAGGAGAAGAAAAAGAAGAACTTTCATACTACTGCTAAATATTATTATGAGAAACTGTCATAATTACTATTTTTGTTTTCATCACCGCTTAACATTAGTTATGGTTGTCCCTTTAGTACAATTGTATTTTGTTGAAATAGTAGTGTTATATTATGTCGTAATCCCCATACAAGTTTTGATTTGTTTACAATCCAAGCAATTTGATTAGTTTCAAATAGTGAATCATATTTTCTGATCAAATTACAGTCGCATTAGAGTATATAACTCCAGGACACTACAATGAGAGCAGGCATGGCTTGTAAAGTGACCTGGTTATACCAAAACGAACTCACATTTTTACAGAACACATTCGTGCTGCGCGTGTTTACGTATCTGCATCATAGATGGTGCTACTAGTTCCTCGGAATCGATTCCGGAATCGGGTACCCGATTCCCCAGGCATATGGAATCGACTCTTCGCGATTCCAGTCGTAACCCATCACTAGGTTTTACATATACTTTGAGTATCACTATTTACCTAATGGAGAGGATTATATTAAGTGGATTATTATCAAAGTAACAATACAGGAGGAACAACTCTTTGACTTTTAAGGCATCTTTGGTAGTAAAAAATTAAGAGAAATCACTGTTACATATTTATAATGCCTAACAGGTACCGTACTTCTTAACCTTATTACGAAATGGCACAGTTTTAGAGATGATTGCTATATTTTCAGGAACGCTGTTATATTCAGATATTAGAAAGTGTTTCACTCCCTTAGTGCCAAACCTTGTTGAATAATTTTGATGAAGATGTAATTTATTTTTTGCCTAGTCTTATATGAATGGATGTTAGTGACTTTAAGAAATTCAGAGTTGGTGAACATTTTATTATGCAGGACTTTATGAATAAGAAGAGATGCATTTAATGAGATTAATTTCTTAAGAGGTAATAAATATTTGTTCAGAGTACATTTTATTTCGAGTATATAGTTGATGGAATCCATACATAAATCTAATAACTCGCTGTTTTGTAAGACCTCCAAAGTATTTAATTTACTTTGGGTTGCTTTGCCCCAAATGGAAGTAAGAAAGTCGAGATTGTATCATTGTGAAATAAATTAGACGAAGAGTGTCAACAGTTGGTAGGTAGGCTACTTAATCTTGCCAATGACAGCAACCAAGACAGAGAGCGCTATCAATTATTAGTCCGAGATATTTAACTTCTTTAACCCATTGCAACTTTGTCGTGCCAAATGAAATATTTGTAGTTGCATTTAGGTCATGTTGTGATTTATGGAACATCATACAGACATTTTTTTAGTAATTGGTTGTTAGAAGATTTTTTCTCAGCCATTCATCGCAACTATTTCATCTTCAGAATTTGCTGAATAGAACAGTGAAGTATCATCTGCCAGAAGTGATATTTTACCCTTAAAAGAACAAAGGGCTATGTCATTAATATATATGAGAAACAAAATTGGACTCAATATGGAACCTTGTGGAACACAAGAAATCCTTAAACCAGAGCGGCGAGGGACATCTTACGCCAGCAACGAGCTAGAATAACACAGAGAGGCGGAAGCGCTGCCTGGGTGAAGCTAATAGAACGAACGTCCGCCATGTTTCCTGTAGTCACACAAGCAAGGGGGCATGGCCTTTAAATGACGAAAAGTGTAGAAAATACGCATTTTAGAATCACTAGGGGAGAATTAAAGACCGTTGCCGAAAGCTTGAAGCATCAAAGCGAATACCGCCACTTCGTCATATTGCGGCACGAGGCCAACATCACGATCAGTTGATTGTAGGGTAGTTCCAAATCATCGCACAGTGACATACGAATAGGCCTCGAAATCGGAACAAGAGCGTTGCCCTGCTTGGCTGTTGTTGTTAAACGTAAATTAGAATAAAAACGATGGACATAAATATTTATGACAGGAAGCCTTAAAATCATAGGGACCTACAATAGGTTACAACCTCATTCTGTTCATATTTTTAAAATTATTGCATCCTCATGAGTACTGTGTTCCTTTCTTAGTCTGTTTACCCTCCCGGGTTGGTTTTTCCCCACGGACTCAGCGACGGATCCCACCTCTACCACCTCAAGGACAGTGTTCTGGAGCGTGAGACATTGGGTCGGGGGATACAACTGTGAGGGAGAGCTGCACCTGCTATGCTGAACAGGGGCCTTGTGGGGGGGAGAAGGAAGCGGCCGTGGCCTTAAGTTAGGTACCATCCCGGCATTTGATGGAGAAGTGGGAAACCACGGAAAATCACTTCGAGGATGGCTGAGGTGGGAGTCGAACCCACTTCTACTCAGTTGACCTCCGCAGGCTGATAGAATCCCGTTCCAGCCCCCGTACCCCTTTTCAAATTTCGTGGCGGAGCTGGGAATCGAACCCGGGCTTCCAGGGGTGGTAGCTGCTCACGCTAACCAGTGCACCACAGAGGCGGCCCATGAATACTTTACCACAATAATCGTTTAGTGTAATTATTTATTATAATATAGGGGGATATCATGTTTCTCCCATTACCATATCGTTCTGGGATTACTAGCTGAAAGGTAAGCTTGAAAGTTGTCCGTTATGAAGTGTGGCATAGTTTTAAATACCAAGGCAAATGATATCTACAATAAAGGCTGTATACATTTCAAAAATAGCAGTAAAATACTGTATTTACCATACTTGGTGTACGTTTGAACGAAATAAGTGATTTTTTGTGGTTACGTTTCTTGGTGGTGGGCGCTCCATTTCCTTTATTTGTAAATGTGAATGAAAATTAAATAGGGCTGGAAATGTACAGAGCACAAGCAACTGAATTGAGTGGTATACCATTTATCTCTTTTCGCCCTCACAACGCACTGTTCCGTTAATTCCTTGTTCTTTAAACGAAATCGGAAACAAAATTCGACAAATAATTACCGTGGCTATCCGTGCGTTCGCTAAGTAAACAATAAAAGTGATTTAATTACAAACAGAAATTACAAAAAGGAATCTCGGCTATAATTCAGTAATACTTAATTAAAGTACGATATATCCTTGGTTTTTTTACTCCGATTAGTACAACCATACGCTGAGCTTACGGCTGGCATTCTTGAAAGCGAGAATCTATGTTTTCACTTATTAAAACTTAGGGAATTAAATTGGCATGCACGATCTCCCTTGTCACCTCAACATATGCTCTCGCACCAATTCGCTTTGTTTTGACAACCGTTAACATGGCTGCCCCTTATCAACTTGCTTCAAGCAGGGAGCGCTGATGTTAGTCCTACAGCCCCTCTATGTTATTCTAGCTCGTTGTACGCCAGCCTTTTCCAGTTTGTATATCATAAGTTCATGGCCAACAGTATCAAAAGCCTTTTTAAAATCGATAAACAACCCAGCAGTCTTATAACCTTTATCAATATAATTTTGAAGCTCAATTATAATGTCCATTAGGCAGGATTCACCCCACCCTTTTCTCTGAAGCCACATTGAAGTCTGGAAAAATAATTGCATTTTCGAGATAACTAATAAGCCTAACTTTGACAACAGTTTCTAAGATTTTAGATCATTCAGGTGGTACTGAGATGGGTCGGTACTTTCCTTGGTCGGATCTATCATTCTGTTAGTGTATAGGAACCACTCTAGAGATCTTGAATGAATCAGGGACAATGCCTTTTGCCAAGGAGCAGTTGAAAAATTCAAATATGGAACCAGAGAGTGCTCGATTACAGATTTTGTTAAGTTTACTGGAAATATCACTAGCAACTGAGCGAGCATGTTTGAGAGAATTGATAACTGCAGACACTTCTTCTGGAGAACATGGTTCTAAGAAAGGGGCATTAGGATGATTGTTAACTGTAGCAGTACGTTCATGATGTGGAACAATATTTGATAGTGTGGCAGGGACCGAGATAAAATGATGATTCACGGCATTGCAAATGTCTGTTTTATCTTCGAAACATTCATTCCCTAGCTTGATACGAGCAATATTGGTTGTTGATTTTGAAGGCTTACCAAGAACATCATTTATGAGCTGCCAGGTGTGTTTAGTGTTGTGTAGATTGTTTTTGAATTGATTATCATAGTACGACTTCTTGAGAGTCCTTTTCAGGGTTGTAACTCTACTGCAGTAACTTTTATATTCTTCTTCAATTATACCGTTGTGTGGGCGTTTCCTCTATTTACCGTACAGAAGTGTTTTATGCTTGCAGAGTGATACAAGTCCTAGTCCAAGTCCTGGTGTTTGTATTTTGATGATGAAATTTTCTAACTGTTGATGCGTACCGGTAGTCAAGATCACTTTGAATATATCTGGTTAAAGCAGCATATGAAGCATTTATGCCTCCACCATCTACCCACTGGAATTGGTGTTGCTCAAAATATGATCTAGCATTTTCATAATCTATAGGCATATATGAGTGTAGTTTTGGCTCACTGGGAGTATAAATAGATATCTTTGAAATATCTAAACTAAAGAGCAAGAGATTATGGTCACTCAGATCATCAATTATGTTTTCTACAGACCAGTTATTAAGTTTTATGCTGCATAGAAAGTGGTCGATTAGTGAATTGTTCGAACTCAGTCTGGTAGAGTATATTGTGTTACAGTTTTTAAGGCCGTAGCTCTGCATGAATATTTTGTATTCATTAGTTAACACCATTTGAGAGTAAATTTATATTAAAGTCACCAACAACAATTATATTTATATGATTTATTTTGTTAAGTATTAATTCTATGGCATCTCATAGATGTGTCCAGTTTGAAGTGAATGGATTGTAAACAGCCATAATAATATAACTGCACCCTGACTTAGAGACCTCCAAAACCAGGATATTATGATGCTTTTGGACATTATAGATGATATTACATTGCCACATTTTGTTTTTAACGTAAATTGATACTCCCCCACCCATAAGTAATTTTTCAGAAGGAATTCCAAAATGAATGAAATACTTCATCACCTGTGATATTGTAGAAGTTAGACTCATCACCGTTTATAGACAACCATGTTTCAACAACAACTACAAAATCGATATTCTGAATCAACTCTATGCGATCAGCAGTCATCTCTAACTTACCATTTCGTATGCTACGAGAATTGAGATACATTATTCTCAAGGATGGAGCAATTGTTTCAAGTGAGGTAACCAAGTCACTATACTGAAAGTATGAATTCCATTGTCTTTCTGTCATTAGTGTAGTTTAAAATCTCGGATATTTTCATATTATTTGCTCTTGAATATTGTTTTATTTCTTAGCACTTCTTTAGTTCTTCAGTTCTTTATACACCGACTCCAGTTCACCAAGTTTGCTTAATATTACGTTGAATTTTGTGGAAAGGGAGTCTTGTAAATTTGAGTTTGGTGGAACGTCAACCTCAAGTTCGAGTGACGCCGAGTTGCAGATCAAACATATCCAAGACCTATCCTTTTTGAAAGACTATGCAGGCGATCTGTTTCATGTTTGGTTGGCCGCATGCATTCTTCCTTCATGTGAAACCACTTAAGCCACTTTTTACACGTTACCTTCATATTATTATCTTTAAATTTCTCGGAGCACTCCACACATCTATCCGCCATGTTCCCTTCGTCTTGAAATTGTCCCCGACCGATTTTCCCTACACCGATTTTCGTTAAATTTTCTTCAGCCGTTTTCTAGCGATGAGCATACATACATGCAGACAGACAGACAGACAGAAATTACGGAAAATGAAAACGTGCATTTCCCCTTGTTACTGTGGTCACGACCGGTACGAAAACATCATTATTTTTAAATTCTGAGCAATGTACAGACAAAACTCTTATTTTATTTATACTGAGATAAATTAAAATTAGTCAGAATTGTCTCCAAATGGCTCCTAAAATCTCTAGAACAGTCACTAGTCGTTTTCATTTAAATTCCATCACTAAATGACTAAAAAAAGACTCCCATATGTAGCGACTAGTCTCTAGAATCGACTAGATTGATGTGAACGAACACGAACATAGCACACGAGAACGAGAGATTGACAATTGACATACGCGTCGCGATATACAGGTTCAAGACCGACGACAATATATCAGACCTTAATACTACTATCGATTAAGAGGAAAATGGCGCTTCGGTGGGCGAACGTTTGAGACACGGTTGGTCCATGGCTGTGTTAAGAGTGTTATTTTGATCGAGTAATTAGAAGTATAAAGTATATAATTGGTGAAATAGTAATCTATAACGGTTTATTAGTATGGTGCATTTTAGAAGTGTATATAATGGTATTGTTAGTATATAATTGTGTATATATTGCCGTACTGTAAACATTTCACGAAATGGGTCGTTCCTGCTGCGTTCATGGTTGCATATCGAACTGTACCGTTGCGGATACTTCAACTTTTAAATTTCCTAAAGATAGAGCTTTATGGGAGAAATGAATAAGGAATACTCATCGGGAAAATTTGGAAGTCAAAGACCAAACTTGTATGTGTGAAATATTTCGAACCAAAATTTGTGGTTAGGGAAGTGCTCTTTCCAACCGAAAATGGTGAGCCTATTCGTATCCCTCGTAAAATTCCTAAATTAAATCCTGATGCAGGTCCTACAATTTTCCCAAATCAATCTTCATACCATAAGACTCCCCAACGGTAGGAGAAATTCAGAAGAACGATTACAACAAGTGATCGACAGGGAGGAAAAGAATTTTGCTAAGTGGTGTGAGCAGGATTTAATACAATCCTTCGAAGACTTCAGAAGAATTTCCGGCAACACACAGTTGGCTCCGTTCACAGTAATTATGAGTGAAAATAGTGTTATTTTTAAGATAGATGATGGTGGTAAATTTAATGCTGTACCATCAATGAATGTGTGTTTCAAGGTATCGAGTTCCTTAGATGTACTGTAAAAGTATTTTATAAGAATCTGTGCGTGCCTACTGAAAAGTTGAAGTTGATACTGCAGTGTGAACGAAACAGTGACCTGAAGTGTAATAGGTGGAGTAAGCTGGACAATTTGGTGAGTCATCTTTCAAATTACAGTGATGAACATGTTTCCACATCTGATAGAATTTCCGTCCTAGTAATTTTTTTAAAGGAGGCCTTGGTTCTTGACAGTGATCTGGATACTGTAAGATGTAGAAGGAATAAATTTGCTCTAGAACAATTGGAATTGTCTGTAGTAAGTCATGTACGGTATTTGTCAGAGTTTCTTATATGGACTGCCACAATTTCTTACTCATATCCAGGAGCCTTTCAGTCCATTCGTAAAACTAACCTTATGACTCTACCTCATCATGTATGTCTTCATCAATTATTAGGTAGAATAAGTCCAAAAGGCTGTGGTATTGGATCTTCTCAAAAATGTTTCCTAATGGAGAAGTCTAAACTTTTGAATGATGAGGATGAAGTTGTTACAGTCATGATGGATGAAATGTATGTTAATGGCAAGCTGACATATAAAGCAAGAAAGATAATAGGGATTGCTGAAAATGGGCCTGAGTCTGAGGCAGCCACCACTATGTAGGTACTTATGTCTTCATTCTTACATTCGAAGTATAAGGATGTCATAGATCTCTTCCTAGTAAAAAACATGAATGCTGAGACACTACTGAAACCAACAGTAAATGTTCTCAAAGTCATGAATTTACTTAACTTTACTATAGTGTGCTTAGTCTCTGATAATCATCGAACAAATAGGAAAAATGTTTGCGCTATTAAGCGGCGGGATACTAAAAACGTGTGTCCCTAATCCAGCTGATCCTTCCAAGTGCCTGTTTCTTCTCTGTGACAACGTGCATTTATTGAAGTGTTGATTGCAATAATATGGAACTTTATTCATACTTCACTCAGCTAAACAGAGGTGGATTGAAGCATCCTTCAGCTTTCTTTCTATCCCTTACTTTTGATGTGTACAGCCTTTTCCAAACCCTTGTCAGTGTTGAATATGAACCACATTTTTTGAAATTAGATAGAGAGATGGTGTAGTGAAACTAGGTCTCCAAATGGCTGAAAATACCTTAAGTAATGCTGACCATGTTTGCAAGTGTCGTATGCCATTAATAAAAATTTTGAAGAAGTGCATTTAAGTCCTGGCCAACATTTATGTCAAAAACTACTCAGAACTTCTGCACGACAAAAATGTCTCCAAGGACATTGCAAAACAAATTCACATTCAACAGATTAAGAGGAACAATACTGAGAACTTAAGGAGCGAAGCAGAAGATCCGCAAGGGTCTTAAGCTCAACAGCATGTAAACTTACCAGGTAAACTGCTATTTACATAACATTACTTTCTATTTTCTACCTGTTCTCTCTTAATAGTCTTGTTACTATTTATTTAGGCAACTTTGTTCATCAGAAAGAAGCCTATTGTGTGTGATATTTATTTACTTGAATATTTCTGTATGCCAGTGTTGTGTTAGTCACAATGTACCTGATGTTAGAGGAATTGATTTGATGTAACTACCGGTACGCGCGCGCGCGTGTGTGTGTGTGTATTTATCTTTCAGTAGCCCCTTATTTACTTGTTCTCTAATGCACATCATTTCAGTTATTTTCTTATAAGTACGTTTTAACCTTAATCTCGAAACGAAGGTGCCAAAATACGTAAGTAAAAATATTATTATTATTATTATTATTATTATTATTATTATTATTATTATTATTATTATTATTATTATTATTATTATTATTATTATTATGGATATGTGGCGGTTTATCGTTGAAATGAAGTTATTACGTGCTACACGATCTTTAATAATCGGCAACTACTGCGCCCACGACGTCCACCATTTTGGTTTCGATATTACGATCTGATATATTGTAGTCGGTCTTGACAGGTTTCTCGCATTAATAAACGTCGATATTTCGTCTTAAAGCAGCCAATGAGCAAAGGAATTCCGGCCAATGGCGTAAAAAAGCTGAAATGGTGGGTTTTTAAACCAAATGTTTTAAGTTCACCAACAAATAAGATAAGATCGGGAGAAATAATAGAATAATCGGGAGGCGAGAAAAACTGTCGAAAATCGGGAGTCTCCCGCCTAAATCGGGAAAGATGGGAGGTATGACAATGTATAATGCCAAGTAAAAAGTAGGTGTAGTAACACTCAGTCAATTGAGTTTTGAACGAGCTCTCTTTGCGCAAAGGTAATAGGCTTATCAGTTGTGCTGTTTGATATTTTTCAAACTATTCAAACAGTTTTTATTTAATTTTTCCGTGTTGTAATCGAATGAATTATTATGACTGAAACGCTGCAGTTTCGTAGTTACTGAAAAATGAAACCAATTTTAAGTACGAACAACTAAATGGTATATGATTCAGCAGCTCTGCCAAGGAGGCAATAAAATAAAGCCTATTATAGTCCATTTTGCTGAAAGCGTCCTGCGCGAGAAATAGTTGCCTATGCAATGTTAGGAGCTGTCATCCCCCCCACTCCTGCAGCACCGAGCTCGATAGCTGCAGTCGCTTAAGTGCGGCCAGTATCCAGTATTCGGGAGATAGTAGGTTCGAACCCCACTGTCGGCAGCCCTGAAAATGGTTTTCGGTGGTTTCCCATTTTCACACCAGGAAAATTAAGGCCACGGCCGCTTCCTTCCCACTCCTAGCCCTTTGCTGTCCCATCGTCGCCATAAGACCTATCTGTGTCGGTGCGACGTAAAGCAGCTAGCAAAAAAAAACTCCTGCAGCAGGTCCAGCTACCAGCCTAGCGCTGAAGTGAAAACGTCTCTCAAGCGGTGCACGTTGTTACATGAGGACTAAGTTGAAACTACTTAAGTGATGAGCATAGTTTCTAAGTCCTCCTCTAAATCTGGGAGACCACCCCGAGGTCAGGCACGTGAAATTGTTTATAAAGTGAATGAGCATATGAAAGTTATGATGTTGTGCAGACAATTTCAGATCCGACAGGAGTGGGAACAACACTGGTGAAGAAGATAATGAAAGATGGTGTGTCGAGTCTGGCTAGGGGTGAACGTAAGTTTAACACTCCGACAGGAAAACGCGGTGAAATAAAGAAGAGAGTTCCAGTTGATGATTTCGTAAAATCACCGATTAGGAGAAAGAATAATGAATTTTACGTTGTGAGGAAAGAGGTACCCACTTTAAAAAACTTTTCTGAAGCTTTGGAAGAGGATGCAGTGCAGTCCCTCATGTTGTTGTTTGAGTCATCAGTCCATAGACTGGTTTGATGAAGCTCTCCATGCCACCCTATCCTGTGCTAACCTTTTCATTTCTATGTAACTATTGCATCCTACATCTGCTCTAATTTGCTTGTCATATTCATACCTTGGTCTACCCCTACCGTTCTTACCACCTACACTTCCTTCAAAAACCAACTGAACAAGTCCTGGGTGTCTTAAGATGTGTCCTATCATTCTATCTCTTCTTCTCGTCAAATTTAGCCAAATCGATCTCCTCTCACCAATTCGATTCAGTATCTCTTCATTCGTGATTCGATCTATCCATCTCACCTTCAGCATTCTTCTGTAACACCACATTTCAAAAGCTTCTATTCTCTTTCTTTCTGAGCTAGTTATCGTCCATGTTTCACTTCCACACAATGCCACGCTCCACACGAAAGTCTTCAAATACATCTTTCTAATTCCGATATCAATGTTTGAAGTGAGCAAATTTCTTTTCTTCAGAAAGCTCTTCCTTGCTTGTGCTAGTCTGCATTTTATGTCCTCCTTACTTCTGCCATCGTTAGTTATTTTACTACCCAAGTAACAATATTCATCTACTTCCTTTAAGACTTCATTTCCTAATCTAATATTTCCTACATCACCAGCCTTCGTTCGGCAGTCCCTCATATCTGCATAAAATAAGGCGTAACTTGGGATGTCGTTGGAGGAAATGCCAATCAAAAGGTAAGATTTTAGTTGAGAGACCAGAAATTTTGGAATTGCAAGTGAAATACCTGCGACAGTTACGGATTTTCCGATATGAAGGCAGAAATATTATATTTATAGAAGAAACCTATCTTCATGCCTCTCGTGTATTTCTTGGTGCTAGCAAGGATCTCAAGAACTGGGGTACTTTGTTCAATAGGAAAGGGTAACAGATTATAGTGCACAGTGGTGGAGAGAATGATTTTGTTCCCAATGCCCTTTATTTTATAAGTCTCACCTAAAGACTGGGGACTATCATGACGACATGAATTAAAATAATTTTTCTAAGTGGACAAATGAGCGGCTTGCTTCAGATTTAACCCCACGGACAATGCAGCCTATCATTGTGTTCAGGAATACAAGAAGCCTAATTGTACCTATCTGAAGAAGGATGTACAGGAATGGCTGCACAAGAAAGAAATTGAGTTTGATCCCGGTATGTCTAGTGATGGGCAACTCTCTCGCTCGAGACGTCAGGTATCTCAATACCGATTCTCCTGTGCTGCCATCTGTGCGACGTCCCCTAACTACGAGTGTGAGCTTGATAGTATATCATAGGCAGTTATTTCGTGAGATAACGTTCTCATATGGAAACGTGAGAGCCGATAAATTGTGTCAAAAGCCTGGAAATGTACTGCATTTTCAACTATGAAAACCCTTAATACCGTTAACGAAAGTGAAAACAGAATGTCAGTATCTTACACTGTTCACGCTTTATGTGAGGTTGACATTTTAACTGAATAACCCTGTGAAATTTGTGAAAAACTTTAGATAGGATGTACACCTGCCTGGATACCCCGCAACTGTTGTCGACAGGGTAGCTTCCTTTGATGGAGACCGGGCCGGAGGTGGTTTGTGGTTTGTGGTTTGTGACGATTCCCCTTCATTGATATTATGTGTCTAAGTGCCAGATTATCCCAGAAGTGTTTCTGCCGACGTTACTTCTTTTGAACAAACACAGCAGGCTCTGATATGATGCATCTCTTCAATATAACCAACATCCAAGACTTAACATATCGTCCAGGCAAGTTTGCTGTGCGGTTAGGGGCGCGCGGCTGTGAGCTTGCATCCGGGAGATAGTGGGTTCGAATCCCACTGTCGGCAACTCTGAAGATGGTTTTCCGTGGTTTCCCATTTTCACACCAGGCAAATGCTGGGGCTGTACCTTAATTAAGACTACGGCCGCTTCCTTCCAACTCTTAGGCCTTGCCTATTCCATTGTCGCCATACGACCTATCTGTGTCGGTGCGACGTAAAGCCACTAGCAAAAATTATTATTGCGTTTCAGACATAGTCTTAAACTTGCTGCGTAGAATTAAACACTATTACACATTGCACCGTTTTATACCGAAGTACCTAATTATGACGCGAATACTTTATAACATTGTAAGAAATTATTTCGTTCGTCTCCAAAATATCGGTAAACACAAGCAGTGGTCACATAAAATTGAATGTGGGGTCTGATAACTATGTACTATCTGTGGAAAAAATAGGAGCGTTTTAGATCACACGTTCCACTCATGCGTAATGGTGGTTGCATATGCAGCAAGGCGCTCACCGCCTCATCTGGAGTTCGAAAAATGCACCCCTCTAGTATCCAGGTAGGTGTACCTACAGTAGCCGTCAGTTTCCGTACTTAGCATACTCATTCGTGTACTTACTGCTGCATACAAAGCCAAATGCGAATCCTTTATAATTATGTTATACTGACTCAAAATAGACCTCGGTAGAAATGAACGCTCTAGTCGCTCGTTCACACGTATTTTACGGAATGGAAAAGGCCCGTGGTTGGCTATTCCCATACTCGGCGCAAACAACGTTCATCTCCGTCTACCTGTAGGCCTGCGGCACGCTGCTCGTCACACAATGCGGGGAAAACGCTTTCGAGATCTCTCGAAATTTCTTACGAGAAATAGTGCCTGCCCTAGTCTCCAGACCTCGTCTCATACTGCCCATCACTAGGTACGACAAAGGCTGAATACAAAACAAATATTTGGAAAAGCTATGGACATGAAGTTCTCCATCTTCCAGATCTCAATCCCACAGAGTTGCATCGGGGAGACATCAAAGGAGAGGTACGTGATAAGAATATATTTCAACTAATAGTAATAATGCATCATTCGATTTTAGCTCAAAAAAGTGTTTCATAGCATCTCTAACGCCTTCATTGTTCATAAATGAGGCGCTACTATTCCCCCAATATAAATAAAAATGATTATACTGTACGAAATGTTTCTGTCTTATAGATCGTTCGTAACTTGACAGCAGATACGCTCGACAAAAAAGAAGACCAGACAGCGGCAAGATATTTCTTCGGAAGAAATCTTGATGAAACAAGCTCTTCAACCGCAGGAAATACATTGGATGACGAGTACGAAATTCATGTGAACAACGATTCCTCAATCCAAGTCAATATTCCAACGAGTAAGAATGACAGCAGTGATCAGAAAATTGATATTAGAGGCTCCATCAAAATTCTGTGACTGAGATAACAGCGTATGACTAACCATAATGAAATTAAAAGACTACAGAGGAAATTCGAAGACAACTAAGAAAGTGATCGTATGAATTAAGTAAAGGAAGCAGCTAAATATAATGGACAAAAGATCGTTCATCTTTAAAATCAAATCCATAATTTTTGCAAGAAAACATCTGCTCAGTCAGAACAAATCCCACGTTACTATGTGGCGTGGGGAATAGTATTCCAAATTGTTACGAATATGGCAGGGTTCCTGGTCTAGTGTCAGCTCCGTCACAAAGTACTCTGGACAGGTAGCCTAAATGGAAAATGTTGATAGTGTGTGTCGGGGTTATCCAGTTCGTGAAGAAAAGAGTTAGAGCTGAATGTAAAACTCTCAGACCAACAGAGAGGAGTGTAATAATTGTAACAATGATTGCGATTAAATGGCTAATTACGTACGGCTCCTCTACGACCAAATCAGTGACAAGTTCATTTGCGTGGTCAATGTTGAAGGCGTATGCGGCACTGATACGGGAAAATCTCCTGCTCTCGCGAATAAACTGATGTGTTTTGTTGTAAACGGACTTTCCAAGAAGTTCTCTATTCCTGCTGCTTGGAAGTCTCCGATCCAGCCCTTTTAGCTCAGAAATGATTAATGCTGTTGACTGACAATCATAGAACCAATGTTAAAACATTTTGGAGAGGGAAAAGTGAGAACTTGTGTGACTCATCCATGTAATCCTAGTCGTAAACTTCTTTTCAGTTTTCACTGTTACCATTTGATAAATGTGAGTTCCCAGTTCCTAGACAGTGAAATGACAGCAATGGCATCATCACCTCCGAATATGAGAAAGAATTTTATCACCTCCAGAGAGACTTGACATCCAAGCCTGTTCGGTATTATGAATAAATAGAGGAGTTTGGAAAAGATGAATATTCTGCTGTACAAATATTTCCCCAGCGGTCACTGCTGCTATTCGCTTCATGGAAGAAAATTATGGCCATTTATAAACACATGTTTAGACTTTCCATACGCGCAATCGACGGTGCGCTTCATGGTATCAATTTACACATTTTTCACATTCCACGACGTCATTGACAGAACTTAGCACATTCAGCAAAACAATCCAGATTCTGTGCATTTCTATTCACCAGCAGATAGAATACTTACAATGGTTGAATGGTGATTTCAACGACTACGTTAAAATAATTCAGTTGGAATCAAAACGTGGAAAACTGAAGTGTCTGACTAATGAGACGGCAGATGCTGTCTCGCTAACTGTGAAATCTATAGTGGACTGTGTATCTTATCCGTTACAAAATCGGTTATTTTATGTTCTCACTAGATGATTTTCTGGAGACGCAGTAGAAGCACCATTTAGTGCAGTGAGATTGGGTGGTGGATTTAATGACATGACGGACACACGCACTGCATTATGTGCTATTAAACGTATCCTGATATCTGATCATGAACAAAGGATCAGTGAAATAGTGATAGAAATGTTTTTGCGCCCACTGCTGGTAAATAACAGTAAGAAAAGGACTGAAAAGGTGCTCCGTTACTCGTGTCGAGAAGATTCTAAAAATTTTATGTACCATGCCGCAGTGGGATGATCAGGAATATATCTAATTGGTAAGATTTTATATACTTTACGTTCCTATACCTTAAGCCAAGCTCAAATGTGAAATGATAATTCCTGTATGTGCAATATCTTCTCAATTAGTAACATGTTAAGGATTATTTTTCATTTTACATTGGTGTTACGGGCGAACTCTCATTTAACCAACGTGTGCTCTGGGTGTGGTAAATGCTGCCATCTGCAATGTCGCTGTAAACGCAATTCTCGCGGCACAGAGCAGGAGAGCAGGCAGTATATAGAGATTGAGACGGCGGTGCTTCGAAATAACGAGATTGGCTGCTGCAAGACGTGTCAAGTTCTCACATTCCTCAGCAGGGGGATCCACCAGCGCTCGGTTTAGCGGCAATAATCATTGAAAAATGAACATATGTATTTGCTTTATAATAAAAGCACTGCATATAAAATTTAAAATAATATTTTTTTAAATAATACTGTTCTATATTTGATCCCAGCTGTCTTATTTTGAACACAGCACGTTCAATTCCAGCATTTATGATCTTTATTAAAACATCCAGTGCACATGAATGGTTTGTTTGGGCATTCCCCACAGTACGTTGTCACCTGCTTTGTTTTCTTGTCAGTTTCTTTCGATGTGCCACATTCTCGCTGAGCTTTATAGCAAACCACGAATCGTTTTCGAACTTTTCTGGCTGGTCCTTCCATCTTTGAGTGTATGCGCGCACGTCTCCTCCCAGGACTAATGACAGGTTCTGTCTGTGGTCCAGCCAGGCTTCTTGCGACCTTCTATTGAAATTGCAGTAGTGGCATTTTTTCGCAAACGTCATGGTATGAAGTATCCAAGCATTAACCAAGGCCGTTCCGATGGTAACTTCTAGGGCTACTTCCCTGTATCATTTTAAACCTTTCCGGAGACCTGAATAATAGGAAGACATTTGACCGCTGAAATCAACACCTTTTTAGCTCCACTGTAATCAAGAACAGAGAGAGGCTTCCTGACAGCGTCACTGTCTCTGTTTTCCTTTCTACCAGACAGTCACTATGGCTCAGCAGTATTGAAAGCATTAGAGCAGATCGTTTGTCAACCCACTCTAGTACCTTGCTGGCATATCTTACCCACCACCTCTCCTTTCTTCATTTCCTGTTTCACTATCATCGGTAGTCCCACACACAAATATTTCGTTCCTCAGAAGTTCTGCTGCCAGAGGTACACTTGTGTAGAAATTATCGGACATAGAAATCCGCTTAGAAGCTCCATTACAACAGAATGAGCATGACCAACTCTGCTTTCACTCACACTACTTTCCTGCATAGATCTTCGTTCTAACAGTGTAATTTTCTCCGTACACAGTTTATACACCCTAACTCCATATTTGTGAGTTGTGTGAGTTTTGTTAGGAATGTACATTCTGAAAACTAAACAGCCTCTCCAAGGATCCATAGTTTCATCTATAATCATTTATTTCCCCATTATCAAAGCATTCTCAAAATTTTGGTTTATCAAGGAGGGGTTGTATTCAATAAAGACTATCGCCTGGTTGTTGGTTAGCTTCGTTGTCTGCGAAGTACTAGAATCTCAAGAGAAGGATACGATCCTGTGGCATTACCCATTTAATAAGTCACAAATCATGTAAGTCATTCTTAGACCAGTCTGAGTTAATAGTTCGGTGAGGAACAAGACCCATACACATGATAATACCTAGAAACTGTTTCATTTCCTCAACATTAGTCTCCATCCATTTCAAACTTCTGGACTTGCTTTTCTCATTGTGACTTTGTTTAAACTGATTGGCATACCTGTTGGTTTCCTGAACCATCATTTCTAATAGACTGTCATCCACGAGGTGGGATTCTATATCAATGGGCTGTCCCTCTTCTAGCCGGCCCCATGGTGTAGGGGTAGCGTGCCTGCCTCTTACCCGCAGGCCCCGAGTTCGATTCCCGGCCAGGTCAAGGATTCTTACCTGGACCTGAGGGCTGGCTCGAGGTCCACTCAGCCTACGTGATTAAAATTGAGGAGCTATCTGACGGTGACATAGCAGCCCTGGTCTAGAAAGCCAAGAATAACGGCCGAGAAGATTCGTCATGCTGACCACACGACACCTCGTATAATCTGCAGGCCTTCGGGCTGAGAAGCGGTCGCTTCGTACGCCAAGACCCTTCAAGGGCTGTAGTGCCACGGGGTTTGGTTTGGTTTTGTCCCTCGTCTAACTGCAACTGAACCTTTGCTTCCCCAGGAAAAAACAGTGAAGCCTAAATCAATCCTGATTATAACACCCCAACTGCAGTTGGATTAAACTGATTGTGTTTTAACTTGTTCACTGTGGCTATCAAGTACCTCTGTGTAAGTTCCAGAGGACACTGGTGAAGATGATGAACTTGACAATGAAAAATTGGGATCCTCAATATCACTACATTGGATATCTTCACCTCCTAAAAGATCCTCAATATCCGACTCCTCTAATGGTTTCTATAAATTATATCTCCTGGTTCGTTGTGAAGAGTCCGAACTGGAACACTCTTTGGGTAGCTGGAAGTCTGCTAATCTACGTTTCATCTTAAACAATTCACACACATTCTTTAGCTTTCTATGCTTATAGTTGAGAATAAGATGATGAAATCTGTATATAAGTAACGTTTTTACTGTGATGCTGCATAGAAAAGATGCCCAATTGTAAATCCTGTAGTTACTTCACACGGTGACAAGGGTATTCACACGCTGTTACAATAGATTTCTGCCAGCCTATAATGACTGCTACAGCACGATAATACTCTATCAATAATGTATAGCTCCTATTGTCCACTGCAGTTGAGCAGGACTTCTAGTAAAAATGCAAGGCACTGGTGAATCTTATAGCAAATAGTAAAAGCTGCATTTCATCCATGCGTCCGGAGTCACCCGTGCCTCGTGGTGTAAGGTAGTTGTTAAACATACACCTATGCCATAGAACAACATGGATGCCACCTGTGACTCACTGTCGTACTGTTACGCAAAGTTATAACCGTAGCAGCATAGGAGTAAAATGTGTAGTTTTGTCCTGCACCACATTTTTGTGCTGTACACGTCACATGTGACTCGCAAAGCAAGGAACGTGTTAATTTTATTATGAAAGTAGCTGAAGTTTTGCTACTAAAGATTTTTCTCTACTTTTTCTTGACAAACTCACATTAATTATCTCTTCTATACGTATTTCACTGGAAGTCAGGTTAAGTAGATTATATATCTGGGCTGTCAGTGGAAACAACTACCTCCTGTTCGTTAGGCGATTGATGAGCTGATAGCGTGTACAGGTACACTTTTGGTGCCATACAGTACAGTTTCAAACAAACTTCCTTTATTCGCAGTATTCCCAGTTGCAAGATAATGTCTTATGTTCAATTGATTTTCTACTAAATAGTTCACATCTTTTAACAGATGTCATAGATGTAACAATGGCACAAGAATAAATTAAAGGCTACAGAGTGCCAAAAGACACCTCTTTTGCTATACACTAAGATATATTTGAAACTGCATCGAAAGCATCATCCGATATGAATTCTTTTATGTATTATCCTCCCATTTCTTGATGTCACCAACATTTACTACGAAATATACGAAGTATTTCCGTACTGGAATAAAACTGAAATTTTAGAATGTTATGCTCAAAGGCCTGTGTAGTCAATTGACAATGTTTAATGCAATCGAAATGTAAGACTATTTGTTAATTCTACAGTATAACTTTATTTTCACTAGTTTATCATATTAAGTAATTCTTACACTTTTAAGTTAGTGTGGTGCGTGTACACCGATGAGCCATTGCAATATGACCACCCCGACCCGGGGACATTTCGTGCCTGGAGCGGGGATAGTACTACATGACAATCTTTCCACACTATTTCAGTCAGCTCCCTGGACTACGTCCGCTGCCTGAACTCGACTGTGTCAGTTGGAGGAAAGCATGAAGTCCTTACCCCACTACCAGCGCAACGTTCCCATAGTTCCTTGCACTCGAGGGCAGGTCACACCTGCAGTCATCCAGAAAGGCTCTTACTATGAAGATGGACTATAAACTTGAATTTTTATACAATTGAAGACCTGAGTGCAAGAACTAGCTAATAACCAAAAGTTAAGTTCTGAGAAAAACGAGAAAAACATTTAAAACTATATAAATCCTATAATTTATTAAAGGTTTCAGTTTAATGTGAAAGTATATATGAATATACACCACTGTTTCAATTTTTAACCCTCTACTCCATTTAGAAATAATCCAAAAACGAGAAAATGTGTGATGGAATTATCCATTTCTTGCACTCAAATGTTTTAAGGAATGTAAAAACGGGAATAGAAATTGGAAAATGAATGTCATTACATGTTTTAATGTTTTAATTATGAAATATTGAGTTTTGAAAGGTCAGTGCATTACATACATAATAAGTATTAAGTAAAATATGGTTGAAAACAGTTTTTAGAACTTGTGGTATGATGCCTCACTTTCAGAGCCATATTCTTCATCCTCGCGTTCACATCTGAGATCGGAATACCACTTCATGTGTACAGGAGGAATATACTTCTGTGCCAATTTCATCACACCTCTGTACTTCTTGTTATTCAAAGGCAGTGGAGTTTGGTACAACTTGGCGGGATGTAATTTTGGAGTATGTTTCGTCTTGAACAGACAAAATTTTGAATGAACAAAAGTGTTTTGACCAGCAGAAACAGACAGCTCTCTCCCTTCATAAATAAATTTATAGTACCGGTACCTACTTATTCTGAATGATTCAGTACCATTCTTTATTATTTTCTTAAAATGTGACACCAAGTGATGTTTAAAATCAAATACCATGTCCTGGTGTACTTTCACCACAGCAAATTTTTGGGAAGCAGATGAAACAATATCGTACCATTCCTGAGGGACAAACACATACTCTTTCTTATGTTTTAGCTTCTTAATCTGTGCGAAGGTACGATCACAGGGCATGAACGAATGTCCGCTTTCTGGAAAATGGTGATATATTTTGACAAATCTGCCCAAAGCCGCTGGTGTACTTAAGTGCTGAACCATCAAAATATTCTTGTTTTGCCCTGCACAGTTGTCAGTAAAAATGTGCAGAGTTTTAATTTCATGCGGAATGTAGTCCTATACATAATGGTTCTACACCTATTTCTTCATCCTCATCTTCACTCTCAGTTTCATTGTTTCTTTCAGCGAGCTTCTTCTTCCTTCTACACTTCATGCTGAGATCAGGGCGCCTTCTACAACAAAAATATATTGCATTGTTGTGTGTTCAATGCTCCTACAAAATATATGTCTAAGACTAATATTTATTTAAAGCTTACCTTTGAATATTATGTGAGATTATTAAGCCCATGAGATATGCATCCTGATCATTATTATCACTCATTTCGTTGAAATTCCTAAGAATTTGTTCTTTTATATCTTTGGAGAACTTGGCTGTATATTTTCTCTTACAAAAACAATCTGGAGCAACTCTCTTTGCAGGCACAAGTTTCCCTGTTGATGATATATATATTCTTCTCCATTCAAAATATTTTGTTTCCTGGCATTCCTTTGCCAGTTATCTTCTTTCCTTGTGCTTTTCTTACTCTTTACTGGAGAAGAATCAGTATAACTTGGTAGCATTATCTAGAAATGACAATCATTTATAAAAGCATAAAGTGTGGGCTTCAAACTTCCACATTTATTTGAATATAATATTTTGGTCTAAAATATTGTTGTATAATACAATGTAACATTAAACTGAATATTCTGTAATATACATTCTATACATCTATCACTAAAATAGAGCTCTTAATGAAACCTATCTCTGAATTAAAGCTTGCATTTGCAGCACTCAAAAACTCACTGCATTCAGCCACCTTCCTTACTCTTCTTCAGCACGAGGGCAACTGAGAGCAAGAACTGGATAATTCCGGTTATTATCCAAGTCTTGCACTCAGAAGGGAACCAGTTGAAATTTAAAGGCCATCTAGAGAGAAAAATATGCACTTTCTGAAATTAACTTCTATAGTAACTGATAGAGGGCAGTTATGGCTACAAATAGAAGTCAAAAGCTAATTTTCGCTAAATGTGGTCATTATCTAGTTCTTGCACTCATGTCGTCAATTGTGAATAATCCCTCTCTTTATATAATTTGACAATGTATAACTACCTGCTATAAGTGACATTTATATTAGTTATTCATAGGTTTTTTCATTTTATTTGACGGGGCCCGAATTTATTCTGGCAGGCGGGCCCATATTTCAGTCGTTACGCCCTTGCAGCTTTGAAAGATATCCTCTCCGCTCCCCCACAACTTAACTGCCAATACAGCACATTCAGTGGCAAACTTCTTAAACAGAAGCCCATGCAAGACACTCAAACCGGGAAGTCAATTCATTCTAAGCCAAAAAACGTTCAACACGCCATCTTCCTGTGATGCTTAGAGCTCTCTCTCGCAAGATGCCACCACCTACCGGAATTCTCGACGCCCGAGATTGCTAATGCCCAGTAGAGGAGACTGCTTCCATAATCGGAATACCTCTATTCCTTCCCAGTTTTGCTCCTCGCTGAGGACGTCCCATATTTTTGCACTGTTCACATATTTGTTTTTCCATAATTATCGTATTCAGCGTAGAAGCAGGTAAACCTGTTTCGCGATTTCAACTTTTTCAGTCAGATTTCTTCTGATTTCCTCTATAATCGAACATTCTGCAGGGTTTTCACATCCATTCAAAGTTGCATTAATTTATCCTAAGAAACCAAAATACTATTGCATAAATTTCAAATTTTTCTACCATTTAGGAACACATTAAACAGAAAACTCTGTCCCCACTTGTCCCCACATTGTGTGGCGAGCAGCGTGTCGTAGGCCTAAAGATAGAGATGAATGTTGTTTCCGCCGAGTATGTGAATAGCAAACCACGCACCTTCTCCATTCCGTAAATACGTGCCAACAAGCGACCAGGGCGTTCATTTCTTTCATTTCTAGCGAGGTCTATTTTGACGCAGTATAACATAATTATAAAGAATACGCATTCTGGCATTGTATGCAGTGGTATTGTAAGTACACGAATGAATAGGCTAAGTACGGAAACTGACGGCTACTGTAGGTACACCTACCTGGATGCTAGAGGCGTGCATTGTTCGAACTCGAGACGAGGCAAGATGCACCCTGCTGCATATGCAACCACCATTACGCACGAGTTTGCCCAGTTCTTTCGCAAGGTAGGTGTACATCGTTAACAGACCCCACATTCAATATCTTATTAGGACCACTGCTTGTATTTACCGATATTTTGGTGGCGAAGGAAATAATTCCTTACAATCTTATATATATCCGCGTCATATGTAAAATTAGCATAATTACCCAACAACAGCAACAACAACAACAACAACAACAACAACAAGAGTACAGCAAGCAATTCCATGCAAAGGAAGTATTAAAAGAAGTACTTCTAATTTAACATTCTAAATGCAGCATCATTATACACAAATTCACACACAACTTAAGTATTTCCATTTCTTAACACTATGGCTTACAATACTATAGGTTGAACTTACTAACAGCTTAACACTGCAAGTGATATTAAAGTTAAAACATAACTACCCAACAACTACAACAACAAGAGTACAACAAGAAATTCCATGGAGAGAAAATATTAGAAGAAATACTACTAGTTTAACATTCTAAATCCGGCAGAAAATACAAATTCAGTGTCCGTCGTTTACAGCTTTTACCTTTCACTTTACACTAGCACTAATAATCTTCTTAAGCGACTTGAAACCGGAAGAGAATCTATCAAAGACTGCTACAGGTAATTTATTCCAATCCCTTATGGTCCTGTTTACGAAGACAAATTTGCCCACATCAGTATGCTGGTTATTATTAAACTACTGTAAGTGACCATTGCCACCGGGATATTTCCCATTTGCGATGTATTTGTTAATAATAATAATTAGGTGCTTCGGTATAAGACAGTGCAATGTGTAATTGTGTCTAGTTGTACGCGACAACTTGAAGACTATGTCCGAAATGCAACGTAAGTCGTGGATGTTGATTATTTTGAAGAGATGCCACACAGCACAGCCCGCTGTGTTATTCAAAAGAAGTAAATTTCGTCAGCAGAATTACTTGTGGGATGATCTGACGCTTAAAAACACATAATATAAATGAAGAGAAATAGTCACAGAACACATCCGGTCCGGCCTGTATCACAGGAAGCTACCCTGTCGACAACGATTGCGAGGCATCCAGGTAGGTTTACATCCTACAGCTCGCAGCACACGAGAATTTTTTATTTTTATTTTATGAAAGTATTTTTTATACATTTTAGACTTTTTTATGGATATATTTTTCTTATTCTCTCTTTGTTTTTCTTGTATTATCTGTGTAAGGACGACACACACATCCAGTCCCCGGGTCAGTGGAAAGAACCAAATTAAGGTTAAAATCCCTGACCCGGCCGAGAATCGAACCCGGGGCTCCTTCAACCAAACGCCAGCACGTTAACCATTTAGCCATGGAGCCGGACCGAATCGGCCTCGAGAGCGTCGCCCATCACCTCGGCTGAAAGAATTGGAGCAAAGTCGGGCATTTTAGATTACACATTCCACTCATGTGTAATGGGGGTTGCATACATAGCAAAGCACATCTTCCCCGTCTCAAGTTCGAAAGATGCACGCCAGGATAAACGTACAACAGCAAACATGGGCTTGTTTTGAAGCACTCAGTCATGGTTATCAGAAACTATAACAACTGTAACCGTACAGTTTGGTACCGAATTTATAAAGAGTAATATTGAAAGGAGGTTTTGTGTACGCCGGACCGTGCGATTAACAGCAGGCCGGCTGGTGAAATCGGGCGCAGTGTTGCCGCGTTCAGTAGTAATCACGCGCGCAACGAACACAGCCTTTCGTTTACTTTCAACCTTTAATTTTATTTCCTCTTATAAATTCCACTTCCCATCACCTTTTCTCATAAGGGCTTTGGACCTTCAAAGGCAGGTTTAAAAATGGTTGACTTCCTAATTTAGAAATATCACACTGTACAATTTTTACAAGAGTTGTTTGCATTATTATTTACATATATTTACAATATTTAATTCTATCAATTTTCTTCGTCTGAAAAATCACTGTGTTCCGATGAATGGGTGCTGCTGTCATTCATGTTGATTATGACTGGCTCGAAATAAGCGACGTTTTCAGACAGTCCATCTTTTTCCCAGTAGTGGTCTTCAATTATCTTAGCGTGTTTAATGCATTGTTTCTAGAGTTCAGGGGTGACGGTACGTAAGGCTTCTCGGCATAAAGCGTTAATTGCTTCCACACCTCTACCATTTTCTAATGTGTTAGCCATATTTGTTTTTGCTATTTATCCTTTTACGTAAGCCCTAATGAGCTCGATTGGATTAAGCTCGCAATGGGTCACTGGTAACCAAACAAGCTGTACATCTGGTCGAAGTCGTTTAGTCAGTTGTTCCAGCTTCTTTACCGGTGTTTGAAAATAAGGCATGGCAAGGACAATCAGCTCTGATTTCGTTAATTTGTTATAATCGTCAACTCCAGGTGGTAGTGAAATATTCTTTGATGTTATCCAGGTTATAATTTCAGGTTTCAGCCATGACATGTTCGGGTTTTTAGATGAGGTATCGACCATCGTATGATATGGAGCTTGATCTATAACGACAGCCAACCTTTGAGGCAATAAACCCAGTACTTTCGTGAACCATTATTCATAATGATTTGAGTTCATCTCATTGTGGTAATCACCACTGCCTTTCTTGCCAATAAAGCAAAGTCCTGCACCGTCAAGAAATCCTTCTTCACTTCCGATGTGTAAAATTATGATGCGTTTGCCAGCTCCAGACGGTGTTTTGAACCCTCCACGTAATCTATAAATTTGCTGAATGTACCCTCTGTACAGATTATAGTTGTCAAAGTTGTTTTCGAAAGCTTCAACCACGTTTTCTTGCCACCCATATTTCATAGTATGGTTCTGTCCGCACCACGTCTCGTCTGCAAAGAAGATCTTGAAGCCCTGTGCTCTCAAGTCTCTAATTCGTCTAAGGTAGGTATTTCGGCATGCAGCGTGTGTCACAGATTCCATTAGCACTGGTTTCCTGTTTAGTTTTTTGAATCGGAATCCCAAGCTTCGAACTACTTTCAAAAGCGTAGAAATTGACACATCAGGAAAATCCGGCATATTTTCTAACAGTTTCATTCGGAGGCTTTTAATTGTGGGAAATATCTTTTTCATATGAAAATCGTGCATATTTCTTCGTATTGTGCCCAAAGTAAAATCATCGAGATGGATTCGGACGCCCCGGTCTCACACACTGCTTCTTTCTTGACCTGGATGACGTATTTCCTTCATTCTCCTTTGAAGCGACTCCTACTCTCTTCACTGACGACAGAGATAATCCAAGACAATCTGCCACCTTCTTGTACACAGGGAACCTCCTGTCCCCTACTTTTTCCCCCTCACATTGAAAGAAACAAATAGCACTCAAAATCATTGCAAGTTCACCCTCTGATAACGGCGGTCTCGGAGGTATCTTGAAGTGACGTGGCCAACATGCAGAACATAGGACAACTGAAAATAGCTTGCGGATAAACCAAGGTCATGGGCATTCCGTTGCACAACTGCCCGGGGCGAGTGTACTGTGTTCGTTGCGCGCGTGGTTACTACTGAACGCGGCAACACTGAACCCGTTTTCACCAGCCGGCCTGCTGTTAATCGCACGGTCCGGCGTACACAAAACCTCCTTTCAATATTACTCTTCATAAATTCGGCACCAAACTGCACGGTTACAGTTATTGTAGTTTCTGATAACCATGACTGAGTGCTTCAAAACAAGCCCTTGTTTGCTGTTATACGTTTATCCTGGGCTGAGAAAGAGTTGCTTTAGAAAAATGATAAGAACTTTTTTCGGGGAGGTTGAAAAAATTGTAACTTGAGTATTACACTACAAATACATGTGGTTATAACATATAAAAATTTCATTACCATCAGACTAGTAGTTTTCCTTGTATATATTCGTAAGTGAGCGCTTCCTAGAGAAGAAGCCAAAAACCCGGGCAATATTTATTACAACCACAACTAAAAAATATTTAATGAACGTCGAAAACAATGTCTTATATACGCTAATGCAGAATTAAACAAGGAAAATATTGGTATAACTCGCATTGCAATAGGCCTATTGGTTCGTTTCTAATTAAAGCCTAAACTCGAGTGTCCATAATAAAAAATCCGACAGATGCAAGTAGGTGTACAACCTATCTACAGTTATTCAAAAATTATGCAGGATTATTCAGCTAAGATGTCCACCCCAGGCAAGTCGTGAACAGTCTGTTTTCACTTTCGTTAATGGTATTAAGGGGTTCATAGTTGAACATGCAGTACTTTTCCATGCTTTTGAAAAAATGTATTGGCTCACACGTTTTCATATGAGAACGTTATTTCGCGCAATAACTGCCGATGATATACTATCAAGTTTACAGTCGTAGTTACTAGTACGTCGCACAGCTTGCACTGTCTCGGTCTCGAGATTCTCGCGAGAGTCTCGAGATCTTCGACGTCAGTCTCGAGAGTCTCGAGTGAGAGCGTTGCCCATCACTACTGTACACACCAATACAAGTGACCATGTCACAGCGAGACCAGCTAACGCCTCAAAAAATTATATAAGCAGTCCACCTTACTGTCGGAATTTTTAATTATGGACACTCGAGTTTAGGCTTTAATTACAAACGAACTGATAGGCCTATTGCAACGCGAGTTCTACCAATATTTTCCTTATTTAATTCTGCATTACATTATATAAGACGCATTGTTTCTGAAGTTTATTAAATATTTTTTAATTGCGGTTGTAGTGAATATTGTCCGGTTTTTTGGCTTCTTCCTAGGAAGCTCTCACTTAGGAATATATACAGGGAAAACGACTTGCCTGATGGTAACGAAATTTTTATATAACGAGGGAGCAGATTTTTATGTGCTAAAAATATGAAATATTTATTTTTTATGTGCTGAAAAACTTTAAAATATCTGACAAAATTATTTTCCTTTAAATATCACATAACTACTCGCGCTCAAGAAGTAAATAAGTATAACGTTTTGTATTAGAATATGGTGCTACCAAACGTGCTCCTTAAGGCAGTGTCTATGTATGGAAACGTGCAGTATGGTATATTAATTTTTGATATGCCAGAGTAGATATTATGAGTGGTTATTTTTAAGGTAATATTTTGTTTAAATATGGCAAAAGCAACCTATCGTCTTTGAAAAAATGGTACCAGTTCGTACTCACCCATCACACGCTGGAATATTAGTTGCTAGAAGTAGTCTCAGAATTGCAGTGAACAACAAAGGTCATCTCCAAATTTTCCATCACAAATATATGCCGATTATCTCTAAAGAACGCCTTATACTGCGAAAACGATCGCTTTACATCACAGGAAGTCAGACGTGCATAGTTAAGGAGAAGAATGTCACCAGAACTAACGCCATCAATTTCGCCAACATGAGCACCCTCTAGAAATTTGGCACATTTTTTGAAATCCTCTGTGTTTTCCTGAACTAATTTTGATATTTGACCTTTAACAGTCCCTGTACCTGCGAAGCCGGGAGTGAATCTAATTTATGTTCAACAGCGCGCACTTCCTTCACTGTTTCGGACAACAGGTTAGTGGATTTTTCAAGTAGGTCTATAGTTTTACACAAGAAGTTTAGATTGGCAGATATAAACGCCAAATCATTTTTTCAAAGAGCTGTCTTTCAGTATCTCTTGAAGAATATCAATTGACGACGCGTCATTTTTATCTAGTGAATTCACACCGGATGCAAAACTTTCGAAATTGTCTGTGTAGTATACCACAGCGCTAAGTCAGGAACCACACCGCGTAACAATAGGCAGAGGAAGCGCAAGATCCTGATTTTTCTCTTTAAACAGATCGATTCTTGAGGGTGTTTTTACGAAGACTCATTTTCCATTATACACTAATTTATCCACTTGAGAATACTGTGCCCACACAGTTTCACATAACCTGTGTAGAGCATGAACAACGCAAGTTACGTGTATCATTTTCGGAAAGCTCATATAAAGGCATTCGGCTGCCTTTTTCGTGTAAGCTGCACTATCAGTAAGGAAAAGCAATACATGTCGTATTTTATACATTTTGGCTAAAGTACGTGCATGGATTAATTGAATAACCTAGCTATAGTGACATGGTTTGCAGCAAGCATTTCTTTACACGCTAGCAAATAACAATGTTCACAAGCAGTTTTGTCATTCTTCAACACACAAACTACAATATTTCCCACTTTTCTGCCACTTGAATCAGTGGTTTCGTCAATGCTCACCCTCAGTTTTTCGCTATCACATACTGCCCGAATTCTCTGTAAAGTTTCTTCGTAACAGTTTGGAAGATATTTTTCCTTAATGTGGATTCGTCCGGAGGCTCAAGATTAATGTACTTTGTTAGAAAATTTCTCAGTCCCGGATTTTTTTATTTTGCCAAGAGGAATGTCGGCGCAGACAAATGCACTGCACACATCTAAATAATACTGGGAATATTTAGATGGGCCTGCATTTGAAGTAGCTGGTTCAGCTATCAGTAATTATCTCGAAAGCACACGCGAAGCAGCCGCAGTATGCTTATTTCCAGACAAATGCTGGATTACTTGAGAACGTTGGTCTGTTTTACCGTTTTATTTACAACCGAGCTCGATGGCTGCAGTCGCTTAAGTGCGGCCAGTATCCAGTATTCGGATGATAGTGGGTTCGAACCCCACTGTCGGCAGCCCTGAGGATAGTTTTCCGAGGTTTCCCATTTTCACACCAGGCAAATGCTGGGCCTGTACCTTAATTAAGGCCACGGCCGCTTCATTTCCACTTCTAGCTCGTTCCTGTCCCGTCGTCGCCATAAGACCTATACGTGTTGGTGCGACGCAAAAAAACTTGTAAAAAACTGTTTTACCACACGGTTGGCAAAATAATACTTTTCCATCGGTAGTGAAAATGCTTTTAAATCCCACTACATATTGTTGAAGACGCCACCTTGTACTCGACTTCTCTTTTGGCATTACTTTACAGGTTACGACACACGCATTTACGGTGGATCACTGTTTCAATAAAAAGAATAGCAGCGGACACTGAAGGAAATATTTCTTAGAAATCCATACAAAATACACGACCAAGGGAATGATATATGGGACCGAACAGCTAACCTCACTCTTAGGAGTGATGAAATCCCACTACCTAATGGTGGCGCAATATTCTGCCCAGTCTCCCATGTCATAACGGTATTACGTCACCTTATCTCTCCGTGATTGCCTTTCGCTGATATTCTATAAACAAAACCCGAGCGGACTGACTCATATAAGCGAGTTAGAATGACATCATGCAAGGAAACATCTTGTGCAGCAAATCGCTGTCTAAATGTAATGATGTAGCCAGTGACTAGCAAGTTATAGAACTTCTGGAGGGAAGTGTATAAATAGCCGAAACATTCAGATACATGATTTTAAATACACTGTTAAAAACAATACCGTAATCGTAAAATGAAAATATGAGCATTATTTTATAATACAAGCATTTTAAATTTTATTGATTAACAAATATTGCCGATTTATGTGCTTATTGTAGATTTTCTTAAAATGTGTATTTACATTTAAAAATATGTGTTTTTATGTAAAATAAGATTAAGTTTTTACACTTGATGATGCACTGTAGGAATAAATGAACTTTGTAACTTGCGTTAAAACTTACGCAAAAAACATGTATGTACATAAAAATCCGCTCCATAGTTATAACCATATGCATTTGTAGTGTAATACTGAAGTTATAATTTTTTCAATCATCCCAAAAAAGTTCTTATTTTTCCAAAGCAACTCTTTCTCAGCCCAGGATAAACGTACAACAGGAAACTTGGGCTTGTTTTGAAGCACTCAGTCATGGTTATCAGAAACTACAACCACTGTAACCATACAGTGTGGTACCGAATTTAAGAAGAATAATACTAAAAGCAGATGTGGTGCCTCAGAAAATGTTATGGCGTCCCCTACTGAAGAAAGTGGAGAGGAACCATATTTGCCCCTACCCGGCTACAGCTGGATAAAGGGAAATGATGATACAATACTGAAAGGAGGTTTTGTGCACGTCAGAACGTGCGGTTAACGGCAGACGAGGTGGAGAAATAGGACGCAGTGTTGCCATATACACTCGCCCTGGGCAGTTGTGACAAATACAGTAGAGACAATACGCGACACTTCCGGATTTAGCCTTGTTAAAATTGGAGACAATTCGCAAGTGGCGCTCCTAGTGGCGTGACCTGAACATTTGCGCTAAATTCAAATATCAATGGGAAGGCATATACAGAAATGGATAAATAATTTACGTCTAGAAGAGTTATTAAGATATAAACTTCAAAGCTGGTAAAGCAATTCTGGATAAACGAATGAAGAATTACTTAACAGGTTATTATTTAAAGACTGAAATGAGACATATAATCAAGATGTTAAATGGACTACTGTGAAAGGGCTTGGTCTTTCATTTATGAATTACTTATCTTAGATTTAGCATTCCTGCCTGACTTTTACGGCTAGATTTGTCTTTTTTCTCATTTAAAACACTGTATCATCACATTAAGACACTCGTAAATAAAAATACCGGCACATTCCTTTCACACATGATTCAATGAATTAACATTTAAGAGCTGGACAATTTTCCTCTTAACTTGAAGCCTACTAACAGAAAGAAAATATATAAATTTAGCCTCAAAAACATTCAAAAATTTCCGTATAAACAATACTTGCCATTGCATTAGGATAAAGCAAATTTGCATCATCAATTTGTTTCAACAAAATATGTATATTTCTTAAGTCACCCATATGTTCTTCAGTGCTTAACAACGCATTACGGCATTCCAAATGGGGAAATCTGGAACACAACCAGCCACACACATATGCACTTTCCTGAATTAAATCAAAACCCACATATCGAACCTACAACACCACATCGGTATTGAAGGTTAACTGCAGCACTATACAAAAAAATAAACTGTTTATATTTTAAGCCAGTTAAAATATGGGTCGCGCAGGTCAGAAGTTTAGAAAGTACTATAAAAAAACTCGTGTCACTTGAAGAATGTGTATGCAAACACAATATTTTCTTACATTTTTTTCACGAGGGAAACGGAAAAAAGACCGCGAATCCTTCTGCTCTTCATAGCTATTGCAGCCAAACACAGCATATATCTTTCTACTCATGTTGAGAGGAGATATAAAGGAATAACACACGCTAGTATTTGCGTATGTCAACTTACTGCAAACGCATAAATATCGCCAAAAACTTCACAAACAAATACACGTGCTCTTATGACAATCATTTAACTCCAGGTCACTCCACTAGACAGAGCTCTAATCGCTGTCCCTCGATATCTCGCAGTGTCGCGTATTGTCTCTACTGTATTTGGTTGTGAAACTGAATGCCCGCAAGCTATTTTCGGTCGTCCTATATTCTGCATGTTGGCCACATCACTTCAAGATGCCTCCGAGACTACCCATATCAGAGGGTGAACTTGCAATGATTTTGAGTGCTATTTGTTCCATTCAAAGTGAGGGGAGGAAAGTAGAAGGCAAGAGGTTCCCTGTGTAGCAGAAAGTGGCAGATTGTCTTCGATTATCGCTCTCGTCCGTGAAGAGAGCCGCTTCAAAGGAAAATGTTGGAAATACGTCGTCCAGGTCAAGAAAGAAGCAGTGCGAGGCCGGGGCGTCCAAAAATCCATCTCGATTTTAATTTGGGCACAAATATGAAGAACTATACAAGATTTTTGAGTAATGTATTTCCTCCGCATGGAACTGTTAGGAATTATGGCGGATTTTCCTGATATGTCAATTTCTACGCTTGGGATTCTGATTCAAAAAACTAAGCCGAAAGCAGTGCTAATGGAATCTGCGACAGTAGCTGCATCCCGACATACCTATCTCAGACAAATTAGAAACTTAAGAGCGGTGCTCCAAGATCTTTACAGACGAGACCTGAAGCGGACAGAACCATACTATGAAGTATGGATGGCGTGGAGGGTTCTAAACACCGTCTGGAGCTGGAAACGTATCATAATTTTACACATCGCAAGGGACGAAGGATTTCTTAACGGTGCAGAACTTTGTTTTATTGGCAAGAAAGGGAATAATGATTTCCACAATGAGATGAACTTGACACAATATAAAGAATGGTTCACTAAAGTCCGGAGTTTATTGCCTCATAGGTCGGCTGTCGTTATAGATCTAGCTTCATATCATATGACGGTCGATCCTTCAACTAAAAACCCGAACATGTCATGGCTGAAACCTGAAATTATATCTTGGATAACATCAAAGAATATTTCACAACTACCTGGAGTAGACGATTATAACAAAATAATCAGAGCTGACTGACCTTGGCAGGTCTTAATTTCAAACACCGGTAAAGAAGCTAGAACAACTGATTAAACGACTTCGACCATATGTACAGCTTGTTTGGTTACCAGTGGCCCATTGCGAGCTTAATCCAATCAAGATCTTTTGGGCTTAAGTATAAGGGAAAATAGCAAAATCAAATATGGCTAACACTTTAGAAAATGGTAGAGGTATGGAAGCAATTACCACTTTATGCCGAGAGGTCTTACATACCGTTACCCCTGAAATCTGGAAACAATGTGTTAAACACGATAAGAAAATTGAAGACCGTTACAGGGAGAAAGATTGCATTGTCTGAAAATGTCCCTTATTTCAAGCCAGTCATAATATCCATAAATAACAGCAGCACTGATTCATCGGAACCGTGATTTTTCAGACGAAGAAGATTGATAGAATTAAATATTGTAAATAACCCTTGTAAAAATTATACAGTGTGATACTTCTAAACCATTCTTAAACTTGCTATTGAAGATCCAAAGCTTTTTTTGAGAAAAGGTGATGGGAAGTAGAATTTATAAGACGAAATACAATTAAAGGTTGAACGTATACGAAAAGCTGTGCTCGTTGCGCGCAATTTTTATTGAACGCGGCAACACTGCGCCCGATTTCAACACCCGGCCTGCTGTTAATTGCACGGTCCGGCGTACACAAATCGTTCTTTCAGTATTGCATGTTCAGTCTTCAGCCCTAAGGCTGGTTAGATCCTCAACAGCTCTGCCATCAGCTGTCATAGATGGCCTAGGCATCACTGAAGAGGCGTACTAGGGAAAGGAGGAACGAGGTAGTTTCCCGTTGCTTTCCTCACCGAGACAAAAGTTGCTATTACGTATCAGACTGCCAAGCCCACTGAAAAGCGTGTACCAACCGACCCTATGAGCAACGTTTTCACACCATTCATAGCAGGGACTGGCCGCACAAGAAATGGCATTACTAGCATCGCTCATAACTCAGTCACTTTCATATTGTCAAAGCCAAGGATAAGACAGAGACAGATCAATGAAAATAACAAAATTGCTCTAGCCCATACCAGAAGACGTAGTGCACTGTAAACACTAGGTCCTGCCAGCAAAGGCATCTTTCAATATTACTCTTAAATTAAGTACCACACTATATTGTTACAGCAGTTGTAGTTTCTGATAACCATGACTGAGGGCTTAAAAACAAGCCCAAGTTTCTCATTGTATGTTTATCCAAACCTCTAGTTGACTACACAACTCATCATCTGAGCAGCGGACGCTTAGCAGGCCAAGACCCTTTCAAAACGCTGTTGTGTTGTAGAGGTTGTTTTTTTCTTATTGTCAATGCCAGCCCCGTAGTGAAGCATGCATGCATCTCGCCCGGAATCCCAGAGTTCGATTCCTGGTCAGGTCGGGGAACTTCCCTAGTTAGTGTGCAATCATCAGTCAGACTTAGTTACGTAGCTTGTTCAGTATGCAATGAACAGTGCTCAGTTTATTTTCAGTAACTTTAGTTAGGAATACGACAAGGTCAGTCTTTCTAAGAATCCCGTAGCGAAGCGCAGGTATATCAGCTAGTCTCAATATAAAGAAGAAAGTGTTGGACCAAACATGGACACCTACTTCCAGAGTCAGAAGACTTAATTACACAAGATTATTATTATTATTATTATTAATAATAATAATAATAATAATAATAATAATAATAATAATAATAATAATAATAATAATAATAATAATAATTCTACTACCATTCTCTACATCTACGGGTCGCGAGCACGAACTGTGTCGCACATGTAGATTTGGTCCTGTAGAATCAAACTCGGCGCTTTCGAGTAAGAGACATTAACAGACGTGTGTATATAACGTCGTAGTTGAATAACAAACATAGTGTGCCCTGTTTTTAAGAGCTTTTAGTTCCCAAGCCAGAATCAAAGCTAATGTATTACCTCTCGATGCCCTTCCTGACGGCAACGCTAAGATGTAATTACTAGAAACTAGGTCTATCAAGTAACAGAGAATAGAAACAAACACAAGAATCAAACTCTGTTTTACCGCCGGATGCCCTTCATAACGCTAACGCTAAGATGTAATTACTAGGTCTATAAAGTAACAGGACATGAAGTCACCGGAATTTGAACCGCAGTGTCCAGCATTTATTTCAAACTAAATGTGTGTCTTACTTGTCTATGTCCGGACAAGGTCATGGGTATTTTGCTACGTTGTCAAGTGACTTCCGTTCACGTTTGCGAGCAATAGCAGAATCTCACAGTATCGCTCTCATTTGCTCTTATGACTTGGCGCAGACTACACGCATACATACAAAAAATTATGATTTGGTCTCCCCCCCCCCCCTTTTTTTACATGTAAGTATCTTAGGTAATGCGTATATCTGTGTGTAGAGTAAATTAGAACTCGTGTGTAAGTAGTATAAAGTGCGTGTAAGAGCTATCGTGCCGGCCCCGTGGTGTAGGGGTAGCGTGCCTGCCTTTCACCCCGAGGCCCTGGGTTCGATTCCCGGCCAGGTCAGGGATTTTTACCTGGACCTGAGGGCTGGTTCGAGGTCCACTCAGCCTACGTGATTAGAATTGAGGAGCTATCTGACGGTGAGATAGCGGCCCCGGTCTAGAAAGCCAAGAATAACGGCCGAGAGGATTCGTCGTGCTGACTACACGACACCTCGTAATCTGCAGGCCATCGGGCTGAGCAGCGGTCGCTTGGTAGGCCAAGGCCCTTCAAGGGCTGTAGTGCCATGGGGTTTGGTTTGGTTTGGTTTGGTAAGAGCTATCTCGCAACATTCTTGTCCGTGTGTGTTGTTTTCGAAAACAGGGGTGATGTGTGTGCGTATTTCAGTGTTCTGTTCGATAAACCGTGTTGTGCTGTATTCATATTTTGTAAATTTGCAATCACCGAGCGCGTTACCTGCGCAGTTAAAGCAATATGTTTCCACGGTTTCTGATATTCGGCACTAGGCAAATGATGGAAGGTGTACGTTAGCTGTATTCATATTTTGTAAATTAGCGTTTACCGAGCGAGTTGGCTACGCGGTATGTGTTTCCGCAGTTTCTGATTTTCGCACTTGGCAAATTATAGAAGTTGTACGTAAGCTGTATTCATATTTTGTAAATTAGCGTCTACCGAGCGAGTTGGCTACGCGGTATGTGTTTCCACAGTTTTTATTTTCGCACTTGGCAAATGATAGAAGTTGTACTTTAGCTGTATTCATATTTTGTAAATTAGCGTTTACCGAGCGAGTTGGCTACGCGGTATGTGTTTCCGCGGTTTCTGATTTTCGCACTTGCCAAATCATAGAAGATGTACATTAGCTGAATTTATATTTTGTAAACATGTTTTAATCAGTTATTTTCTGTTCTGAACACAACAGTCAGTGTTCTGAACACGTGTTGTAGGTAACGACATCCAGTTTAGTGTTCTATTATAGTCTTGTTAACAATGCAGCATACAGTAGCAGCAATAAGGTTAGAATCTGTCGAGATAGCAGCACTAAGAATAGCTATTTTTAAAAATCCTGTGAACATAGCAGCAGTAAGAATTTTTTTATGTTCGAATCCAACTTCTTACAGAGTGGCGCACGAAATGTCATACATCGGAAATGCTTTATAAAATGTGTAAACTTGGGCTCACAACCATGATTGTCCTTCCGTGAACAGAAACCTTATTTCATGCGTGACCCGACAGGCAGCACCACATGTCGCGCATGCGTACCGCTGCCAGTTATGCAGCATGGCGGACAAAGGGAGATTGACGCGTGAACAGAAGGTGAAGATAATGTTGTTTTATGCGGAAACAAAGAGCGTAGCTCGGACCCAGGAAAGGTTTCGTGTTCATTTCCGTACTCGGTGGGCTCCTTGCCGGCAGGCGGTATACAGACTGGCCAGGCAATTTGAAACAGAAGGCAACATACTGGAGAGAAAACGGCCCCTTCTCAAGCCGATCCGCTCATCGGAGAATGTTGCTGCTGTAAGAGCGGCTGTGGCTCGGAGCCCCTCCAAATCCACTAGAACTGGATGTGTTCAGCTGGGCATCTCTCGTCTGTTAATTCAGAGAATACTGCAGTCTGACCTTGACGTGTTTCCATATAAAATGACAACCGGTCATAAACTAACGGCGCGTGACAAGCAACGGCGAGTAGAGTTTGCTGCGTGTGCTATTGGAGGTGATCCCGCATTTCACAACACATGGTTCAGTAATGGGGCACACGTCTATCTCAATGGTGCAGTAAACAAACAGAATGTCCGGTTTAGGACGAAAGAACGGCCTGCTATTGTGCACGAGGTTGAAAGTCATGGTGTGAAAGTGTGTATGTGGGCTGCAATTTCCAGTCATGTTATTAATGGGACAATCTTTTTCAATGACACAGTCAACAGTGCGCGTTACTTGGACATGTTGACAGTTTCCTTCCAGAACTCTTTGCATCACGACTACCAATAGACACAATGGTTCATGCAAGATAGAGCTCGTCCGCACACAGCAAATGTTGTTCTGCACTTCATAAATGTAAATTTCGGGCCCCGTGTGATGCCCCATCGACATCCCGAGCGTTTTCAGAGCGGCTCAATTTGGCCACCACATAGCCCCGATTTCAATCCCTGCGACTTCTTCTTGTACAGCAACTGCAAGCGGCCATTGTGACTTTCTTCCGAGGGTTAAGTGAGGACTTGTGTCGTAGAGGGATCACGAACATGCGGGTTCGTCTCGAAGCTGTTGTACACCGAGTTGGACATATTGAACGGACTAACCATGCACATGTCAGTGAATGTTGTAACGCCATTTTGTATTCAATATGTTTTATATTATATTTTCTATAAACAATTTCCAGTGTACGACATTTCGTGCGCCACCCTGTACGACAAAGTATCCCCTGCTAAGCAGTAAACATGTTTTAATCAGTTATTTAGTGTTCTGGACACAACAGTCAAGTGTTCTGAACACGTGTTGAAGGTAACGACATCGAATATATTGTTCGATTCTAGTCTTGCTAACATTGCAGCAATAAGGTTAGAATCTGTCAAGGTAGCAGCACTAAGAATAGCCATGTTTAAAAATCTTGTGAACATAGCAGCAGTAAGAATAGCGTGTTTAAAAATCTCGCGAACAGAGCAGCAGTAAGTTTTTCATTTTCTACCGCTAGAGCGTGTACGCATCACCTATCGTACTAAACTTCTTCCGCTAGAGTGTACAAGGATCGCATGTGTGCGCACACACCTATCGATATGTATACGCATATCGACTAAATACTAAACTTCTTCCGCTAGTATGTACAACGATCGCATGTGTGCGCGCGCACCTATTGATGTGTACACATCGACTATCGAACTAAACTTCTTCCAACAGTGTGCAAACACCGCATGCGCGCACGCACCTCCACTGTTCATAGATCTTCGCGCGCACTACCTGCTGATCTTTGCATTCCTCACCCACCCCTCAACGTAGATATAAATACGAGTGTAAGACAAAGTGTTCCTCGCTTGCCTCGTAAGAGGCGGCCGTGCCCTGGTCCAGGGAAAGATTTTTTTGTAGAGGAAACATCACTACGGCGGTGGACCTCTAGGGAGAGAAAGAGCACATCTCTCAATCACCCGTCCCTTATTTTTGGTAAGAGGAGATAGGGGAAAGAGGACTACCTCTAACCCCCACTCCACCGAAGTCAATAAAGCATAATCATTTACTTAGGTTAGTCTACCATGCCCACGTGGTTAAGGATGACAGCCGTGGAATTTAAAATTTCGCGCGCCACGTGCAAAAGGTGGCAGCCATGAAGTTTTAGCTCCGACAAGATTCCAGCACTGAAGTTAGCGATGGTGTATTATTTAAAAATGACAGCTGTCAAAAAAGAACGTGGAATTTCAAATTACCTGCCACCACCTGCATAAGGCGGTAGCTATGAGGTTTAGTGCCGTAAAGATGTCGGCACTGAAGGTAGCGATGCGCTCTTGCTTAAAGATGACAGCTGTCAAAAAGCACGCGGCTTTGTTTAAAAATTCCAATTTCGCGTGCGCCGAATTCAAATTTACCGCGCTGCTGCGTCAGCAGTCGCATGACCCGCTATGCGGCCTCTGATTGGAGGAGAGTTGCAAACTATCACTGCCCTGCTACTAACCTACATAAACCCTGATCTAATTAATGCAATTATGCTGACAATAATAAAAATTCGTCATTTAAGTAAACAGTTTTACAGTTTTTACGTTTTAATTGGAACACGCAATGATTCATACGTATTAATACTATGTAACTAACACTTACCTAGGTTGTATTAGCGGGCGGCCTCTAAAATCGGAAGGGCGGTACGCCCATTAAAGGGGTCCTAAGGAGAACACTGGCTTTGCTCTAGGTCACATAATCTTGCAGTGAGTGCTTTTGTACAGTACGGATCAAACTTGGTCTTGCAGAGAGCTGATGTTAAGAATAATTGGTAGTTAAAATTAGCTGAGGGTTTGGGGACCATCCTTCATTATGGAACATCTGCTTTTGAAGTTAAAACTGCCGTCTACTATTGTTGTTGATGTAAGAATTGATGATGTATGGCCTTGGTTTATGGCACCGTATCGTTACAGATGGATGTCTGAGGAAAAAAGAAAGAGAAACTAGTGTGTGTGTGTGTGTGTGTGTGTGTGTGTGTGTGTGTGTGCGGGTTTAATTATAAAGCGATTCTTACATCGACAACAATAGTAGATGACAGTTTCAACTTCAAAAGCAGATGTTCCATCACGAAGGATGTTGCCCCAACCCCTCAGCTAATTTTAACTACCAATTATTCTTAAAATCAGCTCTCCACAAGACCGACAAGACTGATCCATACTGTAAAAAAGCACTGCAAGTTTATGTGATGTAGAGCAAAGCAAGTTCTATATTTGTCATACGATTCATTGTCAAATGTGTTTTATTTCAACTACTTCACGTGTTTTCAAGTTGATTGAAACAAGACCGACAAATCTGTTCCATGTTCTACAAACACACGGCAGTATTTTAACCCAGATCCATGAACTTTCTTAGAGTGCCAAGCATTTCATGTCATGGTGCATATAATTTGTCATTGCGTTTTATGTCAACCTGTTGATATGTATTTAGGCAAATGTCATTGTGTATAACATTTTATCATTATGTTTTACGTCAACCTATTGAGATGTATTTAGGCAATTCTCATGTTGATTGTTATCAGATTCCCTTTGATTTAATTATTCTGCAAGAACTGATGATGACTCCAAGGGACTCGAAATCAGTCTTCGCTTAATGTTTCAAATATATTACATTGTGTTGAATGGTGAAACATCCTTCAAATCCTATTATATTTACTACAACGGCAAATAAAAAATATTTAATGAACTTCAAAAACAATGTGTAATATACCCTAATGCAGAATTAAAGAAGGAAAATGTTGGTATACCCCACTTTGCAATAGGCTTATCGGTTCGTTGGTAATTAAAGCCTAAACTCGAGTGTCCATGATAAAAAATCAGACAGTAGTCAATACAAGTAAAAATTATACAATTGGTCCACCTTAGTCAATACAACTGTCTTAAAAGAAGAATGTAAGAAAATTCACACAGATGGTACACGATTTGGCCCCACTGTGCTTTCTTCAGCCTTAAACATTAATGCATAGCATCCGAAAAATGGGATGTCATAAAAATAAAATTGTGTGATATTTATGCATGGTTTTAAGCCCGCGATACTTTCTTGTGCTTCAGAAAGGCTGTAGCTAACAAGAACCAAGAATACATCATTTTTATCCTTACCACTAATTGTTGAATCACACTTATTGCGAGCATGGACGGCAAGATAGTACACAGTTTTGTGCAACAGTAGAGATTTTTATTTATGAATTCACAAATATTTCCAATAATTGTAAACTTGTTGACACTCCTATGAATCTACTGACACAAAAATATGTCAATTATGTCTTATTATTGATGTGACAGAGGCTTGTAAATATAGCTGTCCTGAAAATCGGGCGCTATGCACAGGGAGCTCTACTGTATCAGATATTTGCATTCCCTTACTAGTTTGATGGTGAGTGAAATATTGGAAGTTTTGGAGGAAAAACTGACATTTGGAGAGGAGCAGCATATCAAACCTGATGACGGGTGTGAAACGGTTGATGATAATGACAGATGAGTACGAGGGTAATCTACATTACGTTGGTAGAAATCTACTTCTGAGTAAATGTGCAGGGCAAATTGCCTTTAAAAAATATGAAAAAGGGAATGCTAGGCACAGTGGTAGTCAAAACATTACTGAACGTTTACAGATGGAACTGAAAAACCAGAAAACCTTGTAAAAGGAATCTGTCATACAAAAAAAGCATACATAAGATCGGGCCAGTACCCCTGTTTACGATATCCCCTATAGAAAATCCAAAAGCATTAATAGGTCAAATTGTAACACAAAACAAACAGCTCCAAAGTGGGCAAGATCACATTGTACATCTCATTTGGTGACTGTTCCCCCCCCCCCATTAACTTATCCAATTTACACTGTAAAGTAGATCTATAATTTCCACTAAAGGCTTATCACAATACTGTATAAGCTATTTATGGTATACGGTTATGTATTTACTGATTATGATATCCACAGAAGCATTTCAGGTTAAGTCCAGGCTGGCCAAGCTGATCCACTCTTCGGATGCCACTATAGGACTTGAACAACTTCCATTGCACTACCGACACTTTGCATATTTTTATACGCTGGACCACCTTGATGCATTGCTTATCTCTGTTCGTAGTTCGTACCAGCAGAGACAACACTGTCATTCCAGTGCACCAGAAATGCACCACCAAAACTCCTGCAGTCGTATGATCCCCATCTACAATTTTGCACATTGTGAAATTCCGCTTGACTTCTCTGCCAGTAGCTATAGGATATATTTCCACCTTTCTAAGTGTATTCAGCAAAGTAAAATGAAAGGCTGAAATAATTTGGACTTTGAGGAAGTGAAGTCCTATCTCTCACTGATGCAGGTGGAATACAATATTCTTTGACAACTACTTTACATGCCTGAAATTGGTTAATCTTCAAATGGAATAAGTGCAACAGGGACATTTCAAGAAAACCAGACAGGGAAGTGCCCCTTTCAAACAAAGGCAGACGGGAAAAAGTAGATGGGGATCATACGACTGCAGGAGTTTTGGTGGTGCATTTCTGGTGCACTGGAATGACAGTGTTGTCTCTGCTGGTACGAACTACGAACAGAGATAAGCAGTGCATCAAGGTGGTCCAGCGTATAAAAATATGCAAAGTGTCGGTAGTGCAATGGAAGTTGTTCAAGTCCTATAGTGGCATCCGAAGAGTGGATCAGCTTGGCCAGCCTGGACTTAACCTGAAATGCTTCTGTGGATATCATAATCAGTAAATACATAACCGTATACCATAAATAGCTTATACAGTATTGTGATAAGCCTTTAGTGGAAATTATAGATCTACTTTACAGTGTAAATTGGATAAGTTAATCCAACTTTTTAACACTACCTACCTTGCAACATTATTGTACAATATAATGCCGAGTAACTATTGCTGTTGTACTGACTTGAGTGCTTAGCGTCCGATATATCGAACGGCCTGTGTAAATAAAACTTATCACTTGTATGAAATTTCTGATTGTTGGAACATGTTTCTGCAATTATTAAGAGTGGAAATGTGTAGATAAATTGAAATAAAACACAAAAATTAACTTTATGCACTAATGGGTTAAAAGTAGAATATGAGTTAAAGCACTCTGAAAACAAAAAAGAACACCAAAAGTCTATTCAAAAATTAAACTTTAAATATATCATAAAGTATCGTTAGAAACATAAACCAAAAAAACACCACACACAGAAAAATATAAAAGCACTTGTTCTTGAAGTCTCGATGTAAGAAGCAACTTAAGAGTGAACAGTGGTTACAGATATCAATTTTAAGATACTTGTATCGACTAAGGTGGACCAATTACGTAATTTTTCTTTTGCTATACAGTCAATACGGAACAAACCAAATATGAGATTCTTGTATAGTAATGCCTCAAACGTAAACCCAGTTACTGCGTGGGTGGCAAATGGTGGGTTTAGCCAGCTCACGTAAATAATAGGAAGTGCCAACCTCGCGCATAATTCTCCTGGCTTGCATATTAAATTTTTTCAGGACAAATTTTTAAAAAGTTATAAGACAATACTGTATACCGTACACAAATATTGAGTTTCATGAACAAAATACCATATAATCCCGAATACCACCCACACTTTTCCCCCAAAATATTGGTTGTACTGTCTTCGAGCCGTTCATTCTCGTAAATATTGACTACGTTTACATGGAGTATTGAAATAGATTTGAATACGTTTACCGTACTCGATATACCATACGTAAACGGGCATTCAGGTCTCGTGTTTTAGTTGTGCTCTAGAAAACAAAATTGATTTGTTTTCAATACGGTTACAGTGGCATGTAAACGCGAAATGTAAGGTAATGTAATACGGTAAATCAAAGAATATGGGTAAATATGCAAGCCGCTGCTGCGGATGCTCGATCATCACTTGTTTCACTTGTTGCTGCCATGCTGGGTGCGCGAATAGCTGATCTCGCGGGATATCGTACTTTGCGAGAGTCGAGACTGTTGCTTACGGAAGACTACCTCACTCATATTTGAGTTCCGTATCTGTCCTGTGAAAGTGCTGTCTCGATAGTAAGCGGTGGAAATTCAAAACTGCGTCTGCGCTCATTTACTGTGCGTGAGGAACTTAAAGTTGTAAGCGAAGCTGAAATATACGAAAATCGTGCCGTTGGCAGATAGTACGATATTGATGAATTGTGTATTCCTGATTGGCGGAAGAAGGGAAAACTTCAAGAAAGTAACGGCGATCGCAGAGCGTTCCGCGGGCGGAGTGCAGTGTTTCCGGAAATTGAAGAAAGACTCCACAAATTTGTAATAGAAAAACGTGAGTTAGGATACGGTGTTTCGAGTGAAATGTGTCAATTGAAAGCACTAGAGATCTCGAAAGAACTCAAAACACAAGGTTTTACTGCAAGCCACGGAGGGATCCGATAATTTTATCGGAGAAAGGGATTGTGCATTCGGAGACGTACGTGTATTTCACAATGTCCCCCTGGGGCGTATGAAGAATAACTCCCTTTCAACGTCACATTCAATTGAGGAAGCAAAATTCTTATTTCCTGTCTCAAATTGGGAATGCTGACCAGACACCTGTCTATTTTTAAATGCCGTTGGAAAATGCAGTGGATACGAAGGGTTCTAAAAGTTTAACCATCAGAACAGGTGGTAAGTTAACGAAAAGCAACGGTGCACAGTAATGTTGTGCGCATTAGCGGATGGAACCAAACTCCCTCCATATGTGGTCCTGAAAAGGAAAACACTTTCCGAAAGGAGACTTGCCACCCGGTGTTGTTAGAACACGAGTCTGGCTGGATCGACAGTGCATTAGTTGATGACTGGGTGAATATCGTTTTGCAACGCCGCCTGGGAGCTTTGTTACAAAAACGAAGCGTGCTTGGGTAGGACAGTTTGTCACGACCGCGTGTCGCGACGCGTCCCTTTCATGTCTCAGTGCCGAGCGAACGGACTCGGTAAGTCTCGAATCCGCGACCTCCGAGACTAAGGATATTGAGTACTGATATAAGGTTAATATGATCATGTAACAGTGGCAAGGAGTTATAGTGTTTTAAATATTAAATAATAATTTTATTAAGTGGAAGAGAGTTACAGGTATTCAAAGCATAAGATTTCATACAAGTTTTACTTGAAGCAAGCTGGTGTAACAAGTGTGTAACTTTGTGCAATAGTCAGCTACACGGCGTCAGTGTAAATCAGAGAAAGCAAAAGAAGTTCTGTAAGTGTTTCTAGAAACAAATCGAAGCAAATATCGCGTAGATTGTTTACGCAGCAACAAGCAAAATTGTTCGAGTGAATTCTATGACACTCCCCTTCGGTTAGTGCGAGAAACTCGTGAACAAATCAGACTTAACGTCTTATTCTACAGGAGTAGAGAGGGAAAATATTTCGAGAAGCGTCGGAACGTGAGATATAGGGAATGATGCTACAGAGAACGAGGAGAATCGGACTGACCATCGTTGTAGCAACGTGTGTGAGCGGCCGAGCGTCATAAGGGAGATAAACTGCCTAGCTTCGTACAAGTATTGTGTGTGGTGGTAAGAATAATACAGAACATGCAGGTTATGTACGTAGCAGTGAGCCGCAGGATCAGTTGAACGTGGCTAGCAAACTGTCTAGAAACTGTAACGAGTTTCGCGAGGCGGTGAGGGAAACACTGTGTACAGTATAATTAGCAGGTTGCTAATGTAAAGACTTGAGCTGCAATGTCACAAACATCGAACTGTTTGACAGGAAGACAGAGTGTCATAGCGAGCCTTACTATCAGTAAACCTAACCTAGTGGTCAGAACTGTTTGGGAGAAAGACTAACCTGGTCAACGACGTAGTTGGAGGGTGCTGTATTCGATTCCTGGAGCTACACGTCCATGTGAGCCAAACATCGCATCATTCAACGCGACTACGGAATCGTGGGCGCAGAGAAGAAGTTGAGAAGAGACGACGCCAGATAGAAGAAATCTACAATTCAAAAGTTAAGTAAGTACCAAGCTTGTACGGTACGATCTTGTAATAGAGGATGTAACATAACTGGTTAATCAGACTTTAAAAAGGACTATATAACCAAGAGTTAAAAGTGTATTTGTACAAAGGGTTTCATGTTTCTTAATTGTGTATATGTATATATGTAATATAGCCTTTCTATTCAATACAGGTAAAGGGAAGAGTGTGAATGTGAAAACGTAATCTTGTTAAGATAAAGCTCCCGAAAACCCGAAACCATCATCCTCAGCCTGCCGAGTCCTTAGGATCACGACAGGTGGATTAGAAAAATTTTGGTGTCAGATGTCAGGTTCAAACCCAAGCTCCCTTTCGGGAACCAGAAGTTTTATGGAAGGATTAAAGTGCGAGTAGTCTGTTATCATTGTGACAAAGAAGGGCATAGAGCGCGAGATCGCAAGGCTTCGAAAGTTCGAGAAAAGAAGCCTCCCTTGTGCAGAAACTGCTATAGAGTAGGTCATACGCAGAAAGAGTGTAGGAATACACGCCGAGAAAAAGGAAAAGACGGGTTACGTGAAGTTTAAGTTTGTGCTATAGTTCGCTGTTGTAATTCCAATAAATGGGTCACAATCTGAATTCTGGGGATGGCAGAGGTCGAAGATGAAAGAAAATGCTTTACCTGTGGTCGAAAGGGCCACTTGCAGCGTAATTGCTGGTTCAATAAGATAGAGTGTCTCTCGATATAGGTAGGGTAACCATTCGAAAGGGAAGGGGCCGTCCTCCCAAACTTCTAAACGTACGGGAGAGCAGAAAGCGGGAAAACCTAGTGATAAGGTGTTAAACGAAACGGGGACCGCCAGGTTGAGCCAAAGAGCGAGTCCCAAGAAATAGGAGGCCGTGGAGGGGTGCAGCTATTCCAGTGAAAAGGAAGTCGCCTATCCCACCCCAGAGTAAAGGCAATGGATTTGAAAGGCGTAATAGAGGTAGAAGTGAGAGTTGTACTGCGAACACTCAGTTAGCGTGTAATTTAGAGCAGTCCCGGAGGGAACATGTCCGGACTGGTTCCAATGAGATATGTATTAGGGGACGAAAAAGACCTTATCATTTTCTTGTGGATACAGGAGCTGATGTCTCATACGAGAAAAGGCTGTGCGAAAAGAAATAAATTACCGTAAGCCAACGATAGTGTTGCATGGTGTAACTGGCCGAACGTCTTGTACTAAAGGGAATGTTATTTGAAAATAGGAGACTCCTCTCCCGAATTTTATGTTGTAGGGGATGAGTTTCGAATGTCTGTCGATGGGCTGATAGGGAGAGACCTGTTACAGGAAAGTGTTATAAATTACCGTGATGGTTATGTAGAGATTTTTGGGAAAAGATTATCGTTGAGAATGAGTGTTAGAGAAGTGTGTAGGATAACTTTTCCCCATAGTAAAATTTCAAACATTGTAGAGAGCAGAATAGAAATTGGTGTACAGGGTCAGGAAAATTTACTTCAATTTGTGTTGGATACAGGAAGTGAAGTATCCCTCATAAAACGGCAGTGTGTGCCAAGTGAGTCAATGGTCGTCAGGGAGACTGTCTCACAGTTAAGTGGTGTAGATTCAGAAGAAATCAGACCCAAAGGGAGAGTAAAACTTCCAGTAGGAGAATCAAATGCTGATTTTTACATAGTTGGCGAGGATGTACATCTTAACAATGATGGAATTATTGGTAGGAATATATTAAAGGATAGCATAATAAGCTTTGAGGAAGGCTATGCCATTGTAAAGGGAACTCAATACTACATGACGTAAAATGGTGCTAGAGTGCATACGATTAGTCTCAAACCCAGGACAGAGACGATCGTTGAAGTAATAACAGACAAAAAAGAGGCAGGTGTGATTGAAAAGCAAGAAATTCTGCCAGGGGTGTACATATCTTGTTGTATAACAAAAGCTTGTAATCATAAGGCTTTAGTGAGTATGTTAAATACAAGAGACTGAAGTTAACTTTGAGAGCCCGTTGTTTAGTATTCAAGAATTCGAATCCATTAAATCCTGTGAAGGGGAACATTCGAAGGAAGTAAGTCAGGTGAGGCAGATGCAACAGGGTGAAAAACCCCGAAAACAGAGAGTGATTGAACAGTTAAGAGTAGATCATTTAGCTCCCAGGTTCAAGCAGCAATTGTATGCTATATGTGCTGCATATCACTTTGCTGGCGGGACCTAGTGTTTACAGTGCACTATGTCTTCTGGTGTGGGCTAGAGCAATTTTGTTACTTTCATTGATCTGTCTCAGCTTTATCCTTGGCTTTGACAAAATGAAAGTGACTGAGGTATGAGTGATGCTAGTAATGCCATTCCTTCTGCAGCCAGTCCCTGCTATGAATGGTGTGAAAATATTGCTCATAGGGTCGGTTAGTGCAATCATTTCAGTGGGCTTGGCAAACTGATATGTAATAGCAACTTCTGGCTCGGTGAGGAAAGCAACGGGAAACTACCTCACTCCTCATTTCCCTAGTACGCCTCTTCAGTGATGCCTAGGCCATCTATGACAGCTGATGGCGGAGCTGTTGAGGTTCCAACCAGCTTTCGGGCTGAGGACTAAACATACACATACATACATGTGCTGCATACAATGATATATTTCATTTAGAGGGCGATAAGTTAACGCACGTAGATTTAGTGCAGCATGAAATTCGAATTACGGAAAAACAGCCTCCGATTAATGCAAGACCTTATAGGATACCCGAATCCCAGAAGGAGGAAGTTCAACGGCAAATAGATAAAATGCTGGAAGATGAGATAATTACTCCTAGTACCTCACCTTGGAGCACCCCCACCGTTGCTCGTACCAAAGCGAATGGATGCTTCATGGAAACAGAAGTATCATGTGTGTATATATTATAGAGTTTTGAACTCTGTTTCTATAGGTTCTGTTTACCCAATGCCGTTCATTTCGGAATTGTTAGATGCGCTAGGAAAGGCCCGTTATTTTTCGACAATGGATTTAGCGTCAGGCTATCATCAAGTATTACTGAGGCCCGAACACCGTGAGAAGACGGCATTCTCCGCCTTAGGTAAGCACTACGAATACCTAAGAATATTCTAACTGATGGAATGCCGATGGGTTTGAAATATTCTCCTAGTACCTTCGTAAGGTTAATGAATGTAGCAATGTCAGGGTTAATTTTTGTTAGATGTGTGATTTATCTCGACATTAAATTATATGCTAATTCTATTGAGGAACACAATCTGAGACTTAGAGAAGTGTTCCAGAGATTGAGGCAATGTCGGCTGAAACTGCCGCCAGATAAATGTGAATTCCTTAGAACGGAAGAAGCATTTCTAGGTCACATTACTGCTAACGCGATACAGCCAGATGAGCGAAAGGTTGAGGCAGTGAGAAAATTTCCTAGGCCTACAACCACTAAACAGTTGTAGCGTTTCTTAGGTTTGAGTGGGTATTATCGAAAGTTCATCCTAGATTATAGTAAAATAGCAAAACTTTGTATAAACTTCTAAAGAATAATGTCCTTTACGTGCGGACAGATAAGGAGACAGCTTTCTGTACTCTGAAACAGAAGTTGACAGAGAAACTCACTCTACAGTATCCAGATCTTTTAAATACTGATGCTAGTAGGGAAGTGTTAGGAGCCGTTCTTTCACAGGGAGAATTAGGCAAGGACTTGCCAATAGCATACGCTAGCAGAACTTTAAACAAGATAGAGGGAAATTATTCAGTTACCGTATGGTATGGAGCGTTAAGTATTTTAGACCGTATTTGTTTGGAAGGCACTTTACTGTGATCACACCATAAATATTTTAAATGGGTATTCAATGTACAGGATCCTTCTTCCAGGTTAATGAAATTTAGAATCAAACTAGTATACAAGACGTGGAAAACGAATAAGAACGCAGACGCGTTAAGTAGAATCTCCGCCACACCTGAGAAGGCAGTACGGGTGATAGGTTCCGAAGGGCTGGATTGCCACCAAGAGATAGGTGAGCAAGGAAAGGTTGATACACGGAATGATCTCGAGGACGCGAGAGCTACTATTTGCTTTACGTCGCGCCGACTCAGATAGGTCTTATGGCGACGATGGGAGAGGAAAGGCCTAGAAATTGGAAGGAAGCGGCCGTGGTCTTAATTAAGGTACAGCCCCGGCATTTTCCTGGTGTGAAAATGGGAAACCACGGTAAACCATCTTCAGGGGTGCCGACAGTGGGGATCGAACCCACTATCAGCCGATTACTGGACATTGGCCGCACTTATGCGACAGGACGCGAGAGCAGAGGAGTCAGGAAATGAGGATTTAGCTCAGGACTCTAATTCCGAGAACACGGAAGCAGAGGAAGTTGAGTCTGATCAGGAAAAGAACTCGCCTAGGATTGTAACGAAAGAATTAACAAAAGAAGATAAGTTAGCTATTTTGCAGGAAGTGCATAATTCTCTTGTTGGTGGTCACCAGGGTATTACCAGAACACTAGCGCGAATCAAAGATGTTTACCAGTGGCCGAACATGAAGGACGTAGAAGCTTTTGTACGCTCATGTCCTTCATGTCAAACGAATAAAATTGTAGGTCCAGAAACCAGAGCGCCGATTATTGTTACTGATACACCCAGTACAGTATTTGAGAAAGTAGCGTTAGATGTGATGGGACCTCTTCCTGTAACTGAAAGGAGACACAGATATATACTTACCTGTCAGGATCAGTTGTCTTAATATGCAATAGCAAGTCCAAAGGTTAATCAAGAAGCCGATACCATAGCGAGGACTTTAATAATGAACGTGGGCATTATATTTGGAATTTCGAGCGTTATTCTAACTGATATGGGTAGTAACTTCATGAGTTAAAGTTCTAAACGATTGTGTAAAATTTTGAGGATAGAAAAAGTTCATACGACAGCTTTTAGGCCACAATCTAATGGAAGCATAGAACGAGTACATAGAATGCTCACTGAATATTTGAGACATTACATATGTAAGGATCAGGATGATTGGGACGCTTATTTACCCTCTGCCACTTTTGTGTATAATACATCGCGTCACACTGACACAGGTTTCACTCCGTATGAGTTAATATTCGGGCGGAAGGCGAACATACCGGGAATGTTGCAGAAAAGACCCGAGGTAACCTACAACGAGTACCAAAATGTGGTAAAAGACTTAACCCGTAGGTTACAAGAAAATTGTGAGATTGCACAGAAAACCTTAATCTAAAGTAAAGAAAAACAGTATGATAAATTGCAGCATGAAGTAACCTTTCAAGTAGGCGATCAGGTACTACTTAGAGAGGAGACATTACGGCGCGGACGTAGTTCTAAATTTTCCCAGCCGTATGGAGGTCCGTTTGTGGTAGAGAAGGTAGAAGGCGTGAACTGTCTTTTGAGAATTAATAAAAAGGGGAATATAATTAAAGTACTGTACATAAAAATAGATTGAAATGATACTTTTAAGTTAGGTTGAGAATATGTTGGCTCCTATTTCGATCGCAGTGGATTTCACACCCCCGTCCACTCCTACGATTATTTGGAACTTTCGATGGTTGCTGGTAGGGTTAGTTTGAAATACTCAGCCAAACCACGTAACCAAATTTAGGGGAGAATAGAAATTTTAACCTTAATTCAACTGGTGCCTATGAATTCTAGTACGCAGTACGCAATGCGTGTATCTGTATGTACTCGTCATAAGGGACTGTGTGAGGTGAGGCCGCAATCCAAATGTAACCTCGCAAATTCTAGGAGATCATAGTTGATCCCCAATATTTTCCTGTCTATAGAGGAAACCCACCAGAAGTTCGAGAGAGAGATTAAGTGTCATTTACATAGTTAAAGCTATAACTCGAATAATAACATGTCACTACAGTACACCACTTGCAGATTTTTAAATAATTGAAAGGGTTATGAAGGAACACGTGTTATGAATAAGCAATAGTGAAAGCTTACAAATGTTTTTTGGCAAAGAAGTAGACTGGAGAAATTGAGAGTGAATACCATTCACCCTAGTAAGTTCAGTCCAGATAGCAGAATACACCCGTTCCCCTATGGTTAGAGGCTTCAATGAATGAGCTCATTCTTTATGTTAATGGTAGACAGGAGTTAATTTTATTGCCCGTGTGGCATCGGCCAGGCACAAACAACACATAGACACTTGAAGAAGTAGAGCGAAGAACAACTACACATGCAGAATAGTGCTACGGCTAGTTCTGTCTCTCGTAGCAGGCGAGAAAAGAATTTTTTCCATCTTGTTCTCATGCTGTATCTAGACAGATACAAGATATCTTCTTCTTATTCTTTCCATTTACAAAACAGCATGTGTGGCTCAGGCGATTAGTTGAAAGGTGCAGTACTGTTGATTGCAGTACCCATAAGGTTGGCAAACTTTATCCACCCTAAGTCCAAATGAGTGTGTACTTCACCACCAACCTTTGGCAAGAACGTATTCTATAGTACCACCGACTGCATTACCCACAATGCTGGCAGACCCTCTTTCCCCTAAGTCCAAAGGAGCGCGAGCTCCACTACTACCGTTCGGTAGGGGCTTCACTTCTTACCCTATTGCCCGTAAGTCCAACAGAGCGCGAGCTTTATTATTACCCTCCGGTGGGGCTTCACTTTTTTACTCTAATTACCCTAAGTCCAAACGAGCACACGCTCACTACCCTCCGTTCACTATTCTTGTGCCCACTACTTTCCTCTGATGAGGACCTCACGTCTTTTGAGAAGTAGATGGTTTCTATAGCAAACCACAGAAGCATCTTAACTACTTTTGATTATAAAAAGGGAATTGTTGTAAGAGAGAGATCATTTGTACGTGAACGTGATGAACTCGCAGGTGTATAGATTAAATGCAGGATGGATTGTTCAGTCTTATTAATCTCACATAAGGAGAACTCGTATCACTATTGTAATGTTCATAATTCAGGGTGATAGACTCTTTGATGATAGTTCTGCTGAACAATTGATTGATATTCAGTTAGGACTCCTGTAATAAAATATTGATATGGGAATGCGAACTCCCACAGTATAGCAGGAATTTTGTTTTCAATTGCAGGTCATTTCCTTGGAGATGCGAGTCCGTATGGAAAGTAGTTTCAACCATAACAATCATTCACCTAATGACGTATGGGATTATCATGGGAGAAGCATTAGATTTTCAAGTGTTACCATATGAGAAAACCCCAGGTATATATATTCAAGATCAGGGAGATGTGGCTATATCCACGGTGGATTGGAAATTAGTTACTTATGTGAATGTAAGTAAATTAAACGATGCATTTCGAGTTGTTAAACAGAACATACAGAAAACACAAACACTGTGTGATCAATTGCCACAAGTATTAAACCACACATGTCAACACGACACACAGGTAGAGGTTAATCATTTACAAAAGGCACATCAATTAAGAGATGTAATTGAGCAGTTTACTCAGTACTGAGAAACTTAAGATATTTAACTTCATTGGCACTGTATCAAAATCTATAATCGGTATTTTAGATCAGGGCGACATGGATTGGTATCTAGGGAAAATATCTGAATTAGAAAGAGAACAGATGTTCATGCTAACGATAGCTCAAGAACAGATGACAGTGGTCAAGATTACATTGCAATCTATAAATAGTACTTTCTACAATGTAACAGGCAATGAATTAAAATTGAATCAGAATATTTCTTCAGAATGGAACAAGGCAATTAACACAGTCCTTTACACTGTTAGAAATTGAGATAGCTGTTAACAGACACATAATCGAGATAGAGAATTTTGTATAGCAACTATATGAACAGTATCAGGTGATTGCTACCGGAATTATGTAGGCCCAAGTAGGAATAATACATATGCAAATTTTGAGCCCTGTTGAGATAATAAAAGCACATAGGTAGTCACAAGAACAGTTTCCCTTAGGGATGACCCTACCATTTGAGCTGGGTACAACTCTCAAGCACAATTGATTTATAAGATTGTGGATGTTACAGCATTTGTTAGCAAAGGTATGCTGGTGTACATTGTGATAATGCCGCTCAGTAATTATATGAAATACTTCCTTTCCAACTACAGATATAAATCAAAATTATCAATTTGTAAGTGTACAAATAGAAAAGGACTTTGTGCTCACAGACTCTGAACAATAATTTTATGCTTATTCAAGCAGAGACCAAATAAACAATTGTAAACTTGTAACTACAATGTCTGGAGTGTGTAAATCAGAATTCATAATGAAAATGGTTCATGGAACAGAGGAATGTGTACTTATGTTGTTAAAAGGTGTTAGTTCAATACCCAAAAGTTGTAAAAAGAATATAATGCACAAAAGAGTTAATGTGGTTACCAAATAAGTATTTGTATTTAGCTCCTAAACCAGTAAAGATAACAGTTGTATGTAAAGAAACTAGTTACGTATTTTTAAATGGTACAGGTATATTGACCTTGTATGAGCCTTGTACAGTTTATGGCTTGAACACCAAGATTAAAACTATTAATTACGTTAATACTACTTACGGGAAGGATATAGTTCCCAGTATACCTCTTCAATACAATTGTTGTGAATATTTAAATTCTAAAATCAAATTACAAGATTTAAATGTAAAAGAAAATGAGCTACATAATCTCTTAACACATGTTGATTTATAACATGGTGGTAGAAAGGTCGAGGACCTTAATCAGAAATGAAGAGCAAGAGATGGAAGTTGATGATGTCAATTCGAGTTTCAGTGTGTATAAGGTAGTTATTTTGACAACAGTAACTATAGTAGCCATTTTAATTATGTTAATATGTTGCAAATGTTGCCGTGTTTAGCTTGGGCATGTCATAAAAGATATTGGGATCATACTATGGGATGTTGCACAAAGATTTGTGTTGAACAGCAGATAGTAAATGAAAGTAATTTAAAGGCAAAGTCATCAGATGATTTGGTAGTATATTCTGAGACACCTCGACAGTTGAGAGTCGAGCTAGTATTCATGAAAGAGAAATCTCAGATGATTCCTCAGGAATAGTCGCTAGTGATACAGTGTACACAACCCGTAGTACGAAACCCCATGAGGAAATGAGACTGTAAATTAAAAGGTACTCCACATGGTGAGAAAGTGTTACCACACAGGGTAATATAATAATAACAGAAATGATTGAGAAGAGTGGACAGAAATGTTCGCATCAAGTGGACGCAACAATTTTCTTCCCTGGCGAGGGAGGTGTCGCGACGTGCCCCTTTCATGTCTCAGTGCCGAGCGAACGGACTCGGGCAAGTCTCGAATCCGCGACCTCCGAGACTATGGATATTGAGTACTGATATAAGGTCAATATGATCATGTAACAGTGGCAAGGAATTATAGTGTTTTAAATATTAATTTTATGAAGTGAAAGAGAGTTACAGGTACTCAAAGCACAAGACTTCATACAAGTTTTACTTGAAACAAGCTGCTGTAACACAAGTGTGTAAGGTTGTGCAATAGTCAGCTACACGGCGTCAGTGTAAATCAGAGAACGCAAAAGAAGTTCTGTAAGAGTTTCGAGAAACAAATCGAAGCAAATATCGCGTAGATTGTTTACGCAGCAACAAGCAAAATTGTTCGAGTGAATTCTATGACACTCCCCTTTGGTTAGTGGGAGAAACTTGTGAACAAATCAGACTTAACGTCTTATTCTATGGGAGTAGAGAGGGAAAAGATTTCGAGAAGCGTCGGACCGTGAGATATAGGGAATGATGCTTCGGAGATCGAGGAGAATCGGACTGACCATCGTTGTAGCAACGTGTGTGAGCGGCCGAGCGTCATAAGGGAGATAAACTGCCTAGCTTCATACAAGTATTGTGTGCGGTTGTAAGAGAGAATAGTACAGAACTTGTAGGTTATGTACGTAGCAGTGAGCCGCAGGATCAGTTGAACGTGGCTAGTAAACCGTCTAGAAACTGTAACGAGTTTCGCCAGGCAGTGAGGGAAACACTGTGTACAGCAGTATCGTGTATTGTGGGTATGCAGGCTAAGCCGGGCTTACCCGTTTGTTTTGAGAAACAAAGTAAACAAACTAATGCAACTGTAAGAACTTCTTGTCAGTTGCTAATTTTTTAAATTACACAATTGCAGCAGTATGGTTTTCTGCACTTTGTAGCTTATGAATTCTGCAGTGCGAATTTCTGCAGTAGCGAGGGTACGCGACACACCTTCCGCTTGGCTCTCCCAGCGTTGAGTTCAATGTGACGCATGCGTAGTAACTGCGCCAGCATGCGAGCTTGGTAAGCCGACAGCTCAACACTGCCCGGCTCGGGCGCATGGTGTACCAGTGTCTTATTTACTGTGATTTAGCTTATTGCTGAAACAGCTCTTGCGATTGACAACTGATCAGCAGTGAATAACTTCAAGTACGAATATCCAGTGCCTTTTAGAATTGAAAATTAGTTTTTTCTTAAATATAACAGTGTGAGAAAAACTTGCCTACTAGTAGGTACCAGCGTTATAGTGGAGCATATGGCACGTTTGTTCAATCCTTCTCCAGATATGTCCAACCTTAAAAACGCATAAAAATGAAAATCAAGAGTACGTTCGTCGTTTCCAAACTTCACAGTACAGTAGAACAGCATGGATTGCTGGAAGTTCCAAACTTAATAAATTGTTTTTCTGGCCATGTTTACTCTTTGCAAGAGACCGAGCTGTGTGGTCCGACACTGGTTATGATAATCTGAGTAACTTGCACAGTGCCATTCAAAAGCATGAGAAATCGCAGTCACATATTTCTGCATTATTACAGCTGAGAACGTTTGTAAAATCTAGAATTGATATTCAGCTCGATGCTCAATTGCCTGCAAGCACTGTACAAGATAATTAAACCGTTCGGAAAAACAGAGAGATGTTCAAACAATTGATTGATGTTGTGGTTTTTAGCTACTCACGAATTACCATTCCGAGGACATTCTGAGGGTGAAGATTCTTTGAACAGAGGTGCTTATTTGGGTGCATTGAACTTACTCGCCACTTAACGATGCGACGTTAAGTACACACCTAGAAACATCGACTGTGTTTCGCGGAACTTCAAACAGGATAGAAAATGACTTAATAAGGGCTGTCAGTGATGTAGTTTTGGAAAAAGTGAAGTCAGAAATAAAACACGCTATTTTTTTGCCCTTCTTCTTGACGTGACTTCAGACATTATGAATTTGTCTCAGCTATCAACCACTCTGAGATACGTTGATTCTGAAAGTGGTAAAGTTCAAGAAAGTTAAATTTCTTTCACTGATGTCAGCGCAAATCGAACTGCCAGTGGTTTGCTTGAACATGTGAAAAACATCGTTACTGAGTTTGACTTAAACTACAGGTTGGTTACACAAACGTTCGACGGAACAGGTGTGATGGCCGGCCACACAAGTGGATTAAGAGCCAAATTACAAGAACTCTTTCCGAAGGCCATATTTATCCATTGCTTAAGTCACAAACTTAATCTGAATTTGTCACAGTCAGTTTCCTGTGTCAAGGAATGTAGAATATTTTTTCAGACCTTAACGGGATTAGGAACATTTTTCCAAGAATTCTCTAAACGATCTCATGAACTGAAAGAATTTACAGCAAAGAGGATGCCTAGAAATACTCCAGCACGGTGGAATTTTTCATCTCGTCTTGTTCACACAGTGAAAGAACATTGCACTTCATTCCTTGAATTCTTTCGGAGTGTTTTAGATGAAAGCTCAAACTGGGGCAGTATATAATAGTAGCGGCACAAAGTCTCATGAAATTTCTAACTAGCATTGAAACTTCCTTTTTGTTACTGATTTTAGCAACATTTTCACCTTCACTGATTTCGTTTACAAAGTCCTTCAATCCAAGCATTTAGACGTCCTATATTGCTCCCAGAATGTTCAGGAAATCAAAGAAGAGATACTAAACCTCAGGAATAAGTGCGACGTAACTTGGGCCGAGACTCTGGTCTATCATGGTGTCGAAGATTCTCCAGCAACTAAACGACAATGTCGAGAAGACGATCCAATAATTTCAAGGAAATTCCTATACCACTCGATTTTTTACAACATTATTGTACAATTAGACGAACGGTTCGGCTCATTATACCAATTACAGTCTACATCCTTGTTGGATCCTCTGAAATAAGAAACGTACTAAGGTACTTTACCTCATTCTGCTTTTGAAAACCGTTAACTGTCCTATAAAGTATTGTTTGACTTTATCCGATTGAAGAATGAACTTACCGTGCTGTATTAGTTTGACGAATATTATGGTCAACACCCTCACCAGTTAATGTGTTCCCTGAAAAGCAAACAATTAGATACAGCCCTGCCTGAAGTGTACAAGTTGGGTTTACTAATAGTAACTGTTCCAAGCACAACAGCGTTAGTTAAAAGATCGTTTTCAGCTCTCAGGAGGATTAAGACTTATCATAGATCAACACAGAGACAAGAGCGACTTTCAGACTTGGCAGTTTAGTCCATAGAAAAGGAAGTTCTGCACCAACTGAAAACCATGGACACATTTTAAGATAATTCCATCACAACATTCACAAAACAAGAGAGGCGACTAGATTTCACCTTCAAGTAGACTCAATGCAACAAAAAATCTTGCGAAGGACATTGGACAGTATAAGAACTTCTGACAAAAACGTAGCAAGTAAGTTACTATCAATTTTGAGATGGGCCTATCTAATATGAATGATTCTGTTGCATCAGTGTCAGATGTACTTCAAGTCGGTTTCCAGGCTGAAGGGTGAAAAGTGTAACAGGCCAGAGAGTTTTCTGATACCCAAGAGATCAAGGAGATTTTTAACATAATAGTGACGGGTAATTCGTGAAATATACGTGATTTTTACAAATCTATGCACTTTGTTGTGGGAAACTGAATAAAATAACAATTATCAGACATAAAACGCAACAATGACACGCTTGTTTCTGTTTTTCACGGATTATGCACTGTCATTGGAAATAAATAAGCTATTCCTATACATATCAATAAGTAAATCGCAGCTTTAAAATATATATCGATTTTTTTAAATCTACAGATGCGATGTCACTAGTTATTTAGTGTTTCCCGAAAAACCAATGATTTGACGTGATACCGTACGCTCTGGTTAGAAGTCCTTCAATTTTCATGAGATTACACAAGTCTATATGGTTACAGCTTGATTACATTCCTTTATATATTGACGTACGTTAAATTGTACTTCCTACGTCAGGTAATTAGTACATCCTATTTTGGACAGCATACCCACTTTTCAAAACCACCGCACGCCACTGGTGTACAGCATAATTAGCAGGTTGCTAATGTAAAGACTTGAGCTGCAATATCACAAACATCAAACTATTTGACAGGAAGGCCGAGTGTCATAGCGAGCCTTACCTATCAGTAAACCTAACCTAGTGGTCAGAACTGATTGGGAGAAAGACTAACCTGGTCAACGACGTAGTTGGAGGGTGCTGTATTCGATTCCTGGAGCTACACGTCCGCGTGAGCCAAACATCGCATCATTCAACGCGACTACGGAATCGTGGGCGCAGAGAAGAAGTTGAGACAAGACGACGCCAGATAGAAGAAATCTACAATTCAAAAGCTAAGTAACTATCAAGCTTGTATGGTACGATCTTGTACTAGGGGATGCAATGTAACTGGTTAATCAAAGACTTAAAGAAGGACTATATAACCAAGAGTTAACAGTGTATTTTGTACAAAGGGTTTAATGTTTCTTAATTGTGTATATGTATATATGTAATATACGCCTTTCTATTCAAATACAGGTGAAGGGAAGAGTGTGAAAAGGTAATCTTGTTATTTTAAGATCAAGCTCCCGAAAACCCGAACCCGTAATCCTCAGCCTCCCGAGTCCTTAGGATCACGACAAGTTGCCGAGGACATACAACTGACGCCGTAATAGATATGAGGAAAGGAAAAACCAATCTTGCGATAATTCCCAGTGGACTCGCTTCTATTCTACAACCGTTGGATGTGGGCGTGAACCAGCCTTTCAAACTGCAATGAAACAGTTGTACACCGAATGGATGTCTGATGGTGATCATCCGTTAACACCAACCAGACGAATGAAGAGGTCTGAAATGGAACTAATATGCAGCTGGATCAAGACTGCATGGGCGTGCATTCCCAACGATCTAGTGTCCAAAGGCTGTAAGAAATGTGGAATTTCAAATTCAGTGGACGGTAGTAAGGACGACAATTTGTGGAAAGATGCCAGATGGTGAACCTTCAGATGACAGTGAGTTATGAATGATCTGAGTATTGGACCGATTTTCTTTATGATTTTTGTGATGATTTTATTAATTGTAAGCTGTTTGAATTTATATTTGTGTTATATTTGAAGAAAATTAAATAGGTATATGTTATTTGATTTTATAATTTTTCCCGTAATTTTGCCGTCTCAAATTCAGGGTGGTCTTATTCGGTGGCGGGTGGTATTCGGGATTATACGGTAAATGGTATATAGCCTGACAAGTTGAAGTAAGACCCTAGAATCCAAGCGATGTGAGCGCTAGTTCCATCAGCTGGAGCGACAGAGAAAGGATGACGACTATGAAAGAAGACTGAAAGCGCTGTTGCAGACGTAGTGAAGCACAACAGCTGTAGTCAGTTGTTAAACACGATGAGAACTTACTGTAAAAATACATTTCTTGTCACCCAGCTTGTCATAAAGTTCTGATACAGTGGCTCAAAAAAGTATTGGTCTGTCGAGATATGCTACATATGAGGACGAGGAATCTAAGGGAATGATTATAAAAATTGACATACTAGAATCCCTGATTATTTATCATCTTATGTAACATGAACATTGTAAGAAAAACATAATTCTTCCACGTCCATATAACTTAAAACAATCATTTTCACTTGCCACCAAAAACGTATTAGTCTGAATTAACATAACGCAATTTCTTGATCCTTCCTGAACGTTTCAGTACTTGGTAGGTCCTCCTTTCCTCTTTATAATATCAGCTAACTTATTTGGCATCGATCGTACCAAGGTTTCCGTAGTTTTCGTTCGTATGTTATTCCATTCGGTGAATAAGGCTTCTTTCAGGTCAGCTTTGTTTGATATTGCATGCTTTCTCACGTTTTTCTCCAAATAGTGCCACAAATTCTCGATAGGGTTGATGTCGGGAGATTGTGGTGGAGTTTCCATCCAACGCGGTGTATTATATAACAACCATAGCTTCGTATTTAGGGCTGTGTGTTTGTGTTCGTTACCTTGCGTAAACGTGTACTTTGCTGAGAGTCCCATTTTTTTGTACACTTGATGGAAGATGTGTCTTGAGGATAATGTATGCTTTGTGATCAATAGTCATTTCAATAAAGGCTAATTCACCTACACCATTCGCAATCATGCAACCCCACACCATCAGAGAACCACTTCCATGTTTCACAGTAGCTGTCAGGTTCTTCTCTTCAGGTTCAGAATTCGTCTTCCTGCACAGTCACTCGTCTGTCTGACCTGAAGACTCTCATTAGTAAAAGCAACTGTCTTCCAATCCTCATAGCTCTCATTTCTGTGCTCTTTAGCGTACGCAAGTCTTTCCTTTCTGTTAGCCTTACGGCTTTCTACGGGCTGTTCTGCCCACATATTCTCTTTCGCGTAGCACATTTCGGATGATTTCAGATGACACTTGCACTCCTACATCTTGTTGTAACGCAGGTGCTATCTTTGGCGCACTTAGCTGAGGATTTTGAGTCACTTTACACACGATTTGCCGTTTGCCTTATACTGATAATTTTGAGGGACGGCCACTTCGTTGTCTATTTTCTATTGTCTTTGTTCGTTTGTGCCTGTACACAACATTTTTAACAGTTGTAACAGCTCTTCCAATAATTTCACTTATGCCCTTGAAAAATTTACCTTCCTGAAATAGTCTCACTACAATCCACCTTTTTTCCACAATTGTTTCTTTCATTTTCCTTCCCATTGCTAGCTGAACATAGAAACAGTGCTGAATATTACTTTCCGACGTGTCCGCACAGACACAATGAGCCAGATAGCACGATGATATTGAGTACTAGACCAATACTTATTTGGCGTGCAATGACGCACGCTGTTGTATTACTGATCCGTTTGCAAACAGCGTGAATCTTCTTGGCTCTATATTCAACCTACTGATGTACTTGACTGTCTTACATATCTGCATATGTATAATTCCATTATATGCACCATTATTTGTACCATACAGTTCCGTTCATACCACGCCTATGGGCAGACCAATACTTTCTGGAGCCACTGTATATTAATCTCCTTTCTTCCCTTCAGTATTTTCCTTTTAGACTCAAATTTAAAGCATATCAATTGAAACACTTGCCTCATATTTGCAACACCCCTTGTAATCAGTCATCACGGAGCGATAGCAATTTCCTTCATTTCGTTGAGCCTTTCGCCTGATTACTCACTCATATCATCCAGTATAATTTTCATATTCACTTTTCTGTTTTTACCTAGAGTGGATAATTTTGTCCCATTATGCTCTGCCACTATCAACCCCTCTCTGATTTTCTTAATAAATGTCTCTGATATACCTGTTGAAGCTCGTTTAGCTGCTTGGCATAAAGGCACGGTAAGGCAATTTACGGCCTTTTCTAAATCACGAAGCAATTACACTGCATACCATCTCTCTTTTTTCACTATGAACAACTTTGTTTTTAGCGCTTGACATCACTTAACACATGGATGTAATAATCGTACTTCCAATAGGGTAAAATATTGCATTCCAAGAAACACTTCAAGGAAAATCTCATAATACTGTGCAACACTCAGCATACGAAAGCCGGCAGCGCTGGCTATTTAAGCCTAAGTCCCGCACGGTGTTGCCGAGCCGTGCGCACGGAGCTCTAGCACTTCAATTCTTGCTACACACGAATGTCCTCCATCAGAGTTAGGCGAGCACTGACGTGCGATCACTATTCGGCAATATTGGGTGATCTTCACTTCTATTGGCTCATGAAGAGACACCCTTGTGCAGCCTAGAAGGCTGGTCTTGCAGAACTAGGGAAAGAAGGGTACAAGGGAGTTATTTAAAGATCGCACTTCTGGAGTTGTCGAGCTCTATCATTTGCATTTCATTTATAAATGTTCCGTTATACGCTTTCGTCAACAGCGATTTTTTTTTTTTTTTGCTAGGGGCTTTACGTCGCACCGACACAGATAGGTCTTATGGCGACGATGGGATAGGAAAGGCCTAGGAGTTGGAAGGAAGCGGCCATGGCCTTAATTAAGGTACAGCCCCAGCATTTGCCTGGTGTGAAAATGGGAAACCACGGAAAACCATCTTCAGGGCTGCCGATAGTGGGATTCGAACCTACTATCTTCCGGATGCAAGCTCACAGCCGCGCGCCTCTACGCGCACGGCCAACTCGCCCGGTGACAGCGATTTTACTGCACACTGAAATTGTAGCCATTTGAACTGTGGCACATTCCACGTAACTCTTTAAGCCAGAGAATATACCAGGATCAAGAATTACCGTCTTTCACCAAACAAGGGAAGATGCTGGAACTAAAATACGGGGATAATTACAAGAGACTGTTTGAACTTGGGCTGAGAGCAGGTATGGATGCCAGAAGGTGTAGTTTGTAGAATTTACACAAAGCAAAACCAGTGAGAAGTATACAGAGGGTCCCCCCTCCCATCCTTCAATATTAAAATTTCGGTATATGATATACAAGAACAAAGATGGTATAGGTATATGTAAGAGTAATAGACTAGTAGCGAAGAGACTGATATGGAATTTTTAATATGTGCAGAATTCAGTGTATCTGTGTCAAAGTAATTTGTCTAACAAGGGAACATCAGCAATGGTCAAGTCGCCGATCGTGATGAAACTTAGAAAACACACACGAAAAATAGATGTCAGCATCAATTTTGGTGCCGACATTCATTAGGGCGTTAACTAAGGGGCCTAAAAGTTGCCACATTTCAAGTTCCGCGCGAACAGCGATGAATACATGCTGGCCAATGCTTAGCCGGCACACTGTCTGCCCTGTGCCACACCTCTTCACCTCCTCCCCACCACCTGTTTCGCCGCGCCCTTTTCCTTTCTCCCCGCGGGCTGCCCATCTGCTTAGCTGCCGAAGAGAACCGGTACTACACTTTGCGTACTCTATCAGCCTTCCTCATAGCTCTCCTTTGTAATTTCCACATTGTATTAGTTTACATTTTCTGAAATGTTTATGAACACGTTTGCGACAATTCCTTAAGCGCAAGGTCATTGAGCATGTCAAAAATTATTTTTCATCTTCAAGCGAATCACGGAAGTCACGGCGAAGAAGGTCCGCTGAACTTTCGGGAGCTGCAGCTTTATGAAGCGATTGAGGGCGAGTGTTAAATAGTCAACTGTTTTCTAATAGGTTTTGACTCTCAAGGGGTGTCACACTGCGTGACATTGGCAGTAATAACGCGGATTGAAGCGTGGTCTTTTGTGCTGCATGTGAAATTTTAGATTTTTGTTTTCAGCACTGGACTCGTCTGATACGTTGATGCCGATAACTCTCTCGCTTTTTAAAACAAACATTTGTGTTATCCGTTGTTTCTGACAATAAATATACATAAAACAACATGTATTTTAATTATTTTTATTTTGGTTTTCAGAGCTTATAAGTTACTGTCTTGAAGGTGACAGTCTCTATTTGGAGGAAGTAACTAGTTTGAAGTACAGGTCTGATCAGTCGGAACACGAAAAGGATATTGAATATAGCGAGCCAGAACCGGGACAAAGCCAAGACAGTGCCAATTCGACGGACACCGCAGACGTACAGTATAAAGCAAGAGCAGTCAACTACTGGAGGAGTGGAAAACGGAAAAATCTGAAATGTGCATCGTCGTTTGCATAGTGAGGCACAGCTCTCCGCCTGGAGAAAAGTAGTGGATGAAGGAGGCTCTCTCCGATACAAATTTGATCTTATTGCGATGGAGTCCAAGGAAACATTTGACGCGGAGTACCGCACGCCCACCATCTATGACGTCACAATCAAAGAGTGGGCAATGCAAAGTGCCCGCTCTCGATGGATACATGACTTTAAAGCGTCTTCAGGCTGGTTATAAGACTTCAAAAACAAATTTGGAATCACATCCCGAAAAATTACTGCCGTGACAACAACGAAAAAACTTGATAGGGAAACTGACGTTATGGTGGAAGCCGAACTGTTTCTGGAAAACGTAAGAGAAAACGTACAGTTACACAGCCCGTCACGTTTTTAACGACCAAAGCGGCTTTAATTTAGAAATGTATACCGGCAGAACGTTAGCGTGCCGAGGAGAAAAGCCTGTTAGCACGGTGGTCCTATCAATTCCCTCTACTACGCACAGCTACACGGTTATGCCTACCGTACCGTGTCAACAGAAAGTGAACTACTCTCACCGCTACTAGTAGTTTTAAAGGAAAGAAATGGTGTTTTAGGTTCCCTTGATAAGAAATTAATATTTTCTCACGAAAATATTAATGTCATGTGCACCACGTCTGGAAAGATGGGCACAGCAGAAGTTCAGAGCTGGTATAATGACGTCTGGAAACCAAGCTTACTCGATCGACAAAATATTTTATTGTTAAGACTCTTTCTCTGGCCACAATACGCTTGTTCATGGCACGGAAGTAGAAGTTATGACGATTCCAGCCGGCCCTACAGCAGTTTGTCAGCCATTTGACATGTATGGGTTTCGGATTTGGAAAACGTACACAAGACGAATGTATTCCGGGCTGCGACTTATGAATACCGGTATCGTGCTGCACCACCGTAAAGTTGCAATCACTGTTACATTTCTAGCTGAACTCGGCCCCCCAGCCATGGCACTAGAGCCCTTGGAGGGCCTTTACCTACGAAGCAACCGCTGCTCAGCCTGAAGGCCTGCAGATTACGAGGTGTCGTGTGGTCAGCATGACGAATCCTCTCGGCCGTTATTCTTGGCTTTCTAGACCGGCGCCGCTATCTCACCGTCAGTTAGCTCCTCAATTGTAATCACGTAGGCTGAGTGAACCTCGAGCCAGCCCTCAAGTCCAGGTAAAAATCCCTGACCTGGCCGAGAATCGAACCCAGGACCTCCGGGTAAAAGACAGGCACGCTACCCCTATATCACGTGGCCAGCTGACATCTCAATTCAAAAACATGTGGAAGTACTCGTGATACCGCAGTGGATACCTTGATGATCATCCTGGACAATTTGAACACCACTATTGTAAAGCATACGTCCCGTGATAAAAGTATGGTGCATGTTGTTAATTATGTTTTGTTTCAGTTTTCTTTTCACTATTTCTTAATGTTTCGAATAGACCAAAGATTGTTTTTGTTTACTTCAGTTACTGACGGGGAGTTTGCCCGATGTAACGTATACAGTCGTTTATTCTGTTGCCTTGGAATTGTTTTTTGTTGTACCAGTTCATAACTGGCGTTTGTAACTGTCATTTTATCCAGAAGACCAGTGTGATACTTTAATATCGGTACTTGTTAAAATACATACACAGTCAGCTGTAACGCAAAAGTACCGGTAAAGCAAGACTACAGGTCTGCCTGTGTTTACTGTATATCTACTGCATATATAAATGCACATCTTTTTTTATTTTTCAAGGCTTTTCTTATTACGTCAAACGTTACTACATTCCATGTCACACTCATATCAAAGTCGACTATGCATTAAAATGATTTATATTCGACAACCATCGCTGCAATTTAGATGTGCTGTGTCTGTCACTGCAAAACAAATATATCGTTCAGTACAAGCACAAATAAAAACATTCTACCTATATTCCTTATACCAGAGTACGCAATACAGAAAATACCAGTAGTTTCATCTCGGAGTTTATAATTGTTGTCGTCGTCCGCGATTTCCTTATGACACAACTGATAGCGTACAAAAAACGAGTGGGGCTGGGGGCAGGGGACATACGAATAAGATCTGGACCTGTAACCAGGTTTTGATATCCCAAGGTACCGAATCTCATTACATTCATTGAGATCCTCTACCCGGGCATGTCATTTCTTGAAATAAAAACATATTTAACGTTGTTTAAATGTGGGTGATTTAATTTAACTAATTTCATATGCATGTCCACTCTAAAGGGGACTACCGACAGCTTTAAAGAGTTTTAGAGATAAATAATAATTTAACACTTTCAACACTACCATATTTTAACATGGATCCTGGCTGTGAACTGGGTCTTTTTGCTAATTTTTAACACGTTATTATGGAACAGCGAAACATATTACATGCCTGATTTTTGTAGCATATGAAGGTGTCAACCATCCAAAATGAAGATGTTAATCAACAAGTGAATATCTGAAGTAATTTAATTGTACCAGTCTCATGATTTAAAAAAAAAAAAAATAGTACGGAAAAAATGTTTACATTGAGGTTATACCAATAAGCTTGCTCAAACAATAAAAAATAGTCATTTAATGCGACTACTTTGGCCACAAATAAACACAAATGCAGTGGAATAAAATATTTACCTATTTAGGAATAGTTTGTTTTCGCATGGTAGCCCCGAAAACATTGGACTATACAGTCCTACTTTGCACTTCTTGCACCACCATCTACTCTCTTTTCTGACGCGCTTACCACTTTCCTTCTTGCCACTGTCTGAGCATACCTTGCAATAACGAGTAGCATTCACCTTATTGCTCGTTGGAGGAACCTTTTCTGGAAAATGACGAGCAAAAGTCCTGTCAACACTGAGGGAAGGAGTAGGTTCCAGCCTTGAGATGTCACCTCCTCTAGCTGCTAACCGCGAACTGATCACTCTCATGTAATCCACAAGAGATATCTTTGATTTGGAGATCTCTTTATACAGAATGAAACTAGTGATGGGCAACGCTCTCGCTCGAGACTGACGTTGCAGATCTCGAGACTCTCGCGAGAATCCCGAGACCGATCCTCCTGTAGCACAAGCTGTGCGACGTACCAGTAAGTACGACTGTAAACTTGACAGTTTATCATTGGCAGTTATTGCGTGAAATAACGTTCTCTTATGAAAACGTGTGAGCCAATACATTTTGTCAAACGCCTGTAAAACTACTGCATGTTCAACTATGAACCCCTTAATACCATTAACTAAAGTGGAAACAGAATGTCAGTATCTTAAACTGTTCACGACTTATTTGGGGTGGACATCTTAGGTGAATAACAATGCATACTTTGTGAATAGCTGTAGATAGGATGTACACCTACTTGGATACTAGAGGCGTGCATTATTCGAACCTGAGACGGGGAAGATGTGCTTTGCTACATATGCAACCCCCATTACACAGGAGTGGAGCGTGTAACAGGGGTGATGGGCAACGCTCTCGAGACCGATTATCGGGTGCTGCGAACTTTGCGACGTCCCAGTAACTACGAGTGTACGCTTGATAGTTATAATCAGCAGTTCTCACATGGACACGTGTGTGACGATAAATTTTGTCAAAATCCTATGAAAGCACTGCATGTTTAACTATGAGCTCCTCACCATTAACGAAAGTGAATGCAGAATGCCAGTACCGTTCACGAGTTATGTCAGATGGATATCTTAGCTGAATAACCCCTATAATTTGTTAATAATTGCTATTAGGATGTAATCCTACCTGGATGCCTCACAATCGTTGTCGGCAGGGTAGTTTCTTGTGATTCAGACCGGGCCGGATGTGTTCTGTGACGATTCCTCTTCATTGATTTTTTTTTCTAGGGGCTTTACGTCGCACCGACACAGATAGGTCTTATGGCGACGATGGGATAGGAAAGGCCTAGGAGTTGGAAAGAAGCGGCCGTGGCCTTAATTAAGGTACAGCCCCAGCATTTGCCTGGTGTGAAAATGGGAAACCACGGAAAACCATCTTCAGGACTGCCGATAGTGGGATTCAACCTAATATCTCCCGGATGTGAGCTCACAGCCGCGCGCCTCTACGCGCACGGCCAACTCGCCCGGTCTTCATTGATATTATACGTTTGTAAGTGCCGGATCATCCCAGCAGTATTTCTGCCGATATATTTTACTTCTTTGAATAAGCAACACAGTGTGCTGTGCTATGTGACATCTCTTAAAAATAACGGACATCCACGACTTACGTTGCGTTTCGGACATAGTCTTCAAGTTGTCGCGTACAGTTCGACACAGTTCACATTGCACCGTCATATATCGAAGTACCTACCTAATTGTGACGCGAATACTCTATAGCAATTTAGATTGCACATTCCACTCGTGCGTAATTGTGGTTGCATATGCAGCAAGGCGCGTCTTGCCTCGTCTCGAGTTCGAATAATGCACGCCTCTAGTATCCAGTTACGTGTACCTACAGTAGCCGTCAGGTTCTGTACTTAAACCACTCGTTCGTGTACCTACCAGTGCATACAATGCCCGAATGCGTATCCTTTATAAATATGTTATACTTCGTCAAAATAGACCTCGGTATAAACGAACGCCCTAGTCGCTTGTTGACACGTATTTACGAAAATGAGAAGGTTCGTGGGCTATTCGCATATTCGGAACAAACATTCAGCTCCGACTACCTGCAGGCCTACGACACGCTGCTCGCCGCACATTGTGGGGACAACGCTCTCGAGATTTCTCGCGAGAAATAATGCCTGCGCTAGTCCCGAGAAATCTCGAGACGTCTCAGACTGCCCATCACTAAATGAAACCATTCACAACAGACATAAATAAATGGAAGAGCTTTTTCCACCATTTCATTGTCTTCCGTGCAAATCGGTAATAACTGTTCAGTTGATCTGCTCAACACCAGTTTTATTTATATTGTAATCAATGACTACATCAGGCTTTGGTTTCTGTACAACACCACCCTTCGATCTACCAGAAACAAGTGTAGTGGAAGCCTTGTTTTGTTGAAAGGCATAAAACATCCCGCTTGCTCTTCCACTTCACAGCAAGAAGGTGCCCTTTCCTCAAATATATCATCTCTTCCTCCTTCAATTTCTCTGTCTTGAACGTTGGTGGTAAACCCTTACTGTTTTTCATGACAGTTCCAACGGCCAGGGTTTTCTTTCGTCACAGCATATTCAGTAGGGAGGGACTAGTGTAGTACAGTGGCCCTTACTGAAAAATTGTGAGCATAATCTAGCTACAAGAGCTTGAATGCTGTTGTCAACGTTCCCTGCGGATCCCGTATATATTTCACAATTCAGTACGTAGACTGTTGCCGCATCGCAAAGTACATTCATTTTCATACCGTACTTATTGGGCTTATTCTTCATATAAACCCTAAATCCTACTCAACCACGGAAACAACATATAGCCTCATCTATTGTTAGGTTCTCATACGGCTGAAAACTGGCAATGCATTTGTGAAAAAAAAAATCAAAGAAAGGCCCGAGTTTATGTAGTGGGTCACGATTACGTTCCCCCTTCTTGGTGAAGGTGGCATTGTCATTTAGGCGCAACATAATAAAATTCCAGAAAATCTGTCACGAATCAACAATCAACTGGCAAATCCTGTTTGATAAAAGGGATCAGTAGACCAACAATCACTAAGTTTGGGTAGCTTCACCACACACATATGCAAAATTGTTGCAAAAAACCAATAAATTTCGTGAAGTTTTACTGCAGACCACCGGTGCCACATGGAATTTTTCTTCAGTTTGCCCCGACGTTTCATTGCCGCAATTGTCGTACCTGCATATCTGTTAGTTTCTGTTTTTATATTTTTGATCACATCGTCACTAAAAAATTACTGAAACAATCCATTTCGTCACTCCCCGCGCAAAACTGAGTAGAACCAGATGCCGACTAGAAGACAGGTAACTGTGGTTGGTCATCTGGTTTATCATCAGCCTGCATCTCTTTGTCTAAACGAAAAAAATAAACCCAAATTTCTGTAAGCAAAGTATTTCTATCGTTTGTATTCGGAGTAAAATAATACAGCTAAACACTTACATTCCAAAGTGACATAATAAATAAAAATCTTACCTGAACTATCGCTTGATACGTTATCCGGTTCATAAGCAGGGTCGTCATCACTTTCATCCATCTCTGAACCCGCTTCTCCCGATAAAATATCAAAAATATCACTATCATTGAGCCGGCATGAAGATATGTTTACACAGTAACACAGCTGACAGCGTGACAGATTTGGCGCACACAGCACACCGAGTGCTTCGGTAGAGGTCACGGCAAGGAGAAAATAACCTGTTTATCGTTTCAGTTAAAAATTCCCTATAACTGCTGCAATCTAGTGGTCACTAGATGAACTATTACCTCCAACCGAGGGACGGGAACCGTACATGATACGTGCAGCTGGATATGAACACATTAGAAAATCACGCCCGTATCAAATATGGGCGCCATCCAGAAGCAGGAAAGCAGCGCGCCCGTATCCCGTACAAGCATAGTGTTGAAAGTGTTAAGCATAGGTCGGACGCGGCACCCCATCCCACGTTTGATCACGCCTGATGATGCTTAATTCGGGGCTGTACCCACGAATGTGACAACTCACTGGAATTAGCAGGAATGAAAATATAATATTTGAATAAAATATGGGTATATTTGTTTAAGTTATTTATTATCATTATGTGTGAAACGGAACATTATTTAAAGGATTTCTATAATAAATTATAGTATGAAAAGAAGCAAAGTATAGCGCCGGTCCCGTTCAACAGCTAAGCATCAGGCAAGCGCAGGGAGAAGGAAAATGTGTGGCGGCGAACCAGTTGAAGTGGGATGGGAGGAGGTGTAGAGGTGTCTCTCCACGAAGGCAGTGTGCCGGCTGAGCATCGGCCAGCAGGTATTCATTGCTGAAGCGCGGAACATGAAATGTCGCAACTTTTAGGCCCCTTAGTTAACGCCCTGATGAATGTCAGCACCCAAAATTGATGCTGACCACTTTCTTATGTGTACCTCAATGTGTTTTCCAAGTAACATCGCGATCAGCGACTTAACCATTGCCTATGCTCCCTTGTAAGTGCAGCCAAAGATTTACAAGGACAATGTTCACTGTTGATCCAAACAAGTGGTCCTTCATATCTCATTTGAACATTTCCTTTTTTTGAATTCTGAGCTTAATATCACCAAAATGTGTTTTAATGCTCAATTACTAGAGGCACCTGTTTTTCGCAAAGCATAAAATTTTAGGAATTTGGCTAAAAACACGTAACTATTTAAGTTTAAGCAAAAGCGCAAAATATTTTAGGAAATTATTCGGAATTGCATCATTTGAAGTTAACGACGGAGATTCGAGGCGAGATGTGGCAACAAAATCCAATAATCGATTCCACAATCGACTTTATATCCGTTCGATATATATATGTATCGAAAGCTAAGATATATCGCTTATCGCTAAATTAGCTTCCTGTGAAGCGAGAAATTTATGATATTCATAATTACATGGCGGAGTCCTCTTGCCTGTTGAAAATCGCTGCTGATCGGTGCGTTTAATTCCCTATTTTTTGCTCAGTTTATTAAAATGGTTGCGACAGTTTTTAATCGAGAAAAAAGAATTTGCATCGGAAGGATTTTACGTGTTTCACAAAACTAGAAAGATACTGATATGCAAATACTGTAATGTGCGAATTGAGTGGCAGAGTTTCACATAAGAACAAGAAAAGGGCGCTGATAACGACAGGAAACGAGCGAAATACGATATAGACGAATTCATTTTATCTACAACTCAAGTTTTTACGGAGGCAAATATTCCACTGGGAAAAGTTGATCATCTGATGAGAGTGTGGGGACGGACACACACAGGTTTGTGCAATACTATAAAATTCTTCTTCTGAGGAAGAAATTTGAGGTTATGTTTTTCTGATAACTGTGCAGTTATACCAGTTTTCTCGTTTAATGAAATTTAGGCCTAGAAAATGCATGCTGGATCCCTCATTTACTTAAAATTATAAATTATTTTCATTCAAATGATGTTAAAAGAGCCCTCTAATATTAGACCTATTGATTTTTTGAGGTGCTGGAGACTTGCCCACAGCTGGAAGAATGCAGAATGGTTCTGTACCTTGAATCATCACAGGAGAGGAAAGATTAAAAGAAGCTGTGAAAGATGAGGAAATTTCAATTCTGTGTGATGAAACGACTGATTAAAAAGGGCAATGTGTGTTTATGGTTCTGGTAAAAGTGCTTAGTTGTGGCGATAGAACAGTTCAGAAGTTACTTGTAGGAGGAGTGAAAGTAATTGCAAATGCTAATTCTACAGCAAGTTCACAGGCAATTATGAAGGTAATTCAAAAACTTGAACTTCAGATTCAGCACATTACATAGACGCAGTTAGGGTTTTTGTTCCAGAAGGAACACGCAGTGATGGGTTCATAAACTGAATTTGGTGGGCAGTGTGCAGGCTGTGGAACTTAGTGCTTTGAACCAATGTGTTGTACAGGCAAAATACATCTTCCTTTACACAGAAGAGACAGCATGTATACATTCAATTCTTGAAGAAAAAAAAATATGAAGACGAACCCGCTAAAGCTAAACTCTTCCCTATTCCTGTGATCATCAGGTGGAACTCATAGTTTTAAATTGTTCAGTACCTTGGAGAATATCTTTGTGATCAGTCAGTAATGTTGATAGTGAGAGGGCATTCTCAACGTATTGTAATGTCTGACAGGAGAACAGCTCACGACTCCCATTAATATGGAACTCATGGTATCTCAGTCTTTTTCAGACTGATGTGTATATGATATAAGGCTAGGCCCTACATGTTAAAGTGACAGCTGATAAAAAAATTTCAAATTTCCATGCTTCGATATAATGTGTAATACCGTGTGTTCTAAGCAGAAGCATAACTCATGTGTATATACTTATGCAAAAATACAATGTTGTTATGCTGCAAATGTGTAATCAACTAAGTTCTTGGTTTACTTGTTATTGCTGAAAAGTGGAAATAACACTTAGCAAAATTATTGGCAAAATAAAATAAAAATATACCAAAATAACTATTAAAAATGATGAAATTAGGACTACCAATTACTACAGTAGTAAGAGGTTTCCAATGCCAAAAAAAATTAAAATTTTATCCTAGTCTTCACACCTAAATTTTTAAAAAAGCAACATTAAGAATTAATAAAATTCTGAAACAAGTTAAACAATCTTTCTTCACAGGAGAAAGAGGTTCAAGAACAGTATTAGGATACAAGGTTTCATGATCTCCCTGCGATGAACTGCAAACCAAAGATTTTACACCCAAACTACAGTAAAATCTGTTTAAACCAGACCTCCTACATACATAAAACCTATACATTCAGAACATGTTAAATAATACTTACAAACAGAAGTGTCTAAAGAGGAAATGGTACTATTTCTGGGTACCATTTACGTAAATAACAATAAAAACTGAACCCGGAACCTCTGATAACTGAACAAATCGCAGGAGAATAAAATACTGGTTTAGGCAGGTTTAACTGAACAAACTTGTACAGTCCTTAAAATGTGAAAAATATACATAACAGATACTTTATTTCATATGTTTATTCAGGCATCTCATGATGCAATTTAACATAAAATTAAGCATCAACTTCTCCAGCTTCCAATTTTTTCTTCCAAGATGCCTTTTTCTGAGCAATTCTATTTTTACGTTCAGAAAGAGAGAGTTTCGCACGGTTCCACCTCTTCTTCACTATCTTCGACTCATCCCTCACAACCTTCTTGTGGACTGGATCGGCGCGGATTGCTTCATGAGCCTTCTTGTAAATACCCTCGATCTGTAAACAGGGATACAAATAATTCATGTTAGTTTTGAAATAGGATTTATAGTTTACTTTAAAAGACCCATTCTCTATCAATAAAGAAGTGCACAAAGGCTCGAGATAAATGTTAGTCATATACATGTTAAATGATTACAGCAGAACCTCGATAATTCTAAATCGGTTAATTCAAAATCTCGCCTAATTCGAAGCAGCTGTCGTTCCCGGAAACATGAGGTATGGTTTTTCACGTTTTTTAAATCGTTTAATTCGAAATATGGATAATTTGTAATTCGAAGAACAATTTCGGCCCTGTTACCGAAATTCAGACTTAATTCGAAATGGCCTTTACATTTTGAAAAAAGCACTATTTTACAGAGTAATTTAAATTCAAAATTTCTCCGCATCATGAAAGAATGCATCTTCCAGAATGTGCAGGGGTAACTTTGCGCACTTTCACCTACTTCGGCATGACGACAGTGTGCTTCATATCTGCTATGTTCGAGCGTAATCATAATTAGTTTGTATTCGGCATTTTAAGGAATGCCACATCACGTAGGTCTAGCAGGCAGTGTGCGGAGAGGCAGAATCCGCGAACACTGGCGATGCTGGCTCGAGGTCCACTCAACCTACGCGATTACAATTGAGGAGCTATCTGACGGTGAGATGGCAGCCCCGGTCTAGAGAGCCCAGAATGATGGCCGTGAGGATTCGTTGTGCTGACCACATGACACCTCGTAATATGCAGGCCTTCAGGCTGAGCAGCGGTCGCTTGCTAGGCCAAGGTCCTTCGCGACTGTTGCGCCGGGTGGTTGTAATTGCACAGAATTCTATCACACCTCTTGTCTACTAGAAGACAAGTGTGTGTGTTGGTACCAGTATTTCCTGGCGACGTTGCCGATAAGCGATAACTTACAGCCTTACGTATTTCAAATGAGAACTCATAATATGTAGGTGGTGAATAGATTGTACACTGTCTCGCGACCATGTCGTCAAACTGCCGATAGCCCACCGGTAAGCCATGCGTCGTACATATACCGGTATTATTTATTTATACGTTGTGCAACATCTCGCAAATGTGACTGTGTTGCAAAATTGCCCATAAACCATACACGTATTTAAATTGCGCATTCATGTGCAACTTACATTGCAGTTCCATTTACCTTTTAACCAGATTCAACAAAATTTGGACGAGCGACGATTATGCAATTAAATGTTTAAAGTCCGAATTTTGTATTGAAAAAGGAAGCAACAATTACGCGGTGGCGATGATTATGCCGGGAAATACGGTACCTGCTAAGGATCCAACTTTGTCTTGATGGTAATAGTGGGGATCATGTCATCTTAAAATTTCCTCCAATTAAAATGTGACAGTTAGCCCACAAGAAGATGCATGTGTTTCAAGAAGACAGTGAAGCCAGATGGTACTGCAGAAGGTGTGGTATACCCCTGCATCCCAGGAAGTGTGACAACAGATATACACTCAAGCACTACTAGACAATCTCTTGAAGGTATGTAACAAATTTAAGATTGTTTAAAATTAAGTACCTTAGTAGTGGTGATTTAGCGTTTTGATTTTCAAATTTAGCGTTTTGTAGCATCTAAACTTCTCAAATTTAGCATTTTGTAGCAAATTGGTTAAAAATAGGCAAAATTTGCTAAATTGCACGCACAACAGTTGGGAGTAAAATCATGCTGTTTAATCACACATTGCTCGTCATGCAGTTTTGAATTCACTATGGAAAATAAGACAAACATCAACATAAGACTCCAAGAAGTATTAATGAACACACAGGAATATGCTTATTTTCAAATTTACAAACACAATTTCAAAGTGAAAAATACTATTCTGAACGTATTTATCACAGTACAACACACCTACAAGGAAGAGGAATTTCAATGATGATTTAAGTACAACATGCCAATTATTTAAAAGGTGTCCTTCATTTGAGACCGCCTATCAGTTACAATTGTGTTGTACTTGCTAAAAAAAACTCTACATCGACACTGTTCGTAGAGGCCCAAATGCACAGAAGTGCTGCCAAGGCAAAGGAAAGCCTGCAAAACATTTTTTCTTCTTCAAGGTTTTGGTTGCAGAGTCGGCACATCAATATAGGCCATCTGTATCCTTACATAAATATGTCCAGATTTGTGACTTTCGGCATGCTGTTTGATCCTCACTTCTCTTCGACCCATGATTAACAGACAATAAAATAAATCGCTACCGTACATTTACAGTAGAACCTCGATAATTCGAAATCGGTTAATTCAAAATCCCGCCTAATTCGAAGAAGCTCTCGTTCCCGGAAACATGAGATATAGTTTTGCATGTTATTTCAATTGTTTAATTCGAAATATGGATAATTCGTAATTCGAAGCACAATGTCGGCCCCATTACCAAAAATCAGACTTTTAATTCGAAACTGCCTTTACATTTTAAAACAATAGTATGTTACAGAGTAATTTCAACTCGAAATTTATCCGTTCCGTGTCATAATAGAACGCGCGTTCCGGAACGTGGAGGGGTAGCTTTCCGCAATTACACTCTCTTCGGTGGGTCTACAGTGCGCTTCATGACTGCTAAGTTGAATGAACTCGGAATTCTTTTGAATTCTACCTTTTAAGGAACGCCGTAGTATCACACAACAGGCAGTGTGCGGGAAAACAATCCGCGAACACTGGCGATGCGGACAGTTGACGAAAAAACGTGGCTCATATAATAAATTCGTAGGCACGGAACAATATTGTCATTGCCGGTGAAACTGCATTGCTTTATTTTTTTTATGCGAGCCCAAACGGTCTTATGGTTTTAAAGGAGAAATTGCCAGCCGGGAAATGTACAAGGGTGAGGGTTCGGGGTCATAGTAGTGCGTTGCAATGCACATGGAAGCGAAATACTTTATCCCCTCGTCATAAAAAAGTTCGATAAGCTACAATGTTTTAAGGGTATCGGGCACTTTCCATGCCAGTACAAAGCATCTAAAAATGCAAACAGTACAGAAATCCAAAAAATAATGCATTTGCACAGGGGAATCGGCATAATTTATCCTCGTCTTTGAATTGTGCGATTTTTTCTTTCGTTGCGTGAGGTTATGTTTGTCAGTGATTTATTGAAGTGCATTATTTGAACATTGTAAATGCACCTTGTTGGATACATTTCAGAAATAGTTTTTTCCATGGCATTTGAAAGGTTTAAACTGTGAATCGAGGTGATGCATGTATTAATGGGTCTTAGAATAGTTTGTGACGCGGCAAGTGTTTACATTTCTGAAGTACGCGAGAAGTGCCATGGCGGGAAATCGTACGAGGATAGAGTCATAGGAAAATTCGATTTTAAGGGCATCGGGTACTTTCTGTGTAAATACAAGGCATCTAAAATGCATACAGTATAGTAATCCAATTAATAAAGCACTTGCACATGGGAGCCAGCACAGATTTCTCCTCGTCTTCGAATCGTGCTTTTTTTTTCCTTCTTTCGTTGCGTGAGGTTATGTTTACCAGTGAGATATCCGAGTGCATTATTTGAATACTGTAAATGCACCTTCTTGGATACATTTTGGAAATAGTTCTTTTTTCATGGCATTTGAAAGGTATAAACTGTGAAGCAAGGTTAACTGCATGCAGTAACGGGCCTTAGAATATTTTGAAACGCGGCAAGGGTTGGTACCGGTACTTCTGAATTGCGAATTGGCGGTTAATTCGAAATCACGTAATTCGAAGTCCAATTTTTGAGTCCCAACGACTTCGAATTAACGAGGTTTTACTGTAAACGGAACTACTACTCAACACCAATGTCAAGAATAACCGACTAAGATCAAGGGTCAACACACAAAGAGAATGAACGTGGTGCTTGAAAGTGTATTTGCTGTTTGATCGACTGGTCTTTGCAGTGCTCTTTAGCCAGTGAAAGGAATTCCACACATTGAATGATTTAACCCTTTGGCCTGCCATTACTTGTGAAAGGAAATATTCCCTTACATACTATTTATTTTTTCGTCACTTTAACATAAATTTTGATTATGTTAAAGTGACGAAAAAATAAATAGTATGTAAGGGAATATTTCCTTTCATAAGTAATGGCAGGCCAAAGGGTTAAATCATTCAATGTGTGGAATTCCTTTCACTGGCTAAATCACATAGGCGTCCGCCTCCGTAGCGTAACGGTTAGTGTTATTAGCTGCCGTCCTCGGGGGCCCGGGTTCGATTCCCGGTACTGCCAGAAATTTAAGAATAGCAGGAGGGCTGGTACGTGGTTGAAATGGTACATGCAGCTCACCTCCAATGGGGGTGTGCCTGAAAAGAGCTGCACCACCTCGGGATGAGGACACGAGTTTGTTTTGCATCACATAGGCTACATAAGAATACACAAAGCAAAGTGAGCTTTTAGCTCGTCTATAGTAACAGGAAACCAATGTTTTTGTTCGTAAGTATTACTGGTTTCAAGAGAAGCAGATAAATTAGCAAGAAATATAGAGGCATAGGTATTGGTTTCCTTAGTAACGTGATGCCAGAACTGTGGGTTTAGATATTCATTCCCTAAGTCCATTTCTTTCGGATTATTACCCAACCCCCTCCTCACTATAGAGTGAATTTCAAAAACTGGTTTAGATGTTACATTATTGTCAACAAGATCATAATTCCAAGTATCATTTTACTAGACTTCTCAACGGGTGAGTTGGCCGTGCGGTTAGGAGCGCGCAGCTGTGAGCTCATCCAGGAGATAGTGGGTTCGAACCCCACTGTCGGCAGCCCTGAAGATGATTTTCCGTGGTTTCCTATTTTCACACTAGGCAAGTGCTGCGACTGTACCGTAATTAAGGCCACGGCCGCTTCCTTTCCATTCCTAGGCCTTTCCTGTCCCATCGTCGCCGTAAGACCTATCTGTGTCGGTACGACGTAAAGCAACTAGCAAAAAAGTAGACTTCTGACTCGCTCTTGTCACATTCTGGTTTTGTCACATAGTTTCAATTGGCACTGTCATCTCGGAATCACTTTCATCACTGTCATTTGAAGATGAAGAATTTTCACTCTCCAGAGAATCTTTTCCACTTTCAACATCACTATTTTCAAGCCAGTTACGAATAAACTCATCCATGCCGTGCATGGATGCCGCCATGATTGTTTACGAGCGGCAAAATGAGGTGCTTTTTATTTTCCGTATTTCAGCTCAGAGTTACTTTTTACACAGAGAAAATAGCTTCAGGTATCATCTGACATCAATCGGTTAGGCTGCGAAACAAAGGGAATAAATCTCTCCGACCAGCTAACTGCGATAATGAACTTATAGATGTTCCGTGCACCAAGACGGAAGTGTCCGTCAAAGCATGTTACCGCTTTACGATCGCAGTGGGCGCCGTAATAATTATTTCTCCTGAAATAAATAATATTTATATCTTATTTTTAAGAAAAATGCATACTTTTTAAAAATATATGTTTATTTCGTATAAAACTGAGAGTTTCGCATCTATTTCGCACAAATTGTATAATTTCGCATTTTGAACCAATTTCGCATTTTATCGCGAATTCGAAATCGCTAAAAACCACCCGTACGGGTCATATAAGATGAAGGCACATACACTGACAAAGTTTCGGCATATTTCGCATTTATCGCAAATGCTAAAAATCACAAACTCTATCCATGATGCACAGCGTGAGTTTGCAACAGCTCAGCACGTAAATGGCCGGGCTAGGCATTTAAATCACCCATGCAGAAGATGGTAGTGAATGTGTTAATACTGTACTGTTATTTGCACAAAACATAAATATAGGAATTACCATTTTCTGCCCTTTTTAGTCTTATTAAGATTCAACGGTGAATTAACTCCGGTAATCTGAATTTTCTCCAATAAAAACGCCTGCTTTTAACTGATATGTTCTTCCACTGCGGGTCCATCTGGAATAAGGGTCATCAATTTCCAGACATGCTTTGTAAGTAATCATGCCAACCAGTGTTCATCGTCAATGTATACTAGGTCAGCAACATCATGTATACATTGCTATAAGAATGTGAACTCTTAGGGCTACATGCAACTTGCTCTCTCATCTTCTAAGCCCAAAACACATATCCATGAGTCAATGCTTTACCATGTAGGAGAGAACAATGTATGAGTGTTCTTTATCCCCCTCTTGATTTTCAAGATCAAAAATAGGGAGAGTATAACATTGGGTGAAAATTTCCAAAAAAAAAAGGAACATCTAGCGCCTTTAAATCAACACACAAAATAGTTACAGTAGAAGTCTGTTACAGCGAGAATTCATTACAGCGAATAATTTTACTCACTAGCAGGTTGGACATTATAAATTTTCCAGCTAACTCATTCTTGGTTGCCTGCGTTTCGCCCTCGTGTGCTAAGTTAGGCTCGTCAGTTGGGACTTACCACAGCACCCAAGACGCAAGGCTAGTGCATACCGTGGAGGCCACTGGGCAAAACGCAGGCAACCAAGAATGAGTTAGCTGGAAAATTTATAATGTCCAATAATGGACCATTATATTGGTATTATAAATTTACTCATTCAGGACAAATATTTTAGGTTCCCTATGGGAATCAACATCTACATCACTAGCAGGTTGTTGTTATACTCAATTTTTGTATGAAAGTTGGAAAAAACCCATACACATTAAAATCGGTATGAAACAGCTATAAGTTTGTTCAGAACTTGCGTTTCGGCGGATGATATCCACACTATGGACTACTTGTTTGTTATTTTTCATATAAGTGTATATTTTATTTCATTGTGAAAAAATTATAGTACCATATTTCTCCGAATCCAAGGCAAACCCCAATTTTTCCTTTTAAAAATTTAAATCAGGCTCAAAAAGTGCCTTGTAGAATCATACGAATGCCTTTGTTGTACAGTACGCATTTTTAGATGCCGAACATTAGCTTTCGTTATGCCCGGGATTTTTCTTGCAGCTGTACAATATTCTTCATTTCCACGGGTTTAATGTCCACTAACAAATTTGGCATCATAATACCGAAGAGAACCCGTTGAAAATCTGCCGGCAATATCTATTCCATGCATCTCTACAATACGACGACCCAACAGGAAAATATTCTTGCTGTCTATAAAATTGCTACTTTTACTCAAGTGTTGGATATAACCAGCTACCGCTACACGCACATCTTGTTTGCCAGGTTCAGCCAACTTCAGCGGCTGGCGATGTATAGGCCTAATCGCGACACTGAAGGTCAACGAACGAGTTTGTTGCACCACAGTATGGCCATTCCGCCCTTGAGCTTTTCGCGCACATACCTCACAATTTCATGTTTGACTTCCTTAAAGTGTTCTTGCTGCGGACCACGGAATGCATTTTTTTGTACAGTACACATTTTTAAACTGCCTTTGTCTTCACACTAACATCAAATATTGGCTTTAGTTAGTCCTATACCGTGTTTTCTTGTGGCTGCACAATTATTCTACATTACTGAGTGTTTAATAACCATTAACTTAAAATAATATCGACGAGAACCCGTTTATAATTTGCCGGTAATACCTGTTCCACGTATCTTTACAATATGACTATCCATCTCGAAAATGTTCCTGCTGTCTATAAAACTTAATTTTACCAAGCGTCAGGTACAGTGCACGCGTTATAACTCTGCCACTGAGTAGCCGTGGCCTTTCTAAGAATTTGAAGGCTCGCACGTTTTGATGCCATTCAGCAGATTTGAGAAACTTTCTGTAGAGGCTAATACAACGAAATTCTCTCTTCAATTCGTACTTCCTGAGATCCAGTGAAGTTACACACAGGCTCAATGACAAAGCTGTTGGCTGGAACACGCTGGTTCCAAGTGGCTCAAGACAGAAGACGATGGAAGCATACTGAAGAGGCCTATATCCAGCAGTGGATTGAAAGAGGCTAGAAAAGAAGACGACTGTACAACCAGTTTTCGCGGTTAGCGATATATATTATAATAAAGAGGCCGTCGTTTATTTTCAACAAGTTTTTTGTGTGCGTGTGAAGAGAAGCAGCGTGGTTACCGCAGTAGTTACCAGTGGTATTCGTTACTGTCAGGTCGCGAATGCAAGACAATGCTTGATTTTTCGCATTAGATTCTGAGAAAAAAACGTCATTTTGGAATTGGAGAAATACGGTATCACTCCAGAGGCTTATGTGGCAAACATTTCAGTTTTCTTCTTCAAACGGCATCACCTAACCATATACAAAGGGCACTAGGAAAGTTTTGCAATGTGAGTGAACGCTTTGGACTTTTTCAGAATAATTCCCACCACACTTAATACACTTCTCCATATGTCGAAATCAGTCACTGAACCAACTCTGCCACTTTTCTTCGGTTACATTTTCACCCTCCTGATCCTATGCTGCCAGAAGCTCTTCGTCGGATGAAAAACGTCGCCCTTTCAGCTTCATCTTCACCTCTGGGAAGAGTGCAAAGTCACATGGAGAAAAATCAGGATTGTATGGAGAGTGACCAAGCACAGTCAACCCTGATCTGGCAAGAAAATCTATTGTTACATTGGCACGATATACTGGAGAATTGCCGTGATGCAAGAGCCAAGTGTTGAGCCGTGAACTCGTACGGAGCTGCTTGAGAGCCTGGATGACCCGAGGCAGACAAGTCTCACTGTACCACTTCGCAGTAACTGTCCTATTGTGTTTCTAGCACAACCCGAGTCAGGATGCCCCATTTAGTGAAGAATACTGCAATCATCCTTTACTTCACTGACCTTGACTTTCGCACAGTCACAGGAGTATCCTCATCTTCAAACAGCCACACCTTGTTCTGGGATTTTGTTGGGACATCGTAATAATAAAGCCAAGTTTCATCACCTGTAACGATGCTATTGACGTTACGCGAAGTACCATTTTCAAACTGTTTTAGCATTTTTCGACACCATTTCACCCGATGTGCCCTTTGTTACTCTGAAAGTGAATGGGGCACCCAAAGGGAACAAACCTTTCTAACATGGAGATGGTTGTGTAGAAGTGAATGAATAACTGGTGCAAGGATGTGGAGGGTCTCTTCTACCTGCCGATACATCAACCGCCTCTCTTGCTACAACTGTTTCCTCACAGCCTCAATGTTTTCCTCAGTCACTGATTCAGACGGTCGCCCAGAACGAGGATCGTCTTCAACCCCAAAATTTCCTCTCTGGAACTCTCTGTACCAGTGGAAAATTGTTGTCCAATGTGGGCAGTCTTTCCCCAGCATGGGAGTCATTTCCTCCAGGCACTAGTCAACAGTTAATCCAAGAGCAAAACTGTAGCGGATAATTGCGCGATTTTCACCTTTAGACCACACTGACATCTTAACTTTCTGTCAATCCACTGCTTGGTAACAACTGGTGTGAAGGTCGCGCCTTGCTGTCTTCTAGACAGATTTTCACCCCTCTTTTCATCCCTCACCATAACAGGGGTGTCCAGCCAACCGTTTCTGCATATTGCAAAACTTTCCTAGTGCCCTTTGTATCATGAAAACATATTTGAAACGCATGTAGAGAAATTTTCATGTGAATAGCCTTTCCGAAATTTAACTACACGTGAGAAAATATGAACATCCTCTGAAATCAGCGATGTACTCTGCCATATCTTCATATCTTACAGATGTATCACATTCTTACTTAATTTCACCATATAATATTAAAATTAAGCGATTGTTTACTTCAGCCTTAATTTTTAAGAAATTGACAACTGCTATCGGCCACGTTATTTACACATTCATTACGAAAACGTGTTATCCTCTTTCATATCGAATTTTCTTTAGAGAACAGCAGTCGACAAGAATTACTAATCGACTCCAACATCGCCCTTGAATGTCTACTAGAGTGCTCACAAATGCACATAGTGAGAAAGCTATACCATACTGAAGATGATCGATCGCATTTTGTGGCAAACGTTTCAGTTTTCTTATTCAAACAGCGTCACCTATCCTAACTTAACCGTACTATACGTATGATGAAAACGCACTTCAAGCGCCAGTAGATAAGTTATAATCTTCTCACTATAAATTTACACTATAATAGCCTTCCAGCAATTTAACCAGACGTGAGAACTAATCTCTGAAATGAATTATGCACTCTGCCACACCTCGAGGTGTACACCTATCCTATTCTTACTTAATTGTAGTATTTTGCATTAAAATTAAGAGATCGTTTAGTCAGCCTTTATTTTTAACGAGTTAACAACTGTTATCGGCATGTTATTTACATATTTATTATGAAATATGTCCTTAATTTCAAATTTGTTACGGAACAGCAGTCTATGGGTATTACTAATCGACTCCGACATCGCCTTCGAATGTCAACGAGAGCACTCGCTAGTGGAAATAGCGAGGAAACGATACCGAAGGTAATCGATCGAATGCAACATAATTGCTGGGGTGCACAAATACCAGTAATTGAAAAAATTGCGCGCGCTTAATCACTCGTAATAACGGATGCGTCGGTGATAGGTCTCTCTCTGTAACAGAAGGTTAATACACAGTTTAATATAAGAATTTTGAAGGGACAGCAAAAAATGGTCGTTATAGCGAAGTTCTCGTTATATGCCGTACTTGCTATAGCGGACTTCAACTGTATTTAAATCTATACTTTATTATACAGTAGAATTCCTGAACTTTACAGGGTAAATTACACTTTCGAGGAGCAAGCCTTTAGCCTAAGGAAAGTTCAACTTTGCTGAATAACACAGTAAGCCTGTTTGTGCCTGTATTTCACATTCCATTCGCAAGTTAGAAATTGAGGTGAATGATAGGGTGAAGGATAGTGAATACTTTTCACACGATAGCCTACCTACAGATTAGTAACAATCTTGTTAAGTTGACTAGCATGCTGCATATTTGCCTTCTAGTAGCCATTTATAGATATCGAGTAAGTCATGAGACCTCTTACTAATGAAGACAAAATTATAAACCAAGAAGTGAACAGGCATCCATATCTTTCAGCAGCAGCACGTTGAAACTTGCACCTTATCCTGAGTTAGACTAAGTCGGCTAAGCGCTGTCGCATCCAAGATAGCTGTCAAATTCATTCTCTTTCACATGGATGAGTTTAATCTCCAAATAAATTATGGTCTGTCACCAGAGCACATTTAAACAGTTTTGTATCAGATCCCTCTTGCAATACCACAGTTGACTGCTAACATGACTAAATGCCATGCCACAGATCACTGCACGGAGTTCAAGACTGTGTACTGTTGCAATGACCAAAGTAATAAAATATTATGACTTTGCCAGTATAATCTGATGGAAGCCGCTGTACAGTCCTCTCCTCTACATATTTAGTCCATTTCGACGTCCGACCAACGTCTACTTTCTTTATAATCCTTCTGCACAATACCAGGACTTCATGCAATTTCACACACTTTAAAGTGCACTGCTGTTTACTCTTCCTTCTTCAACCCACTCCAGAACTTATATGTCCATACATTCGTATTCTTTTCCTTTCAACACAGAAGAAATGATTGGTTACACCAATAACGAATCATACGCAGCTACACTTTATACTTGTTATTCGCTGATCTCACTTCACTTTCTCTAGCATATTACAACACATTCAACTTGAAGGACGTGTTCTCTCGCTTTTTCACTCTTGCTTCCTAACTGCACAATACACCTACCATTTTGTTGTTGGAATCACAGGCTATCCTTAACGTTATCTTCACTTCCACCATTGTTGCTGAAGTTCGGGTCTTCATTTTCTTTGTATGCTTTCCATAGAAAATCTTCAGAGCCATCTAATGCACATGCCATCCCGGATTTTTTTAAACTACTTTCAACAATTTCAAGGGGTCCCAAGCACGTACGATCCAGTTGCTAATACACTGAAGTGAAGGTCACTTGATTTTTCCAGCTTCTGTTGTCTCGAGCACGTTGTCCACCATCTAGTTGGTATAAAACCTTTCTCAGTCCTTAAAAGACTTGTAATGAATAGACTGTACAGCCAGCGTCATAATGCCAGGTGTCATAACTCGAGCCACTAAGGCGACCAACGACTTTGAGTGGATGAGTTTCCTTAGGTGGGGTGATGGTCCCTTAAGTGTAGAAAATGAACAATTATTATAAAGTCAATAATAATTATTACTGACTTTACGTCCCACTAACTACTTTTATGGTTTTTGGAGAGACAGAGATGCCGGAATTTAGTCCCACAGGAGTTCTTTTGTTTCTTTTCTCCTTTAAATTGCAGTTAAGATTAAGATATTGTTTGAGATGAATGACGTAACTCTTGAATATACTGAACAGAGTGCCCTTCCTACGACCTTCAAAATGTCCATGCCCTGCTTTATAGTTTTGAATTGATGGTTAGAGTCAACCATATGTTGACACATGGCAGAAAAAAGATTTCTTACACTAATATGGTCTCAATAACACGCAGTGAAATTTCTGCTTGTTTGCCCCACATGTTGCATCACATTCATTACACTTGAGTTTGTAAACCCCGGAGTTGAGAAACCTATTATGAGGATTAATTAAATGTGTGTTTGAAATATAGAAGAATCAGTATTACTAGTTTTAAAAGCTACATTCAAACTGTGTTTCTTGAAAATGTTTGTGACCATATATGGGTTATTAAATGTGAGGGAAGTGTGCCTTTTTTGGGAGCCTTTTCTTCAAATAAGGTTCTTTATCTTGTTAATTTTATCAATGAAACGTATGCTGTATCCATTACTTTTTGCTACTGCGCAAATAGTGTTCAACTCCTCCTCGATATCTGCTTTTGATAAGAGGGATAGTAAATGCTCTGCATCATGCTATAATAAGCAGCTTTTTTTGTGAGTGTGGGTGTAAAGAGCCCTGCTGAATAGTGGTCGCTGCTTGCATAGGTTTTCTATAGATATTATAGCTCAGATGATGTCTCGTAACAGTTATATCTAAGAAATTGAAGGATTCATGGGTTTCTGATTCCAGAGTAAACTTCTCGTGTGGATCTAGGGTATTAACACAGGTGGCATTAATGGAACTGTGGTCTAATGTGTCAATATGATGACGCAGGCCTATTTGTCTTTCACTGGCTTTTGCTGTTACATTGGAGATAAAAGACTATATCTAGTTTGGTTGAGTTCTGAGATGATCAAATGAACGCGGCACTAATAGCAAGATAAAAGTACTATAAAAAAATTCTCCAAATGCAAAGTTTTCTACTGATGGTGAAAGTCATAACTCAATCTCTACTTAGTAAATTACACTAAGCTGCTCATATTTTTGTATATCACCCACCTCTATATTTCTGATTCAATGAAACCATATGACGAGGCAATCAAGGTTGTTCAGTATTAAAAAGCTCGATTTATGATCATCACATCACTTCAGTAGATTTCTGTTCATCACAACAACCTCAACACCTAAAAATTTTCAAGTTAAAGTTAAATTTTTTAAAAGAAAGATTGAAAAACTTACACTATCAGCTTCAATTCCCAATTTGATGTACTGGGAAAATTGCCTTTTATAAGCTTCATCATCCTCCTCAGCTAACTGTCGCATATAATCTGCAACATGTTGTCCGAAGATATGCTTTCGATGAACTTCAGCATTGAACTCTTTTGATTCCGCATCGTATCCAGGGAAGCGTTTGGTACTAAAAGAGAACAAACAGGGCTTTAATTCACACAAAAATCAAAACACCTTTTATACAAAAGCAAGGTTTACAACAAATCTTCCCAAGAATTACAGCATTTATGCAAATAATCCCTGCATATTTAAAAAAAAATTGAGGCACGAAATGGCGGTGTGGGTTTTATTTGCGTCAAGGTTGGCAACACGCTCCTGGCTCACCTACTTTTCGATATTGGGCGTGCTGTTATGCTTTGTGTAACCGCAGATGGAAGAAAACTGCCCCCATATGTCATATTTAAACAGAAAACAATTCAAACTTTTAATATAAAACTGCCTTTACATTTGAAAAAATAGTATTGTACAGAGTAATTTAAATTCAAAATTTCTCCGTGTTACGATAGAATGCGTCTTCCGAAACATGCAGAGGTGGCTTTCCACATTTTCACTCACTTCGGTGTGTTGACAATGTGTGTCATAGCTGCCAAGTTTGAGTGAAATCGTAATTCTTTTGTATTCAGCGTTTTATGGAACACCAAAGTATCATGTAACAGGCAGTGTGCGGAGAAGCAGAATCCACGAACATGCGATGTCGACAGTCGGCGAAAAGCGTGGCTCATATTTCCAATCAATTCGTACGCAACGAACAATATCGTCTATGCCAATCAAACTGCATTGTTTTTTATGCCTAGCCCGAACGGACTTTTTAAAAGCCAAAGACTTCGCCATAGGCAAGTTTGAAAACCCACAATGGTTTAAGGGCGTCTGGTACTTTCCGTGCAAGTACAAGGCATCTAAAAATGCAAACCGTACAGTAATCCAAAAAATAAAACACTTGCACAGGGGAGCCAGCATAATTTGTATTTGTCTTTCAAACGTGCTTTTTCTTTCGCTGCGTGAGGTTATGTTTGGCAGTGATTTATCCCACTGCATTATTTGAATAACGTAAATGCACCTCGTTGGATACATTTCGGAAATCGTACTTTCCATAGTTTTTCAAAGGTTTAAACAGTGAATCAAGGTGACTGCATGCATTAATGGGTCTTCTAATATTTTGCGACGCAGCAAGGGTTGTCACATCTGAATTACAAGAGAAATGCTATGGCGGGAAATCGTACACGTATAGAGTTACTGACCTGTGTTGCAATTCCGACGGAAGCAAGAGTCTTCCTACTCCCTCCCCTCGTCATAGGAATGTTCAATAAGCCACGAAGTTTCAAGGGCACCGGGTACTTTCTGTGCAAGTTATAGGCACATATGCATACAGTTCATTAATTCAATGAATAAAGTACTTGAACAGGGTGCCAGCATAGACTTCTCATCTTTGGATATGTTATTCTTTTGTTGCGTGAGGTTATGTTTGCCGGTTAGTTATCCAAGTGCATTACAGTAGAGTCTCGCTCAACCGACCTTCGCTTATCCGACACTGGCAGGCTTAATTTGCAGTCATGCAGTAGGACCGTTTTTTTCTCAAGGACAGGTGCAGAGAGTTTTCAGTCATTGTTCAGTGTAGTATTGGTTGGGTGCGGATGTTATAGTTTTCATATCCTCTGTGAGTATGGTGAGTAAACGGAAGAAAGTGTTGGACGTGTTACATTGGGAGACTGGAAACGTAAGGGGGAAGAAATTGAAAAGTGGTGCTCTACCAGAGCAACAAGTGATGCTCTGAAAATTGGAAAAACAATTCAAAATGTGAGTGGGAAAAAGTGAGTGCGACGAACTGGTAAGTAAGAATTTGTAAGTAATTTGGGAGAGGATTCTAGTGATTCAAGAGACAACAAATCTTTCAATGTACAGGGAATAGAGCCTATTGCAAGTTCAGATTAATGAAATACCTGGGCCTACATGGTAATTTTGATGGAAAATATACTTCATAGAAGTATTATACATTTTTATCATCTCATCCATGTTCAGGCAAAGCAGTTATATCCGTAAATTCACACGTACATATTTGCGTAAAAGACCATGTGGACCTGGCGGAGCGATATGAAATGTATGTTTACGGCTATGTTACTCTTTTGATGAAAGGAATTTTAGTTCGTTTAACTTTTTTTTCAAAATGAGCCTTCCTAAAATTAGGGTGCGGGGATTATTTGCGTAAATACAGTATCTCAACAATGATGCTAAATGGAACATTTTTAATTTTATTGAATAACTCTAATACTTTTCAATATATACTGTACACGTATGGCAAGTGAAATCACAACCAAATCTAAAATACTCCTAAGAAGATAGAATTGTATTTAACTTTCGTAAGTCATTTATTTATTCAATGACATGGCAAGGGAAGCATGTCAAAGGGTGTTCTTGTTTTTCAAGGTTCCTAAAATGTATCATCCTTCTTCAAAGACACTTATCAAGATTAATTCATACTCCAATTCAAATCTGTAAGACAATGAAAAATGCAGCACCCAAAGAATACTCATACCATTTCCCTCTGAGACAGGAGCATCCTTTACTCCAGATCCCACTTCAAGGGACAAATTGACAAGTAAGATCTGGTGCTTTCTTCAGGATGTCTCAATACAACAAGACGTGGAGCAGAATCATAGGATATATTAAGAGTAAAAAGTTAGGAAGTGTCTAATATTGTTCTTATTAACCCAGATAATCCTACTGTCCTAAATGTAAGATAGTATACGTTTTGGTATTCTAGTGGAATTCAACAATTCTCTGGCGAGCGACTTGTCTTCACGCCCTTATTATGGTGTTTTGTTCTCATTTGAATGTGTTCCAGTATTGTAAGTGCCGACACTGTTGTGCACTTTGTGTTCTGATCGGAAGGTAAGAAGATTTGCTCCGCCATGGCAAATCTTGCGTATTATCTGCTCTTGTTCAAACACACGGCTGTGTTTTTTATATATACACTGTTAACATATCCCTACAGCATAATATTATGTTACATCTTAGTTCTTTCTAATTACAAGCCCTTCATGTCTGCTCAAACTAGACCGTCCCATATAAAGGATGGTAGGATAATACAAAGACGTTCGTTCTAAAACAATACCTGCTACATTTTATTTTAAGAAACTTAGCAGTCAACCTTCCCGTAACATTAACTGATTAGTCTATTGTTTTCTGTTTTGGGAGAGGCCCAATTCAATAAAGTCACTAAACCTTCATGAAATCTTAGAGATATTAGAAGAACAAGCAGATGACCCTTTCCCTGCTCTTGATATTTTTATTTTATCTCTAGTATTTCACCTGAAGATAGTAGTGACAACAATTCCAGTGATGAATAGAATGTTGACATAAATAACCTTCCAGGAATTTTATGTGCAACCAGCATATGGGTGGAGTCAATCGTTCAGACAAAAATGGCCAGGCAGGCATCAATTTTTGGTAATGAGACAAAAGTCTCTCATAGTGCATTGGCACTGCCGGTGGCTCCAAATAGCCTATGCAGTGGAGTCCACAGTATGCACTAGCCATGCGTCTCGGTGGGTGTGCCATTTACCAACTGATGAGCCCGACTTAGCACTAGTGATGGCAGTCTGAGACGAGGTCTCGAGATTTCTTGAGACTAGTGCAGGCACTTATTTCTTGCGAGAAATTTCGAGAGATCTCGAGAGCGTTGTCTCCGCATTGGGCGGCGAGCAGTGTGTCGTAGGCCTACAGGTAGTCGGAGCTGAATGTTGTTTGTGCCGAGTATGCAAATAGCCAACCATGGGCCTTCTCAATTTCATAAATACGTGTCAACAAGCGACTAGGGCGTTCACTTCTACCGAGGTCTATTTTGACACAGTATAACAATTATAACGGATACGCATTCTGGCACTGTATGCACTGGTAGGTACACGAACGAGTGGTTTAAGTACAGAACCCGACGGCTACCGTAGGTACACGTACCTGGATACTAGAGGCGTGCATTATGCAAACTCAAGACGAGGCAAGAAGCACCTTGCTGCATAAGCAACCAACATTACGCATGTGAATGTGTAATCTAAAATGACCTCGTTTCTATTTCATATAATATTTTTCAATATTAAGTACCATATTTTCTCGAATAATAAACGCCCTTGCATAATTTACGCAACCCAATAATTTTGGGTCCAAAGTGGAGAAAAAGAAATGTTCCCGTATTAGATGCATCCACTTTTTTAAACGTCCATCATGCAGAATACTGTTGATCGCAACTGCGACCTCACTGCATTAGGTTTCCTACACTTTGATTCAATCTCACTATATTACCTTCCTGGGAGAACACACAACCTACATACTTTAAATTATTAACCTGTTCTAGCTTTGCATCACCAATCTGAAGGCTAATTTTCATACCATACTCATTGCACCTATTTTCAAGTTCCAAGATATTAGACTGCAGGCTTTCGGCACATATGCCATTAAGACAAAGTTGTCAGCATAGGTCAAACTGCTTACTACATTTCCACCTAACTGAATCCCTCCCTGCCATTTTATACCTTTCAGCAGATGATCCATGTAAACTACAAACAGCCAAGGTGAAAGAATACAGCCTTGTCTAACTCCTGTAAGTACTCTGAACCAAGAACTCAACCTAACATCAATTCTGACTGAAACCCAGTTGTCAACATAAATTCCTTTGATTGATTTTAATAATCTATCTTTAATTCCATACACAGCCAGTATGGCGAACAATTTTTCCCTCCGTACCCTGTCATATGCTTTCTCTAGATCTACAAAACATTTACACAACTGCCTATTCCTCCCGTAGCATTTTTCAATTACGTGGCACATACTGAAAACCCCTGACAGCCCCTCCCTTCCAAGATGCCAGTGAATACTTTGCCTGGTATACTAATCAATGAGATACCTTGATAGTTGTTGCAATCCTTCCTGTTCCCTTGCTTATAGATACGTGCAATTACTGCTTTTGTTCAATCTGAAGGTACCTTATCAACACTCCATGCTAATCTTACTACTCTATGAAGCCATTTCATCCCTGCCTTACCACGATACTTCACCATTTCAGGTCTAATTTCATCTATTCCTGCTGCTTTATGACAATGGAATTTATTTACCATCCTTTACACTTCCTCAAGCGTAATTTCACCAACATTTTCCTCCTCCCCATGCGCTTAGCTGTTTGCAACACCACCAGAAAGATTTCCTTTCACGTTGGGAAGATGTTAAAAATATTCCCTCCGCCTCTCCAGTGATTCCCTGGGATCTATTACGTGTTCACCTGAATTACTCAAAACACTGTTCATTTCCCTTTTCCCTCCCTTCCTAAGATTATTACGGTCCAGAAAGGCTTCCCTGCTGCTTGGCATAGCCTTTCCAGGTTATTACCAAAATCTTCCCACGACTTCTTTTTGGATTCAACAGCTATTTGTTTCACTCTGTTTCTTTCATCTACGTACAAATCCCTGTCTGTCTCAGCCCTTGTTTGGAGCCATTTCTGATAAGCCTTCTTTTTACATTTACAAGCTGCTCTCACTTCATCATTCCTCCATCTTTACACACAGTTGTTCCTAGGCATTCCCTTGCTGTTTCTACTACAGCATCCCTGCATGCCACCCATTCTCTTTCTATATCCTGAACTGCTTACTGTCTACTGTTCGAAACAGTTTACCAATTTACCTTTACCAATCACCCTTTCATATCCTTCAGTTCTATTTCCAACTCTCGCAATGAAACTAATAATAATAATATTTGTTGTACGTCCCACTAACTACTCTTTAACGGTTTTCGGAGATGCCGAGGTGCCGGAATTTAGTCCCGCAGGAGTTCTTTTACGTGCCAGTAAATCTACCAACACGAGGCTGACGTATTTGAGCACCTTCAAATACCACCGGACTGAGCCAGGATCGAACCTGCCAAGTTGGGGTCAGAAGGCCAGCGCCTTAACCGTCTGAGCCACTCAGCCCGGCCGCAATGAAACTGGCCATTAGCACTAGCACTATCCTATCCTTGCTGTTGATCCTGACTACAGTGTCCCTCAACGCTTCATAAAACTGGTCAACTTCATCCTCATCTGCATCCTCACAGGGTGATACACTGAGACAATTCTCGTCCTAATTCCTCGAACTGACAAATCTAGCCACATCATTCGCTCATTTACGTGCCTAACAGAAACTATGTTGCGTGCAATGGTATTCCTGATAAACAGCCCCATACTCTGCCTTTCCCTTTCTAACACCCATCAAGTACAATTTATATATATATATATACACTGTAAAATATTGTCATAATGAGGACCTAGGTGACAAAGTATTATGCCTAAGGAAGTTTGGCAACTGGGTTAATTGCCGTGTACAGCGCCCAATAACGCATATGAAGAACAATGCTTGCTGTAACAGGTGATGGCAAAAGGCTTCCACCTTACGTTGTTCTAAACCGAAAAACCATGCCTAAAGTAAAATTTCAGCGAGGGATCCACCTTCATATCCAAGAAAAAGGGTGGGTGGACGGACATGACCCTCGTACAAGATTGGATACGAACGATTTGGGGAAATCTAGCAGGTCCCCTCCTTCGATGACCAGCCCTTTTCGTGTTGGACATTTTTTTGTTTTTTTGCCGGTATGTCATTATGTACTTTTATCGGTTCATGTTTATTTCACTTCAGGTAGTATTGTCAGCTCGTAACAGGAAGAATGTTTTCCAGTGTTGGTACTTCAAACCCAGTGTCCAACTTACTTGATGTTCCCTACCATATTTCCTTTTCAGAAAAAAACCTCATGCTGGAATTTTACGTCAAATCGCAAATGAGTTGAACCAATTGTGTGCATATTATATATAATGTATCTTTTAAATGTAAACGAATTTTAAATATCTGAATTCGTTGAATAATTTACGCATCCAAAGTTTTCACCTGTATTTTTCATCAAAACATTACGTCAATTACACGACAAAATACGGTGTATTCCAGAAAAGCGAATTCAAATGTAAATTGAACCTACTCTATTCTGGCACCGAGTGTATGGGAATATTTCGATAGTAACAGTAACAATTTGAATGTAGTACATATTACTGTTAATCTTTCACCTATTAAACTGAAATTTTTTAAACCCATAACTACAGAAGATAGTTATATATCATACTGCAGAAAGGAAGCGAGAAATAGTTTAGGTTATAATGAAAATCCTCAGTTTGTTTGTAGTCATTCGACAAGGTCAGCAATGAAATAAATGAAGCCTCAGTCTAGCAGCACGGAGAGGAATTGTGCCGGCTGCCAAAGCCTGTCACACTACTCTGGGCCAATGATAAATGACCGACAGATGAAATTAAATTATATTGGAGAGTGTTAGTGGAATGGAAGACAGGGAAAACCAGAGTTCCCATAGAAAAACCTGTCCCCCCACCACTTTATCCAGCACAAATCTCACATGGAGTGACTGGGATTTGAATAATGGAACCCAGCGGTGAAAGGCCGGCGCGCTGCCGCCTAAGCCACGGAAACTCCAAATAATAATTATAAAAAAGTAATAAATCATAATAATGAATGCAGGGTATTGTATAAATTCTTCATAGGTAGAGCTTACACTTTTCTGAGAAACAATTGAACCTATGAGTATTCACAGGGTTTGTATCTAAATGAGATCTGAACTATTTTTGTTGATAAACTTAACCCTAATAGGTATTTTATTTGATCCTATATTGACTTGTATGAATCTATTAAAGAAACTATTATAGTTTAAAGAGTCCACCTTGTCAATACACCTTATGATAGAAAATTATTAACCCTTAGCCCTCTCTTTTTTCTGAAAACTCCTTCCTCTCCAGCTCCATTTAAAAATCTGCTTGCAGAGGGATAAGTAACAGCACAAACATATTGACAGCATATGTATAAAAATCAACTAAAGCAAACAAAGTAAATATAATACAATTCCAATACAGTATTCAGGTGCAATGTTCAGCATTTTAAAACCTGAAATTATCTCAGTCACTTTTTGTCCAATAGTGCATTGTGTGGAACTTCCCAAAACACTCGCCGGGATGTAATCCAGGATTTTTTCCACAAGTATTGCTGAAGAACACAGTCTCACGTCGTAATTCAGGCTTACTGTTCATTGCCATATTTAGGATTATGCCTAAAAATGCTTTGAGTTTAAGAAGATACATCCATCCACGACCTCCTAATAGACTCACATGTGAGGGGTGTAACCTTTTGAATGTTTACACTAGCGAACCATGTGACCTTGCCGCGGTGGGGAGGCTTGCGTGTCCCAATGATGCAGATAGCCGAGCCGCAGGTGCAACCATATCGGATGGGTATCTGTTGAGAGACCAGACTAACGAATGGTTCATCGAAAGGGGGGTAGCAGCCTTTCGGTAGTTGCAAGGGCGGCAGTCTAGATGATTGACTGATACGGCCTTGTAATAATACTCAACATGGCTTAGCTGTGTTGATACTGCTACACGGCTGAAAGCAACGGGAAACTACAGCCGTACCTAACTCCCGAGGACATGCAGCTCTCTCTGTATGAATGATGTACTGATGATGGCTTCCTCCCGGGTAAAATATTCCAGAGGTAAACTAGTCCCCCATTCGGATCTCCGGGTGGGGACTACACGAGAGGGGGCGATCATCAGGAAGATGGATACTGACATTCTGCGAGTCGGAGCGTGGAATGTTAGAAGTTTGAATCGTTGTGGTAGGTTAGAAAATCTGAAAAGGGAAATGGATAGGCTAAAGTTAGATGTAGTTGGTATAAGTGAAGTACGTTGGCAGGAAGAAAAAGATTTTTGGCCAGGCGACTACCGAATTATCAACACAAAATCAAACAGGGGAAATGCAGGAGTTGGTTTAATCATGAATAAGAAAATAGGGCAGCGGGTAAGCTACTACGACCAGCATAGTGAAAGAATTATTGTCGTCAAGATAGACACCAAACCAATGCCCACCACAATAGTGCAGGTCTATATGCCTACTAGTTCAGCGGATGATGAAGAAATCGAAAGAATATATGAGGAGATAGAAGATTTAATACAATATGTAAAAGGTGACGAGAATCTAATTGTGATGGGAGACTGGAATGCAGTGGTAGGCCAAGGAAGAGAAGGTAGTACAGTAGGAGAATTTGGATTGGGACAAAGGAACGAAAGAGGAAGTCGGCTGGTTGAATTCTGCACTGATCATAATTTAGTCCTTGCCAATACTTGGTTCAAACACCACAAACGACGGCTGTATACGTGGACGAGACCTGGAGACACTGGAAGGTATCAAATAGACTTCATTATGATTAGGCAGAGATTCAGAAACCAGGTGTTGGATTGCAAAACTTTCCCAGGAGCAGACGTGGACTCTGACCACAACTTGTTGGTCATGAAATGCCATCTGAAGGTGAAGAAATTTAAGAAAGGAAAGAATGCAAAAAGATGGGATCTAAACAAGTTGAAAGAAAAGAGTGTGAGGAATTGTTTCAAGGAACATGTTGCATAAGGACTAAATGAAAAGGCTGAAGGAAACACAATAGAGGAAGAGTGGAGAGTCATGAGAAATGCAGAAGGGCTGCTGAAGAAATGTTAGGAAGGAAGAAAAGATCAACTAAGAATCAGTGGATAACTCAGGAGATACTAGACCTGATTGATGAACGACGAAAATACAAAAATGCTAGAAATGAAGAGGGCAAAAAAGAATACAGGCAATTAAAGAATCTAGTGGATAGAAAGTGCAAGGTAGCTAAGGAAGAATGGCTGAAGGAGAAGTGCAAGGATGTTGAAGGCTGTATGGTCCTGGGAAAGGTAGATGCTGCATACAGGAAAATCAAGGAAACCTTTGGAGAAAGGAAATCTAGGTGCATGAATATTAAGAGCTCAGATGGAAAGCCACTTCTAGGGAAAGAAGACAAAGCAGAAAGATGGCAGGAGCATATCCAACAGTTGTATCAAGGTAACGATGTAGATAATTTCGTTCTGGAACATGAAGAGGCTGTTGATGCTGATGAAATGGGAGACCCAATTTTGAGGTCAGAGTTTGACAGAGCTGTGAGTGACCTAAATAGGAACAAGGCACCTGGAATTGATGATATTCCCTCTGAATTACTGACTGCCTTAGGAGAAACCAGCATGGTAAGGTTATTTCATTTAGTGTGCAGGATGTATGAGACAGGAGAAGTCCCATCCGATTTTCGGCAGAATGTTGTTATACCTATTCCCAAGAAAGCCAGTGCTGACAGGTGTGAAAACTACCGCACCATTAGTTTAGTATCTCGTGCCTGCAAAATTTTAACACACATTATTTACAGAAGAATGGAAAAACAAGTTGAAGCTGAGTTGGGAGAAGATCAATTTGGCTTCAGAAGAAATGTAGGAACACGTGAAGCAATCCTGACTTTACGTCTGATCTTAGAGGATCGAATCAAGAAGGACAAGCCCACGTACATGGCACTCGTAGATCTAGAAAAGGCATTCGATAATGTTGATTGGAACAAGCTATTTATGATTCTGAAGATGATAGGGATCAGATACCGAGAACGAAGAATTATCTACAACCTGTATAAAAATCAGTCTGCAGTGATAAGAATCGAGGGCTTTGAAAAAGAAGCAGCAATCCAGAAGGGAGTGAGGCAAGGCTGCAGTTTGTCCCCCCTCCTTTTCAACGTTTACATAGAACAGGCAGTAAAGGAAATCAAAGAGAAATTTGGAAAGGGAATCACAGTCCAAGGAGAGGAAATCAAAACCTTGAGATTTGCCGATGATATTGTTATTTTATCTGAGACTGCAGAAGATCTCGAGAAGTTGCTGAATGGTATGGATGAAGTCTTGGGTAAGGAGTACAAGATGAAAATAAATAAGTCCAAAACAAAAGTAATGGAGTGCAGTCGAACGAAGGCAGGTGATGCAGGAAATATTAGATTAGGAATTGAAGTCTTAAAGGAAGTAGATGAATATTGTTACTTAGGTAGTAAAATAACTAACGATGGCAGAAGTAAGGAGGACATAAAATGCAGACTAGCACAAGCAAGGAAGAGCTTTCTTAAGAAAAGAAATTTGCTCACTTCAAACATTGATATCGGAATTAGAAAGATGTTTTTGAAGACTTTCGTGTGGAGCGTGGCATTGTATGGAAGTGAAACATGGACGATAACTAGCTCAGAAAGAAAGAGAATAGAAGCTTTTGAAATGTGGTGTTACAGAAGAATGCTGAAGGTGAGATGGATAGATCGAATCACGAATGAAGAGATACTGAATCGAATTGGTGAGAGGAGATCGATTTGGCTAAATTTGACGAGAAGAAGAGATAGAATGATAGGACACATCTTAAGACACCCAGGACTTGTTCAGTTTGTTCTTGAAGGAAGTGTAGGTGGTAAGAACAGTAGGGGTAGACCAAGGTATGAATATGACAAGCAGATTAGAGCAGATGTAGGATGCAATAGTTACGTAGAAATGAAAAGGTTAGCTCAGGATAGGGTGGCATGGAGAGTTGCATCAAACCAGTCTATGGACTGATGACTCAAACAACAACACCAACAATAACTAATCAGCCATGAATAATTGGAAAAAGTCATGTTAACGCAACCTTGTGGTGGTTTATAACCTGACGTACCTGTGAATGGGCTTTTGAAGTCCAAGTCAGTGTCAAGATATTTCCATCAGCCATCAGTAGACACACCAGCACTGCCATTTAGCATAATTTCCTCATTATCGGGATTTTCATCACTCAACTTACCAACACAATCTTGTTCCGCAATATCTTCCTTACCACTTAATTGAAAATCACTCACCATCGCTGAAATCAACGTCACTTTAACCTAAAAGTCTGGCTATTTCTTTCTAAAGCTGCTCGAACGGCGCCATGTTGCTAAGCAATGTCTGTTTGCAAACTCACATGGTCTTCAAGAAGGCACACAAAGCCTGATTTCAAAGAGATTATAGGGCTTCAAATCATTGTCGAAGAATGGCAATAGCTTACTGTGCCTGTAATTCATGCACGCATAACCTGACAAAGGAGTTATATAGGGAAGAAAATCATGTCGGACAGGATCTATGCGGGATATTCTATTTGTCGGGCACGGCCGGCCGTGTGAGTGCTAAGGGTTAATTTAACATACATGTTGCGGGAAAATCATCCATTCCCGAAACATGTTAAATTCATATTCTATCATAAGGTGTATTGACAAGGTGGACTTAAAACTACAGTAGTTTATTTAATAGATATGAACTATATGTTGATACTTTTTTAGATAAAAGATGTTAATGCGAACATGCATTCATTGTTCTGATTCACTATGCGTTCTTTAAGGGGTATTGTATGGAATATCTTGTGACATTTCTGTGTATGTAGGTAGCGTTTTTTATACAGTGCCTAGGACTGCCTACATTCATGGGCACAAGTTTGAAATTACAGCTCAATACGTCCGTACAGTCGGAACTAGTACAGCGAACAAGGCTGCCCTCCGGTTAACCTCCGAAGCTCCGTAACTGCTTTGCCCCCATCAGTAGCACCGGAGATCACAGGAGGAGCGCTGTAACTGTATTATCCGATTCAATCAACAGGAGGGCCATCTCCTTTCCACAGCGCTAATTCCGTATAGTTTGTCCAAATGGTCCCCTCTAAAGCCTACCATCATATGTATAGGACAACATTTATTTCACAGACAAGCCTTTGAATTACCGGATGGCTGTTACAGTGGCGTTTAGGTAACACCATTGAAAGTATTTCAAAGAGAAAATAAATCAAACTGCAAAAAACGAGTTTCAGGTTTATCTGGCTTAATGTCTCAGGTTATTTATACAGTAGAACCTCAATAATTGGAGATTGGTTAATTTAAAATTCTGCCTAATTCGAAGAATATCTCGACCCCAGAAACAAGAGGTATGGTTCTGCATGTAATTTGAATTCGAAATACGGATAACTCAAATACTGACTCTCCCATTATCGAAATTCATACCTTTAATTCAAAACTGTCTTTCATTTGATTAAAGATAGCATTTTACAGTAATTTTAATTTCTCCGCATCACAACAGAACGAGTTGTCCAGAAAGTGCAGGGGTAGTTTTACGCACTTTCACTTTGGCGTGTGTACAGCGTGCTTCAGAGTTGCCATGTTCAAATGAAATCTTAGTTCATTTCTATTCCTGTAGTAACTTATCTTACTTAAGGTATAGTGTACAATTATAAACTTCAAGGTGATTAGATTTTATTAATACTGTGTTTTAGTTTGTTGGTTAAGGTATTTTAGCTTAAGGTTCATGTATTCATTTGTGTGTTGCAAGATGGCTAAATGTCAGTATTTTTCCAAGACAATGAGCGATAAGATTAAAATGAAAAAAAAAAAAAAAGAATGAAACAGCTAATGAATCAGGAGTTCCTTTGCCCACGCTTTCAACATTTTAAAAAATATTGAAAGAGCACAGAAGCTCAAGAAATGCAGGGTGCAAATACAGAAAGCGAATGCACATTCGAAGAGCTAAACACTCGGCATGTACGAGCAAACAATATCCCAGTTGATGGGGAGATTAAGGGGAAAAGTGATTGAACTGGCGCTAAAGACGGGACTGCAGTTTCAGTGTCCCAACAGATGCCAGTGTGCAGAGAAGCAGAATCCGTGAAAACTAGTGATGCCAACAGTTGACGAGAAAGTGTGGCTCATATCATCAATGCACACGCACCCAACAATATCTTGAATGCAGATGAAACTGCACTGATTTTTACTGCCGAGCCCAAACAGACTTACGGTTTTACAGGAGAGAAGTGCCATGGCGAGAAATCATATATGGATAAGGTCCCCGTCCTTCTGTGTTGCGGTATATATAAAGACTTCCTCTCCTCGCCATAGGCAAGTTCGAGAAGCCACTATTTTTAAAGGGCATCAGGCACTTTCCATGCCTAGATAACAGGCAAACTTTCTGAGAAGTGGCAAGTATGCCTTGAGCGAAAAATGGCATGCCAGTACAGAAAAATGCTTCTGTCAGTGCTTTATGCACAAACAATTTTAAAACCTGTACGTCGTCTTTTTCTCCCGGCCAACATCTCTGAAATGCAACTACAAAAAGCAACTGGTGCATTACTTTGTCCGTGAAGTCCCTAGAAATATTCCAGCGAGAAAAATACACAAGTGGAACGTAATGGATGCAATGTGGACTGTGACAGTTCCCTGGGATGCTATTCCTTCATCGACAATCGCAAACTGGTTTGTCAAGTGTGGATTTGGTTCCTTCATTTAAGAAAGCAAAGTGGGTACAATGTGCGAAGAGAGAAAACAAATGAACGCATGAAAGAGGTTTTAGTGTAGTTGATTACTAAACTTGTATTGTGTCATGCATAGGGTTACCGAAGTGTAATATTTGAATAAATGCACCTTGTTGGATACATTTCAGAAATATAGATTTTGCACGGCACTTGAAATGTTTAACTGTGATTGCTTGCATTAATGGGTCTGAGAATATTTTGTGATGCAGTAAAGGTTGCCATTTCTTAATTGAGTTGGTGGCGGATAATTCGAAATCAGATTATAGCGGCCCAACGACTTCCAGTTAACAAAGTTTTACTGTATTTTTTTACTACCGAAAGGCCTTCAATCGTGTTTTGTGGCTGAAGTTGTGGTGTGTTCTAGAGGAAATGGGAATTCCATTTCATCTCGTTTCATTTATAAAAGGCTTATACGATAACTACTTGGCCAAAGTCAGAGTTGATGGTGATCTATCATGAAGTTTCAAAGTCTCCAAAAGTGTGAGACAAGGATGCATCTTATCACCTCAATTGTTTAACATCTATGGTGAATGTATCATGAGGCATGTCCTCGATAGTTGGGAAGGAGGATTTTCGATTGGTGGGAAGAGAATTAATAACCTCCATTTTGCAGACGACACCACACTTGTAGCCAGCTGTGTACAGGAGTTTGTCGAGATAATGGATTGTGTACAACAGGAAAGTCACAAACTTGGCATGGAAATTAATTGGAAGAAGACAAAACTAATGATTGTCAACAAAGGTGCAGAGATTCAGCTGCCACAGCACCTTAACAATCTCCAAAGAGTCTGTCAGTTCCCTTATCTTGGTTCAATAATCGAGGATAAAAGTAGCTGCGAAAAAGAAATCAAACGTCGCATCATTCTCGGACGTACAGCTATGGCAAAATTAAAGAAGATCTGGCAAGATAGAGCAATATCTATGAATACGAAGAAAAGATTAGTCCATTCGCTTGTGTTCTCGATCTTCCTGTATGGATGCGAAACTTGGACCATAAAAGCTAAAGACAGGAACCGAATCAACACATTTGAAATGTGGTGTTGGAGAAGGATGTTGCGAATACCGTGGACAGCCAGGCGAACAAATGATTCTGTCATCCAGGAAATTTGAATACAAGAAAGTTTATGCCAAGTTGTGTACCAGAGAATCCTGCAATTCTTTGGTCACATTATGAGAAGAGAGGATGACAACCTGGAAAAATTAATTGTCCAAGGAGAAGTTTCTGGTACAAGAACACGAGGACGGGTCGCAAAAAGATGGGTTGATCAAGTAAGAGAGATCATGGGCTTACCATGGAGAGTTACTGTCCGGAAAACACAAGTACGTACAGAATGGTATCAGCTTATAAAAGAAACAACAAAGTCCTTGGGTCACGATACTCAGTCATGAGTGGAACGACTGGAGAGAGAGAGGCGTATTTTATTTCACGGAGGATGCTTGGGTATCTATAACAAAGAAAGGGATTATCCTCTCGCAAAACAATGCTATTCAGAAGCTGAATAGAGTAATTCTGTGAAGACAAAACTCCAATATTATTCATATGTGATATCTGCATTACTGATGAAACAGCAGTGCTAATAGTGAAGAGGTAGAACTTCCTCAAATTGATGATCAAAACCTTATCCACTAGTTTCCAGGCATCTGAAAAAATAAAAAAATAAATCAATCTTCTAACAAGGTTGTTCATGCACTAATAGTTTTATAAGAAACCTTGAAGACTATTGTAATCTATAATGATATGGCCATATCAGGTTATATAATACTTAGGGTCGGGTATACGTTTCCAGTACTGCTCCCGTGAATGACCGGAACGTTGTTTGGGTTACTAAGAATATGCTCACTGGTTCGAAATATACTTTCAACATATTAGGTTGTGTTCAGTATATATAGTATATACTGAAGAGATTTTAAGTACAGAACAAAACCAGCCAACCGGACACCAGTGGGATCCGAACCTACAACCTCCCAATTTCATGTCTGTTGCTCGATCCAACTGAGTTACGGTGGCCAAGGTCACATTTGTTCTCTAAGAAAGGATTTAAGCTACATGATTGAATGTTTGGCACTACTGCCATGAAACTGCCGCCTACACGAAATTCAGAAATGCCATCCCTTGCAGGGCCACAATATATTCTAAGACCCGTTACTGCATGCTATTAACACTGATTCACAGTTTAAACCTCTCAAAGGCCATGGAAAAAACTATTTCCAAAATGTATTTAACAAGGCACATTTACAGTATTCAAATAATGCACTTTGATAACTCTATGGCAAACAATCTCACACAGTGAAATCAAAAGAAAGAAAACATGATTCAAAGACAGGAGAAAACTATACCGGCTTCCTTATGCAAGTGCTTTATTCATTGGATTACTCTACCATATGCATTTTAGATGCCTTGTACTTGCACAGAAAGTACCCGATGCTCTTAAAACATCGCGGCTTATCGAACTTTCCTATGACGAGGGGAGACAGTCTCTTGCTTCCGTCTGCATTACAACAACAGTACTGTACAGTGACTATACTTGTACGATTTTCCACCATGACACTTCTAAGACCCATTAATGCATGCAATCACCTTGATTCTGTCCGACTCGTTGGCTGAACGGTCAGCGTACTGGCCTTCGGTTCAGAGGGTCCCGGGTTCGATTCTCGGCCGGGTCGGGGATTTTAACCTTAATAGGTTAATTTCAATGGCACAGGGGCTGGGTGTATGTGTTGTCTTCATCATCATTTCATCCTGATCACGACACGCAGGTCGCCTACGGGCATCAAATAGAAAGACCTGCACCTGGCGAGCCAAACTCGTCCTGGGATATCCCGGCACTAAAAGCCATACATTTCATTTCACCTTGATTCTCAGTTCAAACTTTTCAAATGCCATGGAAAACATTATTTCAGAAATGTATCCAACAAGGTGCATTTATATTATTCAAATAATGCACTTGGATAGAACAATGGCAAACATAACCTCACGCAATGAAAGGAAAAAAAAGACAAGATTCAAAGACGAGGACAAATTATGCTGGCTTCCCTGTGCAAATGCTTCATCTTTTGGATTGCTGGACTGTCTGCATTTTTAGATGCCTCGTACTTGCACAGAAAAGTGACCGACGCCCTTAAAACATCGTGGCTTTTCGAACTTTTCTATGACAGGGGAAGGAAGTCCCTCTCTTCCGTATGCACTGCATATCACAGTAAATTTCCCAACTGGCAATTCTCTCCTTTAAAACCCTAAGTCTGTTTGGCCCCAGCATTTAAAAAGATAAACAATGCAGTTTCATCGGCATCGACAATATTGTTTGGTGCGTATGAATTGATTATATAAGCCAAGCTTTTTCGCCAACTGTCGGCATCGCCAGTCTTCGCGGATTCTACCTCTCCGCACACTGCCTGCTATGTGATATTGTGGCATTCCTTAAAACGCCGAATACAAAATAATTACGATTCCACTTGAACTTAGCAGATATGGAGCACACTGTAGACATCACAAAGTGGGTGAAAGTGTGGAAAGTTACCCCTGCACATTCTAGAAGACTCGTTCTTTCACGACTGAGAAATTTGGAATTTAAATTACTGTGTAAAATTCTAATTTAAAAAAAAATGTAAAGGCAGTTTCAAATTAAAAGCCTGAATTTCGGTAACGGGACCAACACTGTACTTCGAATTACTAATTATCTACATTTCAAATTAAATAACATGCAAAACCATACCTCATATTTCCGGGAATGAGAGCTGCTTCGAATCAAGCAAGATTTTGAATTAACCGATTTCAAATTATAGAGGTTCTACTGTATTATTATAATACCGATACAAAGCTAACTGGGCAACAAACCAAATGAAATGCAATTACTTTGTAATGAGCCATCGGAGACAAAGGGTACCTTAAACCAATATACTCAGGAAGGGATAACTGAACGTCCAAAAATTTTTCAGTTTGGGAAACTACGTTGACATTACAAGATTTCTCAAGTGCTAAAACACTGTGAAAGCACCAACTGAACACACATATAAGAGGATCGGAATCCAGTTTTCGTCTCACTGTCTTGTTGTCTTCTCTGAAATACGGATCGTCTCTCTATTAGTGAAAGGGTGCTACTGTATTGCCATTGTGTGTGGCATGGCTGGATTGCTTCATTATTTCAAGTAGAAGCGAAGTGAATCTATTTGAGAAATTAAGTTTAAACTAAACTGTAAGCTCTATGTGGAAAGTGGATACTAAACTGTGTATCTGAAGAAAACGTGTGTGTCGAGCATCACATTCCTAACATTTTAACAAGGTGAGTTAAGGTTTGGAGACCGAGCCAATTGCAGAAACAATGTTTATCAGGACTTCAAATTTACGATGGGCAAAGAAAACAGATGAACGAAATAAAGAGGTTTAAATGTAGTCCTTACAAGGGTTCAGAATATTTAGTTAAAATGTAACTCATTACTCCTGGAAATGCTGCAAGGGATCTTTTTCGCATGCAGAACAAATAATGTAAGTTCTTGATTTTGAACAGTCCTAGCTGAATAGTTGAATTTTCTATGAAATTGCTCGTATAAGTGAAGAAACCAATCAGTATGCCATAGCATCAACGACATCCAAATGTTCCAAATACAACTGTCAGAGAGCAAAGGACTTGCTTTCTACAAAGTTGATTGAGACATAGGGATGCTCAGTCTCGTCATCAAATCATCATTTTAGTTTCTTCAAGGGACCAAAGATCAAGCACACACACAATACAGAAACAGTGGAACCCCGATTCTCCGTTTTTGAAGGGACCACGGGAAAACAGAAAATCCGGGAACGAATGAACCATCAACAATGTACTATAATAATGTTACTTGTTTTACGCCCCACTAACTACTTTTTAAGGTCTTCGGAGACGCCGTGGTGCCGGAATTTAGTCCCGCAGGAGTTCTTTTACGTGCCAGTAAATCTACCGACACGGGGCTGTACTAAACATCAGAAAAATGGAATATGTATATTTATAACCTTACAAACGCCCCTAAACCAAACCAAACTACAGCCTCACTGGGCCTTCCGCATACCAAGCGACCGCCCTCGGTCCGAAGGCCTGCAGATTACGAGACGCATGGCCGGTGTGACGAATCCTCTCTGCCGTTATTCCTGGCTCTCTAGACCAGGGTCGCAATATTACCATTAAATAGCTCCTCAATTAAAGGTAATCGTAGAATGACTGAACCTGGAACCAGCCTTCATATCCAGGTAAAAATGCCTGACCTGGCCAATAATCGAACCCGGGCCCTCCGGGTGAGAGGCAGGCAAGTTAGACCGTGGGGCTGGCTTCAAACGTTAATTACCGGTACGAGACTTAAAAATCTCGAAACTTCACATTCAGTTTTACCAGGGAAAATTTGTCAGTTTCCTCCGAAAACTCCGTCAAATTCCTTTGAAAACTTCTTTCAGTTCAGCAACTTTGATCACCCAAACTATTTGAAAAATTTAATACCCGTAACGCCAAGCCAAACAACAATCGACCACAAGTAGTTTTTCATTCTCTAATCTAATAAAATAAAGGACATTTGATATAAAAGCGTCCAACATGATGGCAAAATACCTTTTTTTAAATCTTCCATTGTAATTTGGTCACCGGTATACTGTTCCTAGTCAGTTTATGGAAATCTTATACCCGTAAATTAGGCCTACATTGACTTTTAAAGGTTATGTTGAGCTCGAGAATATGGTTTCGAAAGTATCAATCCTCAAGTTCTAGAATGCATTATATTTAGTTCCGCCCGTCATTAATCACAATCAAACTGGAAAGAGATAAAATATTAAGACTTCCGAAATTACCTACGATTATTCGCTACCTTGAGCTCAGCTGGAAAGCGCACTCGCTGCACAAGTCGGTCCGGTACGAGTGCGAAATGATACAAAGATTTTAAATGTAATGTACGCAAATGAAACAACTGCAGTTTTTATAACATTTTAAAACAAAAACGTGAAATTCCCAGTCTTATAATATTAGGAGGAAAACAGTAATAGGCAATCCCAAAACCTCCCATGGCTTTATGTAAGGTGCAACATCTGTTCTAGTCTCGATAACATAATCGTATACGATAATATTAAATTTGTGTTACTTAAGAAGAAGCAGTTTCGATTCCTGCCTGAAAGCCCAGTGACTATACAGTGCCCTGAGGGAAATGCCGAAAACCTGTTCGGCGATAAACTCAAAAAAAGTAAAAAAATAAACCTCTAACACTGGGCATAATGTAGACGTTTTGCAAGTACGAATATTTGACGAAACTCGTTCAGTCTTCAAATAAAGCTGTAGAAATGGGCTCTGTCTCCTTCCAATTCAGGGCACTCCCTGCTTTATGATTTCCGAGGATTCTCTAAACAATATTACCCGAATACTACGGTTGATCTGGGAAATCGTTTCTTCGAGGAACGGATAATGCGGGATTTTTACAACGTGATTTAATTAGGATGCTCGCGGGACCACGTAATTTGAACGAATAATACGGGAAAACGTAGTTTCCAGGAACTTACAATCGAGGTTCTACTGTATTTTGCAATAAGATGTATAATGAAGACTACAAATTACAGCTGCTCTAAATAGACAAAATCCCAAAAACAGCAATTCTTCAGGACACTGATATCACATTTCACTTTGATTCCCACTCTGTTGTCAATGTAATACATGTGCACCAACCACAGTCAAGACAAAAATTTAGTCAATATTTAGTAAAGGCCGGGCTCCACTAATTAACATTTAACAACATGTTAAATGTTAACTTTTGACACCATCAACATGTTAAATGTTGAATACTGTTTCATTTAACATTGTGACCACACTTAAAAAAACATGTTAAACTTGACTTTCTTTGTTTATACATAGGTAGTTCATCATTTCAATTTGCGGTAATACATTTAGGTGGTGTCTAGTGTTTTCAAACAAGGACAATGGACTCAGATGAAGAGGATTTGGCCTTTGTTATTGACACTGTTGCTTCTTGTTGTGATTTAGAAATGCAGTTTTATAAGACACATTTCCTCCCCTCATCCTGCTCACTGCTTCAAAAGCAAACCTCTTTGAAGTATAAACTTCGTCCACAGCCCCCCCACCCCCCTTCAGACTTTTCTGATATTTTTTTGCAATACTCGACTGTACTGGGAGTGGAGGGACGCTAGTTTCTTTTTCGATGCACTCGCGGGAATATTTATAGATAATTTAAAGTTCCTAGAAAGTGTCAGCTTTCTTCGCTTTATCTCTGTATTCCTTTGATGAGACATCTCGCAAACAAGGCCTTTCTATTACTGTATATCATTAAGTCCAGAGTAATCTTCCCTGCTCCACTCCATTTCTTACTATAAAGTTTAGTATAGTGCAGAGAGAACGACACGTGTGTGTACTGTATTTGTAGCTTATAACAAAGAGAATGAATATTGCGGAGTGTTGTAACTATAATCCGACTTCATGAGAAGCATATCGTTTGGCTATCTGTTGACATGGAAACGGCAAGGAAGTTGGCGAAGCTGTGCCAACATCTCACGAACAACGAATTGACTTGACATGTTTCCCACTTGGAGCGGAAAACACGCCAACATGTTAAAAGTGTTAACCTCAACATTCTGAGTTAACATGCAAAGTCAATTGGAAGACAAAAACAATATACATGTCAATTGGAACATGTTAAATTTAACATGTTAGTGTTAAATGTTAACCATTGGAGACCGGTCTTAACGGTAACTGTTGTCACCACGGATAGAGTAACCAGCCAGCAGCTTTAGAGTTGTAGGGAAACGCTTGCTTTTGTCCTTTAAAAGCCATTAATGGTGCGTGCCTCAACTTTAGCAGCAGTCTCTTGCCAAGCTGGCCCTTTGCTGCTCACTTCTGAAGAAAGGCAGCTATTAACAGATGCATTAAAAAATAGTTATATAAAATCCTAAAAGCACTGAAGATTACTAAAACGAATGTACAGCTTTAGATACTAGGAAGGATAGTCATCGTGAAAGAGGAGATACTTGGCAAAAATGTTTCACACTAAACATTTTGAACTGTCAAAACCCACATTAGTAAAATCTGTCTGAAAGACCACTCCTATTAGGCCGCCACCCCACACAGTAACCAATATTGTAACTCCATAAGAACAATGTATCGTTTCATTTCTATTAAAGGATCACCCCTCTCTCCCCATCTAAATCTGAAATGCTGATTTTTAAACTTTTCACTAATATTCAAAGTTTCGGCGTAACTGATCACCCCGGCTTTATATGATGCAGTATTATTCTAATACTTGCCCACTGTGGACAAAAAAACAACTTTGAGGTCACAGAAAATGCATGTCCCGTCCAAGAAACACCCATAAAATACATTTGTACCAGACTGAAGTAGAGCGTTACTAGTCTATTCTGCACTGATTCTCTCACTGAACTAGTGCAGTGGTATTTTCTATCAGCCGATAACAGCACATTGCCCAGTATTTGGAATGCCAAGTTTCGCAATAGGAAAGCTGCTACACGAGTAGTAGATATCTTGATTTTGAAACGCATCCGGAGCGGCGTGATGGATGTTCGTAATAATAATAATAATAATAATAATAATAATAATAATAATAGCTTTACGTCCCACTAACTACTTTTTCGGTCTTCGGAGACGCCGAGGAGCCGGAATTTAGTCCCACGGGAGTTCTTTTACGTGCCAGTAAATCTACCGACACAAGGCTGACGTATATGAGCACCTTCAAATATCACCGGACTGAGCCAGGATCAAACCTGCCAAGTTGGGGTCAGAAGGCCAGCGCCTCAACTGTCTGAGCCACTCAGCCCGGCACGGATGTTCGAAGAAGTGGGTGTGTCAAATACGTGAACATTTATTTTTCTCCACTTTGGATCCAAAAATATTGGGATGCATAAATTATGCAGGGGCGTAAATTATGCGAGCAAATATGGTATACAGAAGCACAAATTATCAACCGAATTAGTTGGCCGTGCGGTTAGGGCCGCGCAGCAGTGAGCTTGCATTTGGGAGATAGTGGGTTCGAACCAAACTGTCGGCAGCCCTGAAGATGATTACCATGGTTTCCCCATTTTCCCACCAGGCAAATTCACGGGCTGTACCTTAAATAAGGCCACGGCCGCTTCCATCCTTCCTTTCTTACCCCATGGTTGCCATAAGAATTATCCGTGTCGGTACGACGTAAAGCAAAGCGTAAATAAATTACTGTAAATATTTTTTCACTTCTCTTCAATCATAATTTATCACTCTACCTTTTCATCAAAGGTCATACAAATAAATCAAATATTTCAGGAAAAGCTACATTTAAAAAACTAAGAGTGAAACCAAAACAGTCATTTCTACTTAAGAACAAGTTGAGAAAACAGAGTTGACAATAATAATAATAATTTTATGTCCCACTAACCACTTTTACGGTTTCTGGAAATGCCAAGGTGCCAAAATTTTGTCCCACAGGAGTTCTTTTATATGCCAGTAAATCTACCAATACGAGGCTGAGATATTTGAGCACTTTCATATATCACCAGACTGAGACAGTATTAAACCTGCCAACTTGGGCTCAGAAAGCTAGCACCTTTACCGGTGATGAGAACGGTCTACTTCCCCCCCAAAATCATTTTTAGGCCCAAAACTCGCTCATTCACTTTGTTTGAGCAGAATTATGTGAAAGTCCTAGCTATTTACAGAAGAGATAGTGAAATATACATATCCTCGTTATAAACGTATGTTGTTAGAAGACTTAACATGAACAGTAAATTGATTTTGTGTTACTTAACTGCAACTGAACACTGCGCTCTTTTCACTCATTTCTCCTGTATATCTGCTTCTTGAGCTTTCTACTGGACAGAAGCATCGCAAGTATACTGCAGTCTCTGAGAATGTTAATACGTAACAATTTTAAACCATATCAATATCCACACAGTTTTAAAAATCCCCTATTTACATTGACAAGTACGGCTGAGCGAGCTTTTTGTCAAACAGCAGAGATTTCAACATGCTCTGCTCGCTAAGTGATTCTCTCACAGATGGTAGCGTCGCTGCTACCTCTAGTGTGTTTCATTGCACAACGATGAGAAAAATACGTGCAGTAGTGTGTGTAAAAAAGAGAAGTATGGGAATAAAGTGTACATCCTTTGCAGCACTAACACTTATTTCAAGAAAACTTGCTACTCAGTTTCAGTATGTCCCTGATACCATTCATCAACCATTTTCTGATTGAATTACTGCATTTTGCACGTCTTCAGATAAATTCATGATCAAAAAGATCTTCCTCGAAGGAAGAACATTTTTTTTGCTAGAGGCTTAACGTCGCACCGACACAGATAGGTCTTATGGCGACGATGGGATAGAAAAGGCCGAGGAGTTGGAAGGAAGCAGCCGTGGCCTTAATTAAGGTACAGCCCCAGCATTTGCCTGGTGTGAAAATGGGAAACCACGGAAAACCATCTTCAGGGCTGCCGATAGTGGGATTCGAACCTACTATCTCCTGGATGCAAGCTCACAGCCGCGCGCCTCTACGCGCACGGCGGAAGAACATTTATGTGGGATACTACACCATACAACCCTGCAGTTATGTCAAAACATACAAAGACGAGGAAACTTTTGTGTAGATCCAATGTATGCAACTAGAGAATTCAAAACCAAGATTAAAAAATAATGCATGACTGATGAATCACTAAAACTTAGGGACCACTTACTTATGTGGGATATTAAGGCCACCATCTACTGCACCCTTCATGGCACCAAACACTCTGGCACCTGTAGTAGTTCTCATTAAACCAACATCTAGGTAGCACCGAAATGCTCCCCGACCACTTTCTACAGGTTCAACATTAAATTCTTCACCAGAAACTTCAGTACACCCTTCATATAGCTGGTCAAGACCAAGTTTTTTCAAAAGCTGTAAAAAGAAAGACGTTTTTACGTATACATATACAAATTGTAACAAGAGAAGGAACAGCCAAAACTGGTTATGACAATTTTGTGGGACGAAATAAACTTCCTAAAGAGGGAACGTAATTAAAAAATGAAAAACAATTTTGCTGTTAAATTTAAGGTTAAGTTTGAACGTAAAAATAATCACGATAAAGAAATAAGTATTTCAAATTATAATTAATGAAATAAGAGAATACATTTTAAGAACATAGTAAATGAAAGAAAAAATTTCTTAGAAACACAAACTATAAATGTTGTTTACAATTATGTTTAAATTTGTTATAGGAATGTCAAACATCTGGGCGATTTGCACACGTTCCATGTGTGGACTGGCATCCACTTTCTCAATAAACTAATTTTTCATCATTTGTAAACTGTCTAGCTTTCTTCTTCTCCAGAAATGAATGTCCTGCAAACCACTATGCGCAAGTACAGTAGGCCTAATTTATGTACATTGTTACACAATTCACTCACGAACGTAAAATTAAGCACCAACACGGCAGTTGTATACGCAACTTACGTACGTACACAATTCACTTACAAACGTAAAACTGAGCCCCAACACAGACGAGCTACTGTTGCGCGAACCAAACCACCGCACCAAAGACTGACTTGTAACAGATGCTTGCTGTAGCTGCAGGCCGGCACACAATCGTGCTCCGGGACCGTAAAATTAAGTTCTTTACCAAATCCATGTGAGCAACGTGGCCCGGAATGCTGATTTAAATTCTTGGTGCGAGTCACCAACGTACTAAAGAGTGATGTATGTGCTATCCAGATTTTCTTTAGCATGTATTTAATAGGACATGGCCTGGGACTTTGGAATAATGGTGTAATAACCTGGGAAACGCACTAGAGATAAGTCTTCACCAGTTTTGACTGTAATGTTTTATAGTCAATTTCGAGACTGACTATGCGACAGATTTGGTGAGTCAGCAAAACGGCCACCTGCTTGGCTGCTGTTGACTGTAAAGCATTTTTAACTTACTGCATTTACTTTTGTATTAGACCCCCTTTTTCTTCCACATTTACAGACGAAAAAAGTAATAGGGGGCAGGTCCAATATGTGATAATCTCAAATTTTGTGTAGTGAACGCGATTTCTAGGCAATAAAGAGCAATAAATTGTACATGTAAACATAAGACACTTTTTTAACAAACTTACGAATGCATTCTGAGCTTTACTCCCTATTTTTGTTGAAAGCAGTATTTCTAAATTACAGAATAAATGGAGAACAAATGACTTTTAGGCCTAAATTTAAATTAAATACAGTCAGTTTTAATTACTTTCATAACACGTCATTCGTTTCATTTCACTGACTCCTCTGATGAGGTCATGAGGTTGACGTCAGGAAGGGCATCCGGTCGTAAACTCTCGCTACGAAGATTCGTCTCAATTCATACTCAACACCTAGAGAAATGGGGTAAGGGTATCTTATTATGCAATATTAATTCAAAAGAATGTAATGGCCAATCATTTGTCTCTGTTGGTTAGGCAGTAGGCCTACCATAAAGTAAACCTGATCACCGCTTTCATTTGAATTATATTAGTCCTCTGCCACCAACTTCCTTGCTACTGACATGTCATTCCAAGTGGCATCATCTTCACTGCCATAGAGTACCGGTATTCGAGATCATGTCTTTTTGAAACCATTAAAAATAGTTTTGTTCCTGACTATATTGTCCAAACCGTGAGAATCTAATCGCAGATGTTTTCTGTTATTCCCAGCTGGTATATGTGTAGCAGAAGCCACCCCTTCTGAATAAAGCCATGCTGTAGAAAGTGTGCTACCCATCAGCTGATAACTAGCACATGTTATGAGTTGTACTTCCGAATGTAATACATAGTAACTGGAAACATTCTTTTGATAATTGCGGCTGTTGAAACACAGACCCTTATTTTTAAGTATATTTCATGCTTGCCCTCTACATTTATCAGATCAGGATTTGCGTAAACAGCTGCCCATGAGATAAGACAGACCACATTGTTTAGGTTAGGTATATTATCGCCCTGATCGTGCCAAAAGTGCTTCAATTGTTCTCCGTTCTTCCTGTGCGGACAGTTAGGATTAGATCCGGACAAGACGATGGGTTTAGACCGTTAGAAGCCACGAAGCGGCCTTGGGCCCCTACTTTCGTATGCGGTTAGGATAGGATCTAGACAAGACGATTGGTCTGGACGGTTAGGATTCTTGCTGAGGGAGACCCTTGGTCTGGACGGTCAGAAGCCGCGGATCGGCCTTAGGCCGCTAGTTTCGTTATGTTACATTTATTAGGATTTTTATTGTGCTGCGGTTGGTAACAATGGATTATGATCAACATTCTTGACGGGAAGGAGATCACGTGCCACTTTACATTGGCCAATAGAAATACAAATAGCTACCTCAAATGAAAATGGCATATAATCTTAATTAGGTTATAAAATTAAATATGCTTCCAGGGGTGGGATGGTGGGTTTCTGGACATCGCAATGAACACATCTCTCCTCTGACACGCTCTCCAAGTAAGATTTCACTAATTCCACTTCTAACATTACCAATATGGGGGACCATGGGCTGAACTAACACCGGCAGTTTTATTTTACAATATTAATGTCCACAATAAAACTACCGTATTGTTCCACTTTAGAAAGCACTATTTAATAGCACTCCAAACGAAGACTATTCTCACTTCACATGTACAGCAAATCCATTATCACAAAGCCAATGCACTGCACTTCAATTCATTGTACACTAGCACTGCTTGTATTGCTGATGGGCAATACAGAAGTAATAATCATCCTCCGTTGGAGCTGTAGTCATAAAGTTTGCTGTTATATGTGAGATACAGCGGGCCTTTTCTTGACTTCACTTGTAGAGTTCTAACTCACCTCGTCTTAACGAAAGCGTTTATAACATTATAAGGAAGTGAAAATAATGCAAATCTTACTTGGAATTCCTCTTGGAGGAGAGATGTATTCATGAACATGTCTAGGAACCCACCATCCCGCCCCAGAAGTAAATTTACTTTTATAACCTAATAAATAGCAACAATCGCCATCGTCCATGGCTAAAGTAGCTTCTTGCATTCTCATTGGTCAACGTGAACAGAATGTGACTTCATTGCCATCAAACTGATAAATACATTGCGTTACCAACCCGGCTGAATAAAGCACAAACAAAAAACACCATGTAAAATAACAATGTATCTTATAACCGTCCAGACCAATGGTCTTGTCCAGATCCTATCCTAACCATCCGCACGGCAAGAACCAATCCAGACCAATCGTGTTTCCACACGAAACTAGGGGCCTAGGGCCGCTTCGCAGCTTCTAACCGTCCAGACCAATGCTCTTGTCCACGGCAAGAATCCTAACTGTCCAGACCAATCGTCTTGTCCATGGCAAGAACCCTAACCGTCCAGACCAATCGTCTTGTCCACGGCAAGAATCCTAACCGTTCAGACCAATCGTGTTTCCACACGAAACTAGGGGCCTAAGGCCGCTTCGCGGCTTATAACCGTCCAGACCAATGGTCTTGTCCACGGCAAGAAACCAAACCGTCCAGACCAATCGTCTTGTCCACGGCAAGAATCCCAACCGTCCAGACCAATCTTGCTTCCTCACGAAACTAGGGACCTAGGGCCGCTTTGCAGCTTCTAACCGTCCAGACGAATGGTCTTGTCCAGATCCTATCCTAACCGTCCGCACGGCAAGAACCAGTACAAAAAAATCGTGTAAAAATGATCACCACCACCACCTATCAAAGCACTTTACTCATTAGTTTCTAAGTACAGAGGTTGGCAGCACTGAGGACTGCTGCAGAACATCCTTCCCGAGAAGGCCACGACAGAGTAAACAAACGACAATCGTTCTGCGCGCAGCGGAATGTAGCGAGTACTGGGCTGCGAGAAAGAAAATAATGATCAGGAGTAGATATGTCTAAATTGCAATGACCATAACCATAGGATTACAGCACGGTAGCCGAGTGAGTTCACAAACGAAAAACCAATCTTCAAAGTTGAGGAACGATATATGATGATCATCAGTGAAAATAGATGTTGGAGAAACGTAAAAAGTGGATTTGACGATCGTCATCTCCCTTGAAGGCTGGTGAAACCAGGCATAAACCTAAAGCATGAAAGGAATAGTAATATATCCTAGGAAGTAACAGCTAGCTAAAATAAAATTTATTAGTATACTTACCCTTCTGGCAAGTAACAGTCCCGTACAGTACGCAGCAGCATAATTAGTAAGGCCTACTTTCACACCATACCGAGGTAATTCATGACTGTATGCAGCACAAAGTATCTTGTCTCCTTCGATACGAGAATATGCTACCTGAAATACGAAGCAGGATAATTAGTGCCACGACACAAACTGATCAGCAGCCCTGCTTTCAAAATTTTACATACCTGACATGTGATGTTCTTGTTCGAGAACCGCACAATCAGTCTGTACTTGGGGGTGTTATATTTATTCTTGTCCTGAGAGATCAGACGGAGGCGAGCATAATAATCTGTCTTACCCTCCCGACGCCTTTTGAACTTAACTTGATACCGCTTGAAATACTGTTTGTTCTTCACGACCTTAACGAACCCCTGAAACAGAAGAGAACATGCAACATCAATCCCCAAGATATCGCAAGGACTACCAATGACCTATTGAGAAATAAAAACAAACATTAATCCGCTTTAGATAAACGCACTTGATAAAAAACGCAGTAATAAACTATCATAAAATATGGTATAACACAGTTGACAATAACATTCCCAATCCGTAAGCCATTTTACCACAGATCCGCACACCACGCTTCACAGCTGTGCCAAGAAGGATCCGTATTGTATCTATCCAATCCTTACACATAGTAGAGTTTTATTAACACATGTGATGAAATGCGATAAGTGCTAAACATACTTCACGAGATACAGGACATAACACTCACCATTCTCCTCAGAAATTATTCAAAACACCGATCCGATATCCAAATAATTTCAGCCTCCGCAGCCTGACATCTACAAAAGAAGACATCCACGCATGCGCAGTACACGCATGCACTATCATCAAAGAATATACATAAGTCTACAATATACACAAGGGAACACCACTGCCTGCTCGATCTGCATCCGATGGCTGCTTATACTGAGTGCCAACGAGCTAGAATAACATAGAATATACCTGACATCAGCGCTCCCTGCTTGAAGCAAGTTGATAAGGGGCAGCCATGTTAACGGTTGTCAATACAAAGCGAATTGGCGCGAGAGCATATGTTGAGGTGAGAGGGAGATCGTGCATGCCAATTTAATTCCCTAAGTTCTTCTTCTTCTTGGTTAGTTTTTGGACATCGTCGTAAGACGCTACGTCCAGTCACTGGTTTGCGGGATAATTAATGTCTGGGAGAGGTACCAACATTAGAAGAAAGTAGTACACTACAAGATAGTAGGGTTAGCTATGTAATGAAGCTAATGACAGCCGGGAATAATGAAACTGAGAAAAATACCAATAATATGGAGGCTAAACTATCTAGGATAACCCAAAAACACTGGGACACAGGGTTCTAATGCTTCACGTCTGTGTGGTCTGCCACGACGTCTTACTACAAACAAACCAGACCGGACCACATATAAGGGTTAGGATGCAAAAGTTCGTACCTATAGGGAAGGAAAAGGTTACAATTGGATGTTACAGGTAACTAAAAAATTAAGAATTAAGTCTACAACGCGAAAAGTCGGTTGAAACACTAAACTCGAAACATTTAACGGCAGTTGGTAACCCGCATGAAGAAGCTTAGCTATGAATTCTCGACGGTGATGTTCATATGTCTGACACTGAAAAAAGATATGGTTGACAGTACCTACTGCCCGACCGCATGGACATAAGTTACTTTCGATAAGATTAAGGCGATAGAGATGAGCAGGCGTACACACATGATTTAAGCGAAGCCGTATGATTGTAGTAATATGACGCCGAGTGTAGTTACCAAAGGCGAACCACGGTTTATTAGGAATATCAGGCATAAGCGTGAATAAGTGCTTACCTTTCAACTGGGAAGTTCGGCGCCATTCTGCACACCACTGATCGTGGATGAAGTGACGACAGTGTTCCCATAAGTCTGTGTGTGGAACTGCGATATAGTAATCCAATCCAGTGCCCTGGGCGGCCTCTTTAGCTAGGATATCCGCTGTGACGTTACCGTGTATTCCAGAATGGCCCGGAATCCATGCGAATAATACTTTAACATTACGGAGGAACAAGTCATAGCTTAATTTGCGTAAATTTTGAATGTACCAATTATTGGTATGTTCGGGATTGTCTAAGGCCTTCAAGGTGCTTAAGGAGTCAGTACAAATGAGAGCTTTTGATATTCCAGAATATTTTATGTACAATAAAGCCTGGCGTATGGCGAAAATTTCAGCCGTGAAAGAAGAAGCGAGGTGTGGGAGAGTGAATTGTTTGTTCATAGCCAGTTGGGGGGAGTAAAATGCAGCACCTACACCAGTAGGGGATAGAGTCTTTGAACCATCAGTGTAAAAAATAATATATTGCTCTTGGTTATGCCTATTGAACGCAAATTGAAATAAACTGGTCGTGACATGGCTATTTGTTCGTAGTATTGGAGGACTAGTTTCGAAGATAGTGTGAAGAATATCAGGTTTAAATGTACTAGCTCGAAAAGGTATAGAGTATTTCGGGTGGTTTAACGTTTGTACCATGCTAGTACGAAAGTGACTGAATTGGTTAAATGCCCATAATAGGGCCGGTTGATGTTCTTCATTAACATTCCGGTTTTGATAATATTCATGTAATAGCTGTAGTTTCGGGATGATTGGGTGGCGATATTTATTTAATTTGTTAAGAAGATATTTGCTAGCGAGTAGTCGTCGTCGAAATTTTAATGGCGGTTCCGATGTTTCAGCTAAAAGTGCGTTCGTTTGGGAGGAGGACATAGCCCCCATGATTAAGCGGAGTATTTTAAACTGAAAGGTATCAAGTTTTCGTAGTTGGCTATTAGATGCTATATCAAGAAAATGACAGCCATATTCGTATACTGACCGAATGATATTTTTATATACCGTAAGCAGGACATATGGATCCGATCCCCAGGTGCGTTTAGTGAGAGATTTAATGATAAGGAATTTAGTTTCTAATTTGGAAAGAATATATTCGATATGTTCTTTCCAGAGTAATTTGTTATCAATTTTAATGCCTAAATATTTGATCGAAGTTTTGATACAAATCTCATAGGAACCAAAGGTAATTGGAGTACGATCATAATTTCGTTTCTTCGTAAAGATCATTGCAGAGGATTTTTGAAATTCGATTTCTAAGTTATGCTGTAGAAGCCATCTATGGAGGATCGGTAGTGTACGTTCAATGGTAGTACGGGATTCAAGTGCCGATGCTTTAATGGAATAAATAACTATATCGTCAGCATATTGTAGGATCATAGCCTGTTGAGAAATCACCCGCTCTAAGTCAAAGGTATATAACAGATATAAGATAGGGCTCAAAATATCACCTTGTGGGAGACCTTTAGAAGTGTATCGAGAATCGAAACTCTGGCCATTGGTCTTTAAAAAAATGTGACGATTGGTGAATAATTGCCGTATGATATTAATAAACGAAAGAGGAAATTGCCACTGATATAATTTGGCAAGAAGTACACCAATGTCCACATTATCATAGGCTCCTTTTATATCGAGAAAGATAGCCGTCAAAACGTCACCTCGACTGCGAGCGAGTAATAAGTCTGTAAAAAATATATTAAGAGCGTCTGCCGTACTTCGACCATTCAAAAACCCAAACTGATACACTGGAAGTATATTATAATATTCTAAACACCATAGAAGACGGTGCAAGAGGATTCGTTGAAAAGTTTTACGAAGGCAGGAACCCAAAGCGATACCTCTATACCCGTTTGGGTCTTGAGGATGTTTACCTTGTTTTAAGAGGGGTAAAATTTGAAAATCGTTCCAATCGACAGGAATGGCATGGCTGTCGAGTATGGCGTTAAATGTATTTAGCAGCGTTTGCTTAGCGTGGAACGGTAGATATTTCAACATTTTATAGGTGATAGAATCTCTACCCGGGCTAGTATCTTTTCGATGTTCGAGTGCCATATCTAGCTCATGGAGGGAGATATTCTGTAATAGACTAGAAAATTTGTCGGAGGAAGGCATTAAACTATATTCATAAGAAGGTTCCACGTAATCAGGTGTTAGTTGGTGGTAAAATTGGGCAATTCCTTGAGGATGCGATTGAGAAACAGAATTTGTATGAGTATTACTTAAATGTTGGATGGCTGCCCATATATCTTTGAGAGGGGTTTGTCGATTGATAGATGTGACAAATACTTTCCATGCTGTTCGTCGTTTTTCATTAAAAATAGTCTGTATAGAAGCGACTATTTTTTATATTGGATATAGTGATCATAGGAGCCAGATGTTCTATAAACTTTTAAGGCAGCTTGTCTACGACGAACTAAAGACGCACACTCGGAATCCCACCAACGAATAGCATTTCTCCGCATTTTAAAAAACCGCTTGTGTTCAATAGGATGATAAGTATCTAAGTAAGAATGAATAAAGGATAATAGTAGATCATAGTCAAGAATATGGGGAGCTGGAAGTGTAGAGCGGATTTTATCTGCAAGAAAGGTCGTGAATAGCGTAGAATCAAAAGAGCGGAGATTACGGGATGAAGTAAAGTGAGAGACATTCCTAATAACCTGTGGGCCGATATCGATTAGAATGGGAAAATGGTCGCTTTGATGGGTATCATAAATTACATTCCAATTTGTTTTATGTGCCAAATCTACGGTGCAAATAGTGAGATCTACTGCACTTTTATTAATGTTAGGAGCTGTTAACCGAGTAGGAGAACCGTCGTTGAGGATAACCAGTTCCTGTTTTACGGTGATCCGTTCAATATTCCGCCCTTTGGGGCAACTAGATATGCTCCACCAAAGAGGATTGTGAGCATTAAAATCTCCACCGATTAGGGTATTGTTTTGTGAGAATTGTGAAAAAAAATTGTCCCATTGGACATAGGTACCTTTTATCCACGGCGGACAGTATATGGAAACCAAGGTCCAATCTTGAATTTTTACTACAAGGGCTTGAGTGCCCGGTATGATATAGTTTAATGGAGCTTCCTGAAAGTAGATGTCTTGTTTGAGTAAAATGCATGTGCCTCCAGAGATGGGTGCATCATGCCGTATGACCGTAAAACCTTTCATACGAAAATGAAAATGAGATTTTAACCAAGTTTCGCTCAAGAAAATTACCGCAGGATCAAAAGAATTTATTAAACTCACTAATTCATGTTTCTTATTTAATATGCTCCGACAATTCCATTGCAGGATCCGCATGTTTTACTTGACAGTAGGGGGAGGTCCCACGACTCGAAACAAATCATCATATACTGATTTTAACTCTTTCTTCCACATGCCGGTTGTTTCAATTGTTGCGATTAAATCTGCAAATCTGTGAAAGGTGGTTCGACATAGTTCATTAGAATTAACGTTTGATTTACCCTGTAAAGCCATGACAGAGGGAGATACCGATATTGGCGCGTGGGGATCCGAAGGTTGCCCTTGAGGACTTGGCTTCAGTGATGTAGATGCAGTCTCGGTAGGAGGAGCAGGTATCAAACGCACTAGTGGAGTGCCAGAATGTTCTGGAACCGTTTTCGGATTACTTAGTAAATGCAGATATGATGCCCTGTCATAACCTGGGGTGACAGGTGGGCGGGGGGGTTATTAACCACCATAGTAAATTTACGCTTTCGAGGATGAGATTCTTCCGATGGAGATTATCTAGTGGGTAAAGGAGGAAAATGTTGGGGTATTAGAAGGGGGTTAGATAGGGACTGTAATGGGGCAAAATAGTTTTTCACTTCAAAATATGATTTGTTTTCAACACTCATAATGCGTTTAATTTCTTTTTGTTGTTTGTGGATTTCACAATGTTCTGCTCCCGCAGGATGATTTCCGCCACAGTTAGCACATTTAACGACTTGGTGAGTGCAATCTTCAGTAGAATGAGTAAGGGAACACTTTCCACATCTCGGCTCCCTAGAACGACAATTTGTAGCGGTGTGTCCATACCGCTGACATCGTTTGCATATTAAAGGAGAGAATATATAGGCCTGAACCTCTAACATGACTTTAAAAATAGACACGCTTTTCGGAAGGTGTTGACTCTCGAATACAACCTTCACAGTACCTGTAGGGATATATTCAGTTTTTCCGTCTTTAGATGAACGTCTATTTAGACGTTGTACTTTCACTACAGGATAAGGTGAGTCTAAATAGGTGAGAATGTCGGATTCGGAAATAGTAGTGTCTACTCCCCTTATGACCCCTACTCGCTGAATATTCGAAGACGGAATAAAAGCTGTCAATTTCTTTTCTGCAAGAATGGGATGAGAAAGAAAGGCGTTTGCAGCCTTACTAGACATAAAAGTAACTTGAATTCTATTTCTTCCCTTCCTATGTATGGCCTTGACGTCGCCAATTTGCCTCTCGTAGAAAATCCGTCCCAGTGCCATAGGGTGAATATGTCCTATTTTATTTGTAGAGTCAATCGATTCGACAAATACTATGTAAGGGCCAAGATGAGTGGTAGAATAGGTAGATACAGGAACTTGCGGACGCTGATCCGAATCACATATTGTATCTTGAGACTTGTCTCGTTGAGTAACAGTATTACTAACGTCCATGGGTAAATCCTTACGCACGGCACTTTTATCAATATCAGGAGGTCGGCCTAAAGGGCCACCACCACTATCTACAGACATAATAGTCCAAAAGGAATTACCCTATACTAGCACCAGAACAACCACAAAGAAAATTACTAGGATACAAACACAAACATAAAACACTCTACTTATCTACAAACAGGAAAAAGCCGCTGCACCAGTGACCGGAGCGAGACGTGTGCACCGCACAACAGCCGAACACCGAATGAATTCCCTAAGTTTTAAGAAGTGAAAACATAGATTCTCCCTTTCAAGAATGCCAGCCGTAAGCTCAGCGTATGGTTGTACTAATCGGAGTAATAAAACCAAGGATATATCGTACTTTAAGTAAGTATTACTGAATTATAGCCGAGATTCCTTTTTGTAATTTCTGTTTGTAATTAAATCCACTTTATTGTTTACTTAGCGAAAGTACGGATAGCTACGGTAATTATTTGTCGAATTTTGTTTCAGATTTCGTTTAAAGAACAAGGAATTAACTGAACAATGCGTTGTGAGGGCGAAAAGAGATAAATGGTATCCCACTCAATTCAGTTGCTTATGCTCTGTACATTTCCAGCCCTATTTAATTTTCATTCACATTTACAAATAAAGGAAATGGAACGCCCACCACCAAAGAAACGTAACCACAAACAATCACTTATTTCGTTCAAACGTACACCAAGTATGATAAATACAGCATTTTACTGCTATTTTTGAAATGTACCGTATACAGCCTTTATTGTAGATGTCTGTTGCCTTGGTTTTTAAAACTACGCCACACTTCATAATGGACAACTTTCAAGCTAGTAATCCCAGAATGATATGGTAATGGGAGAAACATGATATCCCCCCTATATTATAATAAATAATTACACTAAACGATTATTGTGGTAAAGTATTCATGGGCCGCCTCTGTGGTGCACTGGTTAGCGTGAGCAGCTGCCACCCCTGGAAGCCCGGGTTCGATTCCCAGCTCCGCCACGAAATTTGAAAAGGGGCACGATGGCTGTACTATCAGCCTGGGGAGGTCAACTGAGTAGAAGTGGGTTCGACTCCCACCTCAGCCATCCTCGAAGTGATTTTCCGTGGTTTCCCACTTCTCCTCCAGACAAATGCCGGGATGGTACCTAACTTAAGGCCACGGCTGCTTCCTTCTCACCCCCACAAGGCCCCTGTTCAGCATAGCAGGTGCAGCCCTCCCTCACTGTTGTATCCCCCGACCCAATGTCTCACGCTCCAGAACACTGTCCTTGAGGTGGTAGAGGTGGGATCCGTCGCTGAGTCCGTGGGAAAAACCAACCCGGGAGGGTAAACAGATTAAGAAAGGAACACAGTACTCACGAGGATGCAATAAATTTAAAAATATCAACAGCATGAGGTTGTAACATATTATAGGTCCCTATGATTTTAAGGTTTCCTGTCATAAATATTTACGTCCATCGTTTTTATTCTAATTTACGCTTAACCACAACAGCCAAGCAGGGTAACGCTCTTGTTCCGATTTCGAGGCCTATTCGTATGTCACTGTGCGATGATTTCGAACTACCCTACAATCAACTGATCGTGATGTTGGCCTCGTGACGAAATATGATGAAGTGGCGGTATTCGCTTTCATGCTTCAAGTTTTCGTCAACGGACTTTAATTCTCTCCCAGCGATTCTAAAATGCGCATTTCATCATTTAAAGGCCATGCCCCCTTGCTTGTGTGACAACAGGAAACATGGCGGACGTTCGTTCTATTAGGTTCTCCCAGGCAGCGCTTCCGCCTCTCTATGTTATTCTAGCTCGTTGCTGCCTGCTCATTACAACATTTTAACATGGCACTAAATGAAACACTCCGTTTACAAATACCCACAGCAGGTGGCAACACCAACCGGCTCCAGACCTGTCGGAATGAAATAGCGGGAAATAGGATAGACTGTACTTGTTTTCAGTGAAAATGGTGTATTGCTGCGTGCCTTTCTGCAAATCAAAGAAAGAGAAACCAGAATGCCGTGATATTTCATTCCATGATATACCTTCAAGTACACAATTGCGTCGAAAGTTGTTAAGTATTATATCCAGGGATGGAAACAGCAAGGGAAGTAAATGGATTCCTTCTGATTATTCCGTGGTTTGCAGTCTACATTTCGTAAATGACGATTTCAAAGTGACCAGCAAAACGCGAAAATTAAAAACAGGATCTGTACCCAGCCCTTTCCCTGATTATCCAGCTTATAAACAACCGCTAATTTCAGCGATGATTAAGAGAAGGGATTCAAGCACAGAGACGTCTAACAAGAGCTCTTCAAACACTATTGCAGAAAATGGTAAGCGTAAGGTTTGAAGTATTACATACTAAGTAATATAATATCTGGGGACACTGTACTGTTAATGTGAAGGTACAAAACAGAATAATATGCTGTCATAGATTCCACTGTCCGCCTCTGTGATGTAGTGGTTAGTGTGATTAGCTGCTAACGGTGGAGGCCCGGGTTCGATTCCCAAATCTGCTACGAAATTTGAAAAGTGGTACGAGGGCTGGAACGTGTCCACTCAGCCTCGGGAGGTCAACTGAGTAGAGGTAGGTTCGATTCCCACCCCAGCAATCCTGGAAGTGGTTTTCCGTGGTTTCCCACTTCTCCTCCAGGCAAATGCCAGGAGCTTCCTTCACCCTTCCTTGTCTATCCCTTCCAAGGCCCCTGTTCAGCACAGCGGTGAGGCCGCCTGGGCGAGGTACTGGTCATCCTCCCCAGTTTCATCCGCCCGACCCAGAGTCTGAAGCTCCAGGACACTGCCCTTGAGGCGGTATAGGTGGGATCCTTCGCTGAGTCCGAGGGAAAAGCCAACCCTGGAGGGTAAGCAGATTAAGATTCCATTACGAGTCTTTTGCTAGCAGTATAAAATCGTGTCAATATACTGCTCTTTTTATTACTATTATTATTTACGCAAGTAGGGCCTATTTAGTTAATTGGTTAATTCCAGTGGCTCGGGAGCTGGGGTGTGTGTGGCATCTTCAGCATTAGAAATCATCCTAGGTAGGGCTTTCATCTTCACAGATATGCAAGTCGCCTAATAGGCCGTCTATTATGATTATTATTATTATTATTATTATCCTCTGAGTATGTACTTGATTTACTGGAAGAATTTTCGTGAGCCCCCTGAGTCAGTGTGTGTCACTTCGGAAACTGCTTACCAGGGATTAGTGTGTGGTTATTTAGTGCGTGTAATCGAAGAAAAAACAGAATGCAGCACGTGCTTGAATAACGTTTCTACTTCATTTAATTCATCCCCATTGATAGCTGCGCTAGCCCTAGCAACGATTTATTGGCCTAATTATGAGGCTTCAGAAATTTGTTGAGGCGGCTCTACCGTACTGCAAGATCTCTGCAAGTCTGCTCCAGATTATAAAAAACTATGTTCTACCTTCTTTGTGCCAATGTAAGTTTTTAAAGTGTTTTAGTAACAATAAGCAACACCTGTATCAGCTTTAGTACATTCACCAACATTGGTTACGGCAGGAGTTTACTTGTTAATTCGATTTAATAGAGCATTTGTGGATACTTGATTATCTAAGTTTTTGTTACTTATAGCTGGTCTTACTATATTTATGGCGGGTTTAGGGGCTAACTTTGAATTTGACTTGAAGAAGATTATTGCTTTATCAACTTTAAGACAGTTAGGTTTGATGATAAGAATCAGGAACTTGTGTCAGAAACTGTGGTGGCCAAAGTCGTGAAACCTCTACTTGGTAATGTAGGGAAGTACCATACAGACAAAGTTTCCAGGTTTTCTTGTTCGTCGAAACCTCTTTCTCGAAAAGCGCTGAAGCTATAACTCTCTAGAGCACCACTTTATATGTAAAATTCTTTAATATTTCTCTTACTTTTAGATTTTAAATTTTGCTGGTATGCTTATCTAGTTGTATTCACGCGGTAAATGGGTACGTTTGGTGCTGCCATCTAGCGGCAGATTGTTTGTAAGGCGTGTTTGAGTATGGAATGAGCAGGCAGTTTAAGCAGCCATCAGATGCAGATCGAGCAGGCAGTGGGGAACACAAAATCCTTCTAAACAAAACATAGAACCAGATGAAATGCATGGCACCAAGGCGACGACACCCATCATGAAAACAAATAAAATATTAAGTTTATAAATGTGTGTGCAGGAACAAAACTATAATTAAACGGACGAGATTTAAAATAATTAGGTCTATATATAAATTCCACTTCATTTTACAATAGGAATGACTGTTAAAATTGTCAACGAGTCGTTAATAAATTACAGGACTTTTCCTTTCTTGGGAGTAAGCGTATCTCATCCACGAATTCCTAAAAGTGCCTAAATGGGGGAAATGCCTGGTCCATCTGAAGGAGCCTCAAAAAAAAAAGGCAACATTTGACTTGCCATGCATTAATAGGCAAGTTACCGCTCTACTAACGTGTTGAAAATGAATCACCAATCACCACAGATCTGAATTTAAGGAAATCACCCGGATGGCAGATTCCCAATCAGTCTTTTACCTCGAATTTTCTTAAATAATTGCAATGAATTTGGAAATAAATTGAAGATATCCCGTGGTAAATCACTCCAATCCCGAACTCCTCTTCCTATAAACGTATTTGTCCTCTTGAATTCCAACTTTATCTTCATATTGTGATCTTTCCTACATTTAAAAACGCCACACAGACTCATTCGTCCACTAATGTCCTATCATGCCATTTCACCACTGACGGCTCGGAACATACCACTTTTTAGTCGAGCAGCTCGTCTCATTTATCTTCTTTTAATTCTTATTCCTCTTCTACCTTAGGGGTGCGGTTGGACTCAAAGAATTATCGTCCAGTCACTAAAAAACTAATTGATACCGACACTCACACATCTAGCGTGCGAAAAAATCTTGCACAATAGCAGTGGCGGCTGGTGGTACCTGAAGCTGGGTGTTGCACCAACATTTTCAGTGTCACAGTTTTATACCTTAACAGAAATAACAAGAAACACTATTACCGTTATTATCGTTATCGTTAAGTAATGAACTACATTCCTACTAAAACTGTAATATATCTGGCAATTACAACCCAGGAAATAAGAGGCTAAGTACACACTGTAAATACAGTTACTCTTAAAAATAATGTTACTGGCTTTACGTCCCACTAACGACTTTTTACGGTTTTTGGAGACGCCGAGTTTCGGGAGCTCACTTACATATCAGTAAATCTACTGACACGTGGCTGACGTATTTGAACACCTTCAAATACCACCGGACTGAGCCAGGATCGAACCTGCCACGTTGGGGTCAGAAGGCCAGCGCCTCAACCGTCTCGCCGCTCAGCCTGGCACAGTTACTTTTGCTTCAATTGAATTGAAAATTTGCCGCCCTGTTTTTCATTGAAGCAAGATATTGGTAATACGGTGGGTAGTCTGGTATGGCGTGGAAAAGAAATTACCCGGCAAATTGGGCGTGCGGTTAGGGTCCCGTACATGTGACCTTGCATTCGCGGTATAGTGGGTTCGAACACCACCGTCGGAAGCCCTGAAGATTATTTTCCGCAGTTTCCCATTTCCACACCAGGCAAATACTGTGGCGTGCCTTAATAAAGCCACTGTCGCTTCTTGCCAACTCTTAGCCCTTTCCTATACCATCGTCACAGTGAGACCTATCTGCGTCGTTGCAACGTAAATAAATTAGTAAATTTAAAAATGGAAATAATTTACCTTTGCCAGAGGAGAGAAAGTAGGAATGAAGTAATCTCCACAAAGTGGCGCAATCTAACGGGGACATTTGGAACTGTTTCACGGTAGGGGACTTGCTAGTCTCCTGCAACTCCCTGAGACCGATACTGGCGAGCATGCTACCTGATGCTAAACAGGCTTAGGCTCGTCCCTGTGCAGGTACATTGCGCCGCGGTGTCCACTAGGGAGTTGCTGTAGGAAAAGCAAACCCCCTAAGATTGATTCGAAGTCAGCAGCGTTTGTTGGTCCGTTACGAAGCATTAGTACAGCGAACGACCGAAGACGGTTGATTTTAACATGTTTTCGAATACGTGTTAGTTTTATTAAGCTAAAACATTAGAAGAAAAGACGTCAACTGAAGTGAAAAATTATAGGGAGTTGTGCAACCCTGCAACAATATCACGCACCTCCCCCTTGCGCAATAGGCACTGAGCGGGAATTAGTAATAATACACCAAAAACAAAACACTGAATTGCAGTAGTACAAGTAACATGTGAGATTCGCTGATAATGGGGATAAGATTACCCTTATCCCAACAAAAGTAATGAGACGCGTTTTACAAAGAAAATACTCGGCCACAAAGCAGCTATATGTATAATTATAACTATAATTATAACACTGTGTGAGCATCATCAAGATACCGGTTTAATCTATCAATGAGAGTAGCAGTAAGTGAGGGTAATAAACAGGATATACTGGTAGGCAAAGGTATGGCCATCTTTACTAAGCAAGATAAAGAAAGGCCGTCTGGGTACGTCGTAAGACGGACATTGAAAGAAGATGTGATTACTATCACCATTAGACAAACCACACACACAAGAAGTGGGGGGAGTGAGTTGAACACGAGTTTTATATTGAGGGGTTAAAGCATGGTTGAAACGTAAGCGGATGATATTTGTGATGTGCCATCGGGAATAGGTGCCATAAAAGTAGAAGGGTTTATGAGAAATAATGGGTTAGAGCCGATAATAAAAATTACCCTTTTTGCCTGTCGTAGCGTTTCAATCATATTGCAATTTCGGATAAGCTTCAATACGCACTTCAGGCAATAGATGTGAGGGTGGGATCGCAATAGAGATACTGTAGGTGAAGATTGCTGGGATGCGTGTTTAGCGACAGAATCAGCTGTCTCACTGCCAGTAATCCCAGCGTGTCCAGGAATCCATACTAATGTAATATAAGCACCGGATTGGTCAAGAGTATATAATCAATATTTCACGTTATATAAATATCAATTATATGAAGGTAAAGGAGAGCACAAGGCGTGAAGCATATTTTGAGCATCAGTATAGATAGTAGCCTTGAGATAAGATTTAGACCTAATGAGAAGGAGAGTCTGCCGAATGGCATATAATTCGGCAGTGAATACAGAACAAGCAGCAGGGAGGGGAAACTCAAGAAGTGTATAAAGTTGGGCGATAAAGATAGAACAGACAGAAGGGGCCGCGATGGGGACGACACTCTCTCCAATAATAGCAAACATGTATATGGAACACTTCGAAGAGAAAGCCTTAGCTACATCTGCCCTGAAACCGAAATGTTTTCTCCGTTTTGTGGACGACACATTCGTAATCTGGCCTCACGGGAGCAATAACCTACAGCTATTTCTCGACCATCTCAACTCCATACACTCAGTTCACCATGGAAATAGAAGTAGACGGAAAACTACCGTTGCTGGATGTGCTAGTAATACGCTACTCCAATGGGACGCTGAGACACGCAGTATACAGGAAACCCACTCACACAGACAGGTACCTACACGCCTCGTCTCATCATCACCCATCACAAAAGCAGGCTGTCCTAACATCACTGGTGAACAGGGCCATAGCGATATCTGACGCAGAGAACCTCGAGGAAGAGAAAGAACACCTCACGAGAACTCAAAATAGAAAAAATTAAAATCTCTTTATTTGCAAATGAGGTGCTAACCTCGGTGTCAAGCACTAAATATTAAATAAACAAGAGAATACAATTTTCCTATAATATAATATTATATAATTTACGCTAACAATTTTTTCAATTAAACACACAGCTCATCCTTAATAAATTTACATTGTTTACAAAATTCTACTTATAATATCTCCTGTACTACTTACAAATATAGTCATCTGATATACAGTATGTGGAATTACTTCAAATGATACTGTACAACTGGTATAAGATTAAAATTTGCATTGCATTTATTTACTTTTTTCTTTTCTTTACGCATTCTGGAACCTAAGTAGCATAACGACCTGCTGCGTCTTAACCAGAGCCCCTTTTGCCACCACTTTTCAGAGTTCCTGAAGGGCCTTCACAGCTACCGTAGCGGTCCCAGCGTCCTCGAACTCCCTACTGTACTTCACCCCTACAGGCAGTCCCCTACTTTGGCTGCCCAAACTCCTTAGACCAGGGGATGGAATTAATTTATTCACACACATTCTTTATTTGCATTAACCTGCACTGGTCGAATGCCCTCTAACATTTCATTTATTTTCTCTGTTGCTGTTTATTCTCTTTTTGAATATCTGTACAGATTTTGGAAAAGGATCAAACACTACCCCTGGTAAACTGTTCCACTCCTTCACACCCTTCCCAATGAATGAAAATTTACCCAAATCGCTTCTGCTAAAATTCCTTCTAATTTTATATTTGTGGTCAGTCCTGCCGATATAATTATTTTCCAACTGAAGCCTCTCACGGATATCTCCCCATGCTGCTTCTCCAGTATAGGCTCTATATAAACCTATAAGTCTAGTTTTCTCCCTTCTCTTACTTAAAGTTACCCACCCTAGTTTCTTTAAAATTTCTGATACACTACTCTTTCTCCTGTCCCCTGTTACAAATCTTGCTGCTTTCCTCTACCTATTTCTTTTATTAGGTATTCTTGGTGAGGATCCCAAACACTGTATGCATATTCCAATAATGGACGAACCATACTTAAGTAACTTTTCCCTTTAATTCTTTGTTGCATCCTTTAAGTAGCCTGATTATGACATGTAACGATCTGTATGCTTTCCCAACAATGTCACCCACATGACCCTTCCAGTGCAAATTACTTTCAAATCTTACATCTAAGTATTTGCACTTGCCATTTTTTGGGATAACTACCCCATCCAAAGTATATTCAAATTCAGTTTTAAAACTCCTGTTTGTAAAAGTTGTAACAGTTGATTTGCCTCCATTAACCTTCGTGTTATTCTCTTCAACCCATTGTTGGATAAACTCAAGATCCCTTTGTAATTCTGAACAATCCTCAATGGTATTTATTTCCCTATAAACAATTATGTCATCTGCATACAATCTTATTTTTGATGTTATATGGTTCCCTAAATCATTTACGTATATTAAGAAAAGTAACGGACCGATTATACTACCCTATGCAATTCCCTTCCAAACTTTCTCTTCCTGCGATACGTTAATTCCTACTTTGACATTCTGAACCCTTGAATTTAGAAATGTTTTTACCCAACGTGTAACCCTTACGTCCAATCCTATTCCCTCCAATTTCTTTAATAATATTCCATGTTCCACTCTATCAAAGGCTTTGGAAAGATCTACGGCTATGCAATCTAACTGGCCTCCTGAATCCAATTGATTTGATATGTCCTGCTGAAATCCCACCAGTTGTGCCTCACAAGAAAATTTCTTTCTAAATCCATACTGGCTCCTCATGAACCAATTTTTATCATCACATATCCCTCTGATGTGCTTCGATATTAAACTCTCCAGTATTTTACAAACTATACTGGTCAGGCTGATTGGTCTGTAGTTCTCTGGTTTCCTTTTATCACCCTTTCCTTTATAAATTGGTATTATTATCGATTCCTTCCATTCCTTTGGTATTACACTATTATTTATGACATAGTCAAAGAGAAATTTTAAATAAGGCACTATATACCACCCCATTGTCTTTATCACCTCCCCAGTAATTTGATCACTTCCTGCTGCTTTTCCTTGCTAAAGCAGTTGGATTTCTCTGAAAATATCTTCATTTCTGAACGAGAAGCTTTTTGTTTCCCTCTGTGTCTCTCCCTCTGTAACTTCTGTTTCGGTTTCCAACTCCTGACAATCATCTACTGAATCTCTAAATTCCCTACTAAAGAGGTTTGCTTTCTCAGTATCTGTTAAATAGTGTTCACCCCCTTCTCCCACCATTGTAGGAATTTGGATTCCTTTTCCTTTTTGATTCCTGATACATGAATAAAGCTTTTTCCATTTCCCTTTGTGGTCATTACGCTCTTGAAGAATTCCATTCATATAATTCTCTTTTGCTTCCTTTTTCACTCTATTCAGTTCCCTCATTAACTGTTTTCTACTTTCTCTACTCTCCCTACCTTCTTTGATTTTCCTGTTTACTATTCTACATTTTCTTTTTAATTTTCTTATTTCCCTTGTATAATAAACAGGGTCTGAGGTCATTTTACCCTTCTTAACAGGTACAAATCTCTTCTCTCCTTCCCAAACGATTCCTTTGAATTTAGCCCAAAGTGTATCCACATTACTCCCTTCACTTATCGAACAACTGAATTGTGATTTAAGGTACCGTAAGTCCCAAATTCATCAATTTTAGTTATTCTGTACAATTTCTTGTCTTGTGTGACCCTCTTATTAAGCCTTCTGGTACGAGTCCTACATCCATTATTACAGCCTTATGGTCACCTATTCCTTCAATTACCTCAGTTTTATCAACAATTTCCCATGGTTTAACCAAGAATACATCTAGTAAGTTATTGAGACGAGTCGGTTCTTGTACTACTTGTGTAAATCCTCCCTCCCAAATTAACTTATTTGCCAGTTTCTGTTCATGGGCTTCACTTGCAGCTCCATTCCATTCAACATCAGGCAAGTTTAGATCTCCCCCAATTATTACCACATCATTATTATTGTTTTTATGAGTATAATCTATTATTTTCTCAAATATTTCCATGTCTCTTTCCTCTCTTCCAGGCCTGTATGTTCCTATAATTCCCACCTCCTTCATATTATCACAAATTAATTTTATTCCTAATATTTCATCCCTTTCATCGGTAAACCATTCATGTGAACAATATGTTTCCTTCACCAGAATAAACACTCCCTCCCTTTTTATCTCCTCGGTCTCTACGATAGACTGTGTACCCTTCTGGAAATACTTCTCTATTGCCCACCCCTTCTCTCAACCACGATTCCACTCCTATCACCACATCAGTCTCATAGGATTCCATCAATGTACCGAATTTTAATTGTTTATTTACTACACTCTGACAGTTTACCAAGACCAATCTCAGACCCCCTTCCTCCCTAAAAATTGACTGTTGCAATTGGGTAACTTGAAATTCCTTACTTTCCTGAGTTTCATTTTCTAGTTGGCTGAGCCAGCTTGAAGTATAGCTGGCTCTTTCTACTAGTTTTCCTGGTCAGTATTATAACTCAAGGGAGTTGCCTTTTTTACAGTACATATCTTATGATTAATAAAATGTAGAACAATATTTGCTATCTTTCGTTTACGTGAATTGTTTAGATGAAGGCCATGCTTTGTGTAACAGTGTCTCTCGAAACTGCTGCTATCAATTACCTGTGTATTACGAAAATGTTTACAAATTTTAACCATATCTGTATTAACTTTGTCCACTTCAATGTTCACACACGAGTCTCTAATCAAATCATGCCTGTGGGGCACGTTCACTACAAAGATGTTAGTGTGAGTCAGCTTACCTAGTGTACATTTAAGTTCAGAAATAACATTCTTAGCTTCGTTGTGACCTACGTCGTTCGTCCCGCCGATGATCACTACTGCATCACGACTTCCGAGTTTTCTTGCCGCCTGCTCCGTGTTTTCCAATACCTTCTTCATTGGGGCCCCAGGATAGATGACTGCCGATGCTGCAATATCTTCATTGACCATTTTCTCCGCAATTTCCCTCGCCTGGCTATCACCAAATATAAGAATGTTCGACACTTTCGCCGGTGCACTGTGTGGGATTTTAGGCCTAACTTTGCCGCTTCTCGCAACGGATTTTGCGCTATACGTTTGACTGCTTCCTATACGGATACCATGGGCATCGCTTACTTCCCTCAGGGCTGAAAATCTATTTTTGGTGTCAATTACAAAGTTGTCCTTATTAAACTGTACACTTCTCCTCCTAGAATATGAAGCAAATTGACACCACGCGCTAGAATTCTCGGAGCCACCTGTGTTCTGAGTGTTTACTGGTACCGGTACTTTCGATTCCAGTAAACGTACCTTTTCCTTTAAAATCTCATTCTCCGCTTTTAATGCTTGTAAATCCTGTTGCAATAAATAGAGAATTACAAGTACATTATCATTACCTCCATCCTCCAAGTAATGAGACGCCAGCGATTCGTTGACCGTTGTAGGCCTAGGTTTGTTACCGCTATTCAAATTGCTCTCGCCACAGCTAACACAAGTCCAAGTATCTTCATTTTTAGCAAAACCAGCACTACATATACACTCAAAATGGTACCAAATTAAACACTTTTCACACTGGATACCATTCTTCACCCGCTTCTTGTTTACACCACATTTCTTCCCGATTATTTCGCAAGAGAACCGGGAGCTATCTTCACTTACATCCTTCGCTGACGCCATCTTGTACCAGTACTCTCAAGAAAAATGGCTACTCGCTCAATAACATCCGACGAGTCCTTAAAAAATCAGAAGAGAACAAAGAAAAGGCCGCCGCAGGAGAAAACAACGGGAAAGAACAATTGACCCGCCCGAAAACAGCGATACTGCCATACATTAAAAAACTACAGACAGGATTGGCAAGATACTGGATAAATACAACATAAAAATTATCTATAAAGCTAGCCCGTTATCTACCACCAGTAAAAGACACAACAGAGATACACGCCCCTGGAATATATCACATTGAATGTAGCTGTGGAGCTTGTTATGTTGGTGAGACAAAACGTCTGATCTCCACCCGCCTAAAAGAACATATCCGTCACACCAAGAACCAAAACACATATATTTCAGCGATAGCCAAGCATTCCTACGAAACAAGGCACGGAATATCATTTGACAAGACCAAGATCCTAGCAGCTATCCCTTGGAATCTGGAAAGGAAAATCCGCGAGTCTATCGAAATCAAGAAACATCCGAACAACATAAATTTAGAAGAAGGATATAAAACCAGTAATTCTTGGATGCCTATCATTCATAGTTTAAGACATACAGACCACGACATAAACACATGGGCCGCAACCCCATTACATAACAGCGCGGGCAAGCCCCCACTACCTGGCTGCGTCACACACTTTCCAGAATACTCACGAGACAGCCAGGGCTTACGTCAGCCAGAAAGGCTAGGATATAAAAGGCCAAGTTTAGGGCCACTCTAGTAGTGTAATTTCTGCCTGGGAGACTGATTACCTCGGATCGAGTAGGGGTATTTCAGTCGCCTTGACAAAGAATACTGCAATGTATTCGAAACGTCGGCAAACTGTACGTGATGTGCAGACAAGTACAACACGGTTCAACCCGGCAATTAAATTAAATAAATGAAACAATATCTTGTATAACAATTTTACTATACTGGTGAAACACATCTTATTAACATGAATATGCCATGCAAACAACTTTACATATGGTACTGAAGGTGATCTCGACGTTTAAATGTTCGGTAGTCTTTCTCTACACTTCACTATACGTTCCGCTATTCAAACTTAAGAGGCGTTCCCTCTTGAAATATGTACACTATCTCAGACCTAGAGAAGCGCTTCTTATCGAATTATTTCACTCTACACTTACACTTATCACTTTACACACATATTTAATCAGTATGGACATACCCTGCTATAATCCTGTTTACCTGCCGAGAATTAATATATTCAAATTATGTCAAGTTACGATATCCTATGGTCGGATGAACTGAAGTAGGGGTGTACTACTTAGGTGTACATTCCCAAATCATTGAAAGTCGTATCACAACACTTCCCTAGATTAGTCATATCTGAATATGCAATATAATACACACGCTCATTTCATTAGGATTCTTATCAATACACATAACACGACATTATTTACACAACGTTGCTACCTGTGGACAAGCATAGAGCGACTCGAATACCAGACATCCTAAACAGAGTATCATAGCACTACATGTAAGAGATGGGCAAGAACAAATGCACTTCAAACATACACAATGAGTCACAGATGGCCTAAGTCATATGCTGCTGCTGACTGTAACCTTTCATTGTCTCCTGGAATGAACCCAGGATCTTCTAAGACGGGGTATATCTAACCTGGAACTCCCTACACGCTGTAAATAATTAAGAAATAAATTGGAGGGAACCTTCCTTTAATGCACATCGGAATTTATGGGACGTTGGCCATATTTAAATTGATGCACGTAATCGTTGTGCCGAGAGGAATGAAACAGCTACTTGTATTTTGTTCCCTTTCTGTGGAGAAGACACATTCTTTCGTCCCTATAGACGGGCTCATAAATTACCCAGCTCTTAGCCGCCCACGACACACTTCCAAAGAGCGGGGCACTGGGTCTTTTCATACAATAGCTTCACGGCAAATTACCTCGCTTCCTTTCTTCCTGGCCACAATGGCGTCACATTTAATATCGGCTCTATATCCGGCCATAATCAACATATTCATAGCGCGGTATCCACTTCGCACTTATTAATAGCAGATTTCACGGGAACTTCACATTCTTACTTCACAATATACCTTAAGGCTACAGCCAGCTTAGCCATCACATTTCACCTCTCGGTACCTCCACTACAATGCCATTCAATGATGAAACCCTGCCACACGGGTCCAAATTACCTCACGAATTCACGAGCTAAATAATACGACGATATGTACCCCATGTCTCCATCCGTTGTTTCACAGCAGCGTTAATTACTAGTTAGGAGGACTCCCTACGAGCTTGTGAAATGCAAAAAAAAAAGAAAAATTAATTACTGAGAGATCTTTGATGACTCATATTTGCTATAGAGAAGATGATAACTGGAGTCCTTTTTACAGAATATTTAAGCCCACTTTACTTGACAGCACTTCACCCTTAATTAATCTAAGGTCCTTAAAATTACGCCATTCATTACGAAACCCTTATATAAAAAATGGAAGTAAAATATGGTTATTCCAAACCATGATGAAGGTATTCCATAAAAGACTCAAAACAAAAATGAAATTTTTATTATTATTATTATCCCTCTGAAATGGCATTTTGGCGATCTACGTTACGTCTACATGCAAATTTATTCTATATATACAATATGATAAGACTTTCAAAGCTACTTAATATTTTGGAAATGTACTTAGCCTTCAGGATACCACGTTCACAGCATTAGAGGAGGGCACGCCCATGAATTACTCGGACATCAAGACGTCTTCAGCGATGTGAAGTTCTTTGGTGATCAACTGGCAAGTCACAAACATGATGGCTTGAACTCGTGCGACGTTCCAGACGGTCTCTGCTACATTAGGCAAAATTCCGGCAGACAGCTAGATGTCTCGTTCGCTCCGACGACCTGGTAGACTCCTTATGTAAATGAGGGGAAGTTATATCATGTGAATGCGTTAGTTTATATTACACATCACAGATTAAATACCTGGTTGTATCTGCTCAATGGCACAAGCATTCCAACTCAATGTCGGTAATGTCACTGAAGCCCGACATTATTCACCTCTCATCTACCTATCACCCATATAGTCAGCTACTCTAGGCCCTGAAATTCCACTGGGTCACTTAGGAAACGTCACTGGTTAGGCCACTAATGCGTAGCACTCTCGTACTCCACGACGATAGTTCAGACATATTCTATTGCACTTAGTCGTAAGTCGAGCTCTCTACTGCGTTAGAAAATGATTTAACGTGACACTGCCCTTAACCATGCTGATAATGAGCCGTTCATTCACTTTCTTTGTAATTCACATTTATATCGAGCACGCTCGCTCCACACAATTCGCTAAATACGTGCCTATTTATGTTAATTTGGCCGTATTAGTTTAGGCATATATGAGGCTCGATGCACGGCCTCTTCGACACACGGACAGCGATCATTTCGGTTTCGTGCCGTTCCTACTATATTTGTTAGCGGCACACTGTACGCGCAAACAGCTTACTTAGATTGTGGTTATTTCCACATATATACACAGACTTTAATAAATCACTGCATTACACTGCCTACATTACAATTGATTTCTTCATAAAGGACTCACTCACAAATCACGACGAACTAGTAACGAACTGACGTTGAACTGAAAATGCACTGGTGGTGTCTGCCTCTCAGCTTCTTCCTATATAGGCGAGATGCTCTGGTACTAGCAATGGGGGAAAAACAACCCCTTCTCAAGATGTGCTCCGGTAATACGCAACGTAGAGTGACGAACAGGATATCAAATTATAGCTCCTGTATTCCCATTTTCACTGAATGAATAAAATAGCTTCGTAGATTCTCAAGCAATCTTAAAAGCGTCCTTTTGACTCTGTCGGTGAATGATGACGAACACTAGGGGAATCTTTCAGTTCACTGTCACGGTTGGAGTCCAACATCTGGTAACCATTAAAACGAGCCCCTGTTACGGCGTAGCTACCGTTCTTTCAGTTAAGTAGAGCACTTCTCGGTATCATAATTATGCGTAAAATTCCCTGATTCGAATGAATGTTTACACGTGATTATCCGTTGAATATCTTGCGATTTATAAAAATTAACAGGGAGAAAACAATTGAACTCGATGAGTTGGTAGTGGTGAATGAATGAGGGAAATAGGGTATAATGTTTGTTCTCACGTTGGATATACTCCATGGGCTCGGCTAGTGACCTAGATACTCTGTCACGTGACAACAAGTCTTTTTTCATCTCACTCGCGGTTGGAGTGAATAAACTTCACGTACCAGCGCTTTTGCACCGCCTCGCTGCTAATTACCAGCAACTAGAGTTGGGTCGCGCGACTCTAGATACTGCCAATCATATCCCGGAGCGGGTGGAAAAATTTTAACTTGGGCAGTTTTTATCGTAGAATGACGCGGAAAACGGCATATTTCATCTCCTGGGTATCATGACATATTATAGGTGACGTTGTAAACGGTCACAGTACTTAGAAGCGAGGAACTTGCGACGAATCCATAAAGGATATTCGCCTTTGATCAGTAATGTATTAGTAGGGGTAGATTGAAGAGCTCCTAGACACACTCGTAGCGCATGGAATTGAATTACATTTAAACGAACAATGGAAAAGGCAGAGGAGATGTCGATGAAGAAAGAACAGTAATCCATTAGTAATCGCATAGTGGCACGGTATAAAAGAATAGCTGTGCTGTGATCAGCTCCCCAGTTTCTACGTGTGATCGTCCGTAAGATTTTAATGAAGCTATCAGTTTTACGTTTAAGCATCAATACATGTGGATTCCACGTTAATACATTATTAAATATCATACTGTAAAGCACAGATTGCGCTGTTGTCACTCTTGGAATTCATACAACCCAAATAATGGAAACAGAATTATATGTATACAAGAGAAGCAGTAGCATTTGTAACTGGTCCAGATCTGACAGTAACGTGAAACTGGACGCAGAAAGATGTATATTGCGCTGATGTCAACAGGCTTAGAGCCGCTTCGCAGCCCCTTTGCTTAATCACAGTCCAATGGGTTTGCCACTAACCGGACCTAACCAATCCAGACCAATGGTTTCGTCAATAGCCGGACCTAAGCTATCCAGACCAATGGACTGGTCACTAGCCGAACCTAACCTATCCAGACCAACGGCTTTGTCACTAGCCGGACCTAACCTATGCTGGCCGGGCCGGATAAAATTATAATAATATTTTTAAAATTAATTGTCCAGGGCTAGACATAATGTTTCGTCCAGGGGAAAGGAAGCGTGATGATTGCCGTATAATTTGATCACTGTAAAGTATAGATTGCGCCGATGTCAGCGTTATAATTGATACGAGGGAAATTAATGAAGGTAATTATAACATCTTTTTTACAAGAGGAATGAAAACACCAGTGATAGTTCCATGGCTAGCCATATTTTTTTCTGAAAAGTAACAGTAATGGTCCAAGGTAGACGAATGCTGAAAAATTATTCCATACACACACATAAACAAAGTTTAACGTAAAAAGATGGATGGAAGGAAGATTTATACAAAAATTTAGCACACCTTATTGAAGAGCATCTAAAGAATAATTCGTTCCATCGCCGTACACTGAGTTTGGTCCTATGCCCATATTTCTCACAATTCCTTTCCCTAGTTATCAGGCCGTGGTTAGCTTAAAACGACAACAAATCTTCAAACTTACTCTTGAAATCATTAAAATCAGTAGTTGACATAGCAACATCCGTACGGAACAACATCCATGTTTAATAATGCCTTGGTTGATTACAACAGCAACGAAGAATTCATTTATGACCGTAGCATCTAACCACGAAAAAATTAAACAGCCTGACCACAGTTTGTACCAGGAAATAGGAACTAGGAACTAAATGAAGTTAGCACCAGAAACTAATTGCGTCATATCAGTTGGTACATGTCGCCAAGAACTTACATCCCCTTCGTGGATACAAATAGATAGAGAGGGCGCTGCCGGCAGAACACGGCGCCAAGATAAAATCAGCTCATGTTGGGCACCCATGGTGAATATGCTCAGGCTGTCAGCGTAAACGGGAAATTTCAAGTAATCAGTATCGAAATACGAGGCTTTTTCTATATACTTGTATTACAAACATATAAAAGCGCTTATTTTCGTAAGTGTGATAAGTGAAATTCGCCAGTTTGAAGGAATATGGGAAAAAATGGTCATATCTTGCGTTGCTTACAAATGCAGTCAGAGATTTGAAAAGGGGAGTAAGATATCTTTTCACAAGTAAGGATTAAAATCCGTGACCGTAAAGACACAATCATGATTACATACCGCATTTAGGCTGCCAGGGAAAGAGAGTATAAGTCACAAAATGACTTGTACTTTTCTCCCTTAGATGGATATTTGCTTGTACCATTAGGATGGGATGAAATATTGTACATATAGTTTAATTATGACTTATATACTTAGACCAAAGACCAAAATCCCTTGCAGGACTCGCATCGTGGACTTATCTTACTTTGAAATTTATTACGGTAAATATATTTCTGGACCTCACAGAATATCCGTTAGTCGCGCACCATGACTGTGCGGCTGAGTCGGATGTCCGGAGATAGAAGGTTCGAATCCCGGTCCAGACAGTGGCCATCATGAGAGGGGTTTCCTCGGGTTTTTCCACACTCTTTTCAGCAAAATGCCGGATGATACCTTATTTGAAGTCCTAGACCCTAAACACTAGTTATACACACCAGCTTACAGACAAATTCAACAAACACCTATACCTGGATGATGACCAATATGCCCCATGCCCCTAAAAAGAATTAACATCATTTATTTAATGTAAATGGCCGGGCTGATTGGCGCTAGCCTTTTGAATCCAACTTAGTAGGTTCGAGTCTGGTTCAGTCCGGTGGTATTTGAAAGTGCTCGAATACGTCAGCATCGTGTCGGTAGATTTACTGGCACATTAAAGAACTCCTGTGGGACAATATATTCACGACATGCAGTTCTCACGCTTTCACAACATTTCTGGAGAAGGACGGTGTATTACTTACATGTAATTTTTCCCGTGCATTGTATCATACATTTACTGACTGGCTGTTTTGATGAGTTTTTCATCATATTGTAAATTACGTTACATTTTTAAGGATATTTTTGTAAATGGCACATCTCATTAGGCTTCATTAACTCAGTTATAGCTTTATATAGCCTGATGATTTAGAAGTGTTAAACATGTGGTGTGTGTGCTTATTCACATATGATGGTGGCTGTTGTGTCTGCGTTAACGCATGATAGAGACTGATAACCCAGATATTAGGCCCTGTAAAGCAATAATTATTAACGTGCATAACTGCATGGTACATCTGTATATATAATAAGAGTCTTGTCTGTACATTGCTCAGAATTTGAAAAGAATGGTATTTCTGTATCGGTCATGTCCATAGTAACAAGGAAATGCACTTCTTACTTTTCCGTAATTTCTGTCTGTCTGGTTGTAAATGTGCATGTACATGCATCACGAGAAAATGGCTGAAGAGAATTTAATTAAAATTGGTACGTGAAGTCGGGGGACGAGCCCCTATAATCTAGGCTATGAATCATTTTACTCACGCCGAGTGAAATGGTAGTTTAGGGGAAGGACTAAAATTGAACTCTCAAATACTTATATTATTAGTGGTCCTATCAATAAATATTACATAACTAAAGTTATATAGAATTAAATTTCCGATAATTTATGTCATACATTGTTACCGTACCGGCTAACACAGATATTCTTGAATTTGTATTTTTGTTGCCAAATCCACATCAACGCCGAGCTACGAGAAAATTGGTTAACAGAATTTAATGAAAATCGGCATATAGATTCAGGGGATAAGAAACTACAGTCTAAGTTATAAACAATTTTATTCACCCAGTATGAAATTGTAGTTTAGGGGCAGGCGCCTTAAATGTAAATTTTAAATACCTATGTTATTGGTCCTATCGAGAAGTACTACATAACAAAAGTTGCAGAGAATACAATTTCGGATCACTTATGTTTTATTCAATTTTACCGTACCGACTATGATAAGAGTGGTATTTGAGAGTCGTAAGAAAACTGAATGTGATGGCCTACAATATTGAAAGCGCATAGCATTGATCAACTATAACATTACATTGACCATTGTTTATGGTGATGTTCTTCGTCTCTTATTATGCCGCTCAGCTCCGATAGATGGGATTACTGCTGCGTGCCGAATATAACAGCCTGACCACGGCCAACTCGAAGTTCCGGGCTGCTACGCATGACAGTTCCATAGTGATGACGTCAGCCATTTAGTGCATTGGTATTGTGGCACGAGTCTAGCATTGTAATTTCAGCAGCCTGGTGTTAGGAAGTGATAGGTTAGGTGAACTCACTGAGCAATTATTAATTTTCTGAAGTACTCTAAAGTTTATTATTTAATTCATATTATTATAATGTGTAGTGTAGTGTAGTGTATGCTTCCTTTTGCAAAATGGGACGAACGTGTAGTGTGCCTGGATTTACATCCAATTACCGTTCAAATAAGGAGGTGGCTATCTGAACATTTGCGTTTCCTCGCGATAAGGAGAAATGAGCTAAATGGATTCAAGCTATACACCGAGCTAATTTTGATCCAGTAAATATGCCTGTGTCTGTATTAAACATTTTTCCGAAAATCACATAATAATTCGAGTTGTCACGGCAAACGACCAGACGGTTCCGCTTTAACTGTGCCTAGGGTAAAACCAAAATTAACTAACGATGCTATGACAACTATATTTCTTGGGTAGCCGTCATATATGTCTCAACCAACACCTGCCAAACGAAAATCGCCGGAAGAAAGGAGAGAGGATATTTTGCAGAATGACGAACTAACCTTCAATATTATGTGCTCAAATAAGTGTAATATAATGGCATTCTAGAGACGGCAACATTTTACTTAGTGACCATTATACTATTTTTCAAATTGTTGTGGGGAGCTAAACAGAAACTGAGACCTTGATACCTGATTCAAAGATGCATTTTTAAACAGTAGAAATTGTAGGGATGTTTCTTTCAATGTTTTGATAATGAAAGTTGAAGAAATTGGTACTTTCTGTGACAAGTGTGGGTGTGTGCAGCGAAGTTAATGCGTGTTGTGGCTAATATCTATCATATCATTGCAAATACTTCTTCTGTTATTCATAAATAATTAATACCACAATGTGCTCAAATAAGTGTAATACAATTACATTTTAGATACAGCAACAGTTCTCCCAGTGACCGTCATACTTCTCTTCCAATTGTGGAAAGCTACATATTACCTTAGACCTTGATATTTGATTCAAAGATGCATTTTTAAACAGCGGAAATCGTAGGGATGTTTCTTTCAATGTTTTGATAATGAAAGTTGAAAAACCGGTGACAGGTGTGGGTATGTGCTGCTGAGTTAATGAGTGTTGTTACCAAGATCTGTCATATTTTGGGAAATGCTTTTTTAATAATTATTCATAAATAATTAACAAAATCACGTACTCAAACAAGCACAAAAGAATGACATTGTTTTGAGATAAATCAATTCGCCTAGTCACCGTCAGCATAGTCCAGGTGAGTAACCTTCAGGCGAACATTTTACGATATGTAACATGAGTTACTACCTTGAGTGCATATATTTGTGTATCCGTATGTATTATTTTGATAGTGTTTCTTCGATGTTTTGTGTTTATAGTATCATTATTGCATTTCCTTTGTCACATTGTGAGAAAAAGTATCGTATCAACAATATAGGAATTGCACGCGACGACGGAGATTGAGCACTATACGCGTGACGTTACAACTATTGGTAGCAGGGCTCTATATATCAAGATGGCCGTGGCCTGACTGAATATTGGCGGGAAATAGCTGGGGAGTTTGGAAACTTTCTTCTTTGGCATGTCATTCCTCCGGTTCATACATTTTCTGATACCATACTACTGGTACGTAACTCATTGGTTCATAATAGTATTCCAGCTACTCGTTACCTACTCTGACGCGCTCTTTTGAATGAGCAGTGAGCACCTTTAAGGCAGAGGCTTACTTAGTAGAAGTAGTAGTATAACATGGTCTAGAATTACAGATTAAGCAAATTCCAAATTATTGCACTACAATTCATAAATAACTCAAAATTCAACCCTGAAAAGAGCCATTTCTTAAAAATAGCCTCTTTCTCCTCACGTTTATTATATTCTACATTCATGTAATTCAAAATTAGCTGTGAAGAGGGGTTTCCCCTCTGGATTAGAGGAAAAAATTGCCTCCAAGTCATGTAGATTTTTCCGCCGCCAGTGTAGTCAGTTGAGATTTTCCGACTCATCGGGTACTCCTAGGAAACAGATTAGTAAAAGGGCATAATTTTTGCCCTGGCACTCTCCACTATTCGACCTCACCCCCTCCGAAAAAAGACTAAGAGTGTTCACGAATCATGGCTGCCTGCGGCCTGGTCATTCCAGCTCTGGAACTTTGGACTGTTAGATCGGCAGCGTAGTACTGTTCGTTAAAAGTTAGGAAATGTGTGGTTTTCCATTTGATCAAGTATTTCATGTGAAATTATTGCTTTTACTCGCGCCATTCTGACTGACGTCATTGTAATGACCTATGTTTATTTCAGTTGGGAAAATCATTAAGACAGTCTTTCTGAGGATGTACAAAGGAAGGTAGAGAGTGAGTGTCTGCCTTTGTAATGTAATTCCCCAACCTGATTGTGACTGATGGTAGGCAATCGGGCATACCATTACAACGAAAATTCCCTAACGCAGTCTTCATATGAGAAAAGATGTTTGGTGATTTCTCCATCGCGTTTCCAGGATAAAGTTAAGAGCTATGCAATTTAATACAGTCTTGCTCACAACCTGCACTCTACCTAAAGCCCCTGCACAAAGGGACAGTAGTAGCGGCCAGTACTGGCGGCTAGAAGTGGCAGCCAGTGAAGTAGCCGGACAATGGGCTTACAAACGAGGACAGTAATGGCTTCAATTTTTATGTTCTAGTGGCAGTCAGTAGTCAATTTTAAATGTGGACGTGGTTAATGGTGGAAGTGTTTGTCTAGGACGTCAGTGTATACTCAGTTGTCAGAGGATGCGTGAAAACATGGAAGGGGTTGATGAAGAGTACGAGGAAGCTGTTGATGAGACTGTGATATTGTACATTGTTTAAGTGAAGAGCTTCAAGAAATATTAACCAAAAGTAGGGCGTCCTGGGTTAAAGATTGGGTGTGTCGTAGAGATCAGCTAGGAGCTTCGCCTACAATACTTCGGGAACTTGCCGAGGAAGATTCTCTAGAATACAAGAAAATTATGAGAATGAGTGTGGGGAAATTTAACGAACTGTTTAATTTAATCGAAAATAAAATATCAAAAACAGACACGCTAATGAGAAACGCAGTTCCTGCCCGACGAAAACTACGGTATTTAGCTAGTGGTGACAGTTACCAAACTCTAGCAATCATATTTCGAATACCAGCCAACACCATTTCTAGTTTTATTCCATAAGTACTTACAGCAATAACTTCAGCATTACAAGAATATGAGCTTCCGTGGCTCAGACGGCAGCGCGTCGGCCTCTCACCGCTGGATACCGTGGTTCAAATTCCGGTCACTCCATGTAAGATTTGTGCTGGACAAAGCGGTGGCAGGACAGGTTTTTTTCCGGGTACTCCGGTTTTCCCTGTCATCTTTCATTCCAGCAACACTCTCCATTATCATTTCATAGCATTTATCAGTCATTAATAAATCACCTTGGGAGTGGCGACCCCATTGTAATAACAGCCTATATATGTTTCATTCATCACATCCCTGACCCGGTCAATGACTGGAAAACAGGTTGTAGGTTTTCATAGGTTTTCATTTACAATAATATATGAAAGTAATATCTCACAAGTTACTGCGTACTAATTTTTTCCTTTATAGTATAGGGTAGTATAAAAATCAAGACAGGGCTGTCTTTTGTATCATTTCATAATCATTTCCAAAAAGAGTAGCAAATTCTTAGTTTATATACTGGTGAGTTCAAAGTAAACATGCGCGGAAAAGTGCATAAATTTTTAGGGTTTGTCACTCCAAACACCTATGCTAACCATAAATGAGGTGATTAAACCTGAAATATTGATTTTCTGTAGAGCAATTTATTATTAAATGTAATGTTAGTTATAATGCGTTGTAAAGTACACAAAACAAACTTTGTTTGTCAGGTAATGTCCTTTCATTGTAAATTTCTGTAAACAAAATCTCCTTCAGCTATACATTCGTTTGGAATTCTAGAGTCGTCATCAGAATCTTCCATGTAGGACGAAGCTCCAGATAACATCGGAGAACGTGAAGGTAGTGGGAATTCTAACAACCTCAATCTCTCTTTTGTTAACATGGATTGAATTTCGTACCGGCAAGTAAGACGGTTTCGCATGGGAATGTCCCACAACTGAGATGCAACATATTTGCGAAATACGTCAATCTCGTCGGGCTCTACTTTGGTTAAAGTCGACGGGCGACTCTCAGTTATTTTTTGCAGTTTTCCAATCTCACACTCAACTTTGGATAATTTGCTTACACGCCGTTTTGTTTCTATTAGGTGTTTGAAACCTAGACACAACTGGGAATTTTGACGTGTCCTCTTCAGTGGATTTGTCGACATTCTGATGACTATCAACAGTTTGTTGTTCAATTTCTTCATCCATCCCATCATCTTTAGGGCTGATAGCTGCTGTAACCTGATATAAAAAACAACCAATAATTTACCGAACTCACACCTCTCTATGTTTGTGTAAATCCGTTTGTATGCATTTGCAAATAATTTAGATTGTAATTAACATTTCTTTTTTAGGTTCCACAAACATTGGAGTAATGAGTGGAAATACAAAGAAACTTTGAAACAAAATGTAATTTTCCTTTATGTTGCGGTGTTATTGACGGAAAGCTTGTGGCCATAAATAGTCCGCCTGGGAGTAGCTCTGAGTTTTACAACTAAAAAGGAGGTTACAGTGTTATACTTTTGGCATTGGTAGATGCTGATTGTAAATTTCTATACGCAGATGTGGGAACCAATGAAAAAGCCAATGACACAAGTGTATTCCGGCTATCCTCGCTTAAATCAGCTATAGACAATAGTAAGCTCAATTTTCCTAATGACTACTTTATTTTAGGTGATGATGCATTCCCTTTGTCACCGAAGTTAATGAAGCACTATTCAAAAAGAAATTAGACATTACTGGAACGTATACTCAACTACCGTTTATCGCGTGCACGCAGTGGTGGAAAACGCGTTTGGTATATTGGCAGCAAGATTTAGAATAAATGGAAAAGAAATCGAAGTTGATTTACAAACTGTAGATCGGATTGTATAATGCATATGTACTCTCGACAACTGGTTGCGAACAACGTCACCAGCAACGTACTTTGAAAGAGGATAGTTTGACCATGAAGACACTGACGCAGGAGTTTATTACCCCGGCCAGTGGCGTTCCACTGGGACAGAACTGCCGTCATTGAGAGGAACTCGCTCGGTATGCACATATTCGAAAAGAGCTTCGTAAACAAAAAATAAACTGGCTGAGTACTGGAAAAGGTCGAGTGTCTTGGCAGGTGAAGGCTATTGGCATGTAATCAGTGGTACAGCAAATGTACTTCAGCCCTACTTTGTTATTGACGAACTCTGTGAAAATAAAATGTTCTTAAAGACTTACTAGTGTTATTGTTCAGTGAATCACCAAATTATTTTTAAATGTTAATGCAGGTAGTTGAAAACACTAAAAAGATTGCAAAATGTTTTAAAACACAATGGGTAGAGAGTCTTTTGATATAGTATTGAATCTTATTAAATAAGATATTGAACTGATCGCATTTTAAATAGTTCTTATTATCCCATTTTCCTTATTTTTACAAATATATTTGTTGATTCTGTTTCTATTTTGGCAACTAATAAATTACTGCATATTACCTAACCTCTCGATAGGTGACAATTAATTGAATAGCTATTTACCTTGACACACAGTTTTGACCTAACATACTTCTACGTAAGGATTAAAAAATTCAAACATACCAAATTCGATGTGAACTTCCTCGTGATGACTACATCTCTCAAGAAACTGTCGGCTGCAGTGAACCATGGTAGTTTCGGTACGTAGACGTCGTCCGTGCCCGCTCCACTTCCTTTTGATTCGTTCACTTTGAGGAGTTCACCTCTGTGCGTTGTCTTTATAGCCTTTATACGAGCTCTCGAAAAACTCAAAGTCAGGAACCGTAAACCCCCAAGCCTATTAATTCACCCTTTGTCATTGAACTCTCCCTCTTCGCCTTGTTGGCATAATCAGAATGACGAACGTTCCATAGTAGTTCATAGTTTATGTAAGTTTCTAAAAATCTACCTATATTGTCTGAACTCCATTTTATACTAGGAGTTGGTGTTGTCTTCACTTCTACAGATTGTGAACACATTTCGTAACGAATATAAATACAAATGTAAATCACAAAGGTAGTTCCTCCCTCAACAGAGTCTAACGCTCTACTGGCGGCCATTCACTTTTAAGACACGTCCAATAATGGCTGCCACTAGGTCACGTGACCCTGTCACTGGCCCTCTGGCGTCCAGTAAACTCAAACATGCTTGAGTTTGGTGGCCGCCAGTAGCCAACTGGCCGTTGAAGCGGAATTATCCCTGCACACGGGGACAGCAAAGGGATAACGATTGGCGGCCATTACTGACTAGTAATACTGCCCGCCAATACTGTCCCCGTGTGTAGGGGGCTTAAGCTACAATTCTGTATATAATGTGGAATTCCGTAGCGAAGCACGGGTACATCAGGTAGTCCATAAACCAAATGTGAAGATATGTGAATAAGTGTGATGGTTGTGGTGATAGCTGTCTTCAGGGACAGAACCTTGACGTTTATCAGCTACATTAAGTATTAAGTACTTTCAAAGTTTCTTTGACGATAATTATTCTAGGTGTAATGGGTCCGACTGCGTAATTATCGGCCACTTTTCTCGACTTAGACTTAACCAGCAAAATATCGTCATTATTAGAAATGCACGTTATTGGTATGTTTTGTCGAGTTAATTACTTCCAAAACAATAAAAGTGTTTTGAAAAGAAATATTATAGATAAATAGTACGGAGAAAATTCAACTTATGAAATTAGAAGACAAACTAATCACGCCACCGTATCGCTTAAGTGATATGTAAACACATCCAAATATTGCACATACATAGTGATATTTAACACTTTTCATACAAAAAGGAAATAAAATATTCCAAAGGAATTGCATTTATCACCATCTTCATTAGTTTAAATCAATTAATCATAAGGAACACGCTCAAATCTGGATTTAAAAACACGCCGTAATGTTTTAGTTGTGGAAGGCCGCTTTATTTTACCCTACATCAGCTGATCGGTCAGAGCGCGATGTTGGTGCGTTGCCTACGAGATATAAAATGCCGGGACATAGCTACTACTTTGCCGCTGAAAAGACGGCCCGGCCAGCGCCCGCTTTCTAGGAGGTTGAAAAGCATGGTGCACTGTTGTGTACCTCTATGTGCATCGGACACCGCTAAAAATCAAGAAAATTTGACGATCCATAATTTTCCTTCGGACTCCGTTTTAAGAGTAGAGACGGAAAACTATCGATAGTGCTATCGATAGTTATCGATAGCGACCACTATCGTCTGTTATCGATAGTCAGTTGCCTGCTATCGATAGTCAACGATAGGTTTTCTTTCCCTCATTGGCTTATTTTATACACTAACAGAAATTGTACCGCTGTTTGCAGTTAACTGGTGAGGAGTTTGTTCCAATTCAAAGCTGTGCATTTAAGAATCTCTGTGTACCTGCGACTTCGGTGCCGGCAGAAAGACTATTTAGCATTTTGGAAGGTGGGATTCTCCATTCAACCTAACCTTAGTGCCAATACGGGACAAAAATGATTTATAAGTTGTCAAAGATTGTATGTTGAGGAGAAAAGATAAGGCACATTTTAGGTCAAAGACTTCATGAAAACAACTGAAAACTCTCCCGCCAGCTGTTGAGAATGCTGTAAAACATTTTTCCAATTATATTACAATACCCAAGAAAATGTCGGGCGATCGCAAAAATGAACACTGCAGCTGAACAAGAATTTCTCGGGCGGTCACGTTGTCGGCAAGCGCGTGCAGCCCGAGAATGTCTCGGACGTGCCACTGAAGAGATTTATGAGTAATTCAGATTTGAATTTTAGAAATTACAGAGCACGAAATTGTTGTGCTTTGTAATGATTTTTTGAAGATTGTGCTCAATAAATGTTCTATTTTCAGGCATAATGGTATGATTCGTTCCACTTTTTGAAAACTATCGATTTTTTAAAATCCTGCTTGTTCGGGGCGTCGATATATAGAAATCTTTTGCCCATACTTGCACCATGTGATATGAACCTGCGTGTAATTGGAATGGAGGAAGTGTAGAGTGTTGAATGTGAGGAAAGGAACGTTAAAGACGACACAAACACCCAGCCAGGCATATTAATCATTTACAATTAAACACCCCTGACCCAGCCGGGAATCGAACCCGGGCCACCGTGTGACAGGCGGACGCGTTGCCCCCTACACCGCTGGGCCGGACAAACTATAGATTACTATCGACAGTAGAGCTCATAATATCGGAAAATATCGATGGAGAATACTATCGATAGTTTGCAGCCCCTATTTAAGAGAGAAATGCAGACAAGCTATTTCGAGGCACGAGTATGTAACTTGCATCTTAATACATCAGACTTCAGTGTAAACATATCAATCAAGCGAAATCTCTCCATCGATTTTCCTTCTATTTTAGTGTATGTCCTGTTCACAAGAGAAAAGTGTCAAACGCAGGAAGGATCCAGCTCCAAGAAATGACGTATTGCCATCAAAATTTAGTAAAGTTTCTGATTCAGATAACGATGAAAGTACCATATCTTCAGCATATAACTGATCTACGTCAACCACAAACAAAAAGAAGTACCTACAAGTCCCGTTTCTATGTCAAGGCAAGGCTACGGATATCTGTGGTAAATCTACATATATATTGATGAAATTTCTAATGCCAGATTACGGGAAACAGTCTTTATATGGAAAAGTAAGAGTCGGTAACGAAATCAGAAAATGATTTAAGGTATCGGAACTTGACCAAAATGTAAGCCAAATTCTAAATAATGATACAAATGATCATTTAGTAGCTTTATTCCTGATAGAACAAAGTGAAGCTTACGGGAAGAAAAAGTGAAATACGGTTAAACGACATTAAAAATGTGCGTTCCATGGCATAGGAAAGCATTCTACCGGCTACAGATTTGGGATCCTTGCACTGCCTAAATGTACCACATCAGAAGATGCTAGAAATTATATAGGAGTTTCTAATGGCGAAACGGGCATAACATCGCTCTCCAAACAGCGGCTTCAATGCGAAGAATGTCGCAAAATCAGATGTGTGGAGGAAAAGGTAGGATAGCTGATAATTTGTAAGATGGTAATTAAACCCTAAGTTATTTATGACCGCAATCTTGATCAGTTTATCGGATACACTGAGACAGAATTAGATAAAAAGGGAAGAAGTGACAAACTCGCTAATAGACATTTATGCTTCTTTCGTGGATTACTTATTTCGTTTAAGCAAAGTGAAAGAAATACGCTGTAGTCATACAACTGTTCTTGGTCTATTTTTTATCTCACATCTGTTTGGTGTCTTCTGAAATTGCTAATTTTAATGAATTTTTGTAGGTTTTCGTACTGGAACGTGCTGTAATGAGCGGGCGAGACAGCTCAGTAAAGAGAACTCTAGCGGCACTTGTCGGAAGTATCTCAAGGCCGAGTCTAGTGTGCTTAATTTCCCGGCCTTATGTATCTAGCAGGCAACGTTTGGTGCCACCAACGAGCTAGAAAGAGGACTATAGAGTGGCTAACATGGCTGCTACAGCGCTCTGGGTGGTGCCAAGGCGAAATAGCGACTCCATAGTTTAAGCGCCGTTCTTCCGCTTAAGATGCGTTACTTTTAATAGATTAGATCGAATAAATTATGCTCTCTACGTGTGTGGCAAGCAAATGCACAAATTGTAGAAAAAACACGAAGAATATAATCATATTTCAAATAAGATTTTCTTACTAAAGTACACAGTTATGGGCGATTAGCAGAATTACGTTGCCTGTGTAGCATAATCCAGCTCGTGTAGGGTAGGCCTACTTTTATTTTCTTGTAGGAACTGACCAGACAGCCAGACACGATAAACTGTATCCTGCCTGGCTGAGTGGCTCAGACGGTAGAGTGCTGGATTTCTGAGCTTAATTTGGCATATTTGGTATTTGAAGGTGCTCAGATACGTCACCCTTCTATCAGTAGATTTACTGGCACGTAAGAGAACTCCGGCGGGACATATGTCCGCCACTTCAGCTTCTCCGAAAACCGTACTAAGTACTTGGTAGGATGAAAAACTAATAAAACTATTTATTATTACATTGTATCCTACAGTGCACATTTCCCCAGCATTTTGAAAAAAAAATAATGTGAACAAATACTTATTTTTCGTAAATTATTATTAGTTTTATGTCCTACTAACTACTTTTTCGGATAAGCCGAGGTGCCTGAATGTAGTCCCGCAGGAGTTCTTTTGCGTGCTAGTAAATCAACTGACACGAGGCTGAGGGATTTGAGCACCTTCAGATACCATCGTATTGAGCTAGGATCGAACCTGCCAAGTTGCCTTGTGTCCGGCAACTGAGTGATCAGCGTGCTGGCCTTTGGTTCAGGGGGCCCCGGATTCGACCGAGTTGAGGATTTTTACCGGGTAGTTGACAGTTAATTCCTCTGGATCGGGGACTGGATAATCTTCGTCATCTCCACACAACAGAACATACTACAAACCACCACAGAAACACGTAATAGTAAATACATCACTCCACCTAAGGTTGGCGTCGTCGTCAGGAAGGGCATCCGGTCGTAGAATTAGGCTAAATCCATACAAATGCCAAATCCAGGTAACTGGCAAAATACCAGGATTTATTATTATTATTTATTGATATTATTATTATTATTATTATTATTATTATTATTATTATTATTAATGTTATCGGAGCCTCCGTGGCTCAGAAGGCAGCGCGTCGGCCTCTCACCGCTGGATACCGTATTTCAAATCCCGGTCACACTATGTGAGATTTGTGCTGGACAAAGCGGAGGCGGGACAGATTTTTTCCCGGGTACTCCGGTTTTCCCTGTCATCTTTCATTCCAGCAACACTCTCCATTCTCATTTCATAGCATCCATCAGTCATTAATAAATCACTTTGGGAGTGGCGACCCCATCGCACTAACAGCCTATATCTGCTTCATTCATTACAACCTTGACCCGGTCAATGACTGGAAAACAGGTTGTAGGTTTTCATTTTCATTAAAGTTATATGAATTATTTCTCGATGTTGTTCTATTACTTTGTTCAAGGTTTTCTGTTCTATATTTTTATTCCCTGCATGTAGGTCTAAATTTGTTAAATGGCAGTGTACTATTGTGATATGTATTGTTATTAGGGCCACCGTACTGTAAATGCACTAATTTTCTTTCTTTATACAATATGTAAGACCGAGCTCGATAGCTGCAGTCGCTTAAGTGCTGCCAGTATCCAGTATTCGGGAGATAGTGGGTTCGAACCCTACTGTCGGCAGCCCTGAAGATGGTTTTCTGTGGTTTCCTCTTTTCACACCAGGCAAATGCTGGGGCTGTACTTTAATTAAGGCCACGGCCGATTCCTTCCCATTCCTAGCCCTTTCCTGTCCCATCGTCGCCATAAGACTTATCTGTGTCGATGCGACGTAAGGCCAATAGCAAAAAAAATCAATATGTAAGTATGTAGTCTGTACCTTGCATTTTTAATGTCCTTTTAAACAGGCATTATGCACCTTTGACTGCTTCTCTAATAAAGAAAACTGTGAAACTGTATTTCTTCCCGCAGCTTCTGTACTTGCTTCAACACACGCCCACTCGATTTGATCGCTTACAATATGGCGGACGTGCCTTTCAAGTAGATTCAAATATGGCGGTCCAATAGCCACTCTATAGTCCTCTTTCTAGCTCGTTGGGTGCCACGCTTGGCCGGTAGAAACATAGGGAGTGCCCTCTCTATCTGTATGCTCGAAGTACATCCCCAATGAAAAATGAACATTAAACAGCGGTTCCTGCGCTTGAGATAGTTTTAAAAAGTTGTACACCAGAAAGATCTATGATTTGATTTATATTAAACAAAAACTTACCTATACTATTTATGTGAAAATTGGGGTTATGAGATAAACTGGGTGCCCCATGTGAATTTATACTGGATTTATAATGCTTGTGAAAAGTGCCTTTTGTAGGGAAGGAATGGGCAGCAAATTTGATTTTCCCTCTAAATATATCACAAGCGTGCATGGTGATGTACAATTAGAATATTTCAATACATTGTAAACGTAGGCTAGTAATATCAGTCCATACAAAGGAATAAGCTCCTGATATAAACATTTTTACAGGCAGATTAAACACAAATTTCCATAAATTGGTGGTGGTAAAGAACTAGAGGACTGGAAATAACAATATTGCATTGAAAATTACTCACGTGTTCAGCACTCCATTTTTTATATATTCAGGTCCGGAAATTTAGGATTTTTGGTGATTTATGGGTAATATTGGTAATAATTACTCATAATGTAGTAGGTCGATGTATTTATTATAGCTAGCTTTGTTTCCAGAGGTGTTATACGATAGACTGGTCACTTTGACTTTAGAGCAAATCATTGAATTTACAGCGGAATAGGAAAGCATGGAAGTTACAACGCAAATCATGGAATATACACGTTTCTATAATAATAATAATAATAATAATAATAATAATAATAATAATAATAATAATAATAATAATAATGTTATTGTTTTACGTCCCACTAACTACTCTTTTACGGTTTTCGGAGACGCCGAGGTGCCGGAATTTAGGTCTCCCGCATGAGTTCTTTTACGTGCCAGTAAATCTACCGACACGAGGCTGACGTTTTTGAGCACCTTCAAATACTACCGGTCTGAGCCAGGATCGAACCTGCCAAGTTGGGGTCAGAAGGCCAGCGCCTCAACCGTCTGAGCCACTCAGCCCGGCGATACATGTTTCGTTTATGTTATTGATATAACACAATATATTGAGGAGAGCGATGATTTGCGGTCAAGCAAACAGGGTCTGGGGGCTTAAGCCCAAGAGCCGCGAAGCGACTGCTTATTCCCATATGACTGGTCTATCCAGCCCAATGCTCTTGTTCAACACCTACCCTAACCAGTCCAAACCAATGATCTAGTCCAGCCCTTATCCTAACCAGTGAAGACCAATGGACTTGTCCAGCCCTTACACTAACTAGTCCAGACCAATGGTGTTTGCAGTGGAATCTAGAGGTCTAAGGCCACTTCGCTATTTTAACCTGGGGCTTACGCTCCTTGCTTATCCCCATATGACTGGTCTATCCAGACTAATGACCTTGTCCAGTCCCTATCCTGAAAACAGTGCAGACCAAAGGTCTAGTCTAGGTCCTACACTAACCAGTCCAGACCAGTCGTCTAGTCCAGGACCTAAAGGAACCAGTCCATACAAATGTTCTTTGTACTGGAATCTAGAGTCCTAAGGCCGCTTTGCGGCTCGACCATGGGGCTTACTCCCCAAGACCCCCTTTGCTTGTCCCCATACGACGGGTCTATCCAGACCAATGCTCTTGTCCAGCCCCTATTCTAACCAGTCCTGACCAATGGCCTAGTACAGGCCCTACCCTAACCAGTCCGGACCAATGGTGATTGCAGTGAAATCTAGAGCCCTAAGGCCACTTCAGGGCTCTAACCTGGGGGCTCACATTCCCAGGCCCACTTTGCTTGTCCTCAAATCATTTCTCTTCTCAACAACATACCATGACCTATGAAAAATATATGGTCTTGTATCAATGACATAAACAAAACTTGTAACTTCCATGATTTGCTTCGTAACTCTAATGCTTTTCTCATCAACTGTAAGTTCCATGCTTAGCTCTAAAGTCAAAGTGACCAGTCTATCTCATAACATCTCTGGAAACAAAGATGGCTATGATAAATACACAGACATATATTAAATAGACTGTCAGCTCCCTTACTTGTAGCATTGGTGCTTGTGAAGCCGGAAACTTTCGGCCACCACCATCTTACGTCACTACAGAGCCACTGTAAACATGCATGTTACTGTGTTACGGGCGGTTTTGTTTTATGTTGTTTTTATGCACATTTCACGTTAATGTTTCTGCAAACTATTGTGTGGCAGAATAGCGAATACCCGCGTAGTGCTTGGGCGTGGTTTTTCCTTTTACGAAGAAAGAATAAGGAAGGAATAGGAGTTTCAATACACCGATAAGTGGCGTGCATGTGTTCATGCACAACCGTTGTCTACTTATTAATGCAATTAAATTCACTAATAAAGTTGCCTGTTTCACTTCCTTCCGTTGTATATTTTCCGGCGTTACCTCTCTTGTGTCCCACACTCAAATGGCACGCTCATAAAAATGAAGTTTCTTATAGGTAAATGAAATCTTACGGCCTCAATTCAAATAATTTAAGTACTTCTGCCGATGTACTAGAGAGGGCAGCACCCTCGTTTGTATAGACGGAAGGTCTCGCTTTTACGAGAGTGTTATCTCTTAATTGCACTTCTTTGCGTTGTTTATTTTGTGATGCATTAACCATGGAGCCCTCGCTGATTGTAGTAGCCTTCCTGTGCTTTAAATGGCTTTTTAACTTATTCAAATACCAGGTCATATTTGCATCCTACTTATTGTCTTGACCTTTTAATATTGCAGGTACGTGCAAATCTTGTTTTAACTTTTATATTACGATCTTGTCCCGGTATTCTACAGTTTTAACCATAGCTGATTGATATATACTCTTCAGCTCTGCTGCACGAATGAATGTGAGCGTGTTGATGTGTTGTGATTATGAAGTGTTTGTAACTGGGTCTCGATCGTGTTCTATTATTGTGCACTGCGTGCTATGATATTTCGCCAGCTATTGTATGAATGCCCCCAGTCTCGACTTGAACTTCATTCACGTCGTACGGAGCGCCTTTGGTAATGAGTTTGTGTACGGGTTTCTTACGATCTCGTTGTCAAATTATTTGTGTGGTGCACGCTGCTACTTGATTTATACGAGGCCTGATTTGTGACCAGGCGAGTCACGCTGCATGGATTAATTTCGACTTTATAAGTGGAGTGGTCGCTCATATTGTTGGTTGTTAACGGAGTTTGTGCGAATGCTGGAATATGTGTTGATGAGTGAGGAGAAGCGAAAAGATGATATATCAGCCAGCTCAATTTTTATTTTTAATCCTGTTTCTGTACCTCATGCTTTTTCTTGGTACGTGATTATTTATTTTGCCATGTCCCCGCCTTGGGCTTTTATTTGCCCAAGGGGCCGCCATGTTTACCTTTCGTAGTTTTCGTTATGCGCATGCCTGCGATTCTCCTTGATTTATCTTTGTTGCTGTGATTAAGAGATATTGGTCTCTGTCCCATGCTGACACCTTCATTCTTTTAGTTCTCTTCTCTGTTTTGTACTTCATGGCGGGCGTGGGAATGAATGAACAGTGTCTATTGTTGTGTTCAGAATGAGATGTAGATATTCCTATGTTGAAAATGAAATAAGTCTCGTGAAAGAACGACCGAGTTAGGCCGTGTTAATTGTAACAATATTGGTGATAACGTAATATGGCTGAATTTAAGACACGGAGCTTGTCACAATTTTCCTTATTAATCTTTGAGTGTACTAATATTGAACTTCTACAACGATGTTGTAAAAATCACTGAAGATGGTATGTTCACGTTGAAATTCTTTCCTTTTTTAATCATTGACTTCAATTTTCTTGTTTGTTTCTCATCCTATTTTAATTTATAATAAACCCTTATTTAAATTTTATCGGCATTTCATTGGATTGGTAGTGTGTAGAGTCATATCCTTTATTGATTGATGATTAAAACCGTTTCCAGTTCAGAGCTGTGTCAATCGCCTTTCCCAGTTGCAATCCTGGCCTCGAATTATCCGACGTATGTGTTTAACGCGTAGGCCGTGCGTTGCACTTGTGATGGAGTGCGGCTAGGGAATAATAATAATAATTATTATACAACATTTGGTTTTTAATTCGGTGGTGTTAGTAATTGAATATTAGTGGTCTCGATCTCTTCTATTATTTAAAGATATATTGTAAGGAAGTAAAAATTACTGTTAAAATCAGAGTGGATGGATTGATAAGCTTGCATCAATCGGAATAGTTGTTACGTTTATTATCACAGAATATTATTGAATATATCTCAGGATTTGTGGTAAAGATGTCAGTCAATTACCTAGAGTGTGATACTTGCAAGGAAGCTAGTGCACAAAAACAAAATCCTTAGTTCAGCTGCGTGGCTCAGACGGTTGAGGCGCTGGCCTTCTAGCCCCAACTTGGCAGGTTCGATCCTGGCTCATTCCGGTGGTTTTTGAAGGTATTCAAATACGCCAGCCTCATTTCGGTAGATTTACTGGCACATAAAAGAACAGCGGGACAAAATTTCGAAAACTCTTTGTTTCCGAAAACCGTAAAATTAGTTAGTGGGACGTAAAATAAATAACATTAAATATTATGAGAAAATCCTTATCCATTCATTTCTTTCAAGAATGGATGTAATCTGCTTGTTCCTACGAAACATGTTGTTCATGTGTGCAAACTTACTGAGATGTATTTTGGAGAGAATACATGTAATCGTTTACGCTCAATCATGAAAGGAAACATACCTAATGAAAACACAGCTCAGTTGTATGAAACATTTTTTAAAGTTTAGCACACATGCTTTAGATCTAAACTCAAAGGACATTCGCGTTTATCGCCTTATTACTGTAATTTCATTACTGTACATGGAAATACGTTTGAGATCCCGCCCGGTGGCGTTGAGAAGTCTAAAAGGTCTGAAACCGTGGATAACCGGTTCGAGTCCATTGGTCGAGAAAAATTCACTATCAGAATGTTGGCCGGCAGGGTAGAAGAGCTGGTGGTATACAATTTTAATCACTAGATTGCGTGCGAAAACCCTGGATTAATTTCCTAACTTCTCGGCAGTGCTGATTTGGAGTAAGGGCATATGACGCTGCTGATAGTGATTCGTCCCTCGGAAGCACGCGTTAAGCCTTGAGCAGACCCCTTGGTAATATTCGACAAGGCTATGTGCCGGCATCGGGTTTCACCCTCTCCCTTCCACTTCATCAATAGCTTCAATAGCAAACTGATGAAATATTTCACACTTTATGTCGTTAGTAAAAAGTACGCCAACGAACACGACACACAGCAGTTTTGTTGCAATCACTTTTCCCACTCCTAAATCTTTTTCCAGTCCACCCATTGACATGAATCTCTGTACTTCGTCAGATGCTTTAGAGTAAAGCGCATGGGGTTGAATAGCCACCTCATCTACAATAATCGAGCCAAATGTATTTATTCCCTCGCTGTATTTTGCTTCTTCGTGCAATCCCTTTACTATTGAGCTTGAAACCATAACACCAGTAGCGCTTCCAACATAACGTTTGATAGTAGACTTAGAAGGCAAGCTTAACAGTTCGCTACTTTATATAAATCTGTAACCCGCCGGGGGCTTACTGTGCCAGATAATGCAATTTCTGATAGTTATATCACTCCACCTGTACTTTTTTGTACAAATACTTTAACTGTTCTTTTAAAAACTTTCCTTTTAAATTTATTTCAGCACTCGAAGCCTCAACTGCGTCTAGATTATAATCGACCATTTTTTCTCTAGCCTTCTGACTTGTCTCTTGAGTTGCTGTTGGTAACACCTCATTGCAGGCATATTCTGCCTTGCACGTCGAAGTTACCTACGCAGTGTTTATAATAATAATGCTATTTGCTTTACGTCCCACTAACTACTCTTCTACGGTTTTCGGAGACGCAGAGGTGCCGGAATTTAGTCCTGTGGGAGTTCTTTTACGAGTCAGTAAATCTACCGACACGAGGCTGACGTATTTGAGTACCTTCAAATACCACCGGACTGAGCCAAGATCGAACCTGCCAGGTTGGGGTCAGAATGCCAGCGCCTCAACCGTCTGCACCACTCAGCCCGGCACGCAGTGTTTGTAATGTCCAATTCCGCGAGTTTATACGTCGCACAAGGAACTTTGTTTGTATAGAAACACGTTTCTTTGCAAAATCACTACCACTTGAGATACTTGTTGGGGTGGGCGGCGTCATCCGGAGCACAAGAATTATTCGGAAAAGAACCAGCACTGGGGGATTTTCTGGGTATAATTGATTTTAGAATACATCTCCTTGGTACTGAGAGTTTAATTTTCTTAATTGGCGGGTAACCACTAAAGACGCTGGGCACCACATCAGCCTTTAACCGCTTTATCTTCAGTTCAGGTTTGTAGTCAGATTCCATAAAGTGATTATTGCACACGATGGAGCGGTCACTACGGTTCCATAACTTATCCTTGGTACCACCTACAAAACAGAATAAGGAAATTAGTATATCATCAGAACAGGAGCAATGGTACCACCTACAAAACAGAATAAGGAAATTAGTATATCATCAGAACAGGAGCAATAATAATAAGTAACCTAATTTTTGCCGTCACATGGTCTGCGTATTCACTGTACCATACCTTGTCTGCTTATTGCTTTAATCTACAATTCCCTAGAGAATTCGTGGAAACTAGTCCAAGGAACTTCATTTCTAGAGCCTTGTTTACGAAACGGTACGCAACAGTACACCACCGTAATATAATTGACGTATTCTAACAATACGATGTCACCCGTAAGCATACAAGCTGTAGAAATACCACCAATCGAGGTGTTCCTGTGAGGTTGAATTGCAGCGCATCTAGCGGCAAAAATAGCATCCACAGGGCGGACAGCTATGAGTGGTTATTGGGCAGGCATTTTATTACTTGTAGGCTAAGGATGGCGGTGGAGAAAGTTATCCCATTATATATGTATATGAGGCGGTGAGAACAAAATTGTCCTTATCCAAATTGAAAATTATGAGTTGGTATCCTTGCATGCGAAAATGAACTCAGATAATGCTAAAACTGCCTATATCGAACAGAAAAACAAGCTCCAAAAAGTCGTTTGGCTTCAAAACTCTCAACAGTATATCTTCGCAATGTTTTCCTTCAATAATCTCCTTATCCACCTGGAAAAATTTACAGAAAAGTTAGTCTTATCCTATTGACGCCATTTGAGATTGGGAATGGTTAATTTCAAAATTAACCTTGTCTATATTGATGTTACTAATATTACGAATTTGAGATAATGAATTCGTAATGACTTTCTGTTCTATTAGAATTTTTTAACAAACGCTGCATTCTTTCTTTCATTGATTATTTGTCCGGTTGGTAGACACACTTGCAATTGTTTTTAAGAATTCTAGCATAACAGACAACTCAAACAGAGGACTCTGAGAATGTTGTTATTGTTACTTATTACGTTAAAACATAGGGTTTTCATCGTGGAGCGTAGATCAACAATATCAGAAGTGGAAAATGGCAGGTACAGGAAAAGGAAATGTGACACAACAACGTGGGCAAGAACAAAAGAGAAGAAAGCTAGGTAAGCGCATTATTTTAGGTTAATCGACTTCAATATCATTTTGGGAAATTACACGACCTTTAATATAATTATTATGACAGATAATTAATCACAGCCAATATTTTCTTCTTTTATTATATTTCAGGTATAAGACAAAGTCTCTCCCGCAGTTTCCGACATGTGGTCACAACAGTAATACTTTTCAGTGCTCTTTATTGAAAATCAAGAAATTCGTCGCTTTCATGAGGCATTCTACAAGACATCAACAAAGTCATCCAGAGTGGTTTTATCTTAAAACATACAGTCCAAGCAATTCCAAAGAAGTCACAAGCAAAGAAAGGAAACAGTTCAAGGTAATCAGTGAGCAGTCAGTACTATGTTACAACAAAAAAGGGACAAATATAAGTGTGTGCTAAAGCATTTATCTCCATGCTGGGTATATCACTATTCAGAGTTCAAAGACTTAACCGTATCACTTAGCAACAGGCGACTCACCAAAAGAAATTCGGGGAGGGGATCGACGTTCAAAACTTATTTGCTGCACAAAGATCGTCTGTTATTGAATTTATTAAGCAACTCAAGCCAGAAGAGTCCCACTACAGTAGTGCAAAAAGCACTCGCATCCAACTATCAAGTCGCTTAAGCATCAAGAAACTGTGGAGTGTTTATGACAATGCTCATGAGTCCCTTCACAAAGTCTGTTATCATTATTTTGCGATATTTTTGTCCATCATTTTAACATTAGTTTCCTGTCCCCGGCGACGGATGCATGTTCAACTAGCATTCAAATTAAATCATAAATATCTTCAGAACCCTCTGGCAGTAAGAGGAAGAGTGAAGCCATCATAAGTCTCAGGGTCCACAAATTACGCCATCAAGCATTTTGTTCTAAACTGAAAGAGAACGGTGCTTATGAGGGGCTCCGAGTTTTCAGTTTTGACTATCAGAAAATTTTAGTGCTCCCTAAACTTGCAGATCAACCGGCGTACTATAGTAGACAGCTCTATCAGTACAATTCACAATTTGCAAAGGTTTTTCCTCATCCTCACAGAACAAAAATGTCGTAACCATCTGTTCTTGGTTAGAGAACGAGAGGCCTAAAGTATCAAATGAAATTTCTTCAGCTCTTCATGACAGTCTGTGTTCTTTTGTCTTAGAAAATGTGACATCCCTTAGACTGTGCTGTGATGGGTGTCTGGACAAAATAAAAGTTCAACTATGGTTGGCATGCTCATGAAATTGTTGAAAACCCTGTCCCCATCAGCTTTGACGAAAGTTGAAGTGGTATTTCGAGTAGTAGGACATTCCTTCCTGCCTCCAACAGGGTATTTGGAAGAATTTAAAAGATCATTAAACGCAAGGAAACCATTAGCACACCACAGGAATATGAAACTATTTCTTTCTGAATTTGGAACTGTAAAATATTTAGGTGTAGAAGTGCCAATTTATAACTGGAAAGAATTTGTGCAAGCCACTTTAAACCCTACCAGTCAGTGGCATTTTAAATTTGCTCCATGTAAGAGACTGGTTCCGACCAAATATGATGTAGGGAATGTTTTGGTTAGGGGTGAACTCTATTATAACATTGATATGTGCGTGAAGAAATCAGTCCTGAAACGAGGAAAGAACATTGAACATATTGACCCAGAGAGAATTGTAAATGTAGCTGCAGTGAAGATAGCCAAGATTATTGATGTTGAGATACTGTTGGGTAAACATTTTGAGAAATATTGGTGATATTGAGGATCTAAATTACTACAAAAATGTAACTGATACTCAGCTAGCCCTGTGTGATGAGTCGGAAGTGGAAGAAGAAGCAGCCGAAGAGAGTCTGCCTGAATTCGACGATTTGGTTGTATAACACGTTTTGAAATTTGGCAATGTGTTCGTAAACTACCTGAACATTTACCTTTGTATTGTTCAATATGATTTTGCATTTGTAGATATTTAATCACTGTATTATTCAACAGGCTATCATTTCAAAACTTAATGTATTGTAACCGTCCATGGCGCGTGGTTATTAAGGGTTCGTAGGTGTTGTAAAATATGCCTCGTCCAGAGTCAACGGTGATGCATGAGGTTCCACTCAAGGCATGGACATTCGGTGAGTATCGGTGAAGTTCTATTTATATTTAACGCAAGGCCCTTATAGTCGTTACAAGTAATCGTTCAACTAACCATGCAAGGCTAACATATATCTCAACTGAATAAAGAAAGATATCAAAAATGTTAGTTTCTTGGACGGATCTTCCTAATTTAATGAAATCATAGTATTAGAAATAAATGACAATAATATTTACATCACAGTGTGATTGGAGAATATTACAATAAATATTAAATCAAATTCCTTGTTGGCTAATATCATTACAATTAGTCATTATAAAATTTAACTTAAAATTGAACATCCTATCATGATGAAACCGAACATGGAACTTGCTGAAGGCTTAGTGTCACTCATAAAATTATTCCACTGTCATCAATTGTCCGCCCGTTATATACAATAAAATGAAAATCTTAAATGTCTTACTTATTTTCATCGTTCATCGATCCAAGATTTCATCTTTTAATACCCTATCATTCTTATCATTCTTCTCATAAATTGCCTAAGTGCTTATCAACTTTAGTTTCCTAATAGTGACCTATCCTCAACGTGGTCATCCTTAAATAAGCGATCATACAGTACGGTACTTAAAGACATTATAATTGGATTTAGCAATAATTCAATCAAATGGAACAGCATCTCCCTAAAAAAATGCACAATGTCTAGCTAATATCTTCATAACCAACAAGATGTAGAAATGATTAACAGCATCTGGTCTCGCCGGAACTGTCCTCCTGAAAAGAATGGTGAAGATTTACTATCTACAAAGATCCATGCTACAAAGCAACTACACAATGAATACGACTTACACTACGCCAGGTGATAAGAACTTGCTTAATATGACATTTCACTACATTCATGTCAGTGTTATTAATGTCGAAGACCTCCTATCAATGGTCATCTGTTCAAAATTATCAGTATGTGTACCACATTATGCCGCAAAATTAATGTCTTGATGAACGTGCATCAATCTACACTCATGACCTTCAGACACGTTAAACGAAAAACATTAATTACAAGCTTACTGCTTGACTATCTCCGGATTTTTTAAAATTGTATGATGAACGCTTATATCTACTACTCAATCCTAGATTCATTGAAAATCTCGAAGATCGTTTATTACGCTCCCGTATTATTCTCAACAAATCATTTACTATGATAACTTCATCTCACCATCTAAACACTTTATCGACGACCCTATCCTCTGTCATTCACCATACATTCAAGCGCACCATACTTACTCACAATTATTTATTCCAAGAAATTCACAAGCATCTTTTCGAAGAACTATTTCCATCATTACAAGACATATCACAATCATCACGGCACCAGTATCACGAACTAATTACAATTGAACAACGTATGCACACGAAAGTATCACACAAGAAGACCTTTTAAAATAGACATTAAATCATATCACCTCATAAAATATGTACACAGTACTAGTATGGTTCACATTATGAAGAAATGTCTCTTTACATTCAGGATAATCATAAGGAGATCCCGGATAATTCACGACAAATATGCGTATGCTACAAGTTGAATCTCGCATGGGACAAATGACGTCAATATATTCATATTAAACTTAACTGTAATTACGAATAATACTGGGCACTTGCGACGATCGCATTAGGTCACTCAAACTGTTTCAACTAATATCACTTCATGATAAAATGAAATAAAATCTACTCCACTACTATGCGTTCTACAAGATAGACTAAAGAAGATGAAATCTTGGGTACTTATCAGTGAAGATCACGTAACACTGCTCCCATCTCTCCATTCCATCGATCTCAGTTTGGCATTCATCTTAGCGTCATTGCGGGACCGTTAGGACATTAATTCTATTACGACCACATATCGGTTTTCATCAGTATACTGCAGGAATAATCTTCAATCACTGTGAGCACAAGGACCTGAAACTTGTATAAATAGAATTAGTACAATGATATAGGCGTTATCCAATTTTCCACTATTATCCCAAAGACACTCGCCTCTTTTTTTTAAATAACAAATATTTAATCCTCATTTAATACAATATGATTCTCCCTAATGGGTCTTTCAATGTTTTTCCTTTAAATTCGACTACTCCAAATAACTTCTTCTTACTGCGTGATAACCGTTCTTGTGTCGACCTTCAATCTCAGCCTTCAGCTCCTTTTTTCACAATCCAATTGTTCATAAAAACAAAAATCCATTAAAAATTGTTACATTAATAATATTGGTCCGCGTTTCATATCTTCTACAAAGTTCGTTAGTTTATAACTTCTTTTCCATATGTTTTTGACATTTGAGGAATAAACTCTGTGATAACGTCATCTCTTCTGATTAGGAAGTTGTACAAAGGAAAACTTCACCATTTATTTGTCTTCATGACGTATACAATCGATTTATTTCTTCAGCGCCTTCTTGATCATTTAACCTATAACGTTAAGTCATGGCTTGCGCCGCGTTATTGCTGGACCTAAATGTCATATGGTAGACTTGCTTCTTCTACTGCTGAAAATGTAAACTTTACTTGTTAGTCTTTGCTTATATTAAAATTAGATTTCTTGATTGTAAGCATCCGATGGCCACGGAATTCTGAGCTTATGAATCCCCGTCCTCATTTTATATCCATCCAATATCTTATTTGAATGAGCGAGTTATTCCGGATATTAGACGTATGGCAACCGGACCTGTCGCTGCTGGACGTATTATTCCGAGTAATTTCCGTTGATCTCTTCCTTAGCATAACCTTCAATGACTCAACAACCGATCCACATGCCATTGAACGGTTATAGTATTCGTTCCAGAATTACCTTTATTCAAAGTGTTTGGCTGCAAACTGCTTATCTTGGTTGTTAGGCAGCAAAACTTTCCTTAGACAAACTATTTCTTTCAATAAATATTATTGTTTATGGGCCAGATTATTTTTCGTGCAGGCAGTTAAGTCAAATTTACCTCCTTTTTCACTCGAAACAAATTTTCCATTTCAATAACGTTTCGTAAATCAAATATAAGTTTTTTTCGATTTCCCAACATTCACTTATAGTGGATAAGAATAGTTTTGATTCACCGCCTCATATTATATAGTAGAAGCATAGATACTTATTCTCTTAGTAGCGTATACAAGACCTACACTCGGCTTGCTGGATTCCTCGCTGCACACCTTGGAAGCGAAGAGAATGCTTGTAAGTAGTCTCGATTTCAGAAATAGCCGTGTGAGCGCTAAAGGTGTGGTTAGCATGTGCCATCTGTCAGCATTCAACTAAATTATTGGAATAGTGGTATTAGCCGGCGATTTGAATTTCTATCGCGCACTACTTCCTACTGAATTCGGTTTTCTACCGCGTTCTACAGTACTTCCTAGCGTTTGGCGGCAAGGGGCGATGATTTGAATTTTTAGAGCGACGTACTTCGTAGCCTTGCGCGCTAACCTGCCACTTTGTTTAGCTTTCTGTGAGTCCGATGTGTTTCACTTGAATTATTATTACGTTACTATTATTATTACGTTAGAAATTATCTTGGATTCTGGATGAAATTCTCGATTTACAGTTATTATTCTGGGCTTTTCTATTATTGCCGGCCCCGTGGTGTAGGGGTAGCGTGCCTGCCGCTTACCCGCAGGCCCCGAGTTCGATTCCCGGCCATGTCAGGGATTTTTACCTGAACCTGAGGGCTTGTTCGAGGTCCACTCAGCCTACGTGATTAGAATTGAGGAGCTGTCTGACGGTGAGATAGCGGCCCCGGTCTAGAAAGCCAAGAATAACGGCCGAGAGGATCCGTCGTGCTGACCACACGAGACCTCGTAATCTGCAGGTCTTCGGGCTGAGCAGTGGTCGCTTGGTAGGCCAAGGCCCTTCAAGGGCTGTAGTGCCATGGGGTTTGGTTTGGTTTGGTTTTTCTATTATTACGTTTAACTCCGCTTGGTTTTTGGTAGATCGTCTTGGATTCTGGATGAAATTTGGACGATTTACTGATCTCTGGTCTTTTAATTAATAATAATAATTAATCAATTTGCTCGGTATGTTTCACGTGATCCATTATTATGTTTAACTCCGCATGATGTTTGGTACACTCTCTTGGATTCTGTATGGATTTTGTCGACTCAACAGATCTTTTGCTGTCAGTTTAATATGAGAATTAATTCTAAACGTATTGGGAGACAATGCAATTAATCCATGGAGAGAAGGAGGAAGTATGCTCTACGCTAATGAATCGCGGTTTGAATCCACTGTGTAGTGCAAGCTCCCGTTTCAAAGTAGATTTAATAACACATCTTGAGGAACAACATCATATTCATAGCTCTAAGCAAGAGTTGAAATTTGATTCCTTCCAAGGTAAGCTATTTCTTTCCCTAGATACCCCATGTCACTTTTACATTCAATTAAATTTTTGCTCTCTCAGATTCTGTTATTAATTTATGGTTTAAAATAATGTCTATTCATTGGCGATTTAAACGTGCACAGTGGTGCAATGCATTAGTTTATTTACATGCATCTTCATTATAGACTGTTCAGCGTTCAGTCTGCAAACCTCTGTGAACTTACTATACACCTCCACAATCCTCTATTTCGAACTAGCTCTGTGACCACGTTTAGTTCCATACATCTTATCTTTCAATCATTAGAAACTGAGTCTAACCATCATTATCTTGGTTTTCCTGTACCTCTCTTATCCTCCATGACCAAGTCCTTTAAAAGGTACATTGTGATTTCTGTGGTAACCGTAGTAGTTTGTGATGTGAAGGGATCATTTTCTGCTGTAATACATGGTGAGCTTTGTTTGTGTTTTTACGCAAATTTAAATGTCAGATGTTGGCTTGTGATATCACAGTTTAATCGTGGTGACCTTCAACAAGTTGACTGTTAACTATGGCATCATCAACATGGCTACCGTTGCTAAATAGTCTTATAGCTTTGCAAATATTTTCATTCAATAATCACATACAAATTGTGAAAAATCATTAATTTTGCACCTAAGATCCTTCTTAAGACATGGTAGGATTCGCCATTAGGTTAAAAAGTTTCTGAAACTCAAATTAGCTTCTTTACTGGACCCGTCCATTATTCTCCTCGGTAACATACTCTCCCCATTTGCCTCACATGGTCCCGGTCTCAACACAAAAGGCGGTTTATGCATACAGCTTCTTTAATAGAGTTCATTCGTATTTTTGCCTTTATCTCCTCATTCCGAGTGCCCTGTTGCCATTTTCCCAACTGTTTTTCAACAATCATTCACGCTACATTCCTGTTTGTTACTTCTAACGTATAAATAAGGCATTCTGAATCCACCCAGCTTTCACTTCCGTAAAGCAGAGTTGGACTGAAAACATACCGGTGTAACACCTTGTGGGTGGAGGCCGCAGATGAAGAATACACCCATGGTTTCCCCTTATTGTGTATGGAAGGGGCTCAATACATCCACAGGTAATCTCTGCCTGTCGTAGAAGGCAAACTAAAAGTGTCATATGACCATCGGTCCCCTCTTGATCTTTTTATTTTTTAGGGTTAGTTGTAGACTGAATCAAACTTCTGGTGTGTGTGCAGCTTGGGGAAGGGTCTCTTACGTGTGCGATGATGCTCAAAAGCCCAGATGGTATCCCAAGAGTCCAGTCGGGTTGAAGCATCATGTACTCAGCAGTAGCATCCGCCTTACAAAGCAGGTGTCTGCACAGCCTAATGAAAGAATGACTTATTACTTTTTTATATTACTAATCACTCGGTATAGGCTATGGGGTATATGCTATTGCAAGTGATTTCAGGAAGGGAGTCCTTGTGCTCATAGTCTCAGTCAGCCTGTATTAGGCACTGTTCAACATTGGACCCCGGGCTATACCTGCTACGACCATGTGGGTATGGCCTTGGCAACTTTGTTCGGCTAGAGAGGCCCTTGATCGGAGTGGGTGGCATTTGGGGAGGATGTTTCTCGACATGGCTTCAAAACATCTCAGGTCTGCCCAGGTTCGTCCGCCACCCAAGTCTTTAACTTGTGATTCCCTCAGGTCAACCGCTTGGGAACCGGTGCAGCATGAAATCATGGGATCCAGCTTCCCTAGGTTTCTGCGTGCAACCAGATCTAATGGGCAAGATTTCAAGGTGGTTAAGTGTGTTTTGCTCCGTAGGTACACTGTAGGTGTCTACGTCGAACTGGAAGACTTAAAGAAAATGCACAATGGTAGTTTGCTACTCAAGACTCGCACTCCACTTCAAGCTCAGTTGCTCAAGTGCGACCACTTTAGCAAAATCCCTATCAGAGAGAAAGAGCGCAAATCCTCGAACCTGGTTTGTGGAGTTATCTACCGCTGTCTCTTATTTTGAACACTGACAATGAGTTGATGGAAGACATGAAGCACCGTGGCGTGACACACATCCTAACGTCCATTTCTGATACACCATCTTTTTACGTTTACAAGCTGCTCTCACTTTATCATTCCATCAAGATGTCCGCTTTTCCCCATCATTACACACAGTTGTTACTAGATATTCCCTTGCTGTTTCTGTTTCAGCATCCCTGTATGCCACCCATTTTCTTTTTATACCCTGAACTTACTTACTGTGTTTTGTTTTGAACTTTTTACTAATCATATTCATGTACTTATGTCTAATTGCCTCATCATGAATATTTTCTACCCTTATTGGTCTGAAGACATATTTAACTTTCTCTATCCTAGGACTAGAAACATTTTGTTCGCTAGAGATCAGATAATGGTCTGTATCATCAAAACTCCCTGGAATAACTGAACATCCTAACAGATTTCCTGAATAGAAGGTCGATTATGATAATCTATTATGGATCTGGTGCTCCTATCCTCCCATTTTAGCAGTGAATAGCCTTATGCTTGAATATTAGCACTGAAGACCAGTAAAGGTTTCCCATTGCTATTAGCTTGCTGTTACATACAGTCCTCACATTTACCCATCACCTTGTCATATACTTCAGTTTTATTTCCACCTCTCGCTATGAAATTTCCCATTAACACTCTCTCATCCTTGTAGTTGATCCGGACTATGATGTCACTCACCGATTATGAAACTTGTCAACTTCATCCTCATCTGCATCCTCACATGGTAAATATACTGAGATAGTTCTCATACTAATTCCTCCAACTGCTAAATCAACTCACATCATTTGCTCATTTACATGCCTAGAAGAAACTATGTTGCACGCAATACTATTCCTGATAAAAGTCTTAAACCCACACTCCGCCGTTCCCTTTATAACACCTATTAAGAATGCCTTATAATTTACTAACTCTTTGTCATTTTCTACCCTTACCGTAATATCATTAACTCATAAACCATACAGATATATCTTTTTTGCTGAATCAGCCTTTTCTACTTTCCTTCTTCCATAAGCCCTATTGAAATGATAGCTACCCATCAAATTCTATTTCTTACGCAAAGTTGTTTCCAAGGAGTCCTTCACCTGTCAAATGGAAGTGGAACTCTGTTACTCCCATAGATCTGATGCTTGCTTAAAATGTTCTGAGCTCTCTAGGTAAATATTCGGTGAAGCAGGATGCTACCCTACTTACACATATTCCCGGTGAGAATTTCTTCTCTAACGGATTAGGGACAACCCGTGGATTGTAGTCCAGCAAGAGACCACCGGTGGATTGTGTAGTGCTAGCCACTAGAACATAAGGGGGTCCATGACTCAAAATATGTCCGAGATGTCCACTCCTATTCTATGGCAACTAGTATCCCGACTCTCGGAAACACTTACTAGGCCACTCAGCCATTGCTCATAGTGACTACTTACACATATTCCCGGTGAGAATTTCTTCTCTAACGAATTAGGGACCACCGGTGGATTGTAGTCCAGCTAGAGACCACCGGTGGATTGTGTAGTGCTAGCCACTTGAACATAAGGGGACATAAAAGTATGATGTGACTACTGTAAACCACACCATGGACCATTCCAGATGATTTTATACGGTAATGCAAAATTAATGAGTTTGCAGATATGTGATAGCTATTTAAACTCTTTCTTTTTCAGACTTTGAAGCGTGGCTGAGACAGAAGCAACGAGAAAACTACTCACAGTATTATCGCAGGACAAGAAGAAGAAGAACTGATGTTTCCGAAATTATCTACTATGACTGTAATCGCTCAGGAAAGTCGCTTGAATGTAGAGTACCAAGGCAGAGAGCTTCTAAATCGCAGCGATCTCCAAAGATCAATGCAGGTTCCACCAGCCATTGCAAAGTGACAGTGGGGGAAAAACGAATAGTGTTTGGGGCTACTCATTATGGTCATGGGCAGGAAATAAAACATCTCCAACTTACAAAGGCAGGGAGAGTGTTTAGCAGGTCAGATGAGTTTAGGTCTGCCTGCCAAAACGGTGCTAAATTCTGCTCGGTGAAAATGTTGGCTCTGAAGTGAAGAAATATGACCTTGTAACAAGAATCGACCTGCACAATATAAGAAAAGAGTTCAATTTATATATTCTTTAGGGCAGTGTCATGTGGACGATTCCTGTAGTGTTGACATTTCTGTGCAGGAATCACTGAAGCTTGGGGAACAAAATACTGTGATATTTTTACAAAACCAGGAGGGTGTAACACATGAGCTGCATAAACCTGCACTAGCTACAGCAGAAAGTATTATGAAAGGAATTTAAAAAATAAGTAACGATAGGGAAATTAGAACTACTTCAAAATGATAAGCATAAGCTAAAAGAAGTTCTGAAGCATCACTTTGTTCCAGTGACAGTCAGAATGAAACTTGCTTTACACCAGCAAAACAGTAGAGTGTGAACCTCCAAACAAGAAAGTTCAAAACAGTCGTTCTTCTCAACAAAGTAGTAATCAACCAAAAAGCTTAAAAAGAATGAAGTGCAGGATAAAACCATTGCTTCCACCATAGTGCGTCACAGCTTTATCATTTGCAAGGTGATAATGAACATAACTATGCTGGTTAAATTTCTTGGCCAATTCCGTTTAGAGCGATTTCTTTTTTTCATTATCCTCAAGTGTTATAATTCACATTTTAAAATTATTTACAAGACAGAATAAAGATAAACGCACACTGATACACTAGAAGTAGAGTCCATCACTTGCTCTATATATATCAAATAAACAATAGCTCTAGAAGTAGAGTCCATCACTTGCTCCATATATATCAAATAAACAATAGCTCTTGAAGTAGAGTCCATTACTTGCTCCATATATATCAAATAAACAATAACTCTATAAGCACAGTCCATGGACTGCAGTTCTGGTGCTATTGTTTATTATATATATATGTGGAGTAGATGCTGGACTGTGCTTCTTCTTTTCTTCTTCCTTGAGTAATTCAGTCTAATGACTGGTTTGCCCCTGCGATGCATCTCCTCCAACTGGCTCAGTACTGTGCAGTATGTTTTGCGTCTGCAGAGCTCCTGTATCCTATGCTACCACTGCTATTTTTTATTTTTAAATATCTTGAGCAAGTGATGGACTATATTTCTGGTGCTGTTATTTATTTTATACATACAGAGCAACTGATGGACCGTGCTTCTGGTGCTATTGTATATTTTATACATACAGGGCAACTGATACACCGTGCTTCTGATGCTGTTTATTTTATACATACAAAGCAACTTATGGACCGTGCTTCTGGTGCTACTGTTTATTCATAGATACAGAGCAACTGATGGACTGTGCTTCTGTTGCTTATTTTAATTTTATGGATACAGAGCAACTGATGGACTGCGCTCCTTGAATTATTGTTTATTTGATATATATGGAGCAAGTGATGGGCTCTGCTTCTAGACCTGTTCTTTATTTCATATACACTGACTGACAGAGCAAATGCAACACCAAGAAGGAGAGGTTCGAAAGGGATGAGTTGGGGAAAAAACAGAGACGGCACGGACGAATAATTGATGTATATTTTAAACCGATATGCAGGTTACACAATGCGCACGGCATCGACTCAGTAGGATGTAGGACCACCGCGAGCGGCGATGCACGCAGAAACACGTCTAGGTACAGAGTCAATAAGAGTGCGGATGGTGTCCTGAGGGATGGTTCTCCATTCTCTGTCAATCATTTGCCACAGTTGGTCGTCCGTACGAGGCTGGGGCAGAGTTTGCAAACGGCGTCCAATGAGATCCCACACGTGTTCAATTGGTGAGAGATCCGGAGAGTACGCTGGCCACGGAAGCATCTGTACACCTCGTAGAGCCTGTTGGGAGATGCGAGCAGTGTGTGGGCGGGCATTATCCTGCTGAAACAGAGCATTGGGCAGCCCCTGAAGGTACGGGAGTGCCACTAGCCGCAGCACATGCTGCACGTAGCGGTGGGCATTTAACGTGCCTTGAATACGCACTAGAGGTGACGTGGAATCATACGCAATAGCGCCCCAAACCATGATGCCGCGTTGTCTAGCGGTAGGGCGCTCCACAGTTACTGCCGGATTTGACCTTTCTCCACGCCGACGCCACACTCGTCTGCGGTGACTATCACTGACAGAACAGAAGCGTGACTCATCGGAGAACACGACGTTCCGCCATTCCCTCATCCAAGTCGCTCTAGCCCGGCACCATGCCAGGCGTGCACGTCTATGCTGTGGAGTCAATGGTAGTCTTCTGAGCGGACGCCGGGAGTGCAGGCCTCCTTCAACCAATCGACGGGAAATTGTTCTGGTCGATATTGGAACAGCCAGGGTGTCTTGCACATGCTGAAGAATGGCGGTTGACGTGGCGTGCGGGGCTGCCACCGCTTGGCGGCGTATGCGCCGATCCTCGCGTGCTGACGTCACTCGGGCTGCGCCTGGACCCCTCACACGTGCCACATGTCCCTGCGCCAACCATCTTCGCCACAGGCGCTGCACTTGGACACATCCCTATGGGTATCGGCTGCGATTTGACGAAGCGACCAACCTGCCCTTCTCAGCCCGATCACCGTACCCCTCGTAAAGTCGTCTGTCTGCTGGAAATTCCTCCGTTGACGGCGGCCTGGCATTCTTAGCTATACACGTGTCCTGTGACACACGACAACACGTTCTACAATGACTGTCGGCTGAGAAATCACGGTACGAAGTGGGCCATTCGCCAACGCCGTGTCCCATTTATCGTTCGCTACGTGCGCAGCACAGCGGCGCATTTCACACCATGAGCATACCTCAGTGACGTCAGTCTACCCTGCAATTGGCATAAAGTTCTGACCACTCCTTCTTGGTGTTGCATTTGCTCTGTCAGTCAGTGTATATGGAGCTAGTGATGAACTCTACTTCTAGACCTATTGTTTATTTGACATACATGGAGAAAGCGATGAACTCTACTTCCAGAATTATTGTTTATTTTATAGATACAGAGCAACTGGTGGACTGTGCTTCCGGTGCTATTATTTATGTTATAGATACGGAGTAACTGATACACTGCACTTCTAGAGTTATTGTTTACTTGATATATATGGAGCAAAAGATGGGCTGTACTTCTAGAGCTATTGTTTATTTGATATATATGGAGCAAGTGATGAACTCTACTTCTAGGGCAATTGTTTCTTTGATATATATGGAGCAGGTGATGGACTCTACTTCTATCTAGAGCTATTGTTTATTTTATAGATACAGAGCAACTGATGGATTGTGTTTCTGGCGCTATTGTTTATTTTATAGATACAGAACGACTGATGGACTGCACTTCTAAAGTTATTGTTTATTTTATATATATGGAGCATATGATGGACTCTACTTCTAGAGCTATTGTTTATGATATATATGGAGCAAGTGATGGACTCTGCTTCTAGAGCTATTGTTTATTTTATAGATACAGAGCAACTGATGGACTATGCTTCTGGTGCTATTGTTTATTTTATAGATACAGATAAACTGATGGTCTGCGTTTCTAGAGTTATTGTTTATTTGATACATATGGAGCAAGTGATGGACTCTCCTTCTAGACCTATTGTTTATTTTATAGATACATAGCAACTGATGGACTGTGCTTCTGGTTTTTTGTTTATTTTACAGATACAGAGCAACTGATGGGCCGCGCTTCTAGTTATTGCCTATTTGATATATATGGAGCAAGTGATGGACTCTACTTCTAGAGGTACTGTTTATTTGATATATATATGGAGCAAGTGATGGACTCTAACTCTAGAGCTATTGTTTATTTTATAGGTACAGAGCAACTGATGGACTAGCTTCTGGTGCTAATGTTTATTTTATAGAAACAGAGCAACGGATTGATTGTGCTTCTGGTGTTAATGTTTATTTTATAGAAACAGAGCAACTGATGGACTACGCGTCTAGAGTTGTTGCTTATATTTTATATATGGAGCCAGTGATGGACTCTACTTCCAGAGCTATTGTTTATTTGATATATATGGAGCAAGTGATGGACTCTACTTCTGGAGCTATTGTTTATTTTATAGATACAGAGCAAGTGATGGGCTGTGCTTCTAGAGGTATACGGTAGTTTATTTGATATATGTGTAGCAACTGATAATAGAGCAATTGTTTATTTTCTGTATACAGAGCAACTGATGGAATCTGCTTCTAGAGCTATTGTTTATTTGATGTATATGGAGAAAGTGACAAACAATACTTCTAGAGCTATTGTTTCTTTGATATATATGGAGCAAGTGATGCACTCTACTTCTAGAGCTATTGTTTATTTTATAGCTACAAAGCGATTGCTGGACTGTGATTCTGGTGCTATTGTTTATTTTATAGATACAGAGCAAATGTTGGACTGCGTTCCTAGATTTATTGTTTATTTGAGGTATATGGAGAAATTGATGGACTCTACTTCAAGAGCTATTGTTTGACACACATGGAGCAAGTGATGCACTCTACTTCTAGAGTTATTGTTTACTTTATAGATACAGAGCAACTGATGGACTGTGCTTCTAGAGTTATTGTTTATGTGATAGATATGGAGCAAGTGATGGGCTCTACTTCTAGAGCTCTTGTTCATTTGACACATATGGAGCAAGTGACCGGACTCAACTTCTAGAGCTATTGTTTATTTTACAGATACAGAGCAACTGATGGACAGTGCTTTTGGTGCTATTTTTTATTTTATAGATACTGAACAACTGATGGACTGCACTTGTAGAGTTATTGTTTATTGATATATATGGAGCAAGTCATGGTCTCTACTTTTAGAGCCATTGTTTATTTGATATATATGGAGCAAGTGATGGACTCTACTTCTAGAGCTGTTGTTTATTTCATTGATACAGAGCAACTGATGTACTGTGCTTCTCGTGCTATTGTTTATTTTGTAGAAAAAGGGGAACTGATGGACTGCGCTTCTAGAGTTATGGTTTATTTGATATATATGGAGCAACGGTGTTATAGAGCTATTGCTTACTTTATGCATACAAAGCAACTGATGGACTCTACTTATAGAGTTATTCTTTATTTGATATACTCGTGCAAGGAGCAAGTGATGGACTCTACTTCTACAGCTATTGTTTATTTGGTATATATGAGCAAGTGATGGACGCTACTTCTAGAGCTGAAGAAATGAGATAAGTCTAACAGTCTGACGTAGGTGTGGTCCTGTAGACTGAGAAGACTGAGTGAACTAATGGAGTTGGAATGAAAACTGTTTGTGTGTTAAAAAAAAGTTAAATTATTTTAAAGTAAGCTGGTATATAGTTTAAGTTTATCGTGGATAGTTGAAATGAAGCTTAGGTGGAAGCAAAAAATATATATAGTGAGATGACTGAGTGAACTAATGGACTTGGAATGGAGCACTGTCTGTTTGTGTGTAAATGAGTGAAAAAATGGATTGCTTAAGTATATTTGTGTGAGGAGGGAGTATAAAGAAGGTGTATGTAATAGAATTGAGATAGATTAAGTGGGACTGTAGTTAAGGAGAGAATGCTGGCAGTATGGAAATTATGAAAGTAGGTCATATGAAAAAAGTTAAATGGTGTAGATGCCTTGTTGAGAGGTGTAAAATCGAGGGATTCTTGATGTTTATGTACGTAGTTGAATAGGGTGGAAGAAGTGGGATAAGTCTAACAGTTTGATGTAAGTGTTGTCCTGTAGTTTGAGAAGACTGAGTGAACAAATGGACTTGGAATGGAAACTGTTGGTGTGTAAATGAAGAAAAAACGTTAAATGGTTTTAAGTGCGATGATGAGGGATGTAATATGGTTGTTAGTTGATGTTTACGCCTTAAGCTTAATAAGGTGAGATGTAGTGGACGAGAATAGGACGAGTAGTGCGAGAAAGGAGAAGGTGACGTATCAAAGGGAGAGGGAGGGGATGGGCCTTGACCCACCCCAAAGAAGTTAGGCTGGAGCACGTCTGCACGGGAAGGAAAAGGAGAGGGAAGATAGAGAGCTGACAATGAACATAGTAGGTGTGACGTACATAGCGGAAGTGTGTGGCAAGCCATGTGTTGGGTCTGGTTTCCGCCAAGCTGGCTTGTCATACATGGTAGGGAGGGAATACATTGTCAGCAAGTGTAGGTGAGATAGATCAGTTCTCACGTGGCGAGGCTGGTGGCTGCGCTCAACGGGTTGGTGGGCATGTATTCCATACCAGGGCTGACGCAGCGACCAGTCTACTAACAATTTTTTTTAGGTGGCAGGTGGGAATAGGGGAATATGGTAGTTTGTAGTCCGGTGCTTCCTGCACGTATGCTAGCTATCCGCGTACGTGTGGGAGGGCACTGAGTAGATGTAGAGGTTGATAATTTAGTTAAGTAGTTTTAGGAGAGATGTAGTGTTTATTGTTTGTTTGTTTGTTCTGTGTTTCGCTCTGCCTTTATTACCTGTAAGCCGATGGTGTTTACTAGGGTGGGTAATAAAGATATGTATGTATGTATGTATGTATGTATGTATGTATGTATGTATGTATGTATGTATGTATGTATGTATGTATGTATGTATGTACTTCTAGAGCTATTGATTATTTTATAGATACAGAGCAACGAATGGACTGTGCTTCTGGTGCTATTGTTTATTTTATTGAAACAGAGCAACTGATGTACTGCGCTTCTGGAGTTGTTGTTTATTTGATGTATGTGGAGGAACTGTGTTATAGAGCTATTGTTTATTTTATGCATACAGAGCAACTGATGGACTCTACTTCCAGAGTTATTCTTTATTTGATATACTCGTATAAGGAGCAGGTGATGGACTCTACTTCTAGAGGTATTGTTTATTTGATATATATGGAGCAAGTGATGGACTCTACATCTAGAGCTATTGTTTATTTGTTATATATGGAGCAAGTGGTGGAGTCTACTTCGAGAGCTATTGTTTATTTAATATATATATATATAGCAAGTTATGGACTCTATTTCTAGAGTTATTGTTCATTTGATATATATGCAGCAAATGATGGACTGTACTTGTAGAGCTAACAGTGGCGACACGTGACGTTTCGAAAGGTGTTACCACACTCCTTATAATAGTGATCGAAAGTTCGAGAAAATACACGAAAAAATAGTCACATTTAGCCTTGTTATTGGGTGAATGTTTAGTGGAATAGTATCTCACACAGTTCACAATTGTATTAATATAGGAGAAATGCGTCTCAGAATCATTTAAATGGTCATAAATTAGAAGTTAATTTATCAAACGCAATGTCTTAGAATACTATCACAGTCAATGACAAAGTTCAAGATTACGATAAAATGACAAAGTCCACAATACCGTCAACTAGTAAATGAAATACTTGAATGTACAATTACACTTCAGTTCACAATTTTTATTGTTAACTTCACTCGGTTAACACACTCCTAAATATTGTACAATAACGATTTAGTCGGAGAAAATTTTATAACATTTCATTCGTCACGACGCGGTAGAAACTTTACTTGCGACGTCTTCGCACAATTTTAAAGTGTTCGAGTGTAACTTCTACGTCTTCGCGGATCGCGATGGAGCAAACCGTCGTTCTAACATAATCGTAGAACACACTGGCTATACTCTCGGTTCTTTGACCTATTTATATCCGGCTGCGAGTAGCGCTCTGAGTCAGGTGATGAAGGGGTGATAACACTTCCCAAATTTTAACTTGTTATTTCTTGGAAACCACTGCACGGATTGATCTCAAATTTGCAGGGTTGAACTTTCAAAATATGGGCTACAATTTAGTGTTGGTCTCATATTTATTGATCCGGTCATTGAGAAGTTTAAAAATGGTTTCGAGAGAATTCTAAGGGTAGGCAGCCTACAGGCAGTGCTGACGTCACTTGACCTTGCTCCACTCATGCGGTCTCCCTCACGCAGTGCAGTGAGAACGAGAACATTCTCAGGCACAGCTGTTTGTGCATCGTAACTTAGCCGTACGCTCATGAATAAAGATTTATAACTCGTATGAGCCAGGGCCTATGCTTCCTGGTAGAGTATATTGTCACTCGCACCACAGTATTTTATGAACAGTACAGATGTCATTTCGTAAAAGTGAAAGGCTTGATAATTAATATTAATTTAGTATGAGATAACATCATTTGAAAATCATGATATGGCACTAGTATATTGAATACTAGTGAGCATAAAAATCATAGATTATGCACTAATTGAAAATAGTTCACATCATGATAAACGTATGGCAGGCTACTCATGCGCTCAAAACATCCATTAAAGTGCTGGCAATATACCTTTTATTTCTTCTTCTTTCATTCTTTCTTTCTTAACATGTTTAGCCTACAGGGTTGGTTTTATCCTCGAACTCAGCGATGGATCACACCTCTACCGCCTCAAGGGCAGTGTCTTAGAGCGTGAGATATTGGGTCGGGGATACAACTGGGAAGGATGACCAGTACATCGCCCAGGCAGCCTCACCTGCTATGCTAAATAGGGGCCATAGTGGGGGTGGGAAGATTGGAAGGGATGGACAAGGAAGAGAGAACTAAGCGGCCGTGGCCTTAAGTTAAGTACCATCCCGGCATTTGCCTGGAGAAGTGGGAAACCGCGAAAACCACATCGAGGATGGCTGAGAGGGGAATCGAAACCACCTCTACTCATTTGACGTCCTGAGGCTGAGTGGACCCAGTTCCAGCACTCGCACGTCTTTTTTAAATTCGTGGCAGAGCCGAGAATCAAACTCGGGCCTCGGCGGGTGGCAGCTAATCACGCTAACCACTACACCAAAGAGGCGGACCTGTTATTTTTTACTAGCGGCAGTGGTAAAGAAGTGGGGGACTGGAAATAATAATGATATTGCATTGAAAATTACTCACATGTGTTTAGGACTCCATTTTGAATATTATTAGGTCCCGAAATGTAGCATTATTAGTGATTTTGTGCGTAATATTGGTAATAATTGCACACAAGAAGTAGGAGGATGTATTTATGATGGCCATCTTTGTTTCCAGAGATGTTATAGTATAGACAGGTTACTTTAACTTTACAACAAAGCAAGGAATTTCAGATAGGTGAGAAGCATGGAAGTTACAACATAAAGCATGGATGTTACAACTCCTCTAATTTAGTAGCTGTAATTTATCTTTGCAAATTCAGGCCAACCTCTGTCATAAGGGGACCACACTCCCTTCGAGAGGCTCTAAACTATCGCCGCGGCGCATACTGCCCGCACGGCAAGAAAAAAGTATAATTTAGTGGCTCTAACCTATCTTTGCAAAATCCAGGCCAAGCTCTGTCATGACAATAACATATTTGCATTGTAACTTCCATGCTTTATGTTGCAACATCCATGCTTTCTATTGTAACATCCATGCTTTCCAATGTCAACGTAACCAGTCTATTCCATAACATCTCTGGAAACAAACAAAGATGGCTATCATGAACACATCTTTATGCTTAATATGTGCAATTATTACCAATATTACCGACAAATTCACTAAGAATGCCACATTTCGGGACCTAATAATATTCAAAATGGAGTCCTGAACATAAGACAAGCGTCTCGGTATAACACTGCGATAATACGACCTGGCCAATCAGAATGCATTCTTGAAAAGTATGGCCGCTGGTGGCCTCAGCCTTTTACGAAAGTGCTGCCATCTGGTGTGATTCGTAGTAAATATGAAAATTGATTAGCAATTGTTTTTGCGTAAGTGGAGGGAAAAGTTGTTGTTTGAATTGTGTTTAACATGTTGTCAATACGTTCGGGTGAATAATTTTTAATATTTGTTTGAATTGCGTCAACACATGGTCAATAAGTTCATTTGGATCATTTCTAGTGTGGTTAATACGTTCATTCGGATAATTTCTGCTATCTACACGATGCAAAATTAAAGAGACATAAATTACAAGTAGCCTACACAAGTTGTCATCTGAATCACTAAAGCGTGGGCGGCTTAAGGGAACTGGATTTACTTGTAAATTTTGTAGCTGGGACACATCCAGCGAACGAGAGTTACGGGGACATATGAGCGTCATACAGTCAGCGAGAAGATTCAAAATTCATATAGACTGTCCTGGTAAGTGCTGACGATTTCCATATTAGTAGTTGAATAGGTTAGAGGTAATGGATTGGTATGTTCTTACTCAAAAGCCTATTTTTTTCATTTCAGTGGTGAATTGTCCGTATATCACTGCGAATCACCAAGAGTTGAGTCAGCATGACCACAGTGAATTAATTCTTGAAGGATGTTCTATCACAGAAATGTCTTCAGTAACATGAAAGGTGGGAAGAATGTTCAACCATTGTATCATAATAGTTATGCAACGGAACTTCATATTCGTATTTTTGTTCACTGTATCTAGTTAGGCAATCCGTATGGAGATAGTTGAATGCATAAATGTTCATTAAAGTTTATTAAGGGTAGGCCTATTCCATGAAATATCACAATCTGCTACAAGCTCTTCACAAAATGTATTTTCCTCACATGTTCATTAAATACCAGTACCAATATTCTTTAAATCAGTATAATTTTCTGTTCCTATTAATAGCTCCATTAGGCCTAATGATGCTCGAAATGTACTCGCAACCAAAATTCATGCTTTCAGAAAGATTTTCCTTAATATTTTCAGTATTTATTTGAAATAAGTTATTTGCATGAGGGTGAAATCTCAGATTTCATTAAAATTGTTATACTGGCACTAACTACATTTTACCATTCTTTGAAATCTCAAGAAGGGTACCTATGGTTCTTGCTGAATTCGTTAAAGTATTATTTTAAGAAATTTTGTTAAGACTTATCTAGTTCTAGCAGTTACAGCATTATATCCATGGAAAGAATGTGCACAAAATTCCGAACATATTAATCCATGATGCAACCCTACATTTTAAATTATATGTCTGTTTTGAATACAGGATGATTACTTGTATGTTGGGTATTCAGCCCGAAGGCTGGTTTGATCCTCTCCGGCTCTGCCAACTGCTGTTATAAATGGCCTAGGCGTCACTGAAAAGGCGTACTAGGGAAATGAGGAGTGATGTAGTTTCCCGTTGCTTTCCTGACCGTGCCAGCCGTTGCTATTACATATCAGTCTGCCAAGCCCACTGAAATGCATGCACCAACCGACCCTATGAGTGATATTTTCACACCATTCATAACAGGGACTGGCTGCATAAACAATGGTATTACTAGCATCACCCATACCTCAGTCACTTTCATATTGTCAAAGCCAAGGATGAGACTGAGACAGGTCAATGAAAGTAACAATTTTGATATAGCCCATACCAGAAGACATAGTGCACTGTAAACACTACATCTCGCCAGCAAAGGCATGATGATTACTTTCCCCTGTGAAATATAATTGTTGCAAGGCTGAAGTGGCCGGAGTGAATTCTGATTTCCATTTTAGAATTAGCATAGGAAGTCAGTGTGTTGATGTCACACCGATTGATCTAACGGAAACCTGCATTTTATGTAATATTTCATCATTATTTTCATTCTTAGATAAAGTAATTATTTTTAATTTTCAGGAATAACTTAGAGATGGGAATGTTTGCATAGTAAGATTGAATACCTACTTTCCTTAATCTTGTCTATAATCTGTCCTTATTTTCTCCATTCCACAGTTCTTGACAAACTGGATGTTTAGGCTACATCTTCTATAATCTATTTTGTCCACAAATATGGTTCCTGTGACAGTTAAAGATCTGTTTTATCAACTTTTAGATTCAAAGAAAACATTGACAGCACCACCGATACCATTAAATCTTTGTCTTTCTGAAGTGCAAGAAAAGTGCTCATCTCTTTGCCAGAATCTGCGAGGTATTTACCTAAATTTATGAAATAATATTTGTTACATCCTCATGTAATTCATGAACTTTCTCTGAAAAAATTTATACTTTAATATCTTTTGAGGTAACTGCAAAGAAATTGTCATTGTTTAAGAAGTCTTTCTCGTGGTCAGTCGAGATTTCTTCTGAGGATGCAGAGCACAGTTTTCTGCGAAACGTTAAGAATTTCACCTTATTTTCTTGACACGGCATAAGTCCAAAAGCCTATACAGCATCATGTCTACTATGTTGTCATACAGTAAGCTTACTTGAAACTCTGGAAAAGGAAATTAAATAGCGACTGGTTTGTTCCAGATGTAAAGAATTGCATTTTGAAGAATAGAAGTATAGTTTTCCAGAAAATAATACATAACCACTACTTTTTTTCCAAAGAAATAAACCTGTTGTTGGATCAAGTTGCACAAGTCTTGGTGAGTGGAGTCAATAGTAGCACTTGAAGAGTGATTTCTAGCCTCCATGGCTCAGGCGGCAGTGCGCCAGCCTCTCACCGCTGGATTCCGTGTTTCATATCCCAGTCACTCCATGGGAGATTTGTGTTGGACAAAAAAGGAGGCAGGAGAGGTTTTCTCCAGGTACTCCGGTTTTCCCTGTCATCTTTTATTCCAGCAACACTCTCCAGTATCATTTCATCTGTCAGTTATTAATCATTGCCCCAGAGAAGTGCAACAGGCTTCGGCAGCTGGCACAGGTCCTATCCTCACCACTAGATGGGGCTTCATGTGTTCCATTCCTGACCCGGTTGAATGACTGGAAACGGGCTGTGGATATTCATACTCGGGAGTGATTTCCAGTATTTTTTTTCTGAGTAATTCAGTGCTTGGATATACTGATCAGCTGTTCAGGCTGGGCTGGGTAGCTAGGCCAGTAGAGCACTGGCTTTCTGAGCTCAAGTTGGTATGTTCAGTCCTAGCCCAGTCCAGTGGTACTTGAATTTAATGGTGCTTTTTGAGGATCCAACTTAACAGACAGACCATACTCAGAGGTATTTATCAAGATTATCTGAAGCTCACTTAAAATTCTCAAGTTCAAAGTTTATTTATAGAAGTATGCACGGAAATCACATTTTTATGTTGAGATAGTCATTTTTAAAATACAACAATGAACATTAGATCAGCCTGCCTGGTGGCCATGATCATTAAGGCGTTGAAGTCTAAACTGTCTGACACTGAGGTTAGCCAGTTCGAGTCCCGTTGGTCAAAAAAAATTTCAGCATCAGAATGTTGGCTGGCAGGGTAGGGGAGGGGGTGGTATTCAATTTATAACCACTAGATTGCTTGTCAAAAGCCTGGATTAAATTCCAAACCTCTCTGCAATGCTCATATGGAGTGAGGGCATATGACGCTGTTGATAGTGATTTGTCCGTCGGACGGAGACGTTAAGACTTGAGCAGACCTCTTGGTGCTATTCGACAGGAGTAGGCTACGTGCCGGCATGGGTTTCACCCTCTCCCTTCCTAGTATCATATATCACATCATTCATTTCATCTCATTAACTCCTCTGATGAGGTTGATGTCAGGAAGGGCATCCAGTCATAAACACCCGCCACGACAGATTCATCTCACCTCACCTCATACCCGACCCCGTACAGAAACGGGACAAGGGTTGGCCAAACAACAATAAACATTAGATCACCAAAACAGTATTCTACAAACAATGTCCAAACCTTGTTCCGTTTTATCTACAATAAACATTAGATCACCAAAACAGTACTCTACAAACAATGTCCAAACCTTGTTCCGTTTTATCTACGGGGTCGGGAATACGGTGAGATGAATCAGTCGTGGTGGGTTTTTATGACCGGATGCCCTTCCTGGCGTCAGCCTCATCAGAGGAGTTAATGAGATGAAATGAATGACGTGATATATGATAGTAGAAAGGGAGAGGGTGAAACCCTGTGCCAACATATAGCCTACTCCTGTTGAATAGCACCAAGGGGTCTGCTCAAGGCTTAACATCTCCAACCAACGGACGAATCACCATCAACAGCGTCATATGCCCTCACTCTATACGAGCACTGCGGAGAGGTTTGGAATTTATTCCAGGATTTTGGCACGCAATCTAGTGATTAGAAATTGTATATCACCACCTCCTCTACCCTGGTGGCCAAAGATTCTGATGGCCAAAATGTTTTCGATCAAGGGGACTTGAACCGGCTAACCACGGTGTTAGACCATGCAGACTTCAACGCCTTAGCAATTATGGACACCAGGCGGGAACGAGTACTCTACAAACAAGCTTAGTAATAAAAAAAAAAAATGTCTAATTTGTTGTAGTTTGTGAGTTTTTATGGAATGACCCTTACCATAATACAAGTTGAGCTGTGCAATAAGTTTATTATTATCTTAATGTTAATAACTAGTAATTCAATTTTTCTATTCTTTTCAAGAATTTAAGGTATGGAAATCAAAGGAAAAAAAGACACTCAATCCAGATATTTTCTAACTAGTCCACCAAGACATAAGAGGACATCGACAACTACCAAACCAAACCCCACGACACTACAGCCCTTGAAGGATCTACTTATTTCTGTCATCGCAGTGGATTGGTCAAAAGAAGAGGAAAGGGAATACGGCATATGAAATTTCAGGGTTCGTGTAAAATAAATAAATCGAGTGTGCATGTTATTTACAATAATGTACATTTTGGACATTGCAGAGGAGTTGGGCATATCCTGCTGTCAAAAGAAGAGAGAGAGAGAGAGAGCAGATTGCTGGCCAGTTGGCTCAGAATATTCCCTTTAACACTGTTCTGAAAAATATCACAGACAATTTAGATACTAAGCAGATTACCAGGCTACACCTTCTGCAAAGACATGACCTGAGTAATATTGTTCGTGATTTTAGATTAGATAGTGATAAACAGAGTCAGAAAGTGTGTGCACTGGGATGGATAGGTTAAAAGAACAAGGTAATGAGTATGTCCGGTTTGGTAAATTACAAGGGATTTCCAACCCAGAATACGGATTGACAGAGAATGATTTTGTATTAATAATTATGACTGATATGCAGAAAGTAATGCTTGTGGAGTTTGGGAAAAAAATCATTTGTATGGACAGTACTCATGGGACAAATGCTTGTGACTTCTCACTTACAACATTATTGATGTTAGATGAATACAGTGAGAGATTCTCTGTTGCATTCTGTTACTCTAATCGAACAGACTGCAATGTGCTGAAATGGATTTTTTTTTTTGTATGTTGTCAAATAATCAATATCTGCAATTGATTTTCCTGTGCAGATACTGATAACTGATAATTAGACTTCATTCTCTAATGCATGGGTTGAAGTCACGGGTGCCCCTTTGAAGAAACTTCTATGCATGTGGCATATGGATAGGGCTTAGAGAAAGAACATTTCCTCTAAAATTCATGGTACACAGGCATTCAAAGCAATTGTGTAACAAACACCTAAGGACGTTGTTGCAGTGTGAAAACGTAGTTGAATTCCACAGTGAGCTCAACAACTTCCTAGATGCTTGTGAAAATAATGACACATGTAGAGAGTTTGGTGTGTACTTCGAAAAGGAATATACTAGTAGGCCTATTGTTACCGATTAGAAATGCACATTAATACCAGTATGCATTTAGAAGTCTTCCACCAAGTCCTGAAACAAGTGGTAATGAAAGGTCTTCGAGTCAGTAGGATGGATAAGAGCATAAATGCTGTGATGTCAGTGGTAAAACACAAAGTGTTTGATAGGTTGCTAAAAGTAAATAAAGGGAACTTAGCAAAGCTGTGCAACATATAAGGCAGAGACACAAAAACGGTCCACAAATGTGTATTGATGATGTGACAGTGGAAAGTTCCACTTCATGTAAGGTTGAAAGCAGGAGGACAGATGAGTTTTATAGTGTCAGGAAAGAATGTGTAACAGGTCATTCATTCTGCTGTCCATTGATTTGCTCTGAATATAAAATATGTATTCATCAGTATCCATGTACATGCTGTGACTATTCTTTGCAGCTACAATATGCAAACATATCCATTTGGTTTTGAGGAGAGCCTATTGTACTCATCTGTCCTGGAATTCCTGAGTTCTTTAATTATTTTGAAAATTTTCCCTAGGTGCAACTTCATGCCATGTATATTTTATTTCACTTTTTCATGGTAGTTTATAGTTTACTCAACATATCTGTAAATGTATCTTCATTCTCCTTGAGTGAGTCAAGATTATTTTCCAGTTTAGACATGTTTTTTACAGTATTTTAACACGTTGGGTGCCACGTGCCGCCATATGGCGTCACGGTGGTCTACAAATTTGAGATGGCGTGACGCCATATGGCGGCACACCGTTCTTGAAATCAGAGTTGGCGTGACGCCATATGGCGGCACAGTTGAGTTTCAGGCGATGCGCCGTAGATAATCAGCTGTGACATCTATGCGCGTAAAATTGGTACTACGTGAAGGGCGAACTTCAGGGTCTATTCCAGCTATGTATTTTTACTGTATGCCACCATGTGGCGCCACAGTATTCTTCCGAAGCCACTGACTGGCCAGTGGTCTTTGTCACAGGTGAAAGCGCGCCAGGCTTTGTTTATTCCTCGTTTACATACGTATTATCACTCAGTTTATATAGTTGTGCAAAAATATAAAAAATGGAAGATATTGGTAATAATCTTACGAGGGAACACATACATGTGTTACACTCGGATTCGGTTGAAATTTGGTAGGAATATTCGTGGGAGGCAGTAGAATGCCAAGGTGAAAACTGCATGTACCCAGCGCAAGTTTAAACGCCAAAATTGAGCAAATAAATAGTCATAAAATTAGAAGTACCACGGGAGTATCGGGGTGTGGTGGAGAGGTAGGGAGGAGCGAAGCATCGGACGTGAACCAACCGGGCTGCGTCGAGCTGCGCCAGCAGCCAGGTAGCGTACAGTTAGCGCGTTTCCCTTAACTTCCCGATCAGATGTGCAAAACGTAAATATGAAAACAGCACATGAAACAAGTGTACAAAGGACGATGTTTGAACAACAATGCCAATAAGGTTTGAAAAATTACAACGAGTAACAAGAACTCGGGCATGCCGAGACGCATATTTTCATTGTTTAGAGTTATCAGAAAACTGTTCACAACAATATGTAATGCAATATAAGTACTTGTTTTGCATTTTACTAGGTTTTCATAAGTATTGCGTTAATTTGAATTAGGAAATAAATATCCCTTATTGGAAATTCGTATTGAACATTCCATGTCAAAAAATTCTGTGACACCATATGGCGTCACGCTATATTTTATCTTTCCTAAAAATTGATGTGACACCATATGGCGTCACGCATGACCATGGTATGGTGAGATAAAATTTACTTAGTACATCATATAAATACATCCCAAGATTATATAAACAGTCTACAACGCGTACAATTGCTTTGGCACCAGCGGAATGCAATTCAAAAACATGCCTGGCACCAGTGGAATAGTGTGCTACAATCGGCTCGGCACTCAACGTGTTAAAATTAATCATTCAGTATATTTGGCACAATGGCTACAGGCTCCTTTGTTACCTTCCTAGCTATTTCATTATTTCAGCACAAGCTGCCATGCATTTATTTTTGGAACTAATGAATTTGTCGTTGGCAATTATTTTTCATTTTTCAATGTATCTTCTACATAATTATTTAATAGCATTGTAGCTTTCTTTGCCCTCCGAAATACCCTGCTTAGCTTTAATGTAAAACAGTACCAATGAGTTCTTAATGGCTGCAAGATGAGGAGTGTATCATTTTGACATGTTTTCTCATGTACCATTGTATTAATATTTTAATAAATGAATGTACATAAAAATAATGAGTTGACATTTATTGAAAAAATAATTCCTACATATTACTGTAAAATGCAGTTGGTGTTTCAATGCTGATAATGATCCTGCAATCATTAAAAGGGAAATTCCTCAAGGCAATATTATTGGACCTTCAATAATATGAGTAAACAACTGGAATCTGAGATAAGGCTTTTTGCAGATGATGTCATACTGTATAGAGTAATAAATAAGTTACAAGATTGTAAGCTACTGCAAAAAGACTGAAAATGTTGCAAGATGGACAGCAGGCAATGATATGATGATAAACGGTGTGAAGTCAGGTTGTGAGTTTCACTAATAGGAAAAGTCCACTCAGTTTTCATTACTGCATTGATGGGGTGAAAGTTCCTCATGGGGATCATTGTAAGTATGTACGTGTTGATATAAGTAAAGATCTTCATTGGGGTAATCACATGAATGTGATTGTAAGTAAAGGGTACGGATTTCTGCACATGGTTGTGAGGGTATTTAGGGGTTGCAGTAAGGATGTAAAGGAGAGGGCATATAAGTCTGGTATTACCCCAATTAAGAGTAAGTTTCCAGTGTATGGGACCTTCAACATGATTACTCGACTCGAGAAATGGAAGAAATCCAAAGAAAAGCAGCTCGGTTTCTTCTGGGTGATTTCTGACAGAAGAGATGCATTACAAAAATGTTGCAGAATTTGGGATGGGAAGACTTGGGTGTAAGGAGACTAAGTGGTACTTTCTGAGCTGTCAGCGGAGAGATAGTGTGGAATGACATTGGTAATCGAATAAGTTTGAGATCAAAATATGAAGATAAAGTTGAAATTCAAGAGGACAAACTAGGACAAATATTATTTTATAAGAAGAGGAGTTAGTGATTGGAATAATTTACCATGGGAGATGTTTAATAAATTTAAAAATTCTTTGTAATTCTTGAAGAGAAGATGAGTAAACAACAAAGTATCTGCCACCTGGGCAACTGCCCTAAATGCAGATCAGTGGTGACTGATGCGAATGACAGAAAACATGACCGACAAATGGTGAATAAGTTAATCTGAGAAGGACAACTGAATCAGAAAGTGATGTAACAAACCATATAGAGGGAAAAATATTCTAGACATAGTGCTAATAAAACCAGATGAGCACTATAGAAAAACTGATCATGAAGATCATTTCTGTTGTAGTTGAAAATAAATGTGAGAGAATAGAATGCTGCAAGACTATTAGGCAATATCATAAGGTTGATAAGAGAGACAGAGGGGAGTTTAAAAAAAAAATTATGATTAGTTAAAAATGGTGAATGAAAATATAAACGGACTATGGGATGGGTTTAACTAATTGTTGGGGAGTTTGAAAACAGGTATGGTATTTTTCTAAAGTGGTAAGTAATGGTATAGACACACTGTATTATAACAGAGGTGCAGGTTAGAAAGAAATAGGAATATATAAGGAAGTAAGGAGAGACTGAAAGAACTTAGTAGGAAATTTAATTTAGCAAGAAAAGTCAGCTAAGGTTAACATGATGACAAGCATAATTGACAGCCATATGAATTTTAGTGAGTACTGTACCGTAATGGATGGGTATATATAGGTACTTTAAGGCAGACACAAGTTCCAGGATGGACATTCCAGGGAAAATTAATGAACTAGGAGAAAGCATAAGAATTCAGTTAGCAATATGCAAAGATAGTTGGATGTAAGATTAATTTCCAGGTTGAGGAGGTGACTAATACAGGCAAAGTAGTGGAATTTACCTATTATAATAAAGACATTCTCAAAAAAGGTACAAAAGCTAAAAAAAAAAAAAAAAAAAGCAGCTGGCTTTATTAAGAATTCAGGGTAATTACTAGAAATATGCTGCCATATCGGAAATATTTGTTTACTGTTTGTAAGAAGGAGCTCTGGCCCCACTGTATAAAGAAAAGGGTGATGAACATAAGGCAGATAATTACAGGCCGGCCTGCTTAACATGTGTTGCATATAAGCTCTGGTTTGATAGAAGGCTGTACACGTTTAGGAAAAGTTATTCCAGTGAGGCTCAACTTGTAGGATTCCAACATGATATAGCAGATAATTTAGATTCAGGTAGAATGGACTATATGTATCCATCCGTGGTCGTGGTGTTTATTGTTTTAAGAGGAACTGGGCAACCATCCTCTATTAACATGAATCAGAGGGAAGAGATTCGACACTTCGAAAAAAGAAGGTAGCGGCCAAAGGAAGGTGAGGGCCATGAAGACTGGTAAAGTGAAAGTCTCTCTAGACCTCAAAAACACAATACCACTGGGTCAGAAAAGAACAAGAAATGACCAAGGGAGATTGGATAGGATAAATGAAAGTGAAGAACTTGGTGTGTAAGTAAAGGGAAGCAATGCCAGGACTCAGCCAAAGTCACCACGGTCGTCAACCCGTGCTTGCAAGTTTAGAGTTCCTGGGCTCCTTTTAGTTGCCACTTATGGCTGGCAGGAGATGCCATGGGTGCATTCTATTGCCCCCACCCACAGGAGGTATTGATTCAAGGATTTTGACAGGGTAGATCATTAGAGATTACTGACGAAAATGATGGCTAATGGACAAAAGAGTGGTTGAATGGGTGGCTAAATTTCTAGAAAGAACTCACAGAATTAGAGTAGTTGAAGCATTACCTGATCCTGAAATGGTTATCTGGAATCAAAGATAAGGCTTTTTTTGCTAATGACGTTACACTGTATGTATTAAATAAGCTGCAGGTTTGTAAGCGACTACAAAAAGAGATCAACAATGTTGTGAGATGGACAGGAGACAAGGGTATGATGGTAAATGGGATGAAAAGTCTGGTTGTAATTTTCACAAAGAAGAAAAGTCCTCTCAGATTTAATTACTCTGTTGATCAGGTGACAGTACCTCATGGGGATCACAGTCTAGGCCTTAATATAAGGAAAGATCTTCATTCATGAATGAGATAGTACATAAAGGTTACACATGAGGGTATTTAAGGGTTATAGTAAGGAGGTAAACCAGAGGGCATATACAATAAGTCTCTGGTAAGACCCCCAATCAGAGGATGGTTTCACTGTGTGAGACTCCCACCAGGATTACTTGATACAAAAACTGGAGAAGATCCAAAGGAAAGCAGCATAATTTCTTCTGGTGATTTCCGACAAAGGAGTAGTTTTTGAATATGTTGGAAAGAAAAGACCTGGGAGTAAGGAGACGAGATGCTCGACTAAGCGGCATGCTCTGAGCTGTCAGCAGAGAGATGGCGTGTGACGGGCGTAGCCATATGGGATGGGTTTACTGGTGGTTAGAAACCCCATGGAAATTTTATAAAAGAAAATAAACGGAAACTGATTGTAAACACGTGAAAGTCGACTCAATGGGGTGGCTCATTTTAACAATCATAGATACATAATTGTAAAACCAACAGATATCTTGAATATGTCTTCTAAGAAGCCTCGAAAGTTGGATTTTAGATTTAAACTGAACATGCCATTCGCTGTAAAACTGCTGAGCTTGATCGTATTGTTTTTTCTGTATTTTAATGTAAGATTCTGTAGTGTACTGCAATCTGAATATCAACGTAATTCATTTGTATTAATGTCTTTATGATGACACTCAAACATGCACAAGTACCTTAATTATGTTCTATCATAATTTTGCAACTTTAAGCACCCTCCCATAAGTTGATCTGCTACTGGAGTGTAATGGCATTAGTAGACAAATAAGCTTGGAGAGGAGCTTTTAAAGGTACCGGTAGGATACCGTAGATCATAATATGAGGATAACGTTGGAATTCAAGAGGACAAATTAGGGCAAATAATTTATAAGACGACGAGTTACGGATTGGATCAATTTATCATGGGAAATGTTTGATAGATTTCCGAGTTCTTTGAAATCATTGAAGAAAATACTAGGTAAAATGATAGGGAATCTTCCAATTGGGCTGCAGCTCTAAATGCAGATCATTCACCATGGGCTTAATAGAACCCTTCATAATTCATCAGTTATATTATCATGTATAAGAAACACCCCTAACCTCGTTTTTTTCTGCTAACATAGCTTGAAATGTCGAATACCTTATGCAAAACTATCGGTTACGTAAATCTAAACTTGGATTTCTGTGTAACAACCTGAAATAATTCCATAATTATTAACGAGGACTATAAAAACACTGCATCGGTTTTCTGAGCAACTCGACCTGAAATCATTCATAGTAAATCGAAAAAAGAATCGTATCCTTTCGTATTCGAGTTTTAATTATTAGTGTGTTAAATTTAATTCTTCTGTTTTAGGTTATCAGACAAACGTATATAGTGGCATAAATAGGCTGGATTCGATCACTGACGATCAGCTGATCATCGTAAACAAACTAATCGCGAAGTCGCCATCACCAAAGCAAGGAATTATGGGAATAAAAAGCGGCCAGGTCCACAGACTCTGAGAATGCGTTGTGATTGGCCAGGTCGTATTATCGCAGTGTTATACCGAGACGCTTGTAACATAAGTGAGTAATTTTCAATGCAATATTATTATTATTTCCAGTCCCCTACTTCTTTACCGGAGCCTTACTAGCTTACTATGCTCGTCAATTTTATTTCTGTAAGCTGTACCAAATACTTTTAATACACCAATACTGGACAGTTCTATCTCAACAGCATTGAATGGAGTGCGAACAGCCACGGTGGTGACATCTAGCGTGTTGGTGTGAACTGCATACTTGTATATGCTACAGTTGAGAGGAATGCATCTACACTCATTGGAAATATTTTTGTTAAAATAATTGCACAATCATAATAATTAAGAATGCAATTATAAAATATGAATTGCCTCCTTCATAAACCACCAAACGAGCATTATGTTAGCCGTGTCTTTCGCTGTCTCTTAAAAATTAAAGGCAAAATTTGTTTGAGGATCCACTCAGCCTCTGGGAGGAATATTTAACAACTACTCTACCCTCGTCTTTCTATCCTTTTCCGAATTACCTGGCGCAGCACTTTGTATGGACTTAGTCTAGTTTTGCGGCCGGATACCTTTCTTAATACCAGTCACATGTGGAGGGATACTTATTTACTATTGCGTGTTTCTGTGGTTGTTTCTCGTGTGATGTGTTATATGTATTTGAAGATGCGTACGAATACGAACACAAACCCGTAGCCCCAGATCTACAGGAATTAGAGATGTACTCAGGCGGGAATCGTACCAGGGCTCTCTGAGCCGAAGGCCAGTACGCTGACCATTCCGTGGTGGTGATTATTGCGTTAAAGGGAAGTACAATTGGTCAACCATCCTCTATTAACACTAATCAGAAGGGAAATGAAAGAGGTCCAACACTCCGAAGAATGAAGATATCACACACACACACACACACACACACACACACACACACACACACACACAAAGAAGGGCCACGAAGCACTAACCATTGAGCCAAAGCACCAGAGCAGGCAGATAACTTAACAACATCCCTGATTAATTAAGATTTCGGGAAAGAGAAGCTGCAGTTAAGGAACAGGAGTTTTGGTCCATTATTTTGACTTCTTCTTCCAGTTCTTCGGTACGGCCGATCTTCTCGAACTTTACACAGGAATTCGCCTCACGCTGGTTTATCGCTTTTACTCTACTTAGAATTTTCTGTTTCACCTCTGAAGGCAGAAATACATAATCTGTATATATATAATACATATTGGGGTTATGTGAGTGAACTACTACGGTCCTGACAAGAAAGAAGTGCTCAGAATTTTCTAAAGTCTCTTTCACAAATTTATGCATGAAGAATTACCATACACACGTATTGAAAAAAATGAAACGGCGTTTGGCTTTTAGTGCCGGGAGTGTCCGAGAACACGTTCGGCTCGCCAGATGCAGGTGTTTCGATTTGACTCCCGTAGGCGACCTGCGCGTCGTGATGAGGATGAAATGATGATGAAGACAACACATACACCCAGCCCCGTGCCAGCGAAATTAACCAATGATGGTTAAAATTCCCAACCCTGCCGGGAATCGAACCTGGGACCACTGTGACCAAAGGCCAGCACGCTAACCATTTAGCCGCGGAGCCGGACACACATATATTAAATTAGGCGGACTGGTGCTCAAGCCTGTACACTGAAATAATTTTCTTAAGCCGGGCTGAGTGGCTCAGACGGTTGAGGCGCTGGCTTTCTGATCCGAGTTTGGCAGGTTCGATCCTGGCTCAGTCCGGTGGTATTTGAAGGTGCTTAAATATGTCAGCCTCGTGTAGGTAGATTTACTGGCACGTAAAATAATTTCTGCTTGACTAAATTCCGGCACCTCGGCGTCTCCGAAAACCGTAAAAGTAGTTAGTGGGACGTAAAGAAAATTATTACGGTATTATTATTATTGTTATTATTATTATTATTATTATTATTATTATTATTATTATTATTATTATTATTATTATTATTATTATTATTATTATTATTATTATTATTACAGTAAAAGAACTGACTGGATTCAAAACTCATGGCCTTCAGTTTCAGGGCTACCGCGATAACCATTATGCTACAGGCCCCCCCCAAGTTTTCTATTGTGAAATTGATGGTACTGTTTAACAATGTGGGCCCTCCAGTTTGAGCGTACATGAGTTCCATATTTGTTAATATTATTGGTTTTACTCTAATGAAATGTTAGTGGGCCGTATTTGATTGATTTTTTAATATAAGGGGCATAGAATGTAACTTCAACATAGATGCGAGATCATTACTTCTTTTTAATACCTGCGGTCCTTATCAGTTCCCAGGCCATTATTATCTTGCTGGGTAATTTGATCAGCGCATAACACTTTTCTTGGAATATAACTGCAGTGTAAGATTATTTAGAGACAAACTCTGATACATTATAAACAACACGGCAGAGCGCCAAGAAGAATAAGCTTACAGAACAGATAGCAATATGTTATTGAAGAGTTGGTCACACCAAGCCATGTAGGTGGCAGCACTATCGGCTTTCTCGCTGAAAACAGCAAGCTGTCCGGTATTATCATATTAAAGTATTTGGCTGTACTCAAACAGAAGTCTATTCTGGACTTTCAGAATTGAATCATATCGGCAACAGCGTTGATGAGTGCTTGAGACCAAGAGCGAAGCGTCAGGTTAGACAGGGTAGACAGCGTGTACCCGTAACATTTTGTGAACGAAATATTGTCTAGTTAATTCAATTATTTTTTAGAATATTAATTATTTCCATATACATGACATTATTGTATTTCCTGCGTTACTTATTTTCGTCTCACTTAGGCAATGCTAGGGCACGGGACAGTTACAAGAAGCACGTACTGTAGGCGAAAGTAGACGCTGTCAATTCTATGTATGTTCCCTTCGATTTTCAAGGCTTTCAGATAGAGCAACACTAACGCTATCTGTAGGTGCTAACTATAGAACTATGACTTTCCTATAGCGAGATTTTCCGCCCAGTAGACAGACTTAACAGCGTCTCTTTTTTTTCTCCCATTGGGTGGTATTTGATATTTGAGTCTCAGTTATAACGGTGCTCTTATTGGGTACTATCTCAGGCATACTTTTAATGTAATTAATATGCATTTACTTTATTGTAAGACACGTTTAAAAATAAAATAATAATCAATTACAAAGTATAGCAAACTTACTTCTAATAAAACATGATAGCATGAAAACCCTTCAAGTACATGCAGTTTCTTGCCCACCAATATTCGTTACAGTATTATAACTCCAACAACTATTGGCTTACATTCTTAGTAATGAACTCCAGAGTGTGCACACGGAAAAAACAAAATCGCTTAACTTGATGCTGTCTATTCCGTTAAACACCAGTTTCTAGTGAACGCGCTATGAGTGCCTTGAAACGAATCAAAACGAATCAAAAATCGATGACCAACCGGAAACCCTACGTGGGAACTCTAGCAAGACGCCTGACTTAAAGACGGGAGTAATAGATATATTTGCTGAAATGAAAGGCAGGCGAATTGAACTCATTTACAATAACATTGTTTAAGGTAACGTACGAAAATCTATTTATTATTTCTCTTATTAAATCTACATAACAATGAGTTATATTGCTATTTACTTTTTATTCTGAAAGTATTGTGTTATTTGACAACTCTCCGATGCCGAGTGCACGTAGGGTTATAAGTTGTTATAGGGTTCGAAATTGTTTCAGAGTCATTAATATATTATTGAATACAGATCAGTATGCGTCGAAATAAAAATTAAATATATAACTTATGATTAAAATAGTTTAAATAACACAAAAATCTGTTTACCCCCTTAATTAGTTCACGCTTCGCCACTGCTTGAGACACCTCATGGCGTCTTTATTCCAAGCATTATTTTCTGAAGAAAATGGTATACATGACCAACAGTACAGCTTATTCATTTTTGCACAACCACATAACCAGTCCAGATTTATGTACCACGAGTCATGAAAATATCGTACTGTTCTTTTCGATTCCTTGAATAAATTTTAAGAGATGACGTGGGTCAATTTTTTCAATGATGTTTTTCTTTTCCTCAAAAGTTCTCAACGAAAATGGAGTGTTCATTAAGCTTTCCATTATACACGAACATGCTAGGCCCGCCAAATCACTTATTTTCGAGATGGAAGCGACAGCACTCAATTTAATGTTTAAAGCGTTATGTAGTCCCATAGGCTATCCTTGCTGAACATAAATTAAATATAAATTCACACTTTAAGAAGTGACCACATCGTATTATAATAGAAAACAATAACACAAGAATATAACAATGAGTCGTTGAGCGCGGTGGAACGAACAGCTCAGCACCGACGTTATAAGCTTTTGTTTCCACTTTCCACTGTGGTAACACGAACGGAGAACGTAGCAGTACACATCCCAGTGTCGAGGGAAGGGGGCCATGCCTGGCGCAGTAAAAATCGCATAGAGGTTAGAAGAGACAAAAAGCGTAACCACTGCATTGTGTGGTAACAACCTCTCACTCAGCTTCGACGGTGGCAGACGGCTGCAATAGAGTTCTCGCGACACGTCCCGGCGAAGAAACAAAAATATTAAACATTAATAAGAATATTCGATCTTTATATGTTCGTGGTAACAGTGGATACTAGCACGCTTCGCCACAGAGAGCTATTGTTTATTTTTGTTTTTAATTTGTTGATTGTTCATGGTGTGGGTTATTGTAGTCACGTCCTAGTTCGTGAAGCATGGGTAACGGCTGAGTGGCCTTTTAAGTGGTCCTGAGAGTCGGGATACCAGTTGCTACGGAATGGGAGAGGGCATCTCGGACATCATCTGAGTGTATGTGTAAGTATGTATAATCTGAGTCTATGTATAAGTAGAGTAGCATCCTGCTTCACGAATTTACAGATCTGACAACATTTTAAGCAAGCCTCAGACCTACGGGAGTAACGGAGCCCCACTCCCATTTGACAGGCTAGGGACTCATTGGAAACAACTTGCGGAACAAAATGGAATTCGACGGGGAGCTGTCATTATTAATGGGGCTTGTGGAAGTAGAATTGGCTGAGTCAGGAAAGAGGATGCATCTGGATGTGCTAGGATTAAGTGAGTTTCGGTCAGGGGAGATAACGAGGAAGAGATAGGATATTATTGTGTACTTGAGGGGTGTTAATTAAAAAGGGTTGGGCAGAGAGTGGGGTAGGGTTGTTTATCAGGAATGACATTGTACGCATCATAGTTTCTCTTAGGCACGTAAATGAAAAAAATGTTGTGGGTAATTTGGCAGTTGGAGGAATTAGGACGAGAATTGTCTCAGCGTATTCACCATGTGAGGGTGCAGATGAGGATGAAGTTAACAAGTTTTATGAAGCACTAGCAAGATACCCGTGCTTCGCTACGGTATTATACTGAAATTTATAATTGAATGCTTATTGTTTTAGATATATAATCCGCCGAAATTCGCGATCTGACTCGTTTTCTGCGAGAATACCGCAAAATTTGCGATCTGACTCGTTTTCTAATAGATTACGGCAAGTTTCCTCCTATTTTTCAATCTTTCTTTCCAGCAATCGATTTCGTACTTCCCGGGCTAGGATCAGGTATTCCACCCGGTCAGTTGGGTCCCTAAATCTTTGCCATCTTTTCCTAATATGGATCAAATTCTTCAGGAGATCCGGTGTGGTGTCGTCTTGGGTGCCTTGGCGCTACTGAACCCGCGGCCGGACTGCATTCTTAGTCATTACCCGTTCAGGACCCGTTTCCAGCCCGGTCGGCACATTTCACGACGGCCCAGAACATTATTATTATTATTATTATTATTATTATTATTATTATTATTATTATTATTATTATTATTATTATTATTATTATTATTATTATTATTATTATTATTAGATGTTCTGGATCCCACAGCAAGATGCGAGACCACTACTTGGCGGTAAATTACATCTGCTGCCATTGTCATTGTTGACAATGTGACCAGCACCATTGTCGCGCGTACGCAAGTGTGCGATATTTCTGGCGATACGAATGACATACTTCCGTGGATTATTGACCTTATTATAGAGGTGAACAATTTGACGGGCAATATCATTCCTATCGTTTATTTCAAATGTGTTTAAATTTTTATTTATATGCCAGGATAATCTACTGTAATCTAAGAACGTTCTCCGAAGGAAAAGATGGCTGTTGAAAACGAACCCAGGAAAGATAAAAAATGATCGGTTTATGGTTAGAATAGGTACATGGAAAATCTACAGCCTGTTTCCAGTCATTCGATACGGTCAGGAATGAAATGAACAAAGCCCCATCTAGCGGCGACAATAGGAATTGTGCCGGCTGCCGAAGCACTCCTCTGCGGCAATGATCGATGAATGACAAATGAAATGAAATATTGGACAGTGTTGCCGGAATGAATGATGACAGGGTAAACCGGAGCATCCGGATAAAAAACCGTCCCGCCTCCGTTTTGTCCAGCATGAATGTCACAAGGAGTGACCGGGATTTGAACCACGGAACCCAGCAGTGAGAGGCCGGCGCGCTGCCGCCTGAGCAACGGAGGCTCCTTATAAGTACATTATGAACAGTAAAATCAATTGGTCTCGCCTCCTTTTATGCCCCACCGCCGTTAAGTTTATTTATTCCCCCCCAAAAATGTAGAAAGGCGCATTTTTTATGTTTAAAGGAGATTCAAAACACCAATGTTCACGTCTATTACCTTCAGTTTTGAGATATAAGTATCCCCATAAAAATAATTCACCTTTTTTCACTTCCTTTCACACTCCTCCCTCCCCCCTCAAATGAATTTTCCAGCAAAAAATACTTGTTTCTTTAATAGTAAAGGATCTAAATACCAATTATCACTACTCTACCTTCTTCAGTTTTTTATTTATTTGTCCTCATGAAAGGAATTCAACTCCTTTTCACTCCCGCCCCCCAAGATGGTTTCCCCCTCCCCCAAAACGCGCTTTTCTTTGTTTTTAAAGGAGATAAAAACAGTAATTTTCACGTCTGTAACAACTTTAGTTTTTATTAGATGTATGTATTCTCATACAATTAAGTCAATTATTTTTTTAATTCTTTCACCCCCACCCCTCACCCCCTTCATTGGATTTTCCGAGAATACGTGTTTTTTTACTTTTAAAGCAGATTCCAAATATCAAATTTCACGTCTGTAACATTTTCATTTTTGAGATATCAGTAGCCTAATTAAAAGATTCAACACCATTTTCAGTCACTTTTACCCCCCTCTCCACCCAAGTGGTATTTCTGAAAACTAAAAGTTCACGTTTCTTTATTTTAACAGAGATAAAAGATACCATTTTTAACTTCTGTAAAATGTTAACTTTTATGAGATATACTATAGAAATTATCATTTTAAAATTTCACCCCTTTTCAGTTCTCCTTAAGTGGAGTTTCCGAAAACAAATCACTTATGTTTCTTTACATGTACAGGAGATTCCAAATACCCACTTTTTACGTCTGTAACATTTTACGTTTCTCAGATATTCTGTAGATATAGTCTCAAAAAATTCACACCAATTTGTCGCTCCTGTTTAACCGCCTTTAATTGGATTTTCGAAAAGCAAAAAAATACGTGTTTCTTTATTTTTAAAGGAGATCCCATATACAAATTTTCAGTTCTGTAATATCTTCATTTTCTGAGATATATGTATCCTCATTAAAGACATTCAACCCATTATTCACCCTTTTACACCCCTCCTATTGGGATTTACAGAAAACAAAAAAATATATTTTCATTTATTTTAAAGGAGATTCTAAATAACAATTTTTACATCTGTAAACTTTTTAAGTTTTAAGATGTAGACACACTAATTTTAAAATGTCACCCCCTTTTTAACCCCCCATTATTTGGATTTTCAAAAAACGAAAAAAATACCTGTTTCTTTACATTTAAAGTAGATCCCAAATACCAATTTTCAGGTCTGTAATATCTTCAGGTTCTGAAATATAAGTAGCCTCATTAAAGGCATTCAACCCCTTTTTCACCCTTTTCCACCCTTCCCATTGGGATTTTCTGAAAACAAAAAATACGTGTTTCTTTATTTTTAAAGGAGATTCTAAATACCAATCTTTACATCTATAAACTTTAAAAGTTTTGGGATATACATACATTTTAAAAATTCGCCCCCTTTTCACCCCCCAATAATTGGATTTTCCGAAAACAAAACAAATTACGTGTTTCTTCATTTTTAAAGGAGAACCCAAACACCAATTTTCAGGTCTGTAATATCTTCAGGTTCTGAAATATAAGAAGCTACATTAAAGGCATTCAACCTCCTTTCCACTCTTTTCCGCCCTTGCTATTGGGATTTTTCGAAAACAAAAGATACGTGTTTCTTTATTTTCAAATGATATTCTAAATACCAATTTTTACATCTGTAAACTTTTAAAGTTTTGAGATATGGATACTCTCATTTTAAAAAATTCACCCGCGTTTTCACCCTTCCATTAATTGGATTTTCCAAAAACAAAAAAATGCGTGTTTCTTTATTTTTAAAAGCGATCAAAAGTTCCAATTTTCAGGTCTGTAATGTCTTCAGTTTCTGAGATAAAAGTACCGGTATCCTGATTAAAGGCATTCAACCAATTTTTCACCCTTTTTCACCCCTCCAATTGGGATTTTCTGAAAACCAAAAAATACGTGTTTCCTTATTTTTTAAAGAAGATTCTAAATACCAATTTTCACATCTGTAAACTTTTAAAGTTTTGAGATATAGATACTCTCATTTTAAAATTTCACCCCCCTTTTCACCCCCTTAGCGACGGAATATCCAAAAATCTTCTCTTAGCGAGCACCTACATCTTAATAAGAATATATCCCCAAAATTTCATTTCTTTATGTCCAGTAGTTTTGGCTCGGCGATGATGAATCAGTCAGTCAGTCAGGACAAGTTATTTTAAATGTATAGAGATTGGGTTACATCATAGTCAGGGTTAACAGCAAGGATATGGTAGTGCTAGTGAGCGATTTCAATGCGAGAGTTGGAAATAGAACTGAATGATATGTAAGGGTGATTGGTAAATGTGGGGAAGATAAGGAAGCTAATGGGAATGGGAAGCGTTTGCTGGACTTCTGTGCTAGTATGGGATTAGCAGTTACGAATATATTCTTCAAGCATAAGGCTAATCACCACTACACATGGAAGGGTAGGGGTACCAGGTCCATAATAGACTATATCAGGACCACTTCAAGAAATCTGTTGGGAATGTGCGGATTTTTCGAGGATTTTTTGATGATACAGACCACTATCTGATCTGTACTGATCCAAGTATTTCTAGGCCTAGGACAGAGAAAGTGTAATCTGTCTACAAATGAATAAGAGTAGAAAATTTCCAGGACGAGGAAATTAGACAGAAGAACATGGATATGATTAGTGAGAAATTTCGAACTGTGGACAGTTAGCTGGTTCAGGTTATAGAAAGTGAATGGGTCGCATACAGGGATGCTGTAGTAAGAAACAACAAGGAAATGCCTGGGAACAACTGTGTGTAAAAATGGGGGAAAAATAAACATCTTGGTGGAATGATGAAGTGAGAGCAGCTTGTAAACATAAAAAGGCTTATCAGAAATGGCTCCAAACAAGGCCCGATGCAGACAGGGAATTGTTGGTTATGGGAAAATGTGATGGATACCATATCACGATGTGTGAAAAATGACACAATTAACATGGGTATGTTTTGGGGCTGGAATTCTATCTGGAAATAGCATCATCAATTTCCTGGCACTACTTTAACTGTGGCAAGCAGTTTCGTCATTTAAGTATACTAGGCAGGCAGAATCATCTATACATTCCAATAAGAACGCAAGCTTTGTGAGAATGATCATAATTTACTATCCATCGTACTTGGTAGCGATTTGAACATCGATGGGAAGTCAGTACTTATTCAAGTCTCCCTCTCCTTCAAGTGTGATAGACTGGCCCTCGAATTAAACGACGACCCAGACATTTCCACTATGAGGAGTAGTACTTGTGCCGAAGCTGTGTTCAGTCGCCATGTGAACCAGATAACAACTCAACAGCACGTTTTGTACTCTTCCTCTCATTCTCCATTACACCGAATATAACAAATGTACCTGAACCTATGACTAGAATAATGTGTAAACAAATCTTTGTTTCATTCCATCAGTATTGTATTTATTCATGAAAAATAATTAATTAAACCTCTACACTCGTGTGCTCTATTACAGACACGCGCACTTTTGACTCATACATTTTCTCCGCTACACAGAAGATCACGGAATTGTGGATATGAACTTGCTCTCATCTTCTAAGTCTAAAAACATTTCCATGATCCTATGCTTCTCCGTAAAGTGGAGAAAATGTACCAGTGCAAAGTTTTTGTAAAGAACTTTTTTATCTCAAAATGTACTTTGCACTATTATTATAAAAGAGTTTTAGTTTGTACAGTTAAACTTACAACTAGACTGTGGTTTGTACAGTACCAGCTCATAAAACTTCTTTATTTAGAAATAACACAAGTACTTTTTTCTTTATCTTCTCCTGCTTGCCCATAAACACACTCTAATTAATTATATTTCATGATCATTATTTCCATCATAATTTCATTGCACCCTCCTCTAGCTTTATAGAACATGTTCACATGTCACCAGACCAGGCATATCAAAGTTCTTCCATTTTCAATATTAAGTATGACTAGCGTTTTCATCAACAAATTAATTTTAAAACCACCTAATCGATACTTTACCCCCCTTTAGGTGGTTTTTAAATTAATTTGTTGATTGTACTCACCGATACGGTCATGAAGTGAACGGCTTGCAATAGCGTTTTCATGCCAAGTTTAACACTTTTTAATGGCGATTCTAAACCTAAGGATGGTACTGTTTCACATTGGTAGCAACAACGTACGACAAGCAGGTATAAGTGACAACATAGTTGGGGATGTGTGGGATCTGGTAAATGCAGCACGGGTGAAAATTAAAGAAGCGGAGTTTGTAATCAGTGGAATACTGTGTAGGAGGCATACTGACTGGAAGGTGATTGGGGATTTAAATGAGACTATGGAGTAGGTATGTGGAAAACTGGGATGGGGATTTCTGGATAGTAATGGGTGGGTAGGAGATACGGACCTGCGCTCAGATGGCCTTCACTTAAACTGAAGTGGTACATATAAGTTAGGGTTATAGGGAGGTACATTCAGGAAAACGGGTGGCCTAGGGAACGGAGAAAAGGGAACAGGGAACTGGAAGTCAAGTAGGAATGACATAAAAATCCTAGTGCTGAACTGTAGAAGTATTGTAAAGGAAGGAATAGAATTAAGTAATTTAATAGATAAGATATATACTTACCAGATATTATAATAGGAGTTGAATCATGCCTGAGAAATTATGTAATGGATGCAGAAATCTTCTCACGGAAACGGAGTGTGTTACATGTAATCAATCTCATTGTTGGACCATACTGAATTTTACGTTAAGTCCAAATAAAATGTGTATTTATTAAAACCCACCTATTCAATACAATGTAAAGTTCTTCTAATTAAGATTTATATCTTGTCATAATAATATTATTGGGACATGTTTCGCCCTCTAGCTGGGCATCATCAGCCTTATCTCGTACCTCTTAATCATTAATCAGTATCCTGATTTTGTACAAAATGTTACATAGATACTATATTATACAGAGTTAAAGAAGTCCATATTACATGTTCTTAATTAATAGTCTGATAATTTGTGTAATAAAAACTCCTGAGAAATCAGCATGGCTGAGATGATTGTTTACTGTTAAAGAGATCGTATTAGTAAAAATAAAAATTTAGTGACTGTCTTGTCGATTTTTCAAGCTTACTCTGAATGTCTATGGCGAAAATCCTGTTCCCATGTGCTTTCTTTAAAAATACTAGAGAACATTTGCTTTTGTTTAGGACACTGAATCAAATCAGGTTAAAACCTTTTTCAAACTGGTTCTGGTCGTAATAAACTGTTGCCGTCTCAAAAGTTCTGCAGTCATTGATGTTAAACTGCCACTTGTGGCCGCCCTGTGAATGAGTATTTGTTTTGAAATATAAGGTTGTTTAACAATCTAGAATACAATATGTTGAAATAATTATTATTTAAGCACATATTATTCGAATCCGGCGTTATTCTTAATTTCCGTTGTAAAAGTGACGAATGGATATTCAGCAGAGCAGAACTGATTGTTTCCTTTAATTGAAATTATGGTTGCTGCCTCTTATGCTACTGGTAGAAAGGGGACACAATTCTTGATATTAGGTGATGCATGAGTGTTGATTCTAATTTTTAGGAATGCGAGTTGGTAATGTCCCCTCAGCTATTGAGAAGGTGACTAATTGTTCTAACAGAGCCGGGTCGACTGACTTTTATCGCAGGTAGGATAGGAATGGTAGGAGGGGGAGTATTCATTCTGGTGAAAGAAGAATTTGTAAGATACGAAAAAGTTGAAGATGACAAACATGAAATTCTAGATGTAAGATAATAGGCAACTTGATGTCTTTGGAGTGTACAGATCGGGAAAGGATAGCGCTGACACAGATTCAGAATTATTTTATAAGATAATCAGCTATGTGGGAAACGATATGAAAAGGAACGTGATTGTAGCGGGTAATTTCAATTTACGTTGGCAAATAAGTTAATATGGGAAGGACATCTGATCCAGAAAGTGATGGATCCAGGTAGAGTGAAGAATATTCTGAAAGTGATGTTGGTAAAACCAGATTAGCTCTATAGAAAAATCGAAGTAATAGATGGTATTTGTGATCACGAAGCTGTTTTGTGATAGTTAAAAATAAATGTGAAAGAAGGTATAAAATTAGGACTATTAGCAGTACCATATGGCTGATTAAACAGGCGTGAGGGAGTTTGTAAAAAGTATCTATGATCGGTAGAAAACGTTCATTCAAAATGTATACAGACGCAGATGGGTTTAAAGAAATTGTTGAGGAATGTGAAAATAGGTTTGTACCTTTAAGGGTGGTAAGGAATTGTGTAGATCCACTATATTATAACGGAGAAGTAAAGAGACTAAGAAGGAGTGCAGGTTCGAAATAAATAGAGTTAGAAGTGGCTGTGGAAGTAAGGGAAATTGAAGGAACTTACTAGGAAATTGAATCTAGCAGAGAAGTCAGCTAAGTATAACGTTATGGCAAGCATAATTGTCGGTCATACCAATTTGTGAAAATGGAGGAGTATGTATAGGTACTTTAAGGAAGAAACAGGTTCCAAGAAGGAAATTCCAGGAATCACTAACGAACAAGGGATGTGTGTGTGTGTGTGCGAGGATCTTCAAAAGACAGAAGTATTCAGTCAGCAGTATGTAAAGATTGTTGGTTACAAGCATAATATCCAGATAGAGGACGTCACTAATACTAAAGGAGCATTAAAATTTACCTATGACAATAATGATATTTACAGTAAGATACAAAAGTTGAAAAGTAGAAAAGCAGCTGGAATATTGATAGGGTCTCGGGGGATATACTAAAGGCAGTGGGTTGGGATATAGCACCATGTCTGAAGTACTTACTTGATTGTTGTTTGGTTAAGGAGCTATACCAAATGAATGGAGAGTTGCTATAGTAGCCCCTGTGTATAAAGGAACGGGTGATAGACATAAAGCAAAAAATTACAGGCCAGTCAGTTCGATATGCATTGCATGTAAGCTTTGGGAAAGCTTTCTTTCTGATTATATTATACACGTTTGAGAAATTAATAACTGGTTTGTTAGAAGGCAGTTCGAGTTCAGGAAAGGCTATTCCACTGAAGCTCAACTTGTAGTATTCCAGCAAGATATAGCAGATATCCTGGATTCAGGAGGTCAAATAGACTGTATCGCGTTTGACCTATCTAAGGCATTTGATAGGGTAGATTATGGGAGACTACTGGCAAAAATGAGCGCAATTGGACTGCAAAAAAGTGTTACTGAATGGGTGGCTATGTTTCTAGAAAATAGAACTCAGAAAATTAGAGTGGGCGAGGCTTTGTCTCTCTCTGTAATAATTAAGAGGGGGTTCCTCAAGGCAGTATTGTTTTCCTATATATATATATATATACTAGCTGATGTACCCGTGCTTCGCTACGGGATTCTCAGAAAGACTGACTTGGTGGTTTTCCAAACTGAATTCAACATAGGTCATTACAAAAACGTCAGTAGGAATGTAGCGATTGAAAGCAATGTTATATAAAATACTCGATCAAATGAAAAACCGCACACTTTCTCACTTTCAACGAACAGTACTACGGTGGCGATCTAACAGTCCAAAGTTCCAGAGCTGGAACAACCAGGTCGCAGAGTGCCATCAACACTCCTCTGTCATTATTCCATTAAATATGCACACTATTCATTCCAATCAGTGCCTCAGAGTAGGGATTGAATAGCTCGAATGCTATGATGAACCAGTGTGTTACGTACCTGCAGTATCAGAAAATGTATGAACCAGAGGAGTGGCATGCTAAAGAAGAAAGTTTTCCAACTCCCTATCTATTTCCCGCCAATGTTCAGTCAGGCTGTTATACTCGATACGCAGCAGTAATCCCATCTATCGGAGTTGAGCGGCACGAAGAACATCACAACAAACAATGGCCAATGTAAAGTTATTGTTGAACAGTGTTAAGCGCTTTGGATATTGTACGCCTTCTGAAATACCACTCTTATCATAGTCGGCACAGTAAAACTGAATGAAACATAAATGATCGGAAATTGTATTGTCTATAACTTTTGTATGTAGTACCGTACTTTTCGATAGCACCAATAACATAGGTACCGGTATTTAAAAATTAAATTTCAAGCGCCTTCCCCTAAACTACCATTTCATCTCGAAAATAAAATTATTTACAGCTTAGACTGTAATTTCTTATTCCCCGACTCTATATAGCGGTTTTCATTGAATTCTGTTAACCCAATTTCTCGTGGCTCGGCGTTGATATGGACTTAGCAACAAAAATACAAATTCATTAATATCTGTTATCAGAGCCGATAGGTAAAAATGTATAAGACATAAATGATTGGAAATTGAATTCTATATAACTTTAGTTATATAGTATTTATTGATAGGACTGCTAATAATATAAATATTCGATAATTAAATTTAAGGCCTTCCCCTAAACTACCATTTCACTCAGCGTGAATAAAATGATTTATAGCCTAGATTGTAGCGGCTCATCCCCCGACTTTACATACCGATTTTCATTAAATTCTCTTCCGCCGTTTTCTCGTGATGCGTGTACATACAGACAGACAGACAGACAGACAGACAGACAGACAGACAGACAGACAGACAGACAGACAGACAGACAGACAGAAATTACGGAAAAGTAAAAAGTACATTTTCTTGTTACTATGGACATGACCGATACAGAAATACCATTCTTTTCAAATTCTGAGCAATGTACAGACAAAACTCTTATATTTTATATATATATATAATAAGAGTTTTGTCTGTACACTGCTCATAATGTAAAAAGGATGGTATTTCTGTATCGGTCGTGTCCATAGTAAAAAGCAAATTCACTTTTTAATTTTCCGTAATTTCTGTCTGACTGTCTGTCCGTCTGGCTGTCTGTACGTCTGTCTGTATGTACACGCATCACGCGATAACGACTGACGAGAATTTCATGAAAATCGGTATGTAAAGTCCGGTAGTAAGTCGCTACAATCTAGGCCATAAATAATCTTATTCACGCAGAGGGAAATGGTAGTTTAGGCGAAGGCCTAAAAATTTAATTCTCAAATACTTATGTTATTAGTGGTTCTACCTTAATGAAAATCGATATGTAAATTCCGGGAATAAAACGCTACAATATAGGCTATGAATAATATTATTCACGCCGAGAAAAATGGTAGTTTAAGGGAAAGACTAAAATTTAATTTTCAAATATGTAATCACAGCAATAGAACCAGCTTTTGGGTGGTTAGGCCGTGTGCATTATGCAGAGTTTCGTCCAGACGTGCCATTTGGACTCATCAGCTGGAATGGCACGCCCCTCCAGTACTCTGCTTAGCAGTGGGAGGCCAAACTGGTTTTTTTTCACAAGGTTATTTCATTCCTACCCGATGGGTAGGCGGGCCGTCAGCTATACAAAGTAGCCCTTAGGCCGTGTACAATAAATATATGAAAGAAAAAACAATATATTTAGTGGTATGTATATACATACTTAAGGGAAAAGTAGGAGAAGAACGAATGAGGACACACTGTTATACAGATAGGTACAGAAGAGTATAACAAATGGATGAAGAGACAGGAATATAAAGAATAGTACAGAGAGTTACATTATATATATTGAGCTGGAGTAATGAGCGGGTGTGGTAGGAAGTTGGAGACAGGAGGAGGGTAATGTTGTGAGAGAAGGTAGGACAGGGTTGTGGTCATGTTGGTGATGGAAGTAGCGAGTAAACGGAGAAGGTCCAATATCGGGAGGGGCGGGAGAATATGAATGGGCGGCGGAGAGGGGACGTTAAGTGGTGGCGGCGGGGGAGTGGGTGGAGGGACTGGTGGTGGGCGAGAAGAAGGGTTTGGAGAAGAAGAACGGACAGGGCGGGGTGGGGTGGGGAGCGGGAAGGTTCTACTCGATACGTTCTTCCGCGAAGCCGGACGCCAGTGGTGATCAGTTGGTCAACGGCGGCAGTAGACGAGAGCTGAAGACGGACCATGAAGGTTGGGCCTTGATCGTTGAAGATCCGGAACGCTCGACGGGCCTCCACACCAGCCAGTTGAAGTTTGGACTGGATATCCTGTTCTGGGATGGCCGGGTCGATGCCACGGATGATGCAGCTCAGAGACGGTGGAAGAGGTAGCGTGGCTGCGTCGGGTGTGGATTCTTGGCGAGCAGGCGGAGCCGCAGAGGTGGCAGCCGAAACGGTGACAGGGGGTAGCACTGGACTCGGGAGACAGACAGGTAGGGAGATGGGGGAAGTAGACATGATAGGAGAAGAGTGGCTAGTCGTGGTAAAGACGGGCGATGCAGTCATGGGCGTGGAGCCAGAAGTGGTGAAGGTGGGAGTGGTGCTAGTAAACGTAATGGAGGTTGGGGGAGGTGGGGACCTCGTCGGGCGGGAGGAACGTGGTGGAACAGTGAGAGGGGTATACATAATGGAGCGCAGGTCACGGATGATATACTCGGGAGTCGGAACCACCTCGTGCCGGCGACCGGAGATGATGGCGCCAGCGGTGATGAAGTTCTCCACTTGGGCCTGTTCCCGGAAGAAGGCGAGGACGTCTGGCGAAGGCTGTCCAGAAGATCTGTCCTGTAGCCGTGCAATTTCCCAGATCGAGTGGCCGTGTCCATCAACTTCATTACAAATTAACCAGTCCGTGAAGGATGTGTCCACGCCTTTGATGAGACAGGTGTACATGGTGAGGGATAGGCGACAGCAAACTAGGCGTCTGCCCGTTTGATTGTTCTTAGGCCGACTGAGCAGAGAAGAGCGCCACCCAGCCGAAAAAAATAGCGTGGAGAAATGAAAAAGAGTTGTCACCGTAGCCCTATTCGTAGTGTGATAGAGTATGTGTGTGTGACCAAACTGTGTGGCCCCGCCGTGTTAGCAAATAAAGTTTGCGAACCTGCTAAAGGAGAAATGATTTCTCCGTTTACAAATGCTCCCCCATTGGAGATACAATATAAAAAAGGCTTTCACGGCCGCAGATATTATAATCACAGCAATAGAAACAGCTTTTGGTTCTATTTGGTTCTAACCACCCAAAAGCTGGTTCTATTGCTGTGATTATAAGATCTGCGGCCGTGAAAGCCTTTTTGATATTGTATCTCCAATGGGGGAGCATTTTTAAACGGAGAAATCATTTCTCCTTTAGCAGGTTAGCAAACTTGATTTGCTGTGATTATAAGATCTGCGGCCGTGAAAGCCTTTTTTGATATTGTATCTCCAATGGGGGAGCATTTTTAAACGGAGAAATCATTTCTCCTTTAGCAGGTTAGCAAACTTGATTTGCTAACACGGCGGGGCCACACAGTTTGGTCACGGATCAGTATATCTCTCCACGCGTACATGAGCAGCTATTCATCGCTTCTTCCGGACGCTCTTCGAGAACCTTCTAGAAACTTCGTGGCATCTCTACGGCTTTCCAGCAACATGAGTCGGCAGCCACCACTGTCACCACCTCGTCAACGGACGCCACCGCCCTCTCCTTCACCCTCGGAACGGGACATGGACGCTGAGAAGATCAAGACCAGTCGCCGCCGTGAGGAAGTGGAAAGTCCTGCAACGGACCCTGGACGCACGAAGAAACGCTGTGCCAATTCGCCTCCACCAGAATTCTCTTCCGGCTCAACGTACACTGGGTCCAGTTCCTTTCAAAGTGCTTCAGCCCGTACTTCCCCAGTACAACAGCCATCTGGTCTGGGCATTACTCCACTTGAAACTCCGGCGCCTTCGTATCAATTCCCTGGTTCGTCGTCTGCTTCGCCCTTCATGCCAGACAACGCCAGGAGCTACGCCCAAGTTGCTCAAAATCCAGCTTTACCTCCATATATATCCGAAATCGCAGTCTCCTATCGACTCAACCGACAGTTGCCCCCCCCCCAGCCTCCACCCTTCTACATCATCAAGCTTACCAATATTGACATCACCAAGGCTAATACCCGTACTATTTATACGATTATTGCTCAATATACGCCCAATCTACCGGACTATAACCTGGAGATCCAGAAAACTCGAGACGGATTCAACCTCAAAACTTCAATATCATTCCACGCTCACTTTACCTCCAAAATAGGCCAGGACCGCTTCGGACCTCACTGCAAGGCAAAAGCGCTACCTCAACAACGACCGGCACAACGACCTGAGCCCCTGCCCGATCCAGGCCCCTTCTTTCTGTCGTCGCCTATGGTGTCGACGGGGACTGTTCGGACGACGAAGTGCTCATCCAGCTTCAAAAGATCGATTCCATGATATACAAAGTTATTCGGATCAGGAACGCCCAAGGTCCCACCAGCCTCATCAGGATCTTGTCTCCGAATACTTCAACATTGGACGCCCTGCTCCGGGACGGCGCTCTTATCTACGGCCGTCGACATCGTGTGGAACCGTCGCGCAGCTCACCCCCACAGAAGTTCCGGTGTGGGAAGTGCAACCGCTATGATCATCCACCTGGAGCGCCTTGCGTACAGCAGGAGGTATGTGCCATTTGTGCTAGCCCAGAGCATCCTACTACACATTGTTCAAACAAAAATAACCCTAAATGTATTAATTGTGGTCTCGCCCATCCGGCATTTAGTTATAAATGTAAAGCAACACCCACACCTGAACCTTCCCAACCAGAAACGGTAGTTCCCGTCACGTCCCAGGACCTCCCTGATCCCCAACTCCCTTCCAAGCTCCCTCCCCCTAGTTCAGAGAGTACCATTCGTTTACCACGATGGTACTCCAGAACGTTCTCCCTTTCCAACTAGTGATGGGACATTCGAATCATTTCACTGAATCGATTCATTTGATTCCGTTCACGTTACTGAATCGATACAGTGATCCGATTCACGGCTCATTGGTCACCGCTCCTACTGCATCTGTGTAGTATGTACTGGTAAGACAGCAGCAACAGCATTCAGTGCTCGCAGCTGTCATCTGGTCTTCATACTATGAACTCCTTTCTTAGAAAAAATGCTAGTTACTCTAATACATCGAAGGTTTCCGGCGACGCAGGGTGGGAAAGGTTAGGAAAGTAGCAGCCATGGCCTGAATTAAGGTACAGTCCCAGCATTTCCTGGTGTGAAAATGGGGAAACTACGGAAAAACCATCTTAACGGCTGCCGACGGTGGGATTCGAACCCACCATCCCCGGAATGCAAGCGCATAGCCACGCGATATTAACCGCACGACAACTCGCTCAGTCTTTTTTAAAAGTATTTTTCTATCAGCTGAGGATTTTTTTAAATCGTCATATTTTGTATAGGCTACCTGAGATGTACAGTAGCCCGCTGGTTTTCTGATTCAACATACTGTTATTGCGTCTGTCCACATATGATTGAAGTCTTGTGCAACGATGTGACATATGAACTGAGAGAATACTGAGCCGTTCTTCCCAATATAAAACGGGTATACTTTTGAGTGGTCATGAGTCATGAGCATGACTCATAGTCATAGGGCAGGCTAGAGTCGAGTTTAACTGTCAAATGTCAACTAAATTATAATACTAAGATTCATTGAACTAATAAATAGTATAACCTAATAGCCTACCTACTTACTAGCTACTTCAGAATTATGTTGTGACTACCTTTTTAACACTGCAAATAAATCCATCTATTATTTAAACCTCCCTGTAAGAAGAGGACAGTGAATGCAAATGGGTATTATTTTCAAATGAGCTGAGCTCGAGAGTCCATTATAGCATACGATTCTTTCAGTATAGCATGGCTCACTGTATGTCTCGCTGCAGCGGAAGCTCGGCTCTCCGCGTGTCCAGTGAGCCGATAAGGAGCCGTGTGTATCATGTGTCTCACTGAGCCGCGCTCGTTCACGATTCTTTCGATGTACCATGATTCACTGTATGCCTCGCTGCAGCGGAAGCTCGGCTCTCCGCGTGTCCAGTGAGCCGATAAGGAGCCGTGTGTATCATGTGTCTCACTGAGCCGCGCTCGTTCACGATTCTTTCGATGTGCCATGATACACTGTCTCGCTGCAGCGGAAGCTCGGCTCCCCGTCAACGTCCAGTGAGTGCGCCACTCAGCACTGTCCGCTGGGAGTAAGCTGAATCGTGTGCCGTGAGCTCGCCTTTCCTGTGAATCGATTCACTCGGACACTTGAATGAATCGATACACTGCTTCGAATCATGCATTCAGTAGCCAACACTATTTCCAACGCCCTCACATCCTTCAACAAGTGCAATTAGCGGCTCGGTTGGCTTTCAATACCCATGTAGACGTTGTCTATTCCGGGAATAGAATGCATTTTGCATTCATTCCCTTGCGTACCTTCCCTTTCATAAATTAATAATATGAGAATTTATTATACTAACATACGTTCGCTTTCTGCCAACCGACCGCTTTTTGACACTGCTCTCTCACAATATACCCCGGATATCTTTGTACTAAATGAGACATTTTTGACCTCTCATCACACCCCCACTTTCCCTACTTTCAATTTTTTTCGCGGTGATCGTCCTCATTCCTCACGAGGTGGTGTAGCAATTGGTGTCCGAAAGGACCTTACGGTTATCCAACATCATTTCCCACCCTTCCACAACACATTCAACGAATACCTTATACCTGAAATCCTCACCCCTCGCAAAACATTTACAATCGCTCCTCTTTATTTGCCATCCGGAAACCCGGTCCCTGTAGATTTTGTGAAGCATATTGATTTTCGGTTCACTGATTATGTCATCGTAGCAGACATTAATATAAATTCGTATAGCGCTGTTCAACGTGTTTTCAGACACTATGTGCTCATATCCGGGGTATGCATTTCCCGTTCCCATTTCATACGTTACCCTTATCCCAAACAACTCCCGATGTTCTTCTCCTCTCACCCTCTTTAGCTACTTCTGTCACCATCCGCGAACTCCAATTTGTTGGGAGTGATCATGCTCCTGCCCTTATAACCCTCCCTGACCTGTCTCCCTTTACTATTCCTACCCCTCCCCGCCCCCCCCCCCTACCCGCCGTTTTGAACATACTAATTGGCATGCCTATCGTCTCACTATTGTCAACTGCCTTCAACACCTACCTCCACCTACCTCAATTCCAAACATACAACTTATCATAACCCGACTCGAACAGGCTCTTATTACTGCTGACGCGCACCATATCCCTCGCCATTCCTATCACCTTTCCAAACCTCCCATTCCCCCTAAGGCCCTGCGCCTCTTACACTTAGCACACGATCTCTATCATCATTACACTCGAACTCGGGACCCTACCACTCTACAACAACACCGTCGAACGTTACGCCACGCTCGCTCTTACATCAAGGCTATTAAACGAAAAATGTGGATGGATAAATGTACTGATCTTGCTGACTACCATGACCCCCGACAATTCTGGCACACCTACCGACGCCTTACGAAAACAACTAAACCTCTTCCCTCTTACCCCATACTTACTTCCCCCCCCCCCGTCCTCTTTCAGACAAAGATAAAGCGGACCTCTTTGCCAACCATCTTCGTCTTCTCTTTACCCCTTCTGCTGCGCCCGACCTCTCCCACCCTGATGAACCTATCATTCACCAATATACTCACCCACGTCTCCCTGAATTTCAACCTTCTTTCCACCACTTTCCTACTGTCGATCATACTCATCCTATTAATGTTCCTATTACTCCCTCAGACATTTCCCACTATCTGAAGAATAAGAAAAACACTTCTCCTGGCCCTGACCGCCTCACTTATCGCCATATCAAAGAAGCCCCACCACTCTTTCTTGAACAACTTAGTACAGTTTATACCTTTCTCCTCTATACTGGCTACTACCCCCCTCATTGGGGTAATGCCAACATCCTCCTTTTTCCTAAACCAGCCAAACCTCTGTCGGACCTCCACTCTTACAGTCCCATATCCCTTCTCACGGTTTTTTCCAAGATTCTCGAAGGTATATTGAGTAAGCGCCTATCGTCTTATCTCCGCTCCCTAGGCCTTCTTCCCCAATCTCAAGTCGGTTTCCGTTCTCTTCATGCTACCCAGGACCATCTCTTTCACATTTCCGTCTCCCTTAATGCCCACCTACGCCCTCGCCGTACTGCAGGCTTGGTATGTCTCGATGTTAACAAAGCCTTTGACTCTGTATGGCATCCAGGCTTACTCTACAAACTTCGCCATCTCCCGCTTCCCATTGCCATAGTCCGTTTTATTCATAATTTTCTACATCAACGTACTGCACAAATTCTCCTTCACGGTACACTTTCATATTCCTTCCCTGTGGCAGTTGGTCTGCCCCAGGGATCCCCTCTCTCTCCCATTCTGTACGTCATTTTCACCTACGATATTCCTCATCCTGACCCTCCCCTTCGACTTTACCAATATGCGGACGACCTGGCTATCCTTGCTCTTACCCCTACTGTTACCACCCTTACACGTAAACTGCAAACATATCTAAATATTCTGGCTTCCTGGCTAAATTCCTGGCACATCACTGTTAACTCTACTAAGACTCATTTCATAGTCTTTCGTACTAAATCCCGTCTGTCGTCCTCGCCATCGTGTTCACCTCACTATGTATAACATCCCATTAACTGAAACGTCCCTTCTTAAATATCTCGGTATTACTTTTCAAAACAACCTTAAATGGCTCCATCATCTTAACCTAGTCTATAAGAAAGCCTTACAACGTTTTCGGGTCCTCCGTATTCTCTCCGGAAATACGTGGGGACTCCGACCTTCTCAAATATTACATATATATAAAACCTTCATTCGCCCTGTAGTGACTTATGCCTCTCTGACTTGGTTGACTGCCGACGCCACATCTTATACGAAACTCCTTACATTACACCGACATGCTATACGTATAGCCTACCATTTCCCCTACGACACACCTACTGCCAACTTCCAACCGTACTATTCCTTCCCCTCCGTTCTCACCCATATCCATGATCTCCGGCTCGCCTACCTCACTTTCGGTCTCACACATCAAAATCTCTCCATTACTGAAGCGCTTAATCTTTCTTCCCTCGCTAAAGCTATTCATCGTCATTCTCCTACCCCTTCCTCCTCCCACCTCTTTCCTCCTGATGTCACGTAGTTTCCCCCTCTAAATGCCCCACTGCCCTGACTACCATTTCTTTCGGCTCTCATCATTATTTTTAGGATGCTCTTGGCAGTGTTGGCACACGCCTTCTATGTCAGTGATACTGATCCACAGGCACTAACCGTGCTATCACATAACTTTATTCCTGTTACACTTTGGTTTTTTCTCCAGTCCTCTTATCCACCATGCCTTTTCCTTATCGCTTATCCTATATATAACTCTTCTTGCCGTTCCTTTTCCTACATATCTATATAATGTTGGTTTTTCTCTATTACAGTTAAGTATTACACGTCTCTGCTTGCAGTTATCCTCTGCGATATGATATATTTCGTTCCTATATGTATGTACAACACATACTTCTCTATGTTTCGCATTTCAATACATATTTTCTTTCCTATTGGCCAAAGAGCTGCAATGTTCAGCTGGCGGCCCGCCTCCCCTCTATGGGGAGGAATGAACAAACCTTGTGAAAAAAAAACAGTTTGGTCGATCAGATTCTCTACTTCTCGCTAGGAGCGACATCTCCGAATGTAACATCAAAGCTACTCCTTACTCCTTAATTTTTTTCGGCCGCGTGGCTCACCATCTTTACCTCCGCTACCTCACCGACTCTAAAGAGCATATTGGCTGACACCTAGTTGGTAGTCGGCCTCCCCGCCATGCTTACCTGCCTACTCCGTAACGTCAACCTCTCTCTCTCAGATGACGACATCGTCCAACAAATCCGCCAGGCAGGCGTTCCAGTTCATTGGGCCACAAGACTACTAAACAGTTCCGGACTGTCACCAGATGTCCTTCTATATTTCCACACAGAGGACGACGTCTGCCGCCTCCTGAACAACGGCGTCCATATTCATCACATCTTCCATCGTGTGGAAGTTACTCCTGCGTCACTCATGGATCAGCTCATAGCCACTAATTTTACTCCGCCTGCAACGGTCGCGCCACCACAGGAGACTTCGCACCAAGTGGAATCTACGCCGTCAAGCCAGCCAACATCACACGCCGTTTCTACATCGCCGATAACTACCACTACCACCACCATCTCCACTACAACATCAACCTTCAACCCCTCCCCTATTCCCACCACTGTGGTTACAACCAGTCATCCTGCGTCCATAATGATTTCTTCCTTCCCTCTTCCTTCAACACCTGAAGAACATCATGCCTTATACATGCCTCCCGCAACATCTGCAGCACCGTCGTCTTCGTCGTCTTTCAACGCCGCTGAAGAAGCACCACCCTCATCGCAGTCATCACCGTCCCGCCACACCATGTATAGCTGTGTGATCCGTGGAGTGGATCCTGCTCACTCAGAACAAGCCATCCTCCAACAACTTCGAGCAGAAGGCGTAAATGTCCGCCGAGTCTTCAGGATCAAGAACACCTCCGGTCTGACGTACATGGTCCGCATCCACCTCCCTACTGCCGTCGACGTTCACCATCTCATCGCCAATGGAGTCTACACCTTTGGCCATCGCTACAAAGTCGAGCCATCTCTTTCACCACCCCAATCTGTTCTACATAACTCCAACAATGCCCGTCGTCACACCCGGCCACCCCCTCCATATCGACCCCCTCTACCCGTTTACCCTCCCCTCCCATCAATCAGTTTCTTTCCCCCACCAGCTCCAACATTCGACATCTTGAGATTCCTAACTTCTTCCCTCTATAACATCACGGCGACCCTGCACCTCCTCAGTTTCCATTTACAGCCTGGTACCCTCCTCTAAACATGTCACTCCTCCCGCACACCCTCATAACCTCAGCCCCGTAGCCATTCATCCAAATTTTCATACCGTTTTTCCCTCCTCTTCATTTGAAACATCTCACTGTTCTCTCCACATCTCCCGGCCCGAGAGATCGCGACACGATCTAGGGGGCCCGCCCCGTCCTTCGGGCGGGGAATGAAAGCTTTCCAGCAACAGTTTGGTCTGCCACTGCTAAGCAGAGTCCTGGAGGGCATGCCATTCCGGCTGATGAGTCCAAATGGCACGTCTGGACGAAACTCTGCATAATGCACACGGCCTAACCACCCAAAAGCTGGTTCTATTGCTGTGATTATAAGATCTGCGGCCGTGAAAGCCTTTTTTGATATTCAAATATGTATGTTATCACCTTATTACTGGTCCTACCTTAACGAAAATCGGTATGAAAAGTCGTGGAATAAGTTGCTATAATCTAGGCCATAAACAATTTTATTCACGCCGAGTGAAATGGTAGTTTAGATGAAGGCCAGAAATGTATTTCTGATATATTTGGTTCCTATCGATAAACACTACGTAACTAAAGTTATATAGTATTAAATTTACGATCATTTATGTCTTATACATTTTTACCGTACCGGCTATGATAACGGAGATATTCATGAATTTTAATTTTTGTTGCTAAGTCTATATCAGCACAGAGTCACGAGAAAATGGGTAAACAGAATTTAATGAAAATCGGTATGTAAAGTCGGGGAGTAAGGAACTACACTCTATGCTATAAATAAATTTGTAAGACGCTCTAATATCACAGAGTCGAAAGAAAACTGAATGTGAAGACCTACAATACCGAAAGCTCATAATATTAATCAACAATAACATTACACTGACCATTGTCTTTTGGGATGTGCCATGTGTCCCTTTTGCAACTCACTTCCGATAGATGGGATTACTGCCGTATACCGATTTTTTAAAAATTTACTTTACGTTGCACCGACACAGTTCGGTCTTCTGGCAACGAGAGGATAGGAAAAGAGCTAGAATTGGAAAGTAAGTGTCCCTGGCTTTAATTACGGTACAGACCCAGCATTTTCCTGGTGTGAAAATGGGAGACCACGGAAAACCATCTTCCGGGCTGTAGACAGTGGGGATGGAACCCACTACCTCCTGGATGCAAGCTCACAGCTGCGCGCCCCTAAACACACGGCAACTGGCCTGGTAGTGCCGAGTATAACAGCCTGCCTGCCTGAAAATTGGCGGGAAGTGGATGAGGAGTTGGACAACTTTCTTCTTCTTCTTTAGCATGCCATTTCCCTGGTTCATAAATTTTCTAATATTACTGGTACGTAGCACGCTGGTTCATCATAGCATTCGAGCTTTTCAATCCCTACTCTGAGGCACTGATTGGAATGTGCAGTGTGCATATTTAACGGAATAATGGCAGAGGAGTATTCACGGCTGTCTGCGGCCTGGTCATTTCAGCACTGGAACTTTGGACTGTTAGATCGGCAACGTAGTACTGTTCGTTAAGGTGAGAAAATGTGCGGTTTTTCATTTGATCGAGTATTTTGTATGATAACATTACTTTTGTAATGGCCTAAGTTGACTTGGGTTTAAAAAAACCACGAAGGCAAGTCTTTCTGATAATCCCGTAGCGAAGCACGAGTATATCAGCTAGTCAATGATATGTGTAAAGAAGTGGAATCAGAGATAAGGCTTTTTGCAGATGATGTTATTCTGTACAGAGCAAGAAATAAGTTACAAGATTGTGAGCAACTGCAAAATGACCTCGATAATGTTGTGAGATGGTATGATTATAAACGGGGTTAAATGTTAGGTTGTGAGTTTCAAAAACAGGAAAATTCCTTTTAGTTTTAATTACTGCGTTAATGGGATGAAAGTTCCTTTTTGGGGTCATTGTAAGTACCTAGTTGTTAATATAAAAATGATCATTGGGTAATCACACAAATATGATATAATATAGGGTACAGATCTCTGCATATGGTTATGAAGCAAGGTTCTTAAACACTACTTAAGGTAGGGCCCAACGCGAGACGAGCTGCTATTGGTTAACGAAATGACGTCACAGCAGGAGCACAGCAACCGAGCCCAGAGCGCGCAAATCTCATAATACTAGCAAACATTACAGTTACTCAGAACTACTTGCAGACGAGACATAAGATTACTGCTGTTATAAGATTGAAAGAGAGTACACCATAGTAATTTTCATTACTTCTGTTACGAATTTGGCGTAAATGTAACGTGACGGCACACTGACGGACGCTTGAAATGTATTAATATTTCCAAGTTCCTCTATTTAGTTTGAGGAAGGTTATGCGCTCTCAAATCTGTGAACATAAATGTTTAGAGATATGAAATGTTTATAATATTAAATCTCGACTGCAGAACTTCCGTAATGAAACTACCGTTAACATACGATATACTGACTCACATCCGCAGGTATCGAGTTTAAAGCTTAACACATATAATAACAGCAGCAGAAGTAAGTTCATATTCGAAACCATGCATAGATATTCCTACTTTTTAAAATTAAAGAATAAGAAAGAACAGGAAAAACACGTAACTAGAACACAATCCTACCTGTGAGATCAGATGATTTTGCTTTTAAAGATGGAATCCTCTGTCGAGCCTTTCGCCGATGACCTGTATGGAGTTTTCGGTCCTTGCCCGAATGTTAATTTGACGTATGGGCATAAATGTTCTCGTTCATACTTATTTTTTTACTATTTCTGGTGGTACAGCGGTGAATTCACTGCTAATTATTTGACTAAATTTGCGTATAATATTAGGTATGCATCACAGTTCAGCACATCCGTGAGTGTCCGTGAAAATTAACTCAAATTCCTTTATTTGGTTCAGCCATTCTTCCGATGGAACGAGTATAGCTCCCCGAGATAACACTTCTATCCATCCCACAGGGGCTGCACCAGAAGAAATGGAAAGCATTTCCCCAGTGGGACTTCCCGTTGATCTGTCATATTTTCTTCCACGGTAACCGATGTAGCCGGCGAGGTACCGAAATCCCTCTGTTGAACAATCAGGTGCCGCTATAGAATGCGGAGAATCATTAACGATACGGTTTTCTATCCAAATTATACTATGAACACAGAAATTTCACTCCAGCTATTATTACACTGTTCATGCAACTAAAGAAAAAAATAAGTGCAGCTCACTGCACGAAACACAGCAACTTAACACAGATCTCACAGAAACGAACTACGACACACACACTACGCAAAATACAGTAGGCCACTACATAAACAAACTGCAATATATGGAAAGAAATTGCGTATAGATATTACTTGGAAATCTTTTCCTTTTAAGACAGAAAGCTAGAAAGAACTATATCAGACACAGGTGCGGTTGTGTGCTACATAGTCACGGTGCTCCTGTGATGACACGAGCAGGATGAGGGTAAACTAACATCTACTGCGCAACCAATCCGGGCCACCCGTGGTTACGAAGGAATTCAGGGTTTGTATTAAGGATGTAAAGGAGAGGGTATTTAAATCTCAGGTTAGATCTCAACTAGAGTATGGTTCAAGTGTATGGGACCCTCACCAGGATTACTTGATTCAAGAACAGGAAAAAATCCAAAGAAAAACAACTCGATTTATTCTGGGTGATTTCCGACAAAACAGTAGCGTTACAAAAATGTTGCAAAGTTTGGGCTGGGAAGAGTTGAGAGAAAGGAGACGAACTGCTCGACTAAGTGGTATCTTACACGTGATAAAAATCATTCTTTGATCCGTAGTGAATTTGAATTAAAAAAACTAGTATGTTTTTATTGTTTACCCAACTATACCATTCCATTAAATCTTAAAATTAGGACTTCGTCCTTATCAAATTGTCAACATAACAAATTATTAAATTAGATGGTATAAGTATCACCTCTCATTGTAGGCATCATCAGCCATAGTTCCACCTTAAGGATAAATCAGGTACCTGATAGGAATTACCTTAAGAAATACAGTTGATTTCTAACTCATGTTTTGTGAAATTGATGAGAGGTCATTATACAACGAATAAAATGTAAGATGTAGTATAGTATTGGATTAACAATAATTGTAGCAATAGCTGAGTCAAAAAGTAACAATATTTTATAAATTATGACATAAGATGTTTGATTCGTTATATTCAAAATTGTTACAATATGGTTTAAAAATTGGAAAGAACATTCCAATCAATTATCAAATGGCGTGTTGTTAAATACTTGAATAACATTGAACGTTAAAATTTAGTCTGGTATTAGTCCTTGGTTCAAGGAGTTAAAATGTACTAATTTTGTTTTTTGTATGTAAAAGGTTGAGGAATTCACATATGGCGTGTTTCTTTTTGAGATAGTGCAAGTGCGAATACTGGATGCCGTTAGCCAATATTAAAGTTTGTTGTAGACGTAATTGGGCCATCTACTTTGATGTGGTATTTGTAGGAAGAGTTTGGAACAAAGAGCTACGCCAATTCCAAATACGGTAATTAATGAAATGATTTGTTCATCATTTCACCCAAACTGTGTTATTAAATGCATTATTCGAACATGCCACAATTCTACTTACCTGGTATTACACAAATTGATTTACAATCCCACAGAAAATGAGAATATACTTTAAATATACTCGCAAATGTATCACTGGTGACTTTAACAATATTGCAGTGGCCATACGTAATTCAGACAACAACCAAGACCGACTCCAATCCTCAGACCTTAATGCTACACTCGATCATTCAAAGATGGCGAATCGATTAGCCGGAATTGTTGGAAATCTGGGTTTGTTTTGGTTTGCTGTTATGGTATGTAGTCTGTGTAATTTTATGAAAGTTGACGATAAATGGTAGTTTCTTTGTAGAATATAAGTGTGCGAGTGTATTTATATGAGTCAGTGAACACATACGATCCGTAATTATATGCACTACTGTGAAAATATGCTTGTTTGGATCGTGTTTTTACCCATTAAAGAACATGAGTGCACTAGGTGGACCAGGTTTTAAATGACTATGGCAGTGCCTCTCATACAACTATTCTTAAGTTTCCTACGGAATAGAACATTAAGATAGAAATGGATTAGGTATATACATCGTGATTATTTTGAAGTCCATAACAAAACTGTAGCGTGCGTACATCATTTTGAGAATAAGTCTGAGGTTAGGGAAGCCATTTCTCTACTTCCAAACTATTCGTGTTCCTCGAAATATATTAATATAGATAGAATATAATTGATATTGTGTTATTCCGCCAGTGTCTATGTGCTTCAAAGTCAAACTTACTGGCCTGTAATTTTCAGCTTGATGTCTATCACCCTTTCCTTTATACACAGGGGCTACTATAGCAACTCTCCATTCATCTGGTATAGCTCCTCCGACCAAACAATAATCAAATAAGTACTTCAGATTGTCTTTAGTATATCGCCAGAAATCTTATCAATTCCAGCCGATTTTCTAGTTTTCAACTTTTGTATCTTATTGTAAATGTCATTGTTATCATATGTAAATTTTAATACTTCTTTAGCCTTAGTCTCCTCCTCTATCTGGACATTATCCTTGTAACCACGAATACATACTGCTGACTGAATACTTCTGCCTTTTGAAGATCCTCACATACTGTTGAACGCCATGTGGTTTTTCTTCGTCAGAGGTCAGCACAATCAGACTGCTACAGCCCCAGTGGAAGGGGGGACAGAGTCACGCGCCTCACCAGCGTCAGTGAGTTCCGAGACTTGGACGAGCGTGGGTAACAGTATTGTGTTTGTGCGCTACAACATGGACCACGGCGTCCTAATGTATATTTTGTACAGTATAAATAGTTTTGTAAATAAATGAAGTATGTAATGTACATTATGTTGGCCTTCCCTTTGCACTTAATGAAGAACATTTCGTGGACTGTGGGAAGAGCTAGGCCTCGTTCAACACGAGACCGAACACATACACACTCCCCTTGTTCATTTATTATTCCTGGAATGTCCTTCTTGGAACCTGTTTCTGCCTTAAAATACCTATACATACCCTTCCATTATTCACTAAAATTTGTATGAATGCCAATTATGCTTGCCATCGTGTTATCCTTAGCTGCCTTCTTTGCTAGATTCAATTTTCTAGTAAGTTCCTTCAATTTCTCCTTACTTCCACAGCCATTTCTAACTCTATTTCTTTCCAGTCTGCACCTCCTTCTTAGTCTCTTTATTTCTCTATTATAATAAGGTGTGTCTTTACCATTCCTTACCACCCTTGAAGGTACAAACCGATTTTCGCATTCCTCAACCATTTCTTTAAACCCATCCCAGAGTCTTTTTACATTTTTATTTACCGTTTTCCACCGATCATAGTTACTTTTTAGAAACTGCCTCATGCCTTTTATGGCTTTATCAGCCATATGGTACTGGCTAATAGTCCTACTTTTAAAACCTTCCTTTCTATCACATTTATTTTTAACTATGACAAAAACAGCATCATGATCACTAATACCATCTATTGCTTCAGTTTCTCTATAGAGCTCATCTGGTTTTATCAGCACCACATCCAGGATATTTTTCCCTCTGGTTGGTTCCATCACTTCTGAATCAGCTGTCCTTCCCATATTAACTTATTTGCCATTTGTTGGTCATGCTTCCTGTTGTTCGAATTTCCTTCCCGGTTGACATCTGGTAAATTCAAATCTCCCGCTACAATCACATTTCTTTCCTTGTCGTTTCCTACATATCTGATAATCTTATCAAATAATTCTGAATCCGTGTCAGTGCTACCCTTTCCCGGTCTGTACACTCCAAATATATCAAGTTGCCTATTATCTTCAGAAATGAGCCTTACACCTAGAATTTCATGTGTCTCATCTTTAACTTTTTCGTAGCTTACAAATTCTTCTTTCACCAGAATGAATACTCCCCCTCCCACCATTCCTATCCTATCTCTACGATACACACTCCAGTTCCGTGAGAAAAGTTCTGCTTCCATTATATAATTTCTCAGCCATGATTAAACTCCCATTTACAATATCTGGTAAATATATATCTATTAAATTAATTCTACTCCTTTCTTTACAATACTTCTACAGTTCAACACTAACACCCCTCGTAACTCTAATGATTCACCTGCTATTAACACTAACACCAACTGTGACTCATATACCTACCCAATTAACCATCCAGGTCCGAAAGTCGTATTTGTCTCTGCAATAGGTCCTAATAACACTGGAAACTTGCACGCAATGGACCTAGGTAGGCTCAAGTGTGAAAGTAAATTTCCGGTACAATCTATTAAGCCCAAAGGTAGAAAGAGAATACAGCTTACTTTTCAATCTGCTATGCATGCCAATACAGTTTGCAAAGCACATTTCTTGCATCACACAAGCTACAATCATTCATACCGCATTCAAACATCTTCGTATTGGGATCATTAGAGGTGTAGATAAAGATCTTGCAGAAGTTGACATATTAGCTCTCGTCAAAAGTGAAATAAAAGTACCCTCGGTACACAGGCTAAATCGCAAGACCCTACAATATGACATAGTAGTATACGTGCCTACGGGATCAGTGAATTATTTTGTGGTAAACACCTCCTAAAATATGTCTCTATCTTCCAAGTGATATTGTTACTCCCCTCATTTTTAGCCGATTCTTTGTTCTAATGGCAAAGATACGGCCATACTATACGTAATTGCCAGTCTTCCTCATTTCGATGTCGGAACTGTGCCTTGAACCACGGCAGAGCTGACTGCATGTGCTACAATGTGAAATTGCAGCCTCAATCATGTCACGGGTTATACCGAGTGCGCGGTACATAAGCGACAAGTAGACATTAAGAAATTAATGTGTTTAGAGAATATATCTTTTAATGAGGCGGCTTCCCGTTTATATCCCACGCAGATTGCTCCCAATGATACTCTTCAAAATTTCTCTCCCCTTCCTAGACATACATCTGAGACATGCTAATATAGCATGTTCGTAAAAAGCGATGTTTCCCGTATTGCTAAGAGCTTGTATCAGCTTTAGCTTGATTGACTTCACTATTTCCATGGTTGTACTACAGAGGGCAGCACCCTCAGTTGTGAACACGGAGGGTCATTCTTTCCGGGAAGTCTGTAACGTTATCTCTTTTACTCGAATATTTGTTGTGGTTGTGAGAGAGGAATATAAAATGGACTCCCCACAGATCGGAGTGGCTTTTCTGAGCTACAGATGGGTATTTAGTCGATTTAAGCTCAGCCTATACTGCCATCCTTCTTTTTAATTTGACGGCTGGTATTGCAGGTATGGTGATCCTTGCATTTATACTGGTCCTATGATTATCTCGTGGTTTTCTTGTGCATTTAATCATAGCTGATTGATATGCTTCTTTCTGCTCTGCGGCGTGAATGGACCGCGTGTTTTTTGATGTTATTGTGATGGTGAGATGTGGGTGACTGGGTCTCTGATCAATTCTATTTATGCGCACTACATTCTAATGTATTTTGCCATCAAATGTATGTATGCCCTGCGTGTCGACGCGGAGGTCCACTCGTGTCGTACGGAGTGCGTATACTGGTAGACTTATGCGTGACCAATGGGTACCTGTTATCCTGCTGATGAAATATTTGCGTCGTGCACGTTACTCTGTCATATTTCAGACCTTTGTTTATGACCATGAGTCATACTACGAGAGTTTGTGACCAACTTACTGAATGGAGCTACTGCTCGCTTTTTGTTTGCCTATACCGGCAATGTCTGAATGTTTGAGTGTGTGTTCGTGAGTGTGGGGAGTAAAAATATGACGTATCGGTCAGTTTAATTTTTCCTTTTGACCTTTTTTCCGTACCTTGTGTTTTTTTGGTACGGTGTTAATTATTTTGCCGTGGTCTCTGTTTTGACCGTTTGCTTGCCCACGAGGCCGCCATGTTTGTTTGCTTGAATTCAGGTGATAAGCATGCCTGTGATTCTCTTTTGATTTGACTACTGTTCGTTGGTCCAGTGATGTTTTCTCTCTCGAGTATCCCGATACCTGCATTCCTTTATTATATCTGCTCTGTGTTTCTTCTCCGGGATGCTTAGTGATCTTATCTTTCTATAGCTATTGTTGTCGAGATGATGATGGAGTTTGATGGACGCGTATGCAAAACAATGCAATTAATCTCATGGAAAGAACGACCATCAAATCCGTGTGGATTGATTTCAGATTAGCTAATTATGTAGTGAAATCATAATTGAGACTGTGAGCACGCCGTAAATTAAATATTAATTTTGGTGTTTGAGAAATGCTGTGCTCACGTATTTATGTTACTACTTCGACTGAACTTAATGAACACAAGCATGTATCCTTTAATTTTTTTCTATTGGTGGCTTCATTTTCTTTTTCTTTAAAACCTTATTATATTAATAAAACCTCATGTAAATTTTATTTGAATTTTATTGCTAGTACTTAGTCTCATCCCTGTTGTGCATTGTTAATGAGGGACGTTTCCAGTTCAGGACTGTGTTTTTGGCCTCTCCTAGTTGCGGTCCACGCCTCGAATCTCCCGATGTGCGTATTGAATTATGTCGTATATTATCAGTAAGGGAGGTGTGTGGTTCACATCTACAATTCCTGTTGAAGCTCCGAGGAAGCGGAAGTTTACTCAACTTATTGTTAAGGATTTGCCTCCTAAACCAACCCCAGGATATGATGAAATCGGACATTTGAACCTTCTTCAGTCATACCATCTGCCCAAGCACAGAATAAGTTATCTTATTTTTCCTTTTCTTTTCATTATTTAGTAAAAAAATGCGTAAGCAGTGCGAGTGTAGTAACTGTGGGTGTAGCCAGGCATTAAGGAGTACGAGGGAGGAGTTGGAGAGCTTGAGGGAGATAATTAGGATGCTCTCAGAGGACAGGAAGGAAAGTAGGCCTCCAAACAATGTACAGGATACAGTAGGTGAAATAGAGGGATTGGAAGGAAATGGGGGAATTGTGGAAGACAGGTGGTCTAATGTTTTAAGGGGAAGGAGTTTGCAGGCTAAGGGCTCCATTCAGGATCAAAATTCAGGACAGGTGTCGGTGAGAAATCGGTACGAGTCACTGCAGGTAGAACAACCGAGGGAAGATGAGGAACAGGGAACTGTTGCCGAGAAGTTTGGAAGTAGGAGAAAGGGAAGAGGTAGGAAAGGGAAATGTGGAGTAGTGGGTAATAAAAACAGGTGGGACAGGGTCATGGGATGGAGAAAAGGGAGGAGGAAATAGCTTCTGCAGCTGTCAGGAAAGATAGGACTGACCAGGAGGGGAGGGGATTAAATGAGGTGGGTAGGGTTGAGGCTCTGGTCATGGGGGATTCTATCGTTAGACATGTCGGGAAAGTGTGTGGAGGAAAGGGTACCAGGGTAGAGTGTTATCCTGGAATTAGGTTAAGACAGATGTTGAAGAAAGTAGAAGAGAAGGAGGAGCGAAAGGAGAAAGTGGCAGTGTTTCACGTTGGTACTAAAAACGTAAGACAAGCAGGTATACGTACCAACATAGTTTGGGATGTGTGGGATCTGGTAAATGCAGCACGGATAAAGTTTAAGGAAGCGGAGATTTTTATCAGTGGAATACTGTGTAGGAGGGATACTGACTGGAAGGTGATTGGGGATTTAAATGAGACTATGGAGTGGGTATGTGGGAAACTGGAAGTGAAATTTCTAGATCCTAATGGGTGGGTACGAGATAGGGATCTGCGCTCAGATGGCCTTCACTTAAACCGCAGTGGTACATATAAGTTAGGAAATTTGTTTAGAAGGGTCATAGGGAGGTACATTCAGGGAAACAGGGTGCGCTAGGCAGCGGTGTTAAGGGAACCGGGAACTGGAAATCAAGTATGGATGACATAAAACTGTTAGTGCTCAACTGTAGAAGTATTGTAAAGAAAGGAATAGATTTAAGTAATTTAATAGATGTATACTTACCAGATATTGTAATAGGAGTTGAATCATGGCTGAGAAATGATATAATGGATGCAGAAATTTTCTCACGGAACTGGAGGGTGTATCGTAGAGATAGGATAGGAAAGGTAGGACGGGGAGTATTCATTCTCGCGAAAGAAGAATTTGTAAGCTACGAAAAAGTTAAAGATGACAAGCACAAAATTCTAGGGGCAAGAATCATTTCTAAAGATAATAGGCAACTAGATGTCTTCGGAGTGTACAGACCGGGAAAGGGTAGCGCAGATGCTGATTCAGGATTATTTGATAAGACAATCAGCTATGTGGGAAACGATAAGGAAAGGAACGTGATCGTAGCGGGTGATCTCAATTTTACCAAATGTCAATTGGGAAAGTAATGCGAACGACAGGAAGCATGACCAGCAAATGGCAAATAAGTTAATATGGGAAGGGCACCTGATTCAGAAAGTGATGGAACCAACTAGAGGGAAGAATTTTCTGGATCTGGTGCTGGTAAAACCAGATGAGCTCTATAGAGAAACCGAAGTAATAGATGGTATTAGTGATCACGAAGCTGTTTTTGTTGTAATTAAAAATAAATGTGAAAGAAAGGAAGAGATTAAAATTAGGACTGTTACACAGTACCATATGGCTGATAAAACAGGCATGAGGGAGTTTTTAATAAGCAACTATGATCGGTGGAAAACGGTAAATAAAAATGTAAACAGACTCTGGGATGGGTTTTAAGCAATTGTTGAGGAATGTGAAAATAGGTTTGTTCCTTTAACCCTTTGGCACTCAGCCCATATGCAGGTGATTGCTCGAAGACACATAGACCAATTTTTGTGATTTTCCAAAGCAAATTACAAAAATTCAACACGTAAAGAGTTTAACACACATTAAAATAAAATTAATCGCACTAATACAGGAAACTATGAGCATTTCAGAAATGAATATACCTTGGAAATTATTAAATTTCGAAAAAAAAGATTTAAAAATAAATTATTGTTTTCAATGACAGAAAAATTAGACATTGTTGCGTCTTCCTTCTTTACTCTTAGACGTGGATGAAAGAACATTTAATTCTGAATAATTTGATATCAATATGATGTGTGTGCTGCAGTTCACTCATGAAGCATTGCACAAAGTTATTCAGTGTACATGTAACGGTCATCGATGTCAGGGCCTCGCGGTCCGATGCACGGTGAGCAGTTACGACCGTGTCACTTCCCACAGAACGGGAATCACTTTCGGCAAAAGGTCATTATTACTGTCTAAATAATCTGAAAATTCATGGATATGTGCCTCATTCGGCCTTGAATATGGCCTAGCCATTACTATAAAAAGATGAAGCAAGCACGTGCAACAACGGAGTTATGAAAAGGAGTAAAATTGTAGTTTACGAAGTGCATCGAACACACGATATACCAAAGAAACGAAATAAACTATAAACAAAACTCATAGGAAGATCTAACTTGTTGTATTCATAAGCCAATCAAAACAGATCCACGAAATAACAACTTCAAATAACCACAACATAAACATTCACGGTCAACAGATTTCATTTGTCGAAAATAAAAATGTTTTGTAGGGCTGGTGGATATATCTGTTGAGTTAAACGCAAATGACCAAAATCCGTAAATAAGACAGAGCCGATGTATCGGCGCCGTGAGCGTTTTCGCCATAAACTCTCGCGCCGATAGATTGGCGCGCTGAGTGCGACAGGGTTAAAGGTGGTAAGGAATGGTAAAGATCCACTATATTATAACAGGGAAGTAAAGAGACTAAGAAGGAGGTGCAGGTTGGAAAGAAATAGAGTTAGAAATGGCTGTGGAAGTAAGGAGTTAAAGGAACTTACTAGGAAATTGAATCTAGCAAAGAAGTCAGCTAAGGATAACATGATAGCAAGCATAATTGGTGGCCACATTAATTTTAGTGAAAAATGGAAGAGTATGTATAGGTACTTTAGGCAGAAACAGGTTCCAAGAAGGACATTCCAGGAATAATTAATGAACAAGGGGAGTGTGTATGCGAGGATCTTCAAAAGGCAGAAGTATTCAGTCAGCAGTATGTAAAGATTGTTGCTTACAAGGATAATGTCCAGATAGAGGAGGTGACTAATACTAAAGAAGTATTAAAATTTACCTATGACAGCAAAGACATTTACAGTAAGATACAAAAGTTGAAAACTAGAAAAGCTGCTGGAATTGATAAGGTTTCGGGGGATATACTAAAGACAATGGGTTGGGATATAGTACCATTTCTCAAGTACTTGTTCGATTTTTGTTTGCATGAAGGAACTTTACAAATTAATGGAGAGTTGCTATATTACCCCCTGTATATAAAGGAAAGGGTGATAGGCATAAAGCTGAAAATTACAGGCCAGTCAGATTGACATGCATTGTATCTAAGCTTTGGGAAAAAGTTCTTTCTGATTATATAAGACATGTTTGCAAAATTAATAATTCGTTTGACAGAAGGCAGTTTGGATTTAGGAAATGTTATTCCACTGAAGCCCAACTTGTAGGATTCCAGCAAGATAAAGCAGATATCCTGGATTCAGGAGGTCAGTTGGACTGTAATGCGGTTGACTTATCTAAGGCATTTGATAGGGTAGATCATGGGAAACTACTGGCAAAAATGAGTGCAATTGGACTTGACAAAAGGGTGACTGAATGGGTGGCTCTGTTTCTAGAAAATAGAACTCAGAGAATTAGAGTAGGTGAAGCTTTATCTGTCCCTGTAAAAATTAAGAGGGGAATTCCTCAAGGCAGTATTATTGGACCTTTATGTTTTCTTATATATATCAACAGGGAACGGATTTATATGTAAATATATATCTCTTTAGGAAGCTAAAATTAATTATATTTTCCATTATCTTTACGAATCATGACGTGCGGAGTTGAAAAATGGAGTATTCATTTTCCACATTTTTCCATATTTTGGAGTTTAGCACATATGTTCCATATTCTTCGTCATTAAAATCAATATAGTCCATATTTCGACTAAAAAGTAGTCCTCTCAAAAATGGAGAAATAAATTAAAAATCTATATTCGAAAAATTAATATTTTAACTGGTGTGCAGGTCATTATCACGCCTGTCTACGTCTGGGCTGATAAAATAAGCTGATAAGCGGTGCGAAGAAAGAGAGGGGTTGAGCCCGGAAGTGGTGGAGATCAGCCGGTCAGTACTGTGACTACCTGAATCACACTTACAACACTGATAAGCTGCATTACATAACATCGTCTGTGTCTGTGACGTAATTTTGTAACTAGGGAAATCTCATTCATCGACGATGTGTTAGGCCCCATTCACAATGCAAACGTAACCGTAAACTTAACGACGTAACGTAACCGTAAAATTAACGTAAAATTTGTGGTATTCACAATGGAGGAACGTAACATTAACGTAAAGAGTACACATCAGCCAATCAAAACACTGCCATGTTATTGAGTACGGAAGTCAGGTTTTGGGCTATCTCGCAGTTTTATATTTCAATACCTCGATGGAATCAAACAACGTGGTAGCGGAATTCATATTACTTCAAACATCCATTGCTTTGCTCCTGGGAGCTGTGTAGGCCTACGGTACCTGAAAAGGCGATCTAAACAACGGTGCAGAAAATGGGTTCATCCCTTGAATCAAAGAAGGTTATCTCAGGGCGATTTTTGGACATGCGGATGAAACCTGGACTGTTTGCCTTTCTTGCGATTTGCTTCCCCTTTTGTAATAAAAAGAAATGTAAGGTCTCCTTTACCGACATCTATGACCCTATCTATCACACCCCGATGAGACGTTTGGATCTATTTGTTTGGATGATATCGTTTTCGTAAACTAGTAGTCCGTCATAATGTTAAGAAATATACAGGGACACTGTTTTATTTATGACAGGGATTGTCTCTCGTCCGTTCGCCAGCGCTACGAGCTTGTCTCCCGCCATTTACCGTCAGATTTCATTACTACAGGAAATTTATTTCCACCTATTATTTTTCGGTACAGCGTATTTGTAATTCTTTTTCCTTCTATCGTACATAGCCTATACACAAAGATTATTTTGAAAGAGAATTACAAGTGTTTCGTCGAAAGAAGTCATTATATCATGCACAACACACAATGTTTACCTCTGCTCTGATTGGCTGGTTCTTAAAGTTAACGTAAAATTAACCGCAAGAGCTTGGAGTTTGCAATCCCTTAATTTTACGGACTCGCAGTTAAGTTTACGTCGGCGCATTGTGAATGGTTCCATTAGATAAGATGGCCGCTAACTTCTAAGTTAACGTTAATTTTAAGTTTACGTTACGTTACGTTTGCATTGTGAATGGGGCTTTAGTGGTTTCCGGATTAGTTCGTAATTCTGGCATTCCCTTTGATTGCTTCATAACTCCATCTAGTTCACTACCAGTCATTCACAATTTCAATTAGCAGTGAGACGGATCATAGTGTTCTTGTACGTTAAGTGTGTGCAGTTGTATAGTGATATTCATAGAAGACAATAACGTTGTTACAATATGCCTGAACTAGCTCAGTCAACCAGTTTAAAATTGAAAATTTACGTATCAGAATTTAAAGAAGATGGTTTATCAACTGACAGTAAGATATTATTTTGTAATTTGTGACATTGTACAGTGACATCTACTGAAAAGTTCCTTGTGCAACAGCACGTTTCAACCAGTAAACACCAGGCTAACAAACAACGAGATTCGAAGCACAGACAGTTGTTTCCGACACAACCAGCAACTTCCAGTGTAACGTCCGAGTTCAGCACCGATCTCTGCCGTGCTCTCATCTCTGCTGACATACCTCTCTTCAAACTGAATGATCAGTGCTTCAGGGAATTCCTCGAGAAATGTACTAAACGATCCATCCCGGATGAGTCAACGTTCAGAAAAACGTACTGTTCAGCCATATACGATGAAACTGTTCGGAAGATAAGGCAAGAGATTGAAGACGGTCCAATTTGGGTTTCCATTGATGAGGCAACAGACAAAGAAGGCAGGCTAATTGGCAACGTAATCATTGGTTTGCTAAGCGAAGATCATTGTAAACGGATTCTCTTACACTGTGATGTTCTAGAAAAGTGCGATAACAAAACTATAACTTAACTGTTCAATGAGGCTATGGGTAACCCCTGGCCACAGGGCGTTAAGTATAATAAAGTGTTACTTTTTATTAGCGATGCCGCACCTTATATGATAAAAGCCGGAGAAGCATATTATGTGCTGTATATCCTAAGATGACTCATTTAACATGTGTAGCACATGCCTTTCATCGTGTGGCAGAAGTGATAAGAGGCAGTTACCCCAAAGTAGATTTATTGATTTACTCGGTGAAAAATATTTTTCTCAAAGCCCACAGAAGAGTTCATCTTTTGAAAGAAATGTACCCAGAGATTCCATGCCGCCTAAGCCGATTCTGAAGATTCTGAAGATGCAGCCTCACTTGAAGCCGCGAAAACAGTTGTCTGCGATACAAGTGTGAGAAATGACTTATGTTACATTCAGCATAATTTTTCATGCATCACAAAAACACTGAAAAGGCTCCAAAACTCGCATCTCTCACTTTCTGAAAGTTGTGAAATTGTGAATAAAACTGTGGAACAACTAAATCGTGGTACAGGTAAAGTTGCAGATATAGCAAACATGAAGATGGCCACTGTACTTTCAAAGAACCCTGGATATGAAGAAATGACAAAGGTTTCTGCAATGTTGTGTGGAGATTTAAGTGTAAAATTAACATTGGATTTAACCCCAGCAGATATTGTGAAAGTGAATTATGCCCCCATTACCTCTTCCAATGTTGAACGCAGTTTCACTCAATATAAATCTGTCCTTAGAGACAATAAGAGAAGATTCACTTTCCAGCACTTAAAAGAACATTTTGTAATCCATTGTTTTGGTAATTGAGAATAAAGGATTGTGTGTTCTTCAAATATATTAAAATGAGAAATGCAACATTATGTTGCATGTAGATCTACTTTGTTTAGCTCCTTCGAACTTTGATATTAAATATAAATTAATGTTATATGTGTAATTTTAAGTCCATATATAATTCCATATTTCAATAAAAATAACTAAATATATAAGTACATATTTCAATAATTATTAGTACATATAAATCCGTTCCCTGTATATCAATGATATGTGTAAAGAAGTGGAATCAGAGATAAGGCTTTTCGCAGATGATGTTATTCAGTACAGAGTAATAAATAAGTTACAAGATTGTGAGCAACTGCAAAATGACCTCGATAATGTTGTGAGATGGACAGTAGGCAATGGTATGATGATAAATGGGGATAAAAGTCAGGTTGTGAGTTTCACAAATAGGAAAATTCCTCTGTTTTAATTACTGCGTTGATGGGGTGAAAGTTCCTTTTGGAGATCATTGTAAGTACCTGGGTGTTAATATAAGAAAAGACATTCATTGGGGTAATCACATAAATATGATTGTAAATAAAGGGCACAGGTCTCTGCACATGGTTATGAGAGTATTTAGGGGTTGTAGTAAGGATGTAAAGGAGAGAGCATATTTGTCTCTGGTGAGACCTAAACTTGAGTATGGTTCCAGTGTATAGGACCTTTACCAGGATTACTTGATTCAGGAACTGGAAAAATCCAAAGAAAAGCAGCTCGATTTGTTCTGGGCGATTTCCGACAAAAGAGTAGCGTTACAAAAATGTTGCAAAGTTTGGGCTGGGAAGACTTGGTAGAAAGGAGACGAGCTGCTCGACTAAGTGGTATGTTCCGAGCTGTCAGTAGAGAGATGGCGTGGGTGGACATTAGTAGACGAATAAGTTTGGATAGTGTCTTTAAAAGTAGGAAAGATCACAATATGAAGATAAAGTTGGAATTCAAGAGGACAAATTGGGGCAAGTATTCGTTTATAGGAAGGGGAGTTAGGGATTGGAATAACTTACCAAGGGAGATGTTCAATAAATTTCCAATTTCTTTGCAATCATTTAAGAAAAGGCTTGGATGACAACAGATAGGGATCTGCCACCTGGGCGACTGCCCTAAATGCAGATCAGTAGTGATTGATTCTTGATTGATTGATTCTGAATCTGCCAGGTCCCCTTTCCCCTGCTCAGACTCTCCCATCTAGACAACTCACACCCCTGAAACCGGCACAACAAACCGCTGTGCCAGTTTCCCCCAATACACAAAAGGGACAGGTCGCAGATTCTGTTCAGTCGATCTTGTTACAAATTACAAACTTAAGTAAGGATATGCCCAATGTTGCACCTCTAATTGGCCAATTGAATCAATACGTACAGCTACTGTTTGCTCTAGACAATGAGAATTCTAATATGGAATCCTAGGGTCTGTGAAATAATTATCATGAATTGTAAATCTTACTACAAGAATCAGCACTGTACATAATAATACTGCAAGCCACTTGGCTTGCACCCGACTATAGGTTCTTTTTCACTGCAGCTCCTGCTGCTACTGTACCTCTAATTGCATTACGACTGTCTTTTGTCGGACCTACTCTCGGTGTTTATATGCGTACTTCTTTTTTTTGCTAGTTGCTTTACGTCGCACCGACACAGATAGGTCTTATTGCGACGATGGGATAGGAAAGACCTAGGAGTGGGAAGGAAGCGGCCGTGGCCTTAATTAAGGTACAGCCCCAGCATTTGCCTGGTGTGAAAATGGAAAACCACGGAAAACCATCTTCAGGGCTGCCGATAGTGGGATTCGAACCTACTATCTCCCGGATGCAAGCTCACAGCCGCGCGCCTCTACGCGCACGGCCAACTCGCCCTGTACGTACTTCTTTTGTTCACCTGTCCAAACGGTTTCGGTTATGAAGCCGACATTAATAACACACTCTTCAGGTATTTTCACATATTCCTTGATTCATCCTTCAATGTATTACCTCCAATTGGTGTTCTCCCAACCCCAAAATTACCTCATTTAATTTTGTTGTCACAAGTTTTCCCCTTCTTCCCAATTGTTGATCCGGTACCGTTCTCCTGGTAGTAAGTCGCCAAGATTGATCACTTCGGCGTGAAGATTAGACCCTTGTGTCCCTGTGTTTTTCTATGTTTATTTACCCGTCTGACTATGTGTTGTTTATTACTATGATTAGAGGTTATTGGGTCGTAATCAATTACGCATAGCAGCATCAATCTTACATACTAGCGAGGTATCCGTTAGAAATATTTTCGCAAGACGTTCACATATATTGGCATATGCGAACATTTTTTGTACTGTGCTTCTATATACCATCGTCTAGTATGGTTAATCGTGTTGATAATTGTTTAATTTTTAAAGGTACTGGGACTGGGTGAAAACCGAAGAGCCCATTCAAATTTCAATAAGAGAAGAAGAAATCGAGACCCCTTAAGGCCGGTCTCCACTGATTAATATTTAAAGGCCGGTCTCCACTGATTAACATTTAACAACAACATGTTAAATGTTAAAAGTGTTGAATGTTAACTGGTGACACCATCAACATATTAAATGTTAAATGTTGAATACTGTTTCATTTAACATTGTGTCCACACTTAATAAACATGTTAAACTTGATTTTCTTTGTTTATATATAGGTAGTTCTTCATATCAATTTGTGGTAATACATTTAGGTGGTGTCTGCTATTTTCAGACAAGGACAATGGACTCAGATGAAGAGGATTTTGCCTTTGTTATTGCCACTGTTGCTTCTTGTTATGATTTAGATGGCGGCGTGCATGCTGGTCGTTACAAGTGTTCTCCGTGCATTAATCATAGTTTTGTTGATAAAAAGTGCCGTGACGTACGCGAAAAGTGTAACAGTGCGTTCAGATAAGTCTTGTGGTGATTTGAAGAAGGTTCATCTACTGGAAAAACTGTTGGTAAGTGAGAAATATTCTCTTAAGTGTCTCACTTGGTGTGGCAGTGAAAGCCTTGGGCTGCTGGCGATAGAGCGGCCGCGTCGTAATGGGGAAGGCAGAGTTGTCAGACTTCCGATTGCTGGGCGGCCACTGTGGTGCCTAACTCTCGCGCTAATTGGAGACATTGAATTGAACCCCGGACCTCAGCATTGTACAATATGTGAAAGCAGCGGGCGTCGTAATCAACTATTTGTAAACTGCAATAATTGTTCGTCAAGTAGTCACAGGACATGTGCACAAATTTCTACTTCAGAATACAGGAAATTAAAGAAGGGAGGAAGAACGTGGACTTGCTGGCAATGCGAAATGCCGCCACTAACGAACTCTTTCTTTACCAATACCAGTGACGTTACCAGTGACTCTGTAAATAGCTACAACTGTAAATATGTAAATAATAATCTAACTCTGTTGTGTGTATCAGTGAAACATGGCTTTCAGACACAATTAATTACTCAGAAGTGCTACCAGATTCTTTCATCCTGTTCCGTAAGGACCGCACTCTAACCACAGGAGGCGGAGTTCTTATTGCCGCAAAACCAGAGTGTAATCCAACTAGACGTCCCGAGTTGGAGACGACAGCTGAAGCCGTGTGGGTAGAAATTACGTGCGGTAGTAATAAATTCATCATCGGATCTGTATATCGTACACCGAAGTCCTCACAAACAATGAACGATGCCTTGCTCTCCTCTCTGGATCGTGTGCAACAAGTACAGAATAATTATGACGCAATTTATATTGCTGGTGACTTCAATCTTGAAATTACTTGGTCTAGAAATGCCGCTCCAGTACCAAACAATCCTCTTGCTAATAGTTTTCTGTCCACCTTCTACGACATTTTCCTCCATCAGTTAGTGTTCGAAGCGACTCGTATTACTCAAAATTCCCGCTCCACACTAGACCTGTTCCTTACTAACTCTCCATCATCCGTCCAGTTTCTGGACGTAATACCTGGATTTTGTGATCACCAAGCCATAATTACAACTTTGAGCTACAGAAAACCCTCCCCAAAACTCCACTCCAGAACAATATATAATTTTTCCCGCACCAACTGGAACGATCTTTCCTCTCTTCTATCAAAAAGTCTTCCTATTCCCCTCGCGTCCTTCACCGGCGATATAAATATCAACGAGATCTGGAAAAACTGGAAAAACTGGGAAAACTGGAAAAAAGAATGTGTCGATCAAGTTGTGCCGAAAGTTTCTATCTCTAATAAGCGAAAAACGCCATGGATCAATAAAGAGATAACATCAGGTATTCGAAAGATAAATTGTTTTTACAGGAAATGGAAGGAAAACCCAAGTGACAGTAGGTGGGAGAAGTACAGACTGGCTAGGAACAAACTCAAATCATTTATCCGTGATGCCTACAGTTCATATATCCACAGCCTTACTTCCAATAGTAAAGAGCTATGGGCTTTCATTAGAAACAAAAGTGGCAAAAGTGCTCCATCCATCTTCAAGTACAACGGACTATCAGTTTCCTCTCCCCAAGAAATAGCAGACACATTCAATAGTAAATTTTAAAATAACTTCACTGCTGACAAGGATGAAGACATGTTCATTCCAAGGTCAACCCCTCCCTTTCTGCCCCTAACTAGCTTGTACTTCACTGCTAACGAGGTCGTAACAAGTCTTCGGAGAACTAGACCTCATGCTGCGAACGGCCCAGACAACGTGCCGGCCAGAATTCTCCATCGCTGTGCAGAAGCATTAGCACCTTCTCTCTGTGCAATATTTAACATTTCAATGAACAGTGGGACTGTTCCAGAAGAATGGAAGAAAGCAAATGTCGTTCCCGTATTCAAAGATGGTGACAGGGAAAATGTAGACAACTATCGCCCAGTCTCTATTACATCTGGCTTATGTAAATGCATGGAACGCCTAATTGTTAAACATGTGCTGGATTTTCTGAAGGAGAGAAACCTGTTGAATAACAACCAACATGGATTCCTCCCTGGAAAATCCTGTACTACACTTTTAACATCAGTAATTGATGAGTGGCAACATTCCCTGGACCCGTCTAATATATCCCAAGTGGACTGCGTAACTCTCGACTGGATTAAGGCCTTTGATCAGGTACCTCATCAACGACTGGCATTCAAGGCAACCTGCAGGCATGGTTTTGATCATTCCTGGTAGGTCGGACGCAGAGCGTTGTGTTCAGTGGGGCCAGGTCAAAACAAACCTCAGTCACCTCGGGTGTGATTCAAGGTAGTGTGATAGGGCCGCTGCTGTACACAATATTTACGCTGGATCTGCCAGGTTGTGTATCGTCTTCTATGGCACAGTACGCTGATGACACCATCATTTACAGAGCCATTCGCAATGAGAACGACGTAAATAAGTTACAGTCAGATCTGGATAACGTGGTTCTGTGGTGCAAAATAAATAGAATGTGTATAAATGTACAGAAATGTAAATATATCCGCTTTACTATAGCAAGATCACAGTTACAACACGAAATTTCACTGTGTGGTAAAAACCTGATGCCTTGTACCTCAATAAAATTGCTTGGCATTCACATCTGCAGCAATTTAAAATGGAATAAGCATGTTGAGGAAATAAGGTGCAAAGCATACAGATTCCTGGGATTCATCCGCAGATCTCTACTGGGAGCCAGGAAGAAAGCCGTTCAGACAGCCTATTTATCATTAGTACGGCCAATACTGTTGTACGGACTTCCTTCCTGGCACCCTACTACAGTGGAGAACATGACGAAACTAGAGAGAGTTCAACGCCGAGCAGAACGACTAATTACTCAACACGGTCATTTAAATACAGCCAGGTCACTGCCCTCCATAACATCCCTCTGTAAACAAATAGATATTACTTTCCTGAGAAAATCCCTCGCAGGTAACATTCATATAAACCCTTTCAACCGCTTACAGCTGAACTATCGTTCCGCTCAAAGAGGTCGAGGTGTGTCCCTTTTCCCTCCATTTGCAAGAACAGCATCATATCAAAGTGGCTTCTTTAGTCGTTCTGCTCGGTTGTGGAATGAACTCCCACCGCAGATAAAAGAACTACCTGCAGAAAAATTTTGTAAATACGTAAAAATGATGTATATATAACGAAACCCTCTGTACAAAACATAATTTATCTACTGTGAGAATGTTCAGTATGAGTGGGAGGATGGATGAAAGTTATGGGGTCCCGAGTGATTGAGACGGTAAATGGGTACGAGTGAGCCGGCCTAGCTAAAATATATGTGGGGTTTCTAGAGAGAGAGAGAGAGAGAGAGAGAGAGAGAGAGACTGTGTGTGTGTGTGTGTGTGTGTGTGTGTGTGTGTGTGTGTGTGTGTGTGTGTGTGTGAGTGGGTGGGTGTGTCGAATGACTTGAATGTTGAACAGGTCTTGTGAGTATTATGTAAATATGCCTATGTAAATACGGTAACTGTATATAAGAACACCATGTAGAATGTAATTGTATATTTGTATATTAGAATTTTAAGTGGTGATGGAGGCACTTTGTGTATGTGGGGCTATGCCCTTTCTCCATTCACCATCCCTAAATTGTAACTACAATTAGTGGAAAATAAATAATAATAATAATAAATATTAGACACATTTCCTCCCGTCATCCGGCTCATTGCTTCAAAAGCAAACCATTTTGAAGTATAAACTTTGTCCGCTCCCGCCCCGACTTTTCTGATTTTTTTTTTTTTTTTTTTTTTTTTTGCAATACTCGACTGTACTGGTAGCGAAGGGACGCTAGGTTTTTTCGGTGCACTCACGGGAACAATTATAGATAATTTAGAATTCCTGGAAAACGTCGGCTTTCTTCGCTTTATCACTGCATTCTTTTGATGAGACATCCCACAAACAAGCCCTTTCTATTATATAATTAATTAAGTCCAAACTAATCTTGCTCTACTCCATTTCTGACTATAAATTTTAGTATAGTGCAGAGAGAACGACACACGTGCGCGTATCGCTACCAGTACTGTATTTGTAGCTTGTAACAAAGAGAATGAGTGTTGCGGATTGTTGTAACTATAATCCTACTTCACGAGAAGCACGTCGTTTGCATGTTTGGCTATCTGTTGACATGGAAACGGATAGGAAGTTGCCGAAGCTGTACCAACATCTCCCGAACAACGAATTGACTTGACATGTTTTCCACTTGGAGCGGAAAACACGCCAACATGTTAAAAGTGTTAACCTCAACATTCTGAGTTAACATGCAAAGTCAATTGGAAGACACAATCACAATATACATGTCAATTGTAACATGTTCAATTTAACATGTTGGTGTTAAATGTTAATCAGTGGAGACCGGCCTTAACACCAACTTGTTAAATTTAACATGTTACAATTGACATGTATATTGTGATTGTGTCTTCCAATTGACTTTGCATGTTAACTCAGAATGTTGAGGTTAACACTTTTAACATGTTGGCGTGTTTTCCGCTCCACGTGGAAAACATGTCAAGTCAATTCGTTGTTCGTGAGATGTTGGCACAGCTTCGGCAACTTCTTTGCCGTTTCCATGTCAACAGATAGCCAAACGACGCAAATGGTGTGCTTCTCATGAAGTAGGTAGGTTTATAGTTACAACACTCCGCAACACTCATTCTCTTTCATTCTCTTTGTTACAAGCTACAAATACAGTACCGGTACGCGCACGCGTGTCGTTCTCTCTGCACTATACTAAAATTTATAGTCAGAAATGGAGTGGAGCAAGATTACTTTGGACTTAATTAATGGAGGCCTTGTTTGTGGGATGTCTCATCAAAGGAATACAGAGATAAAGCGAAGAAAGCCGACAGTTTCCAGGAACTCTAAATTATTGCTTGCTTGCTGATGCTTATGGGCTGTGTCTACGACATTTCACCCAGTCAACTCTAAATTATCTATAATTATTCTCGCGAGTGTATCGAAAAAAAAAAAAAAAAAAAAAACTAGCGTCCCTCCGCTCTCTGTCCAGTCGAGTATTGTAACAAAATCAGAAAAGTCGGAAGTCGGGGGGCGGGAGCGGACAAGTTTATTCTTCAAAGAGGTTTGCTTTTGAAGCAATGCGCGGGATGAGAGGAGGAAATGTGTATAACAAAACTGCATTTCTAAATCATAACAAGAAGCAACAGTGGCAATAACAAAGGCAAAATCCTCTTCATCTGAGTCCATTGTCCTTGTTTGAAAATACTAGACACCACCTAATTTTATCACCGCAAATTGATATGATGAACTACCTATACACAAACAAAGAAAGACAAGTTTTACATGTTTATTAAGTGTGGACACAATGTTAAATGAAACAGTATTCAACATTTAACAGTTAACATGTTGATGGTGTTACCAGTTAACATGTAACACTTTTAACATTTAACATGTTGTTGTTAAACGTGAATCAGTGGAGACCGGCCTTTACAAGGTGTGCAGCGAGGAATCCAGCTGGCCGAGTGTTGGACTCGTATACGCTACTCACCGCCGTCTCAATCTCTATATACTGCCTGCTCTGTGCTATGCGGTTAACATGCTTCTCAGCGTGAGCTCATAGTGCCACGAACCTCCGCTAGGGGCACCAGCTAACGCACCCAACCAACGAGCTAGAAAGAGGACTATAGAGTGGCTATTGGACCGCCATATTTGAATCTACTTGAAAGCCACGTCCACCATATTGTAAGCGATCAAATCGAGTGGGCGTGTGATGAAGCAAGTACGGAAGCTCCGGGAATAAACACAGTTTCACAGTTTTCTTTATTAGAAAAGCACTCAAAGATGCATAATGCCTGTTTAAAAGGACATTAAAAATACAAGGTACAGACTACATACTTACATATATATATATATATATATATATATTTATTTTTTTGGCTATTGGTTTTACGACGCATCGACACAGATAAGTCTTATGGCGACGATGGGACAGGAAAGGGCTACGAATAGGAAGGAATCGGCCGTGGCCTTAATTAAGGTACAGCCGCAGCATTTGCCTGGTGTGAAAATGGGAAACTACAGAAAACCATCTTCAGGGCTGCCGATAGTGGGGTTCTAACCTACTATCACCCGAATACTGGATACTGGCCGCACTTAAGCGACTGCAGCTATCGAGCTCCGTCTTACATATTGTATAAAGAAAGAAAATTAGTGCATTTCCAGTACGGTAGCCCTAATTACAAAACATATCACAATAGTACATTGCCATTAAACAAATTTAGACCTACATGCAGGGAATGAAAATATAGAACAGAAAACCTTGAACAAAGTAATATAACAACATCGAGAAATAATTCATATAACTTTAATGAATATGAAAACCTATAACCTGTTTTCCAGTCATAGACCGGGTCAGGAATGTAATGAATGAAGCAGATGTAGACTGTTAGTGCGATGGGGTCCCAAAGTGATTTATTAATGACTGATGGATGCTATGAAATGAGAATGGAGAGCGTTGCCGGAATGAAAGATGACAGGGAAAACCGGAGTACCCGGAGAAAAACCTGTCCCGCCTCCGCTTTGTCCAGCACAAATCTCACATGGTGTGACCGGGATTTGAACCACGGTATCCAGCGGTGAGAGGCCGACGCGCTGCCGTCTGAGCCACGGAGGCTCCTATAACTTTAATAATAATAATAATAGTAATAATAATAATATTAAGAAGAAGAAGAAGAATAAGAATAAATCCTGGTATTTTGCCAGTTACCTGGATTTGGCATTTGTATGGATTTAGCCTAATTCTACGACCGGATGCCTTCCTGACGACGACGCCAACCCTAGGTGGAGTGATGTATTTACTATTACGTGTTTCTGTGGTGGTTTGTAGTATGTTCTGTTGTGTGTAGATGAAGAAGGTTTTCCAGTCGCCGATCCAGAGGAATTAACTGTCAACTACCCGGTAAAAATCCTCAACTCGGTCGAATCCGGGACCCTCTGAACCAAAGGCCAGCACGCTGCTCATTCAGCCAAGGAGCCGGACACAAAGCAACTTGGCAGATTCGAGCCTAGCTCAATACGATGGTATCTGACGGTGCTCAAATCCCTCAGCCTCGTGTCAGTAGATTTACTGGCACGCAAAAGAACTCCTGCGGGACTACATTCAGGCACCTCGGCTTATCAGAAAAAGTAGTTAGTAGGACGTAAAACTAATAATAATTTACGAAAAATAAGTATTTGTTCACATTACTTCTTTTTCAAAATGCTGGGGAAATGTGCTCTGTAGGATACAATGTAATAATAAATAGTGTTATTAGTTTTTCGTCCTACCAACTACTTAGTACGGTTTTCGGAGACGCTGAAGTGGCGGACATATGTCCCGCCGGAGTTCCCTTACGTGATAGTAAATCTACTGATAGAAGGGTGACGTATCTGAGCACCTTCAAATACCAAATATGGCAACTTAGCTCAGAAATCCAGCGCTCTTGGCAGGTTCGATCCTGGCTCAGTCCGGTGGTATTTGAAGGTGCTCAAATACGACAGCCTCGTGTCGGTAGATTTACTGGCACGTAAAAGAACTCCTGCGGGACTAAATTCCAGCACCTCGGCGTCTCCGAAGACCGTAAAAGTAGTTAGTGGGACGTAAAGCAAATAGCATTATTATTACAAGAAATTAAAAGTAGGCCTACCCTACACGTGCTGGATTGTGCTACACAGGCAACGTAATTCTGCTAATCGCCCATAACTGTGTACTTTAGTAAAAAAAAATCTTATTTGAAATATGATTACATTCGTCGTGTTTTTTCTACAATTTATGCATTAGCTTGCCACACACGTAGAGAGCATAATTTATTCGATCTAATCTATTAAAAGTAACGCATCGTAAGCGGAAGAAAGGCGCTTAAACTATGGAGTCGCTATTTCGCCTTGGCACCACCCAGAGCGCTGTAGCAGCCATGTTAGCCACTCTATAGTCCTCTTTCTAGCTCGTTGCACCCAACTTATCTCCGTACCCACGTTGTTGTGTTCTAGTGCGTTTGCATCGAGCATTTATGTGTGTGTCTCTGGTTGTAAAATGATTAATTGTTGTGTTCCTCTCTGTATATCAAAGCAGGAAATCCAAATTCTTCAGGTGTGAGGATTTCTGTTATCCCCCCAAGTAAAGAACTTTGGGAAAATTGGCTTAACGCTATGTAAAGGCAAAGATCAACTAAGGGTAAGCAATGGATTCCATCCGATTATTCTCGTGTTTGTAGCCTGAATTTTAGAGATGTAGCAAAAAGATAAAACTAAAAGAAATGAAGATAGAGAGCGTGCCCAGCCGGTCTTCGAATTATCCCCATTACCTTCAAACCAGAAAAATAGCTCCACGAAAGACCAGACAGCGACAAGATATTTCTTCGGAAGAAATCTGTGATAAAACAAGCTCTTCATCCGCAGGAAATACATTGGATGACGAGTACGAAATTAATTTGAACAACGATGTATCAATCCAACTCAATATTCCAACGAGTAAGAACGACAGCAGTGATCAGAAAATCAGACATTAGAGGTTCCGATCTAGAATATGAGAGTTAGGTAACAGGTGATGACTAACCACAATGAAGTTAAAAGACTACAGAGACAATTCGAAGACAACCCAGAAATTGATCGTCTAAATAAAGTAAAGAAAGCGGTAAATATAAGGAAAAACGACCGGTTTTTTAAACTAAATTCATAATTTTCGCAAGACAAAACTCGGGCAGTCAGAACAAATCAGGCGGTACTATGTGGCGTGGGGAATAGTATCCCAAACGGTTACGAATATGGCAGAACTCCTGGTCTAGTGTCAGCTCCGTCACGAAGTACTCTGGACAGGTAGCCTAAATGGAAAATGTTGATAGTGTTTGTCAGGATTAGTGAAGGAAAGAGAGCTGAATGTAAAACTCTCAGACCAACTTTTTTTTCCTAGGGGCTTTACGTCGCACCGACACAGATAGGTCTTATGGCGACGATGGGATAGGAAAGGCTTGGGAGTTGGAAGGAAGCGGCCGTGGCCTTAATTAAGGTACAGCCCCAGCATTTGCCTGGTGTGAAAATGGGAAACCACGGAAAACCATTTTCAGGGCTGCCGATAGTGGGATTCGAACCTACTATCTCCCGGATGCAAGCTCACAGCCGCGCGCCTCTACGCACACGGCCAACTCGCCCGGTCTCTCAGACCAACAGAGGGGAGTGTAACAGTGATCGCTGATTAAATGGCTGATTAGGTACGGCTCCTCTACGACCGAACCAGTGACAAGTTCGTTTTCGTGGTCAATGTTGAAGGTGTATGCAGTACATATATTGTAAAATCTCCTGCTCTCGCGAATAAACTGTTGTGTTTTCTTGTAATCCGACTTGTAATCTGAGTTCTCTAGTCCTGCTGTCTATCAATCAATCAATACTGATCTGCATTTAGGGCAGTCGCCCAGGTGGCAGATTCCCTATCTGTTGCTTTCCTAGCCTTTTCCTAAATGATTTCAAAGAAATTGGAAATTTATTGAACGTCTCCCTTGGTAAGTTATTCCAATCCCTAACTCCCCTTCCTATAAATGAATATTTGCCCCAGTTTGTCCTCTTGAATTCCAACTTTATCTTCATATTGTGATCTTTCCTACTTTTATAAACGCCATTCAAACTTATTCGTCTACTAATGTCATTCCACGCCAACTCTCCGCTGACAGCTCGGAACATACCACTTAGTCGAGCAGCTATTCTTCTTTCTCTCAATTCTTCCCAACCCAAACATTGCAACATTTTTGTAACGCTACTCTTTTGTCGGAAATCACCCAGAACTAATCGAGCTGCTTTTCTTTGGATTTTTTCCAGTTCTTGAATCAGGTAATCCTGGTGAGGGTCCCATACACTGGAACCATACTCTAGTTGGGGTCTTACCAGAGACTTATATGCCCTCTCCTTTACATCCTTACTACAACCCCTAAACACCCTCATAACCATGTGCAGAGATCTGTACCCTTTATTTACAATCCCATTTATGTGATTACCCCAATGAAGATCTTTCCTTATATTAACACCTAGATACTTCCTCGTTAAAGGCTTAGAAGTCTCCGATCTATCCCTTTTAGTTCAGGAATGATTATTGTAATGCTTTTCGGCAAAACAATCCAGATTGTGTGCATTTCTATTCACCAGCAGATAAAATACTTACAATGGTTGATGACGATTTCATCGAGTACGTTAAAATAATTCGGTTGGAATCAAAACGTGAAAAACTGAAGTGCCTGACTAATGAGACCGCAGATGCTGTCTCGCTAACTGTGAAATTTATGGTGGAATGTGTGTATTATCTGTAACAAGAACGGTTATTTTATGTTCTGAATAGATGATTTTCTGGAGACGCAATAGAAGCTCTATTTAGTTCAACAAAATTGGGTGGTGTATTTAATGGCATGACGAACGCAGCCATTATGTGTCGTAAAACGCATCCTAAAATCTGATTATGAACAAAGAGTCAGCGAAATACTGATGGAAATTTTTTTGCGTCCAATGCTGGTAAATAAATTCTGAAATGTTTATGTACTATGCAGCAGTGGGATGATCTTAATATATTTACTGTAACTGTTAAGATTTTATATATTTTACGTTTCTATATCTTAAGCGAAGCTCAAATGTGAAATGTAAGTTTCTGTATGTGCATTATTTTTTTCAGTTTAGTAACATGTTAAGGATTATTTTTCATTTTATATTGGCTTTACCGACGAACTCTCATTGAACCAACATGTGCTCTGGGTGCGGTAAGTGCTGCCATCTGCAATGTCGTTGTAAACGCATTTCTCGCGGCACAGAGCAGGCAGTATATAGATATTGAGATGGCGGTGACGCTACTATTCTCTTAGATAGAAGTATAAGAAGAAGAGAAAGTTATTGCGCATGTGTTTGTTTTGTTTGTGATGGTGTTTGTTTACTGTGTTTAAAACACGCGTTGACATTGACATTGCGCTCAGTTGATCTGGATATTTTTGGGTGAATAAAGTTAGTACATTTTAATATTGAAAATCGGCACGTACAGCACTAAACGGATGTGCACTGCATTGACTCTTTCAAATAAAAATGTCTGGTGATTAAAATTGTGTCTCAACTTTTGGACGTTTCTTGTACACGATTTTTCTTCCCTCTTGTTGTGATTGTACCTGCAGGTATAACTCGAGATCTTTTGCGACGTTGAGCACTTCATTTTCAAGTGTCTGTACATGCCGAGTGTACATGCATGGTTATTTGCATGTTGGAAAATAAGTAATGGAGTACGTGCGGTTATGGAGCTAATTAAATGCCAATTAACTATTTTTCATGGACGTTAATTTATCAGTTTAGTCAGGCAGGACGCTAAAATCAAAATTTGAATATCTTATTTGATGGCATATTTCTACGTACGGAAGTGCTCCTTCTAATAGAGAGATATTAGTAAGTGTGTGGTTTGGTCCTAGTTCCATGTTTCACCTGTGTTACATTCGTTTGGCAAATTTATTACTGTGACGTTCTTTGCTGATAAATATTTTGCTTTTTGAGAGAAGTATTGAATGAATGTTGTGTTGTGTATTTAACGTTTTACCCTGAACTTTTGTTCATACAAGCTTTTCACTTTCTTAATGCTTGTTTGATATATGCTGTATTTAATATCACTAAAATGTCTTATAATAGGGTGTTGGCCAGGTAAATGACGAATTTGAGAGTTCTCTTCTCATGTTGTCAACTTGTTCTATCATCTTATCCTGTAACTATCAGTGAATATGTTGCTTGTATTGAATCTTATAGGTTTATTTTATTTGATGAATATAGGAGGAGACAATCCCCTCGCCACTGCCATTAGAAATGCCTTAGCATTCAACCACATAATAGTAGTGGGACAACTTCAGCGGCAATTAAACGACAACTGGCGTGTTACAGGGAGACCCACTTAGCCCTATTCTCTTTAACATTGTAATTGCAGACGTAACTAATGTCGCAAAACACGCAAGTGTATCGACGACCCTATATGCAGGTGATATAGTCATAGGGTCCACCAACAAGGACGAATTACAGATCTTCGTAGACAGGCTAGCGGCATGGTCAGAGGAAAACCAACAAGACGGTGACAATGATCTTTAGAAAAGGAGGTAAAAGTGCATCCGTGAATAAATTAACTCTACATTCAGAAGAAATCAAGATAGTAAATAGCTTTAAATATTTGAGTATCACCCTACAAACCCCAGGAAATTCTTTCAGAAATCACATCAGAGACAGAACCTCCACAGCCATGAAAAAACATTTATGATGTAAGCAATCCTACAAATCCATCACCGTCTTCTCTAAGATAATGCTTTAATATTATTTTTGAGAATCTTTAAACCTAGCGGAAGGTCTAAGTTCTAAGGTGAAATGGGAAACCACAGAAAACCATCCTCAGGGCTGCCAACAGTGCAATTTCAACCCACCTTCTCCCGAATGTAAACTCACAGCTATTTTTCATCACAACCTACTTCCCTGTAGATATTTCATTTTTTCCTTCATGGATTAAAATCTGGTCTACTTTATGGTTTCCCCCCTTACCTGCTTAGTAACATCATCTTATCAATTTTCCCTCTTTCTGGAAGCTTGTGGAACATGTCAGTTTAGGCTTGCTGACTAGTGAGTATCAAGAACTGATGGTGTTAATAACAACTAGAGGACACATGCTGCTCTACAGCATTCATTATGAATATATGAAATAACGCGTCTTGATATGAAATTGCTCCATACTGGATACTTTCTTAAATGTTTATTATTATTCCCTGTTAATCTTGTGTCAGGCGAATTTTTGTAGATTTCTTTATTGTGACATTGACATATTTTACAAACTGCTTTATTTCACATGCAAGTTTGTCCTTGTTGAAGCCCATGTTGTCTGGGAAGTAGCTGGTCCTTTCAAAGAATTAATACAAAACGAGTGATGATTTTATATATTTATGCACCACGCTATAGATATGATTGTTGAAGAGGCGTACTAGAGAAATGAGGAGTGAGGTAATCCACCTAATCAATACAATATAAAATTAGTAGCCTACTTCAAATTATTTTATCATGGTACTAGTTTTGGCCTATTAATATTAGGCCATTATCAGCCATAAGGTCGTGAAGAAAGAAAGAAAAAAAGCCTTGTGAACCCAAGAACTGTGGATTCAATACTAATCTCAGTCATTTTGGACATTTTCTTTTTCAACGACTCCCATCCCATTGAAGGCTGAACTGGGACATAAATGGTATCTAGAGCGTCAGTTCATCTCAGAGCAAATCCAAAATTTGACACTAATATTTTTCGATGATTTTTAGATGTCACTCCTTCCCAAGCCCCACGAGGTGCTGGGGGTGTCTTACCCCCACAGTATTTTTCTCCAGATAGTAAGTCATATGTGTACCAAGTTTGGTAGAAATTCCAGGTTTTCCTATAGACGCGCATCATTTTTAATCATTTAGCTTTGCCGATATCTTTACGTAAAGATATTACTCCTTAACTCTGTGAAACCTGCTAGGTACAGAATGTATTGCAGGCTAGGACAAGCCTTTGCCAGTAATTTTTTTGCTATTGGCTTTATGTCGCACTGAGACAGATAGATCTTACAGTGGCGATGGTTCAGGAAAGGGCTAGGAGTGGGAAGGAAGCGGCCGTGGCCTTAATTAAGGTACAGCCCCAGTATTTGCCTGGTGTGAAAATGGGAAACCACGGAAAACCATCTTCAGGGCTGCCGACAGTGGGGTTCGAACCCACTATCTCCCGAATACTGGCCACACTTAAGCGACTGCAGCTATCGAGCTCGGTCACCAGTAATTATAGGAGTGGTCATTTAGTGATTTAATTTTAGGATTACTCAAAGGTGACTGAAATTAGAGACTTATCAATGGCTGATGATTCATCAGCTGGAAATTCCGGTCCAGTATAATGGCCAGGCGGATTGGACAAAGCTGTTTTTAGTAAAGTTTTTTATGACTTACTTGATGTAATTCCTGTTGTTCATCGTGGAACATAGGGCATCAACAAAGCATCTACATCTGGTCCTGTTGACAACCAGCCTCTTTACCTCACTCCAGGTCTTGCCTTCTTCCATAGCTTCCATGTGAACAGATTTTCACCACATTTGCTTGGGTCTCCCTCTCTTCCTTTTACCCTGCGGGTTCTAGTCCAGCGCCTCTATCTCAATTGATTCATTCCCCTTCCTCAGTGTATGCCCGATCCATCTCCATTTCCACTGCTTTATCTGTATGGCCATCTCATTCTCTCCTGTCCTAGCCCAGAGTTCATCTCCATTTCTGCTGCTTTAACTGTATGGCCATCTCATTCTCTCCTGTCCTACTCCAGAGTTCATCTCCATTTCCGCTGCTTTATCTGTATGGCCATCTCATTCTCTCCTGTCCTACTCCAGAGTTCATCTCCATTTCCGCTTCTTTATCTGTACGGCCATACTGTGGCCATCCTACTCCAGAGTTCATCATTGGAGATTGTTTCCGGCCAGTAGATGTTAAGAATCTTTCGAAAACAGTGGTTAACAAAGGTCTGCAACTTGGATGTAATTACTCCAGTCACTTTCCAAGTCTCAGACCCATATAACAGAACAGACTTGATATTACTTTGGAAGGTGCGGAGTTTGGTCCTGATAGTCTCTTGTTCTTCCACACCGGATAGAGCCGAACAAGGACGCCATTTGCTTTTTGAATGCTCTGCGAGACATCTTGTGCAGCTCCCACATATTTGGCAACTACACTGCCCAAGTAAGTGAAGCTGTCCACATCCTCTCAATAGATTCACCATTGAAGACAAATGGGTCTGATTTGTTGGTGTTAATCCTTAGAGCCTTGGTCTTCTTTGAGTTGATCATTAGCCCCACCTTTTCCCCTTCCTCTACCAAATCTTCGAGCTTTGCTTGCATTTCCCCATGTACCTCAGACAGGAGACACAAATCGTCAGCAAATTCCAGATCTTCAAGCCTACTGACTAATCTCCATTGGATACCACGTTTCGAGTCACGTTCCACATTCCTGCATCAATCACAACCAAGAACATAGATGGCGACAGCATACACCCTTGACGAACTCTTGAACTACAGACATAGGCTCAGATATACGGCCCCCATGAATGGCTCTACATGTGGAATCACAGTAAGTTTCCTGAATGAGATTGACAGTTTGTGCTGGCACTCCGTAACGCTTCACTTCCTTCCACATGGCTTCCCTATTGATCAATCAAAAGCGTTCTCAAAGTCAACGAACACTGCATAGAGGCGAGATGATCATTCGGCATACTGCTCCAGAATTATCCTCAAGATGTTTATTTGGTTAATGCATGAGCGATTCGGACGAAAGCCTGCCTGTTCTTGTTGGAGCCTTTAAGTTGACACTCATTAATTCTGTTCAGCAAAATCCTGGTGAATACTTTGCTAGGGATTGAGAGAAGCGTAATGCCCCTCCAGTTGTTACAATTAGACATACCCCCCTTCACCAACAACCCACATTTCCAGTCTGCCGGCATTTCTCCAGTAACCCATAACTTCTTGAATAGAGGCTGCAATATAATGGCAGTGGTGTCCATATCAATCTTCATGACTTCTGGTGGAATGTTGTCAACTCCTGCTGCCTTACCAATATGCAACTCTCTCAATGCCTTCTTGATTTCTTCTGCTGTTGGAATGCAGGTTTTAAACCTTGGGTCAGACTGAATCTCTTCTGCTTCTTCCTGTACATCTAACTGATCTATGGAGTGGTTTAGAACTGCAGAAAAATGTTCCTGCCATTGTTTCAGTTGATCCTCAGGGTTAGTTAAGAGGGTTCCATCTTTGTTCCTGACTGGACAGTTTTTCTGCATCTGCTTCCTTGCCAGAATTCAGGTGATGATATAGAGGTCTTTGAGATTTCCCTTGTTGGCTGCCTTTTCTGCCTGTTAAGACAGGTCATCTGTCCAGGTCCTTTGATCCCTCCTCACACTTCTCTTTACTTCCCTATCCTTTGCAGCATATTTTGATTGCAGTTCTGCCTTTCTTGCTCTTATCTTACACAAGTTCATCGCCTCCTTTATATCTCTCCTAATGATTTCCCATGTCTGTTTGGTCATCGAGCCCTTTCCTCCTATCCTTAAAACCCAGGATATTTTCACTTACTTCCGTAAAGGCAGCTTTAATCTTCACCCACTTTTTCTCAACAGTTTCAACCTCCACCTCAGTGAGTGCTTGAAATTGATTCTTTAGTTCTATCCTGAATACGTCCTTCACCTTGCTATCATCCTTTAGCTTTTTGAAATCATACCACTTATCTGTTCTGTCCTCCTTCTCTGTGCCTGGATCTTCATTCTGAAGGTAGCCACAACAAGATGATGATCACTACCGATGCCTGCACCTCTCTTATTCCTCACTTCCAACAGTGAACGCCTCCACCTTCATCCAATAGCCACATGATCAATCTGATTCTCTGTCCTATGTTCCAGTGATATCCAGGTCACTTTTCGGCAATCTTTATGTGAAAATACCTTACCACCAATAACCAGATCATGGCTGGCACAGAAGTCCACAAGGAGCTGTCCATTCTCATTTCATTCTCCTAGGCCATGCCTTCCCATGATGTGCTTAAGTCCTTCATTATCCTGGCCCACTTTTGCATTCAGATCTTCTCCAACTATAATAATATCCTTCCTGTTCTGTTTCTTAATTGTGCTATTTAGATGCATATAAAAATGCCTCCTTTGTCTTGTTCCTTTGCTGTCTCAGTGGGTGCATAGCACACTATCATCAGAACATTTCTGATACTGGTATTGAAACGTGCCACAGTTTTCCTTGCCAACACTGGATATCACTCCATAAGGCTCCTCTTAGCCTCCTTGTCCATCAATATTCCCACACCTTCACAACTCACTCCATCGCCCTTACCGGGCGAGTTGGCCGTGCGCGTAGAGGCGCACGGCTGTGAGCTTGCATCCGGGAGATAGTAGGTTCGAATCCCACTATCGGCAGCCCTGAAAATGGTTTTCCGTGGTTTCCCATTTTCACACCAGGCAAATGCTGGGGCTGTACCTTAATTAAGGCCACGGCCGCTTCCTTCCAACTCCTAGGCCTTTCCTATCCCATCGTCGCCATAAGACCTATCTGTGTCGGTGCGACGTAAAGCCCATAGCAAAAAAAACCATCGCCCTCAGGTCTTCCAGAATATATAAATGTAGCTGCATCATGGGTGGTCAATTCCCCAAACTCGTTCCATCTCACCTCACTTAATCCTAAGATGTTCAGGCCATAACTCTTCATACATGCTACTGCCTGTCGTAGTCTTCCAGTTTTCCGCAGAGTTTTCACATTCCAAAATCCAATTTTTGTTACCTTTTTCAAGCCAAAAGTCATCATCTTTGAATCAGTTTGGTTTCTCTTTGTTGATGTTTCTGTAATGGTTTAATTTACAGTAAGGTTGTGCGAGTTGTTGGCCCACGGCACCCGTGCCTGGTGGTAGGGCTGCCACCTGAAGCCTCCAGGAATGCTGTTTTCTGTTGGGGTTGTCTACCTTAGTTTTTGAAGATCCCTCTTCACCACAAGGCAGTTGTTTCCCTCTTCATTTAACCCCAAGAGGGAGGGTTGTCTCCTCTGCCAACTTTGCTGTACCAAAGGTCTCCTTCTGCGCCTCAGCTGCCATTAAGGACTTCACCAGAACCTCGTTGGCCGTTACTTTTCAGGGTTCCTGTAAGACCTTCACAGCTACCATTGTGGTCCTGGTGCACACAAAAGTCCCCACTGTACTTCGCCCTTACAGGCTGTCCCCTACTTCATACCGTTGCCCGTCCCCCACAACGCAGACGAGGGGTTGGACTTAGAGTATGGGGGACAAACTTTTTAATACATGGATATAAATTATTACTCATATACTACTAACCTCCCAATGGTATAACCACATTGATGAAGGCAAAATACATTTTGCTGAGTGTTTTGGAAGCTTGCATGTTCAAATGATCCTTAGAGTTACGCCGGTGGGAGCATATGCTCCTGGTAGGGCCACCCAAGCTGGACAGGTCTAAGGTGATGATCCAAACTAAGAGTGATACTCTTGTCCTCCAGTTACAAAAATCAAAAGAGCAGAAGCTGGACAGATTAACAGCTGATGGCATGGCATGTATCCTGGACAACGAATGGACACAGTTCTACAACAAAATTGAAAACTCGTCTTTGAATTGGTACCTGGAATGTTCAAACTCTATATAACTTAGCCCAGGATCCCTTAAGAAGTTATAACGAGAGTATCATCGCCATCCAAGAAATGTGATGGATAGGGAGTGGTGTGTTGGAAAAGAAAGAGGTTACTCTGTTCTACAGGGTGGGTGAGAAGTCCCAACTTCATAACTGGTTAGTATCAAATGTTATTTAGGTTATGTTACTTATGCAGGTTGGTAGCTATATTATTTCTTATTAATTGTTGAAATCAAGTGTTGGAATGTATATTGTCGCAGTCAAGTGTTAGTGCGAAGCTATGGCAGATGTGAGCGGTAAGAGTTATACTATTGAGAAGCGGTTAGTGGCAAGTGTGTGGATGCACGAACGACAACACACGGGGCAGACAATGAGACAGATTATGGGAGCATTCCAGGAAAGGTTTACTAAGGCTCCACCGCGAAAAGCAACACTTATCGATTGGAACAGACGTGCTTTTACCTCGGGCAGTGTTAAAGACGGGCTGTGGAGTGGAAGAAAGAAGATATGAGAAGAAACGTGCTTCGAGTGGACAATCTCCTATGAAGTCAATGCGTAAATGTGCTTTGGACTTCGTTATACCGAGAACAACAATGCAAGATTACATTAAAATAGACCTTAAGTTCAGACCTTTTTGAACGACGTTCGTAAATGAGTTATCGGATAGAGACCAGAATGAGTGTGTTCTAGAATGCCATGCTTTATTAGCTACAAACGAACAACTGCGCAATGCTGTTGAGGATGCATTTTGCACTATAACACTGGACATGCTCAGAAATATGTCAAGAACATGGAGACACATAGAACTGTGTTTGCAGCATGATGGGGAACATACAGATATATTGGACACTTCATACGTAAATAACATAACCTAAATGACATTTGATACTAAACAGTTACAGGGGTACGGGGACTTCCCGCCCACCCCGTATAGTTGTGATGGTAGCAAACATGAGTTTGGTACAGGCTTTCTTGTTCATAAAGATCTGAAACACTTTGTGATTAACTTCATGCCTATAAAGCCAAGGCTGTTAGTAATTAGAATGAAGGGAAGATTCTTTTATTAGAGTATAATTGATCATGTACTGATAGACCAGATGCATAAATTAAACTTGATGGATGTACAAACTCTTCATGGACTTAATGTGGATTCAAGTAATATTTTAGTGATGGCTAAGATAAGAGCGAGGATAATAAAATGCCCAAAAAGAAAGACAAGTTAGGAGAGAAAGGTATAATATTGCAGCCTTGAAATAAACAGAAACTTTCAAACTGTACTGCCATAAAGTCTCTCAGACCCTAGAACAAGAACAAGGAACAATAAAAAATAATAATAAAAAAAAGAGCTCGACAGCTGCAATCGCTTAAGTGCGGCAAGTATCCAGTATTCGGGAGATAGTAGGTTCGAACCCCACTGTCGGCAGTCCTGAAAATGGTTTTCCGTGGTTTCCCCATTTTCACACCAGGCAAATGCTGGGGCTGTACCTTAATTAAGGCCACGGTCGCTTCCTTCCCACTCCCAGCCCTTTCCCGTCCCATCGTCGCCATAAGACCAATCTGTGTCGGTGCGACGTAAAGCAAAAAAGAACAATAAAAGATGGTAAGAACATAGAAGAGAGATGGTTAATTATAAAAACAGCTATACACAAATCAGCTAAGGATATACTGGGGATGGAAGACAATTTAAAAGACCTACATAGTTTGATGAAGAGTGTAGGAGAGTTACTGAAGAGAAGAACATTGCATACCAAAAGACATTACAGATGAACTGTACAGTAAAAGAAGTTTGCTGGAGGATTACTGAGAGAAAAGGAGGATTTAAAAGATGATACATCACCGAAAGAAAAGGGAATGGACTAAGCTTGAAGTGGAATGTATGGAACAGTATAAAAAGCAGAATGAAACCATGAAAATTGAACAGTGCTCAAAGACAATTTACTCCAATAACTAGCCTGGTTAGAGATGAAGAAGGAAACATAATAAGCGAGAGAAAATAGATACTGGAAAGATGGTGAAGGCACTTTAATGATTTACAGAAGCGAGAGCTAGAACAAACAGATGATGCTTCCCATGGGTGGGAACAAGGATTGGACCATGGAAAGTCACTGGATAGCCCAGTGATAGAGGATGTTAGAGAAGCATTAAGGAAACTGAAGAATAATAAGGCCCTTGGCGCTGATAGCATCCCAGCAGAATAGTGTGGTGGAGCAACATTAGAGCAGTCCTTGTTTCATCTTATTCATATGGGAACAGGAGAGGATACCAGACAAGTGGAATGACGGAATAATATGTCCCATAGATAAAGGAAAAAAAAAGGCAACCAAATGTAGTGCAGAAACTACCATGGAATCACGCTTTTGAATCTGGGTACAAGGCGCTATCTAATATAATTTTTGATCAGTTACTTCCACAGGCAGATAGAGAGATTGGAGCATATCAAAGTGGATTCCGATGAGAAAAGTCTACGATAGATCAGATATTCAACTTGCGCCAAATCTTGGAGAAGCCTGTCGAATACAAAATTGGAACCCATCACCTCTTTATTGACTTCAAGGCTGCATATGATAGGATCAATAGAGACCAGTTGTACCGTGCTCTACAGGAGATGGGGATACATGGAAAGCTGTTGAGAATAGTAAAAATGATGATGTCTGATGTACTGTAAGAAGCTGCATCCGAGTTATAGGAAATTATTCAGACCCTCTGGAAATAGGAAAATGGGCTACGTCAAGGAGATGCGTTGACATGCTTATTATTTAACATAGCCCTTGAGAAGGTGATATCAGCGATGCAGGCCTACACACCAGTGACACCATTGTCTACAAGTCTGTGCAGATCTTGGCATATACAGATGACTTTCACATTGTAGCATGAACGATACCAGCACTGAAAGAAGCCTTCACAGCCTTAAACCAAGCAAGCACGAAGATGGGCCTAATGATAAATAAAGACAAAACAAAATACATGGCCTGTGGGAAAGCCTATCAACCCAATATGTCGACGACTTTCAGTGTGGATGGATATACATTTGAATTAGTAGATAGTTTCAAGTATCTTGGTACCACAGAAACTTGCTTTAATTATGTCTCAACTGAAATATTAGCTGGCCCCGTGGTGTAGGGGTAGCATTTCTACCTCTTACCCGGAGGCCCTGACTTCGATTCCCGGCCAGGTCAGGGATTTTTTACCTGGATCTGAGGGCTGGTTCAAGGTCCACTCAGCGTACGTGATTACAATTGAGGAGATATCTGATGGTGAGATAGCGGCGCCAGTCAAGGAAGCCACGAGTAACGGCTGAGAAGACTCGTCATGCTGATTACACGACATCTCGTAATCTGCAGGCCTTCGGGCTGAGCAGCGGTCGCTTGGTAGGCCATGGCCCGTTGGGGCTCTTGCCCCATGGGGTTTGGTTTGGTTTGGTTTCAACTGAAATTAAGATCATGCTGGTCTCAGCAAATAAGGCATACTTTGCCTTAAGCAACTTATTCCAGTCAAGACTCCTCAGTCGACCAACAAAACTTACTATTTATAAAACCCTTGTTAGACCAATCCTCACTTACGCCTCAGAAACATGGCCTCTGATGGAAAGCGACGCAATGATGCTTGATGGATTTGAAAGGAAAGTTCTGAGGAGGATAATTGGTTCTGTGTATGATGAAGAACGATGGAGAAGGATAAGATGGGGAGGTAATATGGCAAGAATAGAGAAGTCTGAGGTGACAAAGAAGATTTTCTTTGGAATCCTAGGAGGACAAAGAGGACAAGGTAGATGTCGAACAAGATGGTTGGACGGAGTGGAAGATCTATGGGAGCTGGGATGCAGAAATTGGAGGATGGCAGAATGTGACTGTGATGGATGGAAGAAGCTCGTTGGAAAGGCCGAAGTTCACTCTGGACTGTAGCATCACAGAAGGAGAAGAAGAACATATTACTAAAATATTTCGACATATTTTTTTAACCCCATGCATGGTCCTGTGGTGGTTAGTAGTGTGATGAGTTGTGTAGGTGTATATAATAATACAATCCTTTACGTTTCCATGACAGTAAATTAGGTTGGCAGTATTTGTGACAGATAAGTGAAGGGCAGTAGGAAGGCCAAAATATGTAATGAGAAGAAGTAGCGGAACAAAAACTCTACTCTGACAGAAAGAAATGGCAAGCGCTTGTATGGTCACCACGCCCGGGAAACTGGAGCTGGAAAATGTTGATGGTGAATGTTTTTGTAGTAAACGTGAAATACTTTCGACTCACCACTCAGTTACATAGACAGCGGGTGTGTATGCACCCTTTAGAATTCCTGTCACGCACGTGGCCAGCAGTGGACCAGCAGGTGGCTTTTAAGTACTGGCGAGCGTTTTGGCCAATTAGAATGCTACATTTTTCTTTAGTAATTTAAAAATATACAGCAAGAAATGTTTATGCTTTTAAAGACACTGCAAATCTACAGACCAACCACTTTTGTCAAAATGCTTTACGATGTCAGTTGGTAGCCTAGTGTTTTAAATATATAGATAATTATTAGGGAGCGGATTTTTATGTAATTACATATTTTTTTGCATAAGTTTTAACGCAAGTTACGAAGTTCATTATTCCTATTGTGCATCCCCAAGTGTAAAAACTGAATCTTATTTCACATAAAAACACATATTTTCACATTTTTTAAATGTAAATACATATTTTAAGAAAATCTATAATAAGCACATAAATCGGCAATATTTGTTGATCAATAAAATTTAAAATGCTTCTGTGTTATAAAACAATGCTCATATTTTCATTTTACGATTACGGTATTGTTTTTAACAGTGTATTTAACATAATGTATCTGAATGTTTTGGCTATTTATGGATTTCCCTCCATAAGTTCTAAAACTTGCTGGTCACTGGCTACGTCGTTACATTTAGACAGCGATTTGATTTGCTGCACAAGATGTTTCCTTGCATGATGTCATTCCAACTCTTTATGAGTCAGCCCTCTCGGGTTTTGTTTATAGAATATCAGCGAAAGGCAATCACGGAGAGATAATGTGACGTAATTCCGTTACGACATGGAAGACTCGGAAGAATATTGCCCCACCATTAGGTAGTGGAATTTCATCACTCCTAAGAGTAAGGTTAGCTGTTCGAGTCCATATATCATTCCCGTGGTCGTGTGATTTTGTATGGATTTCTAAGAAATATTTCCTTCAGTGTCCGCTGCTATTCTTTTTATTGAAACAGTGATTCACCATAAATGCGTATGTCGTAACCTGCAAAATAATGCCAAAAGAGAAGTCGAGTACAAGGTCGCGTCTTTAACAATATGTAATGGAATTTAAAAGCATTTTCACTACCGATGGAAAAGTATTATTTTGCCAACCGTGTGGTAAAACAGTACGTGCAGATCAACGTTCTCAAGTAATCCAGCATTTGTCTGGAAATAAGCATACTGCGGCTGCTTCGCGAGTGCGTTCGCGACAATTACTAATAGCTGAATCAGCTACTTCAAATGCAGGCCCATTTAAATATTCCCAGTGTTATTTAGATGTGTGCAGAGCATTTGTTTGCGCCGACATTCCTCTTAGTAAAATAAATAATCCGGGACTGAGAAATTTCCTTACAAAGTACATTAATTTTGAGCCTCCAGACGAATCCACATTAAGGAAAAACTATCTCCCAAAATGTTACGAAGAAACTTTACAGAGAATTCGGGCAGTATGTGATAGCGAAAAACTGTGGGTGAGCATTGACGAAACCACTGATTTAAGTGGCAGAAAAGTAGGAAATGTTGTAGTTGGTGTGTTGAAGAATGACAAAACTGCTTGCGAACATTCTTATTTGCTAGCGTGTAAAGAAATGCTTGCTGCAAACCATGTCACTGTAGCTAGGTTATTCAATGAAGCCATGCACTTACTTTGGCCAAAAGGTATAAAATACGACCATGTATTGCTTTTCCTTACTGACAGTGCAGCTTACATGAAAAAGGCAGCCGAAGGCCTTTCTGTGAGCTTTTCGAAAATGATACACGTAACTTGCGTTGTTCATGCTCTACACAGGTTATGTGAAACTGTGCGGGCTCAGTATCCTCAAGTGGATAAATTAGTGTCCAATGGCAAAAAAGTCTTCATAAAAGCACCCTCAAGAATCGATCACTTTAAAGAGAAAAACCCGGATCTTGCGCTTCCTCCTCTGCCTATTGTTACGCGGTGGGGTACCTGGCTTAGCGATGTGATATAATACGCAGACAATTTCGAAAGTTTTGCATCCGTTGTGAACGTGCTAGATAAAAACGACGCGTCGTCAATTGAGATTCTTCAAGAGATACTAAAAGACAGCTCTGAAAAATGATTTGGCTTTTATATCTGCCAATCTAAGCTTCTTGTGTAAAACTATAAACATACTTGAAAAATCCACTAACCTGTTGTCCGAAACAGTGAAGGAAGTGTGCGCTGTTGAAAATAAATTAGATTCACTTCCGGCTTTGCAGGTACAAGGACTGTTAAAGGTCAAATATCAAAATTTGGTCAGGAAAAACGGAGGATTTCAAACAATGTGCCAAACCTCTAATGTATTAGAGGGTGCTCATGTTGGCGAAATTGATGGCGTTAATGTTGGCGACATTCCTCTCTTTAACTATGCTCGTCTGACTTCCTGTGATGTGGAGCGATCGATTTCGCAGTATGAGGCATTCTTTAGAGATAATCGGCATGCATTTGTGATGGACAATTTGGAGATGACCTTTGTTGTTCACTGCAATTCTGAGACTACTTCTAGCAACTAATATTCCAGCGTGTGATGGGTGAGTACGAACTGGTACTATTTTTTCAAAGATGGTAGGTTGCTTTTGCCATATTTAAACAAAACAGTACCTTTAAAAAAAATAACCATTCATAATATCTACTCTGGCATATCAAAAATTAATATACCATACAGCACGTTTCCATACATAGACATCATTTTGCCTTAAGGAGCACGTTTGGTAGCACCATATTCTAATACAAAACATTATACTTATTTACTTCTTGAGCGTGAGTAGTTATGTGATACAGTATTTAAAGGAAAATAATTTCAATTTTTATCACATATTTTAAAATTTTTCAGCACATAAAAAATAAATATTTTTCACATTTTTAGCACGTAAAAATCCACTCCCTAATAATTATCGTATGGCTTCAGCTACTCCGTGCAAGCATTTTAATTTTGACGCTATCTGGCTGCTTGCTCGTCAATTTCAATGTTCTGTTTTATTCTAGGGCTACTAGATGGCAGAGTTTTAATGAATTTCGTCACGTGAACAGCAGATGTCACATCTTTTACATGCAGACATTGTATGAGATGGCCTGTCGATTGGACTTTTTCTACCCTTCAGGAATGGATGATTTTTAATTAAACGAACTGGCTCATCACCATCGCTATGACTCCAGTTTGTATAAAATTTCCAGCTTCAGATGTAATGTACCATGCTTCTTTTTGGAGACATGATATTGTTCTGTAAGGGAAACCACAATTGACATATTGTTAGCGTCCAGTTAATACCTCTAGCACATCTGTTGATAGCGATTCATAAGAGCATAGAACCGAATATGTTCTTTAGGTTGGATTACTGAAAGTGTGGACTATTGAGGACCAAATTAGCAAGAGTTTATTGTATATGTGTAAAAATTTGAACACACATAATGATTCCCTTCTAGTGTTTGTTTGAAACAAGAATTACATTCAGTAATTATCTTCTTCTTCTTCTTCTTCTTGTAAATGCAAGGTCTTGTCGCTGCAACCATGTGTGATGATCCGAGGTGATGCTCAAATACATCAGCCTTGTGTCGGTAGATTTGTTGGCACGTAAAAGAACTCCTGCGGGACAAAATTCCTGCACCTCGGTGTCTCCGGAAACCATAAAAAATTTAGTTAGTGGGACGTAAAAACAGTAACATTAATTAATTAGGTGACTTGAATTAAGGTGATCAAAAATACCCAGTCCTCGAGATATAGGAATTAATACCGATATGAATGGTCCGTTATTGGACATTATAAATTTTCCAGCTAACTCATTCCTAGTTGCCAGCGTTTCACCCCAGTGTGATAAGTTGGGCTCATCAGTTGGTAAATAGCACAACTACCAAGGCGCATGGCTAGTGCATACTGTGGAGGCCACTGTGTAGGCTACTTGGAGCCACCGGCAGTGCCAGTGCACTATGAGAGACTTTGTCTCATTACCAAAAATTGATGCTTGCCTGGCCATCAGATGATACAGATGTTGATTCCCATAGGGAACCTGAAATATTTGTCCTGAATGAGTAGATTTATAATACCAACAATATAAATGGTCCGTTGTCCGGCTTCATGGCTAAATGGTTAGTGTGCTGGCCTTTGGTACAGAAGGTCCCGGGTTCGATTCCCGGCTGGGTCAGGGATTTTAACCTTCATTGGTTAATTCCAGTGGCTCGGGGGCAGGGCAGGTAGGGCCCCATTCTCATAGATACGCAGATCGCCTATACGGTGTCAACTCGAAAGACCTGCACCCGGCCTTTTCGGAGGCCACACACCATTATTATTATTAATGGTCCGTTATTGAATATTATAAATTTTCCAGCTAACTCATTCCTGGTTGCCAGCATTTCGCCCCAGTGTGCGAAGTTGGGTTCATCAGTTGGTAAATAGCACACCCACAAAGACGCAAAGTCATAAGTCCTTAAAATGTCAGAAACGAAAGTGGTATACTCCAGTATCAGTTGATTATGTATGTGATAAGCATTTACCTTGATTCCTGATGGTTTCCAGGTTCAATGGAAAGAGCTTTTTAGATGAATGCTTATTCTTATTGAGTAATTCAGTTGAAGAAATTATTGGTGGTGAAGTCGACGAGATGCGGAAGTTCCAGGATGGATCCGTTCTTATAAAGACATCGACAGCTGAGCAATCATGTTGGCTACGTAAAGCCTAACTTTTGGGAAGTTTGAAGTTTCCATTGAGAAGCATCAATCTCTGAACTATTGCAAAGGAGTTATTTTCCACAGAGATCTGGTTTGGGCTTCCAATTATACTATGATCAGGTACCTATTCAGTGATAAGCTGCTTGATATGGGGGCTTTCATATTGACCTTCGATGCCAAGTTTAATAATATCTATTTTGTATTCTGATGTATTAATGTTAATTTATTATAGCTGATGATGTCCCTTAGGGGACAAAACTTGTACTAATATAATCTGTATATATATATATATATATATATATATATAAAATAAAGAGTTTTGTCTGTACATTGCTCAGAATTTAAAAAGGATGGTTTTTCTGTATCAGTCGTGCCCACAGTAACAAGGAAATCCACTTTTTACTGTCTGTCTGTATGTACACGCATCACGAGAAAACGGCTGAAGAGAATTTAATGAAAATCGGTGTACAAAGTCGGGTGATGAGTCGCTACAATCTAGGCCATAAATAATTTTATTCACGCTGACTGAAATGGTAGTTTAGGGGTAGGACTAAAATTTAATTCTCAAATATTTATGTCATTAACGGTCATATCTTAATGAAAATCGGTATACAAGGTTGGGGAATAAGTCGCTATAATCCAGGCTATAAATTATTTTATTAACGCTGAATGAAATGGTAGTTTAGGGGTGGGCCTAAAATTTAATTCTTTAATATTTGTTATTAATGGTCGTATCTTAACAAAATTCGGTAGAGGAAGTCAAGAAATAAGTCGCTACAATCTAGGCCATAAATAATTGTATTCACGCTGAGAAAAAATGATAGTTTAGGGGAAGGCCTGCAATGGAATTCTCAAATATTTATGTTATTAGTCGTCCTATCTTAATGAAAATCGGTATGCAAAGTCGGGGAATAAGTCGCTATAATCCAGGCTATAAATAATTTTATTAATGCTGAATGAAATGGTAGTTTAGGGATGGGCCTAAAATTTAAATCCCAAATAATTGTGTTATTAGTGGTCGTGTCGATAAAAACTACATAACTAAACTTATATAGTATTATATTTACGATCATTTATGTATTATACATTGTTACCATACCAGCTATGATCAAGGATATTCATGAATTTGGATTTTTGTTAGTAAGTCCTTATCAGTGCCGAGTCACGAGAAAATGAGTTAACAGCATTTAATGAAAATCGGCATGTAAAGTCGGAGAATAAGGAACTATAATGTGCGCTATAAATAATTTTATAAGGCACCCTAATATCACAGAGTCGAAAGAAAACTGAACATGAAGGCCTACAATATAGAAAGCTCATAAAATTGATCAACAATAACATTACATTGACCATTGTTTGTTGTGATGTGCTTTGTCTTATGTTGCCACTAATCTCCGATAGATAGTATTACTGTTGCGTACTGAGCATTTTTTTAAATTTGCCATACGTCGCACCGACACAGTTAGGTCTTTTGGTGATGATGGTATAGGAAAGGACTATGAGAGTAAATGAAGCGGTCTTGGCCTTAATTAAGGTACAGCCCCAGTATTTACCTGGTGTGAAAATGGGAATCCACGGAATAACACCTTCAGGGCTGCCGACAGTGGGGTTCGAATCCATTATCTCCTGGATGCAAGCTCACAGCTGCGCGCCCCTAACCACATGGCCAACTCACCCAGTCGTGCGAGTGTAAATGTCCTCCTAAATATTGGCGGGAATTAGCTGGGGAGTTAGGTAACTTTCTTCTTTAGCATGCCATTCCTATATTTCATAAATTTTCCATTACTACTGTACGTAACACACTGGTTCATCATAGCATTCGAGTGTAGTACTGTTCGTAAAAAGTGAGAAAATGTGCAGTTTTTCATTTGATCGAGTATTTTATATGATAACATTGCTTTTTAATCGCTACATTCCTACTGACATTTTTGTAATGACCTATGTTGACTTAAGTTAGGAAAACCACAAAGTCAGTCTTTCTGAGAATCCCGTAGCAAAGCACGGGTACATCACCTAGTAAATTATAAATTGTATTGAATAGGCGGACCACTTGTTTATGATATTTATCTTAAATATTCTCTATTGGATATATAGTCAATACAGGATTATTATTATTATTATTATTATTATTATTAGAAATGATGCTGTCTTTCATTTTCACACCCTTCGTGGCCCTTCTCTTTCTTTGGCCGATACCTTTGTTTTATGAAGTGTTGGATCCCTTTCATTTTTTTTCCCTCAACCAGGTACCGATCTCCACACAAAGTTCTGTATGACTGAGCCGGACATCACAAGTGGCGAAAAGTCATAGTAACCACCAACAAGAAGCATTAGTCATGGAAACTGGAGATTCCAAAATGGTGTCCACAACACCTGGGATATCAGCAAGTGAATTACTGCTCACGTTGCCCAGCCCTCCTACCAAAGCTCAGAACCAAAATGGGAAAAAGGGGAGCGCTAGTAGTCTGAGAAGAAGCCTTCTTCAGCTCGGTCGGGGGTCACCGCATCCCCGAAAAAGCCCGGCAATTCATCTGCCAAGCCTTCTCCAGAAAGTGCAAAAACAGTAGACGAGATTGAGGAGTCTCGTCATTCTCTTGCTTGTTCACATTCTGGGGAACCTAGTTCTCCCAGGAAGAAGGTCCACCATTCCCACTCGGTGAGATCACCATCTGCAGAGCGATCGGTCACAGTGTCTACCTCTTCTGGGGAGACAGTGGAGACTGAAGCACTTATTAACGTGGATGGTAACGATGACACAAAGGACACTGACATGGAGGACAGAAAATGGACGGCATTAGTTGGAAATAAGGGAAAGCTATTTTCCTAATTTCGTAGCGCTACCAATCCACACAATGGCACTATTGCAGTTGAATTGCATTAGTTATACTTCTCGACTATCTGAGTTACATCAATTGATATTTGTCTCTGTGGCCTCCATAATCTGTCTACAGAAGTCTCGTTTGAGACCTGGACGCAACACGACTATGAGAGGATATCGTCTTTATTCTAAAGACAGAGTAGCTGTAGATGGCGTGGCAACTGGGGGCGTTTATACCATAGTCCGCTCCTGACATCTTCAGACAAAATATCACTCCATACTCAGCTGGACGCAGTTGCAGTTCATGCTCCATTGCCAGCAGTGGCAGTGGTGTGCAACGTGTACTTTCCACCAGACTACGATTTTGAAATACTTGAACTCCGAGATTTGATCACTCAGTTACATCCCCCTTTTCTCTTGCTGGGAGACGTGGACGCCCATAACACCCTCTGGGGTTCTCTGTCTTTCTGTGCTAGGGCGAGAATTCTCGAGTTGTTAATTGATCAGTTCGGTCTTTACCTTAAGACCAAAATTAAGCAAAGTCTCTTTTACTTTTATTTATTATTAGCATTAAATCTGTATGCCTATTACTTTTTTTATATCACAACACTCAGGTTTTGAAATAAGCACTTTCGTAATGCAATGCAATCTTGTGAACAGAGGGTATTTACTATGACTATTCTGTGTCGAGAATCGGATATAGACTATTATTTCGTTCAGTTTTGAGAACAGAGGATTGTTGGAATTAGCTTGCAGGCAGTATTTATGACTGGTCATAAATAGTAGTTTCTATGTTTGAAAATTCCCTGATCATTCAAAAATAAGAGGCTTGGTCACAAATGTTAAGTTCAATTTCAGAGTTCAAGATTTAGGCTTTTTGACACTATTCTAAGAATATTTCCTTTGAGTGTGTGTGTAAAATACTTATAAAAGTAAAAGACAAATCCAAGCGAATACCTCACAGCCCGGTATAACTGATGCCAGGGCCCAATACTGGTGGTTGAAACACTGATATAGACGCCTTTACAATGAATTTCAAAATCCTAATTTCCTGCAATCTAGCAGAAAAGTGGAATTCTAATGGACGACTCCTAAGGCCGAGTTAATTTTGTCAAGTGAAGGTAAAACACATTACCAGAGGTCTCTAAAATGCCAAAAATTATGACTTGCAGTCAGTGGTGTATCCTGGTTTCCCCACAGAGGCATGCAACTAGTAACCATGCAGTAGCACAATGTATTTTTAGTTCTACTCACCCTAATTACATGTAGGTGAACTCCCTGTGATTCTTTTTTCAAAACTCCTTGGTGATGTCACTGTAGAACTCTTCACGTGCTTTCATCTCGGTGAGAAGATCCTTCTCTATGGACATTATTCCTAATGCAGAGAGATAACTCTGACTTTGAGAATTGTGGATGAAAGACTATATTCGCTTTAGTGCCGAGAAAGAACGTTCTACAGATGATGGTGTAGAAGGAATGGTTGTAACCACTGTACACAATATATAAAGCTCAGGGCGACCACTGGTCAATAGGAACATCTGGGTTTGAGCCACAGTCTTATCTTTGAAGTGTTCAGAAGTGAACCTTACCCTCAATTCAGATTTAAGTCGTACTATATCAAAGTATTTTCCATAGACTTCAATCAGTTTACTGAACTGCTCTTAAGGAAAATCACCAGAAAAAAAGGAAAATTTCGTACAATCAAGCATTTCAGTGAAGGAAAAATCTCTTAATGAACAGACGCAATATTTTAACTGTACTAGAATTATATCATGTATATCCAGGTAAATCTTCCTTTACTATAAGCAAAATGAAGTTTCTTCCTTTCCTTGGTGGATCAAATTTCTCTTCTGTTCTGTCCCAGAACAGAACTAATTAAATTGTTAGCAAATCTACTGTTTCGCATTATTGATACGAAGTACTTCAGTTTCTAATGAATTCACTTCCCTGGTGCAAAATGCAATGTCTAGGGTCATATTGAAAGATGTTATATGTAACATCAGTCTGTGAAAAACCAGGCGAGTTGGCCATGCGGTTAGGGGTGCACAGCTGTGAGCTTGCATCCGGGAGATAGTGGGTTCGAGCCCCACTGTCAGCAGCCCAGATGATGGTTTTCTGTAGGTTCCCATTTTCACGCCAGGCAAATGCTGGGTCTGTACCTTAATTAAGGCCACGGCTACTTCCTTCCCTTTCCAAGGCCTTTCCTCTCCCATCATCGCCATAAGACCTGTCTGTGTCGGTGTGACTAAAATAAATTGTAAAAAAAAGTCTATGAAAATATTTCATTAAAAAATTCAGAAAAACGTTCAGAAGAAAATTGAACTAAAATTCTGTTAACTTCGCAAGAAACTTGCTTGCCTCATTGATTGTAATGTTATGTTACTTACGTAAAGCTCTTGGAGAGGAAGACGATATTCCTCGACGGTCTCTAGTAAACAGCTAGAATAGTTTCATCTTGCTGGAAACCTTTTCTTGAAGACTGTCTGGCAGGTTAGTTCTCATAAAAGAACTGCTAAGAAATACCACAAAGTCACTCATTATTATGAAGAATATACGACATTCTTTCGTGAATGACATGGCTTGAGAGAGAACTAAATTAAGCTTATGCCTATAACAGTGGGTGAAAACAACCTCAGGAACTAATTCAATTTAGCTCGCACGCCATTCACCTGACCTGCAAGCGCCGCCACTCCATCGAAAGTCTGTGCAACTACTTTTTGCAGCAGTCAAATTGGTCCAGACAATCGCAAGTCTCACAAATGCATTTGCTGTCCTATCAGAACTCACATTACAAAAACCAACAAATCTTTCAACATCACCATTATCAACATATCTGAGGACAATAGACAACTGCAAAAAGTTTGAATCATCAAAAGTCCCATCAAAAATAATTCCTACGAATTTTCGGCAGTCATTCTGGTGCAGATACCTTGAATTAAATCATTCTGTATGAGCGGAGAAATAATAATATTACTGGCTTTACATCTCACTAACTACTTGTACAGTTTTTGAAGATGCTGAGGTGCCGGAATTTAGTCCCACAGGAATTTTTGTTCGTGCCAGTAAATCTACCGACATGATGCTGACGTATTTGAGCACTTTCAAATACCACCAGACTGACCAGGATTGAACCTGCCAAGTTGGGATCAGAAGGCCAGCGCCTCAACCGTCTGAGCCACTCACCCCAACAGTGGAGAAAGTGCTGTAAATAGACTCACTGTTGTGAAGTGATGTAATCTTTCATCAACTTCTGCTAACAATTTAAATAGTTCAATGTAATTTCCTCTGTTGTCGGATTCACTAGCCTTATTGTGTCCAAGGAATGGTAACTCTTGCTTTTCCAAAAAGCATGTCACTGCAGTCAGCCGTTTTGGAATTTCTCGTTTTTTTTCTTAACAGCTTCGTTGTGCCTTAGAACATTTTCCTGCTTCTGCTTATCCAACTATGAATCTATCCCAATTTTACAAAAGGTACCTGAGGATATCCATGTGTAGATATGAGAATCTGATTTCTCGTGCCTCACAATAGTAGTGCGCAGGTTGTTTAGATCTGCAGATCCACTTTTCTTGATGTTTCAAGGGGAATTTTCACTGTCAGTCATTAAGCAAGGCCAACAAAATAATTTGTTTAATAACTCGGAGCCAAATAGTTTTACTGTAAATTTCTGGATTGAACGTGCAAACACAATTCTTGGTTTCTGTTTTTAAATTTGCGGCTAAACTGTTTCACTATCCGCCTCCATAGTGTAACGGTTAGCACTATTAGCTGCCATCCTTAGTGTCCTGGATTTTATCCTGGTACTTCCAGAAATCTAAGATTGGCAGGAGAGCTGGTATATGGTTAAATTGGTACATGCACCTCACCTCCATAGAGGGTGTGCCTGAAAAGAGCTGCAACACCGCAGGATGAGGACACAAATTTACTTACTATTTTAATCTTTTTGTGAAACATATGGGTTTCAAGTGGCTTTCTAAACAGATTGTTAATTATATGTATTTTAAAGTCATCCGTTGTTAAGACCATATATGCAAAAAAGAGAATAAAACATTTGAGACCGGGCGAGTTGGCCGTGCGCGTAGAGGCGCGCGGCTGTGAGCTTGCATCCGGGAGATAGTAGGTTCGAATCCCACTATCGGCAGCCCTGAAAATGGTTTTCCGTGGTTTCCCATTTTCACACCAGGCAAATGCTGGGGCTGTACCTTAATTAAGGCCACGGTCGCTTCCTTCCAACTCCTAGGCCTTTCCTATCCCATCGTCGCCATAAGACCTATCTGTGTCGGTGCGACGTAAAGCCCATAGCAAAAAAAAAAAAAACATTTGAGCACACAATTAATGAAGACACTAGTCAGCTACTACTCAAGCATTGGAGGTAAATCAGCCCAATGGCATTGGTCACTTTCGTCAGGTTAGGTTCTCGCCAGGGGATAATCCAAGGTTCCCGCTCAATGTTACCTTGAACATTCCGACTTTCTGTAAGTTGCTAACAGTTGGGAGAGAGTAGCAAGTGAATGGTGACAAAGATTCAAGTGCAGTGACATCATGCGGAGGGTTTCAGAACAATGTCTGCCACCGAATGCAATTTTAAGATTGAATACGTTACGTCCTTAGCTTCTCCATTTGCTCTCTTTTTATTTCTACAGTGGATTAGGTGGCAAGACTACACCAGCGTCACACATAGTCAAGCAACGGAACTAGTGCAATTGCGCAGAACTTTTGAACTTCTGAGAAATGAAATTAATAGTAATTGACTTCAAACAACCTATAATCATACTTCAGACAGTTCTTTGCACTATCATAATGCATGCAATGAAAATATGCCCCTATATGGAATACTAATGCCTGCTCTTAAAAATTCAACCACCTCAGACAGGATCAAATCAGCCAATTTCCAATTGCAAATCAGATATTATACATGATCAACTGTGGCAGCACTGTTATTGAAACATATTACAGTAGAACCAATTTATTCATTGGGATAGCATATTTGTGGTTCAGTCTGTGTCTGGAAGGGAAAAATTAAAGGAGTGAGTTAATTCTTTTAATATGGAGTGTGCAGTATAAGGTGCACACAGACTATAACTGTCATAGAAGAGTAATGATAGAAAGTTGTATTTATTCAGTCATTTCAGATATTTGACTCATTAACTGTCAACAGGCACTTCAAAGTATAAAAGGCACCCTATAATCTTTCATATACTTTCTATATACTTAGGCTACTTTCCAATTAACTACCATCATACTTCATATACTACAAAAATCTTGTAAAACATATAAGAAGGCACTTAGATTACACAGAACAGATTGATACCATTAAATATAAATACAAGTGAAGACATCTAATATATCACCAGAAGTTATATTCCCAAAGGTTATCACAAACAATATAAATCAATGGCTTAGTACATTGTAATCATGTTCAGTTCACAAGGATTGCTTTGCATCACAGGAAGCTGTTTTCATATCTTCTAATTTTAAATGCTCTACCAAATACATTTTTAAAAGTCTCAAATTTCAGATACTAATTTCATGATGCACCAATTACCTAAGTAATAAGCTGATAATCAATTACTCTCTTCCTATAATTTATTGAGTTCTGGAAGTTTGAAATAGTTTATTCACTGTACAATACTTTATTCATTAAGATGTGTATCCTTCTGATGAAGGGAAACAGAGATGATTCAAGATAACTTGTCTCAAGTAGAATTCTAGGGAATCAATGACACAGCACATATTCACTTAAGGTAATTTTCATCAATTCAAGTATGATTATTACATCAAAGAGACACTGACTATCTATCTGATGACATGTTCCAATCACATTAGACAAAATCTGTTCCTCATCTGGGACATGGGTGCATGAATACTCAACCATGTTCATGATTTTGATGGCATAATATTTTTATTTTATTTTTTACAACTTGCTTTACGACACACTGACAAAGGTAGGTCTTATGGTGACGATAGGGTAGGAAAGGGCTAGGAGTGGGAAGGAATCAACATACAGCCCCAGCCAACATTTGCCTGGTGTGAAAATGGGAAACCACGGAAAAATCATCTTCATTGCTGCCAACAGTGGGGTTCGAACCCACTATCCCCCGAATGCAAGCTGATAGCTACATGACCCAAGCCACTTGCTCGGTGGAGGTGTAATATAAGCCCTCGTGGATAAAAATAAAATATGTCAACATAGAATCAATGACACAGCACATATTCACTTAAGGTAATATGCATTAATTCAAGTATGATAATTATGAGATAACAACTACTATTCACTCATATTTAAAAAATATTCATTTTTAGTACCAGTATTCAAACTTTCATTGGCAAATATATTTTCAGTGTTTCAGTTCTAAATCTTCTTCATCATGCTGAGGAAGAGCAGTAAATACTGGATAAAACGGTGTGTCAGAAAACTCATTAGGCCATTAGAATTTTTATAGATTGTGTGGTCAAAGAAAAATTTCTTATACAGTAGGACAGACTATAAAAATATTATATTTTGAAAATGACATTCGTCTGGAATCACTATTCCGTATCAAGTGACTGCCAAATTAGAGACATGTTTTTGAATTCAACCTTTACACAACAACCGTTTTTAGAAAAGGACATTTCCTTCGTATCTGTCCTTCTATTTTTCCCTATTTATCCTAAAGTCACCTTTAACTGTCAGAACACACTACGGCAGATCATCTGCTTGACACAAAATTAACAATGTAATACAAGCCTGTACAGAGTTCTTGATTAAACTCGCAATCAGTTTAAGTTTTGAAAGAAAAATACATCAAGAAGTAAGTATAAATAACCACCTAATCGATTAGGTGGTTACTTATACTTACTTCTTGATTAAACATCGATACGGTCATGAAATGGACAACTTGTAATAAGAAAAATACATGACGCCTTTACTAGATAACATGACTTTCAGATTGCAAATTTTTGTAGTTACGTAGTTTAAGTGAAGTCGTTTAAGCGGTACAATTCATAATTATGTAAAGCCCACCAAACTGAAAGTTTTGCATCACTAGAGCATAAATAATTTTCATTATACGCATTTCGATTTTAGTAAGCTTACATGAAGTAAAAAACACAGAATGCTACAAACAATTTTTTGAGGTTACAAAAATTGACAGCTCAAACTTGTGTCAAGGGAAGTGACTATATTGTATTAAATATTTATGCTGAGGCTGAGTTATCTATCATACAAAGTAAGACCATATTCTCTTCTTTTCAAAAGAAGTAGTATTTTGACTTTTATAAATTTATAGCAGTAAACTTTCTTGTCTGTAGAAATGTATTGCTTTATAATTGTGTAACTGAACATGCAGTATTTATGCACTTAGCCAATGATATGTTATTACAGCATTTGAATTTCACTTAAAAGATTATATTTTTCATATAATGGCATGGCAAATGCAAACCAAAACATTAATACCTATACAAATATCTGAATGGAAATGACCTTTCCTGCATACAAAATTTATTTTACATATAATTACACACATAACCAACCTGTCATAAACTAACAATCATATTGGACCTGTAAATAATTGCTGCAAGGAAATGTAATAAATTATATCACACATACAGCAATGTTGCTTTTATTAACCTGTTAAACATCTGAAGAAGACATGCAGTTATTCAGACCATCTCATTTTTATATTATTCCTAAACAGTTTCAATGAAAATCTACAAAAGGAAAAAACAAATACTAGTTCTCAGTCTTATGAATCCAAACTACTAAAGATTACACTGCAAGACATAACCTAATAAATGTTCTTGTCATGGAAAAATTCAGAAGTAAAGAACAAATAGAAGTGGGAAATGCTCCAAGAGTAGGTATCTGGAATAGTGTCTGATAAAATATTTGCCTTTTTTATTTTTATTGTTCTATTATATTTGTTTCCATAGCACCATTGGTTCAATAAACCATTCTTTTTATTTATTCCTTCAGTGGCTAGAAAATTTAAGAGATTAAGACAGTTATAATGTGGGTTTTTTGAAACCATGCACCACTGGCAATTGCTAAGAAGATTGCTAACTGTTCCAAAGAGTTAAGATAACAACTATATGGAAAGAGTGCAAGCATCTCATTCCAAAGCATGACTTTCCTTGTGTTCAAGTGGCTACTAAAATGTACTATTTGATTCATGAATCATAAGACCCCTAGTAATAAGTGTAACAATTTTATGCACGTTCATTAAATTGGAATTCTAGAATCATGTTTGAGAAACATAGTGTATAGTATTTAAGGTAGGTACCAGATTATAAAATGGCAGGAAATATAATACGACCCAAGATTATGTCATAATAGAACGATAAGCATACCAGTAGTAAGAAAATTACATGCTTGTAAGTTAACACGCATTACAAAGTGATGATAAAATATATAGAAAAATTAAAATGACTTCAACCTTCCTTTCATAAAGGGTAAACAAATAACTTCACTGGAGCTCATTCTTCCATGTGAGAACAGTGTAGACTACATTACTTACCATTGAAAAAAAGAGTAGTAAAGTCAGAATAATTCTGTATACTTGAGTAAGCATGTAAATTTGAGTAAGATGTGCTATTGGACAAATGCTATAAACAAGTAGTTGTATAAATTTACAAGCAGGAAATGAGAAAAGAACGTGGCAATTAAAGACATATGATAAATAACATATTCCATGCTAAGTGAATACTTAAGACTCAGTGGAATAGAGAATTCGATGGGCAGAAAAGGAAACGGATGGATACATTGTGCTTTTGATCTGAGCTTTTGAGTTGCAATTATCAGTAGTATATGCCAAATAATTCACTGTTTATAGGCGAATACATCATGAAGTGACGGTCAATAAAGTAGCAACAATAAACAGCTGTTCTTCGTGAGTAAGAATAGCGGGAAGTATAATCCATTTTTTATATAATACTCATGAAAACCTGCAGCAAAAAGGAAGCTCAGATTAAGAAGCAATGCATTATAATTCAATGATTATGCTCCTTAGTGCCATTCCACTGTTTTCAGCATGCAAGAACTGAAATCAATTCCTTGAAGGCATTAAAGTGTGTTCAGAGTAAGTGAAATTCCTACCGATATAGGATGCGGTATTCTAACCATTAAGTAATAAAAACAGAAAGACAAAAAATAATGTATGTTTAAATAAGGGTAGGCTATAACATCAATAATGGAAAATATGAAGGGTTCAAGACTAGAGAACAGAAGGCTAACCAGATTTATTACCTGCCTGCTGACTGAATCTTTGGTAAGGTGGGACGGGGGATTATTTATAAGAATTTTATGTTAACAATTTGCTATATAGAACAGATTTTGTCGGAAGTTTATCAAAAGTAGCATGCGGTATATGGAATGAAATTCTTATAGAGAGCAGTTGAAAAGGCAAGAATAACACACAAATAAGATTCTTAGAAACCAATCCTAGCCTGGGCCATTAATAGACACAATGCAAAGGAGGGTGCTAATAAAGTTCAGTCCCTCGAGTATAATGGAGAAAGATTATAGACTAACAGGATCTTCAGGCTTGACGGGGATCAAAAGAGGGGCCTAAAGTTTTGGGGTAGAATGAAATGAAGAAAGAAGCCAATCAAAAATATAGAAGAGAAAAAAACTGCATACGGTAAGATAAGTTACATAGAGTAATAAACTGAGTAGAAGAGAAGATGATGATAAAGACTATTGTTTCAAGGATTCTAACATTTGCAGATATCATGGCCCAGAGGTGAAGGTGACCGGAAATGAATTAAAAATGATGATGATTAAGTTACTTAACTATTTGAAGGTAAGAAATTTTGAGTGGGGTACTATGGAGGTGCTTGGCCCCCATACTAAGATTTGAAAATTGGCAGGCAGAGATCATTAAAAATTGAATAAAGCTAGGAAAAAGGCATCCCATTCCCCTAGCAGTCCCTTTACATAAAATGGACATTATTTCAGAAATAACATGAGGTTCTGGAAATTAAATAAAAATATAATAAAAGCTGCCCGTGTTATTGTTTCTCAACAATTACCAGCAAGAGGGCAAAAGTTCAAGTATTATTTACATTTTAGGAAGTAACATAAAATTAGTTTAGAGATAATACTGGTACAATGCAAGAGCATCAGGAAAAGCTAACTGAAATGAGAAGGATCACTTCGGCCACTGTCAGTATAAATATTTCTTTGAATAAATTCCATTTCACTTCTTTTTTCTTTAATAGAGTAAACTGTGACACGCATGTGACGATCATGTGGAATTCAATAAACCTCTATGTATATAATTCTGAACTTGCCTTTCAACATTGAACAAGTTTTATCAGTTTACCTACTTTTGAAATAATTCCTTTCACAGTAGATATAAAGCTATAACAGTCAATAGCTCTGCTTTTATTCTCTCCTGACAAAGCATGAATATCACAGTTGTTTTAATTCAGGTACACAGCATACTTAGGATAGTATTCAGTGTCACTGTAAGTGCCAATTTTCCCAACAACAATAATTGCCTTCTGTCCTCCATAACTGCGAAGACTATTAATAGCAGCTCTTGCTCTGGAATAGAACTTGGGCTTTCTAGTTTCACAGCCAGAAGCATCAACTTGCCTTGAATATCTCCTACAATCACAGTTGAACTCGCACGCATTGCCTACATCTTGGGCAAATACAGGATGAAATTCAGTAGTCTGAAATAAACAAAAGAACCACACCAAGCTCATTAGTTCTGCTTTACCAAATATGTATTAATGGCAGTCATTATTAATAATTACCATTAATAATGATACTTCTATTACACCACTCCACATGATTTCATTCACCTTTCTTTCCGCATAGTTCAAGATGCAGTCTAAGGCTTTGATTTTATACACTTGTAAGTGGAAACAGAGTGGTGTAATAGAAGACAGGGGTCTCTTAATGACTTATGTAGTGAATAAACTTTTAATTTTCACTGGTATTGTTTTGGATCAATGGCTATTAGCTGCAATAAATCTATTAATTTATAATAACACTAATGTTTGAAATCTTCTTCATAGTCCTTTCTTAATTGCTTGGGGTCGATACTAAATGTGGTTTAAGCCTAGTTTTACGGCCAGTTGCTTTATCTGATGCCAATCTTCTTTCTGGTACACAACAGGTCATGATCCCCCGTTACAATGTTCATGACAATTGTTACATATATACAGTATGTCCCATGTGGAGGAATATATTCACTATTGTTTCTATGGTGGTTTAAACCCATCCCTTAGGCTGTTTGTATTTTCATGGGAGGTTTGTGGTGGGTGGGGTTGAGTCTTTGGTCATGGGCAGTTCTATTGTTAGGTATGGGGGGAAAGTATGTGGAGGGAAGGGAACCAGGGTAGCGCATTACCTAGGAATTACGTTAAGGTAAATGTTGAGGAAAGAGGAGGGTAAGGAGAAGGTGATAATTTTTTCACATTGGTACCAACAACGTAAAGCAAACAGAAATAGGTACTAAAATAACTGCGGATGTGTGGGATCTGGTTCGACAGCAACAACATAGTATTCATCAATTGTAGCACAGAAGCAATTAGAGCGGGCCGAAATATTGTTACCAATGGTATTCTGTGCAGGAGGGATACAGATTGGAGGGTGACCAGGGATTTAACTCTTAGATGGCAGAATTTAATACTATATATTAAATCCCATAACAGGTTGCTCACGAGCAGAATTTAATATGCTAAACTGTCAGAGATCCAGCGTTACTGGCGCACGTAGTAATAAAAAACTCAACAGATTGCAGTAAATGACACTTTTAGGTCTGGCTGAAAGGGGAATCCTCGAATGGAGTTGCGTTCCCTGCTAGCTTTTTACAAGCTGTGAGAGGCTATCGTGTTCAGTCAAGCATGCTTCACGAGTTTTGAGACTGGCTTTTTGTAATTTATGCAGTTATTTTGTGACATGAATTGTAAGAAGAGAGTCGTAGAGCAAGAGACTGCTTCAATTTTGAACTCCACAGATGTGGTTGACGGTGATTTTTCATTTGAAGAGACCAGACACAGAAATTTAAGTCTTTTCAGGGTAAAAGGAACTTAAGTGCCCGGGGAGGACTAAAGAGCTGACGAAAGGACTGATGTGAGTAAGTCCCAGGACCTTGTTGTTACATATACAGTATGTCCCATGTGGAGGAATATTTAAATATATAATATTAATCATGGACCAATTTTTATGTTCATATTTTGACATGATGACCAAGCCTAGAGAGTACTTTTCATTTATTTGATACGGAAATTTTAGACATAATTAAGGGAAACAAATGGAAACAACAGGCAACACCTCAAAATAGAAGATGTAGAATCAAAGATTAATCATCTCTAACACTATCTGATATAAGGACTTTGATTGGCATAATAACTTATGTATGGAATAACTCTTATGCCTTTTATTCGCTAACATGCTGCCACGAAGAAATCAATAATATCCTATGCTACTCTGCGACAGAGTACATCCAACATTCAGGACAAGTTATTAATAGTATATACATATGCATGTTTATAGCTACTGTTCGATAATTCTGGATTTTTAATTTGTCATATTTTCGGTCCACGTAGTCATAAAATGCTTCCTCCCGCTTAGCGTTAAATGAGACTATGGATTGGGTATGTGGGGAATTGTGAGCGAGATTTACAGATTCTAGTAGGTGGGTGGAAGATAGGGATCTACACACAGATGGCCTTCACTTGAACCGCAATGGAACATATAAAGTAGAGGGTTTGTTTTGAAGGGTAATAGAAAGGTACACTAAGGGAAACTGGATGGACTAGGCTGTAGTGATGACAGTGCAGGGAGCTGGAAGTCAAGTAAAGGATGACATACAAACTGTTAGTGTTAAATAGTATAAGTATTGAAGAAGAAAAACGGGATTAAGTAATTTAATAGATACACTAGCTGATCAAAAGTATCCAGACACCTATCTGAAATTGCACTCAATTTGCCATATTTCCGGTCCACGTACTTTATTTACCCATGTCACGTTCCCTATTATTGGACATTAATAAGTGGTGGGCCCACCCTTCGCCTTTCTGATGGTTTTAACTCTGCTGGGGACACTTTCAATGAGGGGTCTGAATGTCTGTAGAGGAATGGTAGCCCATTCTTCTTCAAAAGCCAAAATCAGAGAAGGTAGCGATCTTGGACGCTAGGGTCTGGAGTGATAAATCACCTTAACGCCAGTGCGGTGAAAAAGGAGTCGAGACCAGTTGATTTTACGGTTCGTAATGTACTTATTCTTATCATAAACTGACCATTTTTAATCTTTCCTGGGTTCGTTTTCAAGAACCATCTTTTCCTTTGGAGTACATAATGTTCGATTACAGTAGATTCTCCTGACATATAAATAAAAATTTAAACACATTTGAAATAAACGATATGAATGATATTGACCGTGCAGTTGTTCACCTCTATAATAAGGTCAATAATTCACGGCAGTATATCATTCTGAAAAATGCTACGATATATACCGTAATGTTACAAAGTTTACTTGATTTTCCTGAAACCTTATCTAGCGGAATGTCAGCATGTAAATCAATCGTTTCAATCGAACTCGGCAGATCCTTGTAAACTTTTGAATGATCTGGTTGTATTAATTGTGGGATTGATGAGAAGAATTGTAGTACCAGCATATAAGGGAGATCTACTGACAGTTGATGTACGACATCACAAAGCCCACAGAATTTACCTCAGACATGAAGTAGAAGGTTTGTTGACAGGACTTACAAGATCATAGTATATTAACCTTGGATGTGGAAGATAATCTTCGGGGAAAATGCGAGAATTTTCTGTTATGTCTTGCATCTGAACTGCAACGTTGTCTGCCAAAAAATGTAAACATTCTTCAGAAAGTGTAACTACTCTCACCATCCAAATACCTACGTGTTATAAAGAAACCCATCGTACCGTTAGCTGAGGAAATGGAGTTGCCTAATTGTGACATAACCAAAACTGACTTTCAATGGACAAAATTAACAACAGTGACGTGGCAAAATACAAGCAATACGGTAGAATTATGGAATGAGATTAGGTTATACAGGGATGCATCGGGTTTTAATCCATTCCTAGATCTTTCTGACTTGGCACTGATGCCGTGGTCAAATGCTGAGGTGGAGAGAGCATTTAGACAGTTAAACTTGGTAAATACATCACAACGTAACCGGATGAATATTCAAATGATTAATTCCATCCTAAGTGTAAGGGCTGGCATGAGGCGCATAACAAAGTGTTGCCAAGACTACGATTTACCCACAGACGTAATTCGCCAGATCGGAACCATGGCAGCATACCGCGGCAAGGAAGATCCACGCCCAGCACCAGCATAGTCACAGATGAGTCCGCCTTTGAACTCTTTGCGTGAATGAAGACGAACATTTGATTTTTTAAGAATATTCATCTCACCAATCCCAATGAAACTCACAGATCAAGTGAGTGAAGACATTTATTTTATTATTATTATTATTATTATTATTATTATTATTATTATTATTATTATTATTATTATTATTATTATTGCTAATCATTTGAGATCGGATTTCTTGGCAGAATTTTAGCAGATTTTTAATAGTATTTAGCGGATCTAGAAAATATAAGTTGGGCCGATGACCTATGATGTTAGGCCTCCTTAAAACAACAAGCAAGCATCAAAATATAAGTTGGCAACACTGATACAGAATAAAAGATTCCTAGATCAGGTGCGGCATAATCATACATCGTAAACAATATTAGGTCACAGGGCAGCTTTTGATATATTCAAGAAAAATGAGCTTCTGCTCTCAGCTGCTGAAGACCAACCGGGCACTCCAGAACATGGGAGTCAGGAGGCATTTAATCCAAAAACAAGCACTATAGATTTCAACCTTAAATTGCAGTACAGTGTAGATGGAGCGTGCTGTTGCAAAATCGACTCATGAAGATCACACTCGAGTGCGACTCAAACAGCGCCACAATTCCACATTTTTCATTTGTAATTTTGTAATTTTAAGTTCATTCATTCATAAATTGATATTTGTAGGATGGTAAAATAAATACAACATACCGGTACCTTAATCACTAGCGTTGCTCTCGGACATTGGACGTACACCTTCTATCATTTCTGCAAGGCTTGATGTTGCTGCTTTTGGATGAACCGGGTTTGAGAGATGAACTTGAGGATGATCCGGACGATGAAGAAAGTCTTATTAAAAACTTGTCATCGTCGACATCGTCCTGTAATTTGTCTGCTTTCCACAAATCTCTTTCATTTTTCTTTACTTCGTTCATGTAATTTGCCCAATTGTCCACCTTAATGTCCTTATACGCAGCGGTTATTAAATTTTCCATATAATTTTTTTGAATGATAGTTATGATATCGGATATAGTTTTTCACCTGGGACCACACCATCTTAATAGGGTTTAACTCGCAGTGATAAGGGGGAGACACAGAATCAGCCAACCTGCCACTTTCGCCATTTCATCTATTCTCTGCTTATTAAACAGGACCCTATGCTGAGAAGCGATGTGCAACAATTCTCTCTTGAGCATCCCGTGTAACCACTGTACGATGTCATCTTTTTGCCAAGAAGCGACCGTCAGAGGTTCCAACTTACTGGAATGATAAGCGGTATTATCCAGCACAATCACGGCACCTTTGGCAGTGTTTGGCAACAGTTGTTCCGAAAACCACTTCTCATAAATTTCATTAGTCATTTCCTCGTGGGCGTCCGCCGTGTTTTTATGGCATAAAAATGTTAGTTCAGCATTTGGAACAAAACCATGTTCATTACCCGCGTGGACTAAGGCGAATCGCGGTCCTCGGCTTTTCGGTGGCCTGAGTCCCAAACTCGACCCTTCAGTGACAGCCTGCCGTACACTTTTCACTGTCGTATCCTTCCATTCTTTTGTTACTGTCTACCCGATATTTACCCATGATTCATCTGTGTAAATTATAGCTTTATTTTGTGCCCTCAAACGTTTTATCAGCCTGAGACATCTGTGCCTCCAGTTAATAATTTCATCGGTTTCAATGAAAACTGCTTTATTACCCTCTCTTAAATAACGGAAGCCTATATCATGTAAAATGTACATACATACATACGTTATCATTATAGACTGTTATGCCTTTAAGCGTTCAGTCTGCAAGCCTCTGAGAATTTACTAAACGTCGCCACAATCCTCGATTTGCAATTAGTGTTGTGGCCTCATTTAGTTCTATACCTCTTATCTTTAAATCGTTAGAAACAGAGTCTAACCATCGTCGTCTTGGTCTCCCTCTACTTCTCTTACCCTCCATAACAGAGTCCATTATTCTCCTAGGTAACCTATCCTCCTCCATTCGCCTCACATGACCCCACCACCGAAGCCGGTTTATGCGTACAGCTTCATCCATCGAGTTCATTCCTAAATTAGCCTTTATCTCCTCATTCCGAGTACCCTCCTGCCATTGTTCCCACCTGTTTGTACCAACAATCATTCTTGCTACTTTCATGTCTGTTACTTCTAACTTATGAATAAGATATCCTGAGTCCACCCAGCTTTCGCTCCCGTAAAGCAAAGTTGGTCTGAAAACAGACCGATGTAAAGATAGTTTCGTCTGGGAGCTGACTTCCTTCTTACAGAATACTGCTGATCGCAACTGCGAGCTCACTGCATTAGCTTTACTACACCTTGATTCAATCTCACTTACTATATTACCATCCTGGGAGAACACACAACCTAAATACTTGAAATTATCGACCTGTTCTAGCTTTGTATCACCAATCTGACATTCAATTCTGTTGAATTTCTTACCTGCTGACATCTATTTAGTCTTTGAGAGGCTAATTTTCATACCATACTCATTGCACCTATTTTCAAGTTCCAAGATATTAAGACTGCAGGCTTTCGGCACAGTCTGCCATTAAGACCAAGTCGTCAGCATAGGCCAAACTGCTTACTACATTTCCACCTAACTGAATCCCTCCCTGGCATTTTATACCTTTCAGCAGATGATCCAGCAGACGAACAGCAAAGGTGAAAGATTACAGCCTTGTCTAACTCCTGTAAGTACCCTGAACCAAAAACTCATTCTCCTATCAATTCTCACTGAAGCCCAATTGTCTACATAAATGCCTTTGATTGATTTCAATAATCTACCTTTAATTCCATAGTCCCCCAGTATGGCGAACATCTTTTCCCTCGGTACCCTGTCATATGCTTTCTCTAGATCTACGAAACATAACAACAACTGCCTATTCCTCTCGTAGAATTTTTCAGTTACCTGGCGCATACTGAAAATCTGATCCTGACAGCTTCTCTGTGGTCTGAAACCACACTGGTTTTCATCCAACTTCCTCTCAGCAACTGATCGCACCCTCCCTTCCAAGATGCCAGTGAATACTTTGCCTGGTATACTAATCAATCAGATACTCGATAGTTGTTGCAATCCTTCCTTTTCCCTTGCTTATAGATAGGTGCAATTACTGCTTTTGTCCAATCTGAAAGTACCTTACCAACACTCCACGCTAATTTTACTACTCTATGAAGCCATTTCATCCCTGCCTTCCCACTATACTTCACCATTTCAGGTCTAATTTCATCTATTCTGCTGACTTATGACAATGGAGTTTATTTACTATCCTTTCCACTTCCTCAAGCATAATTTCACCAACATCATTTTCCTGTTTGCAACACCACCATGATGATTTCCTTTTACATTGAGAAGATGTTCAAAATATTCCCTCCACCTCTCCAGTGATTCCCTGGGATCTATTTTGAGTTCACCTGAATTGCTCAATACACTGTTCATTTCCTTTTCCCCTCCCTTCCTAAGATTCTTTATTACTGTCCAGAAAGGTTTCCCTGCTGCTTGACCTAGCCTTTCCAGGTTATTACCAAAATCTTCCCATGACTTCTTTTTGGATTCAACAACTATTTGTTTCGCTCTGTTTCTTTCATCTACGTACCAATCCCTGTCTGCCTCGGCCCTTGTTTGGAGCCATTCCTGATAAGCCTTCCTTTTACGTTTACAGGCTGCTCTCACTTCATCATTCCACCAAGATGTTCGCCTTTTCCAATCTTTACACACAGTTGTTCCTAGGCATTCCCTTGCTGTTTCTACTACAGCATCCCTGTCTGCCACCCACTCACTTTCTATATCCTGAACCTGCTTACTGTCTACTGTTTGAAACTTCTCACTAATCATATCCATGTACTTCTGTCTAATTTCCTCGTCCTGGAGATTTTCTACCCTTATTCGTTTGCAGACAGATTTCACTTTCTCTACGATAGGCCTAGAGATACTTAGTTCACTACAGATCAGATAGTGGTCTGTATCATCGAAAAATCCGCGAAAAACTCGTACATTCCTAACAGATTTCCTAAATTCAAAGTCTGTTAAGATATAGTCTATTATGGATCTGGTACCCCTAGCCTCCCATGTGTAGCGGTGAATAGCCTTATGCTTGAAGAATGTATTCGTAACAGCTAAATGCATACTAGCACAGAAGTCCAGCAAACGCTTCCCATTCCCATTAGCTTCCATATCTTCCCCACATTTACCAATCACCCTTTCGTATCCTTCAGTTCTATTCCCAACTCTCGCATTGAAATCGCCCATTAGCACTATTCTATCCTTGCTGTTGACCCTGACCACGATGTCACTCAATGCTTCATAAAACTTGTCAACTTCATACTCATCTGCACCCTCACATGGTGAATATACGGACACAATTCTTGTCCTAATTCCTCCCACTGACAAATCTACCCACATCATTCGCTCATTTACATGCCTAACAGAAACTATGTTGCGTGCAATGGTATTCATGATAAAGAGCCCTACCCCAGACTCTGCCCTTCCCTTTCTAACACCCGTCAAGTACACTTTATAATCTCCTCTCTCTTCCTCATTATCTCCCCTTACCCGAATATCACTTACTCCTAGCACATCCAGATGCATCCTCTTTGCTGACTCAGCCAGTTCTACCTTCTTTCTTCCATAAGCCCCATTAATATTGATAGCTCCCCATCGAATTCCATTTCGTTCGCTAAGTTGTTTCCAAGGAGTCCCTCGTCTGTCAAATGGGAGTGAGACTCCATTACTCCCATAGGTCCGAGGCTTGCTTAAAGTGTTCTGAGCTCGGTAAATTCATGAAGCAGGATGCTGCCCTACTTGCACATAGTCCAAGTGAGGATCTCTCCTCTAACGGGTTATGGACCACTGATGAATTGTATAGTCCTAGCCGCCTGAGCACAAGGAGGGCCACGACTCAGAATATGTCCGAGATGCCCACTCCCATTCCATAGCAACTGGTATCCCGACTCTTAGGACCACTTACTAGGCCATTCAGCCGTTGCCCATGGTTCAACGAACTAGGACGTGACTACAGTAACCCACAAACATGAACCATATGTAAAAAGTAGTTTTGAAAAATTGTGGCAAAGAATCTTCTCAATTTACCCAACTCAAAATCATGTTCAATGTTTGTGGTATGTTAGCAAATAAAAGAGAATGAACCACCCGTCGCACTCCACTTTGCACAATTTCATCATAAATAATTTTCCTTGCATTTTTTTGCCATCCTATTTTTTGCTTTTTTTGGCGAGAGTTTGCAAAGGACCATGTGTGTGCTCCTTCCTTTCAGAACAACCTTTAGCTTTAGCTGTTTCACTGACTGCGCTACTCACATTCATAGTCTTTAAAAAATAATCCAGGACACTCATTATAATATTGCATTCTTTTCCCCTGAGTTTACCTACGGAACGTTTCTTTTTAATTTGACGATCCATTGTACATCCTTCTGCACTTTTTCTTCAAACTAAGATCCCTACGCATGAGCACGAACTCACGAAGCACACAAACGAAATACACTTGCCCTCAAGGATTGTACATATGTCACTGATATGTATTTAATCACTATTATACATATTACTGACAAAATGTGCACTGCACTGCATTCGACTGTCTGGAAATGTTAAAAGTGCATGTTTAGAAGATCACTACCGGCACTTCAGCCAACCAGACGAGTCACGCACGAAACCAAAATTCAAGGAGACATTCTTCCTGTCACAAATTAAGAACTAAGCAAGATAAGAACTTCGGGAATATTTTCAAAATAACTTCCATATCTTAAGTCCATTTGCCTCGCTTTGACCCCCTCCCCCCCCCCCCCCCATGCAAATTCAATAGGAAAGACGCTGGCCAGCGACTGACTTTTTCGTGCCTGCCCATAAAAATCCCTGAACATGACTGAAAATAAACACATATACTGCATTTTGTTATCATGTAAGTTTAAAAATAAACTTATCTACAGCAAGCTGAAATGTTTATTTACCAGCAGTGAAAAAATTAGGAAAATAATGAAAATAAAATAGCAGTTATGACGTGATAAGTTCTATTACAAGTTGTCCATTTCATGACAGTATCAAAATCAAATCAAAATCTCTTTATTTGCAAATGAGGTGTCTACCTCGGTGGCAAATGGTACACTAAAGTACATTATTGTCAAGCACTAAATATTAAATTAACAAGAGAAGAAAATTTTCCTATAATACAATATTATACAATTTATGCTAACATTGTTTTATATTAAACACACAGCTCATCCTTAATAAATTTATATTGTTTAAAAAATTCTACTTATAATATCTCCTGTACTACTTACAAATATAGTCAACTGATATACAGTATGTGGAATTACTTCAAATGATACTATACAACTGGTATAAGATTAATATTTACATTGCATTTATTTATTTACTTTTTTTTTTTTACCTGTTCTGGAACCTAAGTAGCATAACGACCTGCTGCGTCTTAACCAGAGCCCCTTTTGCCACCACTTTTCAGAGTTCCTGAAGGGCCTTCACAGCTACCGTAGCGGTCCCAGGGCCCTCGAAGTCCCCACTGTACTTCACCCCTACAGGCAGTCCCCTACTTTGGCTGTCCAAACTCCTTAGACCAGGGGATGGAATTAATTTATTCACACACATTTTTTTTTTTTTTTCTTTACAATAACCTGCACTGGTCGAATGCCCTCTTAACACTTCATTTATTTTATCTGTTGCTGTTTATTCTCTTCTTGAATATCTGTACAGATTTTGGAAAAGGATCAAACACTACCCCTGGTAAACTGTTCCACTCCTTCACACCCTTCCCAATGAATGAAAATTTACCCCAATCGCTTCTGCTAAAATTCCTTCTAATTTTATATTTGTGGTCAGTCCTGCCGATATAATTATTTTCCAACTGAAGCCTCTCACAGATATCTCCCCATGCTTCTTCTCTTGTATAGGCTCTATATAATCCTGTAAGTCTAGTTTTCTCCCTTCTCTTACTTAAAGTTTCCCACCCAAGTTCCTTTAACATTTCTGATACACTACTCTTTCTCCTGAAATCCCCTGTTACAAATCTTGCTGCTTTCCTTTGCACACTATCTATTTCTTTTATTAGGTATTCTTGGTGAGGATCCCAAACACTGTTTGCATATTCCAATAATGGACGAACCATACTCAAGTAACTTTTTTCTTTTAATTCTTTGTTGCGCCCTTTAAGTAGCCTCATTATGACATGTAACGATCTGTATGCTTTCCCAACAATGTCATCAACATGACCCTTCCAGTGCAAATTACTTTCAAATCTCACACCTAAGTATTTGCACCTGCCATCTTTTGAGATAACTACCTCATCCAAAGTATATTCAAATTCAGTTTTAAAGCTCCTGTTTGTAAAAGTTGTAACAGTTGATTTGCCTCCATTAACCTTCATATTATTTTCTTCAACCCATTGTTGGATACTTTCAAGGTCCCTTTGTAATTCTGAACAATCCTCAATGTTGTTTATTTCCCTATAAACAATTGTCATCTGCATACAATCTTATTTTTGATGTTATATTGTTCTCTAAATCATTTGCGTATATTAAGAAAAGTAACGGACCGATTATACTACCCTGTGCAATTCCCTCCCAAACTTTCTCTTCCTGAGATACATTATTTCCTACTTTGACTTTCTGAACCCTTGAATTTAGAAATGTTTTTATCAAACGTGTAACCCTTACGTCCAATCCTATTCCCTCCAATTTCTTTAATAATATTCCATGTTCCACTCTATCAAAGGCTTTGGAAAGATCTATGGCTATGCAATCTAACTGGCCTCCTGAATCCAATTGATCTGATATGTCCTGCTGAAATTCCACCAGTTGTGCCTCACAAGAAAATTTCTTTCTAAATCCATACTGGCTCCTCATGAACCAATTTTTATCATCACATATCCCTCTGATGTGCTTCGATATTAAACTCTCCAGTATTTTACAAACTATACTGGTCAGGCTGATTGGTCTGTAGTTCTCTGGTTTCCTTTTATCACCCTTTCCTTTATAAATTGGTATTATTATAGATTCCTTCCATTCCTTTGGTATTACACTATTATTTATGACATAGTCAAAGAGAAATTTTAAATAAGTCACTATGTACCACCCCATTGTCTTTAATACCTCCCCAGTAATTTGATCACTTCCTGCTGCTTTTCCTTGCTGAAGCAGTTGGATTTCTCTGAAAATATCTTTGTTTGTGAATGAGAAGCTTCTTGTTTCCGTCTGTCTCTCTCCCTCTCTATCTTCTGTTTCGGTTTCCAACTCTTGACAATCATCTACTGAATCTCTAAATTCCCTACTAAATAGGTTTGCTTTCTCAGTATCTGTTAAATAGTGTTCACCCACTTCTCCCACCATTGTAGGAATTTGGATTCCTTTTCCTTTTTGATTCCTGATATATGAATACAGCTTTTTCCATTTCCCTTTGTGGTCATTACCCTCTTGAAGTATGCCATTCATATAATTCTCTTTTGCTTCCTTTTTCACTCTATTCAGTTCCCTCATTAGCTGTTTTCTAGTTTCTCTACTCTCCCTACCCTCTTTGATTTTCCTGTTTACTATTCTACATTTTCTTTTTAATTTTCTTAGTTCCCTTGTATAATAAACAGGGTCTGAGGTCATTTTACCCTTCTTAACAGGTACAAATCTCTTCTCTCCTTCCCAAATGATTCCTTTAAATTTAGCCCAAAGTATCGATGAGTATAATCAAGAAGTAAGTATAAATAACCACCTAATCGATACTATTATTGCCTCAGGCAAAATTGAATGTAAATTAACACTTACAGGACATGTTTTGACCACTTAGTGGTCCTCTTCAGCTGAATAAAGAAAGAATTGAGAAGAAAAAACATTAGGACAATAAGCACAAATAAAAGTTCTTTGGAGACTCCTTTGTTAAAAAATGGAGGTCATCAGAACAGGACATCTTGCCTCTCGTTCTTGTTTGGAAAAGATGTTTATCCTGCGCTGTCTAGAGGGTCTGTCTTTGAGCGCGACCTGGTGAAGTAACGATGTGATACAGTCTGACAGTTCATGCAAAGATCTGGAGAGAAGGGAAGTAGAGTTTTGTCGTCATCCAAAATAACATGTGAGGGAGGAGGGAGATTGGGCTGTGCTTCTGCGATGTCGTGTTTGATTACATCTCTTGTTCGTCTAGTCTGTTTCATGTCTACCCATTCCAAGTATTTACTAATATTCTCGTATAAGACAGGACCTTCAAATTATCTGTATGACAAATAAAGGAAATCTAATGAACAACCTGGAAAACATCCACATCGTTCTTGATAAATTAGAAAATGGTGAAAAGAATCTTAACGAAAATAACGAGCAAAAAAAAAACATCTTATACGAGAATATTAGTAAATACTTGGAATAGGTAGGCATGAAACAGACTAGACGAACAAGAGATATAATCAAACACGACATCGCAGAAGCACAGCCCAATCTCCCTCCTCCCTCACATATTATTTTAGATGACGACAAAACTCTACTTCCCTTCTCTCCAGATCTTTGCATGAACTGTCAGACTGTATCACATCGTTACTTCACCAGGTCGCGCTCAAAGATAGACCCTCTAGACAGCGCAGAATAAAAATCTTTTCCAAACAAGAACGAGAGGCAAGATGTCCTGTTCTGATGACCTCCATTTTTTAACAAAGGAGTCTCCAAAGAACTTTTATTTGTGCTTATTGTCCTAATGTTTTTCTTCTCAATTCTTTCTTTATACAGCTGAAGAGGACCACTAAGTGGTCGAAACATGTCCTGTAAGTGTTAATTTATATTCAATTTTGCCTGAGGCAATAATAAAGTATCGATTAGGTGGTTATTTATACTTCTTGATGATAAGTTCTATGCAATGAAGATTATGCATTTGGCGTAACTTTCCATTATATTACCATTTTCACACTAAAATATTTTTTTACATTTCCTTTTGTTAACGGCATCAAATGTGCCTTGAAATTCTGTACATAACACGATACTCACCCATTTTAATCGATGATATTCTGATTTATGGATATTTGGAAAACCCGCTGCTTTAGAGTAGGACAGCACTACCCGCAAAATATGGGGGAAGGAAAGAGACGGAATTATCCCATTACTGCAGTACTGCAATTTAAGTTTGGAACGCTCTATAGAGTTCAAGACCGCCAGTCGGGCTTCAAGATTATGTGCTAAATTGAACCTCCCTATATATATGTATATATATATATATATATTTTCCATTGATTTATCATCTATTTATTCATTAATAAGAAAAGTGAGCTGATGTGTTATGTAACCTCTTTATATCGATTATTGTTGATGTTGGGTTACGTGTAGTATTGAGTATGCCACTTATGTTAAAAGACTCTAGCTTAATTGATATGCGCAACAGTACAATAAGGAAAGATCTTCAATGGGGTAATCACATTAATGGCGTTGTACACAAAATTTACAGATCTCTTCATATGGTTACGAGAGTATTTAGGGGTTTTAGTAAGGGTGTAAAGGAGAGAATATTAGAGTATGGTTCCAGTGTACAGAACCCTCACCAGGATTACTTGATTTTTTTTTTTTTTGCTATTGGCTTTACGTCGCACCGACACAGATATGTCTTATGGCGATGATGGGACAGAAAAGGGCTAGGAATGGGAAGGAAGCGGCCGTGGCCTTAATTAAGGTACAGCCCCAGCATTTGCCTGGTGTGAAAATGGGAAACCACGGAAAACCATCTTCAGGGCTGCCGACAGTGGGGCTCGAACCTACTATCTCCTAAATACTGGATACTGGCCACACTTAAGTGACTGCAGCTATCGAGCTCGGTAGGATTACTTGATACATGAACTGGAAAAGATCCAAAGGAAAGCAGCATGATTTGTTCTGGGTGATTCTGACAACAGTGTAGTGTTATAAAAATGTTGCAAATATTGGTCTGGGAAGACCTGGGAGGGAGACAAGCTGCTCGACTGAGTGGTATTTCTGAGCTGTCAGTGGAGAGATGGCATGGAATGACATTGGTAGACGAATAAGCTTGAGTGGAGCTTTTAAAGGTAATAAAGATCATCATAATATGAAAATAAAATTGGAATTTAAGGGGACTAATTGGGACAATAATTCATTAATAGGAAGAGGAATTGGGGACCAGAATAACTTAAGAAATGACTAGGTAAACAGCTGATAGGGAATCTGCCAACTGAGCGACGTTCCTAAGTGCAGATCAATTATGGTTGATTGTAACTGGAAAAAATGTACACCCTACCCTACTTTGTTAAGTCTTAAGACCATTTAGCATTGAGGAATTCAAGCCACATGCAGAGCAAACATTGTACCTGATTCAAGAAGGCCTTTGTGAGGCCATAGAATTCATCATCATCATCAATTTCCCTTTCCCAGCTGCTGCCGGGTTGAGATGTTATGGCAACTTTCCACCTTCCTCTATCCTACCACCATTACTGCTCCTCATCTATGTTCTAATCCAGGTTCCTTCTTATTATGCTGTCCTTGATAAAGTTCAACCACTTTAGTCTGAATCTACATGCTGCATTTGTGCCACGGGCTACCAGTATTTTGATTTATGACCACTGTTTTACCTGTTTTCACACAGACAACAATACTCTCTTCACTAACTCCTTCAGGCATTCTATGCAACGACACAAGTTTCAACTAATGCCCTTCACGGTTTCCTAGTGAATGTGCAGTGTTGAAACATCGTCCCAACAGTGTTCCCACTATTTTATTTACAACCCTCGTAATTACAGTTCTACAGACTACATTTTCAGTATGCATGGAGTACATGAAAAACACTACAAGTGAAATAGACAGTTATGATTGTTTTGTAAATCTAGAGAAGGCATATGACCAAGTACCACACTGGCCATACTGAGGGATTATATTTGCTGACAGGTATAAAATAGCAGGGAGGGATTCAGCTGTGTGGAAATGTGGTAAGCACATTAGTCAACAACTTAAGTCTTAATGACAGACTGTGCTTAAAGCCGGCAATCTAATGTCTTGAAGCTTGAAAAGGGATGAAGCGAGTATGGTATGAAAATTAGCATTTCCAATACTAAAGTGATATTAGTTGGGAAGAAACTTACGAGGATTTGAATGTCAGGCAGGAAATTCAAAACTGCAGCAGGTGGATCTTTTCAAGTATTAACCCTGACAGTAACACGTCTATAAATATCGCTTTAGTTACACCACACGTTTCAAAGACGTGTCACTCAAAGCCTATTATTTAAAGTTACATTATAGTTACCAGATGGAATGAACAAGGAATAGAGGTGGTGGAGGGGATAACTCTCCCCTCCTTAAGAGGAATAGATGGCATTCATTCGCACAAAACGTCAGAAAAACGTATGGTGTTACTGTCAGGGTTAAGGATGTGTTTCTCATAGGCTGGTAGTATACTAAGTGAAACTGAATCAAGTTGTAACAAGGGTAATGCAGTTAGCTCAGAGTTGCAATCAACAGTATTATGTAAGAATGAAGTGAGTTCTGAGACAAAATTATCTTTACATCGGTTTGTTTTCAGACCGACTTTGCTGTACGTGTGTGAACGGTGAGTGGACTCACGATATCATATTCATAAGTTGGAAGTGACAGACATCAAGGTAATAAAATAATTATTCCTTTAAATGGAATGGTATATATTTTTCACCTTTCAGTACTTAACAAGTTAGGTACATATAATAGAACATGTTTTGCTCTATTTGACTTTCTAAAGTTATGCATGTAATATGTTTATTTAATAAATTGTTATGGTGTTATTGTTGTTGTTGTTGTTGTTATGATGGGAACATATATAAGCCTAAAGAGTTAAGAAAACTACACTACGAATAAAGAAAATAGTTATATAATAACATTGATAAAATAAAATTGATATTCATCTAGTGGACATGAAGGTAGTGAGGAAAATTCTAGTACAAACAGGTGGGAACAACAAAAGAAGGGCACTCATAAATGAGAAGATTAAGGCCAATTCAAAACTAACTTGATGGATGAAACTGTGTCTGTGACCAACCTAAGTGGTAGAATCGTGTTGCAAAAGCTCAAGATTGGATTAGATTCTCAACTAAAGAGGCAGAAGTACATGTTGTTATGGCAAACACGATTTCAGATATGAACAGTCATTGGTACAGTAGACTGGATGCATGTAAAAATGCGAAAAACCACAAATTTTATACAAGTTACATGTGTTGCAGCTGAAAAGATTACCAGTGTTGATGGGCAGTGGGCCAGTAGTGAAAACAATAGTAGAATCTGGAAGCTCAGTTCTGTGTATTCAAAAATTCTTAATAAGAATTTACGTATATATTGTCCACCTGTTCAATACAATAAAATGTTACCACTTAAATTAAATGGCCTGTCTAAACATTATATCTAAAGACATGTTTTGACCTGTGTTAAGGTCATCTTCATCTTGATTTACAAGAAATAAGTCATACTTATAAAAAAATTAGTGCATGAAAATAAAGCTAATAGGAGTTTTAAAAAATGTAACCGTATTCATTAAAATAGTTATATAATAATATACTTGAACTCCTCCTGTGCGAACCATGTGACCTTGCCGCGGTGGAGAGGCTTGCGTGTCCCAATGATGCAGATAGCCGAGCCGCAGGTGCAACCATATCGGATGGGTATCTGTTGTGAGACCAGACTAACGAATGGTTCATCGAAAGGGGGGTAGCAGCCTTTCGGTAGTTGCAAGGGCAGCAGTCTAGATGATTGACTGATATGGCCTTGTAATAATACTCAACATGGCTTAGCTGTGTTGATACTGCTACACGGCTGAAAGCAACGGGAAACTACAGCCGTAACTACCTCCCGAGGACATGCAGCTCTCTCTGTATGAATGATGTACTGATGATGGCTTCCTCCTGGGTAAAATATTCCAGAGGTAAACTAGTCCCCCATTCGGATCTCCGGGTGGGGACTACACCAGAGGGGGCGATCATCAGGAAGATGGATACTGACATTCTGCGAGTCGGAGCGTGGAATGTTAGAAGTTTGAATCGTTGTGGTAGGTTAGAGAATCTGAAAAGGGAGATGGATAGGCTAAAGTTAGATGTAGTTGGTATAAGTGAAGTACGTTGGCAGGAAGAACAGGATTTCTGGTCAGGCGACTACCGAATTATCAACACGAAATCAAACAGGGGAAATGCAGGAGTTGGTTTAATAATGAATAAGAATATAGGGCAGCGGATAAGCTACTACGACCAGCATAGTGAAAGAATTATTGTCGTCAAGATAGACACCAAACCAATGCCCACCACAATAGTGCAGGTCTATATGCCTACTAGTTCAGCGGATGATGAAGAAATTGAAAGAATATATGAGGAGATAGAAGATTTAATACAATATGTAAAAGGTGACGAGAATCTAATTGTGATGGGAGACTAGAATGCAGTGGTAGGCCAAGGAAGAGAAGGTGGTACAGTAGGAGAATTTGGATTGGGACAAAGGAACGAGAGAGGAAGTCAGCTGGTTGAATTCTGCACCGATCATAATTTAGTCCTTGCCAAAACTTGGTTCAAACACCACAAACGACAGCTGTATACGTGGACGAGACCTGGAGACACTGGAAGGTATCAAATAGACTTCATTATGATTAGGCAGAGATTCAGAAACCAAGTGTTGGATTGCAAAACTTTCCCAGGAGCAGACGTGGACTCTGACCACAACTTGTTGGTCATGAAATGCCATCTGAAGGTGAAGAAATTTAAGAAAGGAAAGAATGCAAAAAGATGGGATCTAAACAAGTTGAAAGAAAAGAGTGTGAGGAATTGTTTCAAGGAACATGTTGCATAAGGACTAAATGAAAAGGCTGAAGGAAACACAATAGAGGAAGAGTGGAGAGTCATGAGAAATGCAGAAGGGCTGCTGAAGAAATGTTAGGAAGGAAGAAAAGATCAACTAAGAATCAGTGGATAACTCAGGAGATACTAGACCTGATTGATGAACGACGAAAATACAAAAATGCTAGAAATGAAGAGGGCAAAAAAGAATACAGGCAATTAAAGAATCTAGTGGATAGAAAGTGCAAGGTAGCTAAGGAAGAATGGCTGAAGGAGAAGTGCAAGGATGTTGAAGGCTGTATGGTCCTGGGAAAGGTAGATGCTGCATACAGGAAAATCAAGGAAACCTTTGGAGAAAGGAAATCTAGGTGCATGAATATTAAGAGCTCAGATGGAAAGCCACTTCTAGGGAAAGAAGACAAAGCAGAAAGATGGCAGGAGCATATCCAACAGTTGTATCAAGGTAACGATGTAGATAATTTCGTTCTGGAACATGAAGAGGCTGTTGATGCTGATGAAATGGGAGACCCAATTTTGAGGTCAGAGTTTGACAGAGCTGTGAGTGACCTAAATAGGAACAAGGCACCTGGAATTGATGATATTCCCTCTGAATTACTGACTGCCTTAGGAGAAACCAGCATGGTAAGGTTATTTCATTTAGTGTGCAGGATGTATGAGACAGGAGAAGTCCCATCCGATTTTCGGCAGAATGTTGTTATACCTATTCCCAAGAAAGCCAGTGCTGACAGGTGTGAAAACTACCGCACCATTAGTTTAGTATCTCGTGCCTGCAAAATTTTAACACACATTATTTACAGAAGAATGGAAAAACAAGTTGAAGCTGAGTTGGGAGAAGATCAATTTGGCTTCAGAAGAAATGTAGGAACACGTGAAGCAATCCTGACTTTACGTCTGATCTTAGAGGATCGAATCAAGAAGGACAAGCCCACGTACATGGCACTCGTAGATCTAGAAAAGGCATTCGATAATGTTGATTGGAACAAGCTATTTATGATTCTGAAGATGATAGGGATCAGATACCGAGAACGAAGAATTATCTACAACCTGTATAAAAATCAGTCTGTAGTGATAAGAATTGAGGGTTTTGAAAAAGCAGCAGCAATCCAGAAAGGAGTGAGGCAAGGCTGCAGTTTGTCCCCTCTCCTTTTTAGTGTTTACATAGAACAGGCAATAAAGGAAATCAAAGAGAAATTTGGAAAGGGAATCACAGTCCAAGGAGAGGAAATCAAAACCTTGAGATTTGCCGATGATATTGTTATCTGAGACTGCAGAAGATCTCGAGAAGTTGCTGAATGGTATGGATGAAGTCTTGGGTAAGGAGTACAAGATGAAAATTAATAAGTCCAAAACAAAATAATGGAGTGCAGTCGAACGAAGGCAGGTGATGTAGGAAATATTAGATTAGGAAACGAAGTCTTAAAGGAAGTAGATGAATATTGTTACTTGGGTAGTAAAATAACTAACGATGGCTGAAGTAAGGAGGACATAAAATGCAGACTAGCACAAGCAAGGAAGAGCTTTCTTAAGAAAAGAAATTTGCTCGCTTCAAACATTGATATCGGAATTAGAAAGATGTTTTTGAAGACTTTCGTGTGGAACGTGGCATTGTATGGAAGTGAAACATGGACGATAACTAGCTCAGAAAGAAAGAGAATAGAAGCTTTTGAAATGTGGTGTTAAAGAAGAATGCTGAAGGTGAGATGGATAGATCGAATCACGAATGAAGAGATACTGAATCGAATTGGTGAGAGGAGATCGATTTGGCTAAATTTGACGAGAAGAAGAGATAGAATGATAGGACACATCTTATCGTGTGGAACGTGGCATTGTATGGAAGTGAAACATGGACGATAACTAGCTCAGAAAGAAAGAGAATAGAAGCTTTTGAAATGTGGTGTTAAAGAAGAATGCTGAAGGTGAGATGGGTAGATCGAATCACGAATGAAGAGATACTGAATCGAATTGGTGAGAGGAGATCGATTTGGCTAAATTTGACGAGAAGAAGAGATAGAATGATAGGACACATCTTAAGACACCCAGGACTTGTTCAGTTGGTTTTTGAAGGAAGTGTAGGTGGTAAGAACGGTAGGGGTAGACCAAGGTATGAATATGACAAACAGATTAGAGCAGATGTAGGATGCAGTAGTTACGTAGAAATGAAAAGGTTAGCACGGGATAGGGTGGCATGTAGAGCTGCATCAAACCAGTCTATGGACAGATGACTCAAACACAACACACATACTTGGACTTTGTGAGACCAAAAAGAGGAGTATGGGAGAGATTCCACTAAAAGAACGATAGAGGCTGTATTACAGCGAAGGACCTGAGGCAAAAATTGGAGTGGCCATCATACTTAGAAAAGAAATTCAAGAATATGTGGAATATACAAAATGCGCCAGCGACAGTTTGAAACTGGCATGAAAGATCTATTTCAGTTGTATGCCCCACAAACGGGTTGCATAGAGAACTTTTTAAAGAGAGTGGCGAGACAGATAGAAGATAAGGAAGTGCTACTGATGGGAGATCTAAATGCATAAGTTGGAATGGAAAGACAAGGAAAGGAAGATGTTGTAGGGCCCTTTGGATATGGAAATGTAAATCCAGAAGATTGGTGGATTTTTGCATGAGGAACCAAATGATTGTTGGAAACACCTGGTTTAGGAAGAAGAACAGTCAGAAGATTACAAGGTATGGGTGGGGAGACAGACAAACAAAGACCACGACTGATTATATAACCATACACAAAGAACACCGGAAGAATTTTAGATGTTACAGCCATGACTGAAGAAGCCTTTGGAGGAGATCATAGAGTTGTGATAGGAAAATTGAAAGTGGGAAAGATTGAAAAAACCCATTAAGAAGAGAGAGAAGAATTAAAGTATGGAAGTTGAAGGAGAAAGCATACAAGAAGAATTTCAAAGGGAAATAATATCCTTGGTACCCAGGACGGAGATAGGGAATGTTGAAGATGAATGGAAAAAATTTAAGGAAGCACTCACTGGTCTCACTGGTTAGATGTGCAGAAAAGGTATACCCACCAACTTTACAAAACCCAAAATCACGAGATTTTGGTATGAAAATCAGGAAAAATCGGAGATACAATTGATCAAAACTGCTTATTCTACATGTCTTGCACAATACAGTACTATGATATATTTATAACACTTATTGTCTCACAGCCCGACTGTTGCTATACGAGGCTACAAGACTAAAAATTACACATCTCTATTCCCTCACGACGCATGTGAACGAGATGATCGGTCTCTGATAAGCCTTCTGAAAATAGTATGAACTCATGCTGCACACGAATGAATACAGTTAGGTGCAACTACTTAGCAAATGCATAGATTAATATATTGCATCAAGTGCCCGTGCAATTATGCGAAGCGCAATACTATTTGTGTCAAATAAGTAGCTGATGTACCCCTGCTTCACAACGGAATTCTCAGAAAGACTGTCCTTATAGTTTTCCCAAATTAAGTCAACATAGGTCATTACAATGACGTCAGTACGAATGTCGCCATTAAAAACAATGCGGTCACATGAAACATTCGATAAAATGAAAAACAGCCCATTTTCTCACTTTTAACGTAAAGTACTAAGGTGAAGTCAAATAAATATAAAAATTTATTGATTCCACCTGTTCAATACATAAAAGGAGATAATGAATTAAATAAAATTAAAGGAACATGTTTCGCCCTTTAATTAAGGGCATCTTCAGCCTTAAATCTCAATCTGAACGTTGAATAATCAGGTACCTGATTGTAATTAAATTACATATGAATGTGAAGGAAATGTTGGAAATGAGCGAAATGGTTGACAATAGTTATGAAATTCTTAATATCAGGCCTTAATAAAGTCTAAAATACAAATATTCGTAAATTTATACACTATCTTGAAAGTAGTTAAGAAATTCTTGAAATGAGGCCTTAATAAAGTTTAAAATACAAATAGTCGTGAGTTTATACACTAGAGGAAACTTTTGGATCTTAAACAGATCGAATGTCACAATAATAATAAAATGTAGTTGATGATTCTAAAAGGAGTATTAATATATACTAAAGCTGGTAAAGAGACGTAGAGAAAATTTATCGGGTGTTAAACAGTTCAAACTTAGGATAACGAAGAAGAATGTAGTTAATAACTTAGAATGGAGTTTAAACACAATATTAAAAAATTGGTAAAGAGACGTTTCTGCTGTTCACATCAAGTGGGGTTTATAATAAATGTGAAGTGATAAAACTGTAGTCTTCTAGAAGCATGAGAGAAGAAGAGTGCTTGAAGGCAAGTTGCTGTGTTAAATGTTAGCAGGAAGTAACGGCTGTAGTCTCTTGTGTAGAGTCGTAAGGGAAGTTTGGATTGAAGTCTGTAACAATAGGAGATTTACGTGTTAAAGAATGAATTTGAATGAATGGAGAGTTTAAAGAGAAATCAAAGTGTGAAAAACCACATACCTCTTTGTTAACGTTGAAATTGGTTGACGTAAAGAAGATTCGGAGAGGAAACGTTGTGTGTAATTTCTTTTATTTTTAATTGTAATAGTATTAAATAGTTGCTATGGTAGCGTTGAAATGACTGATATTTAAGTTACTAGTGTTACAGATGATGTGAGATTAATGGAGGAGAGGGTCGAAGTGGTGTGCCAAGTTTATATGTTATTGGCCGTGGCGGATAACGGGAAATGAGTCCAAGTGTGACAGTAAACATTCAAAACTATCAAGTTCAATAAGGACTCAGTTAATTTCGCTAAAATGTGTTCTGTAAAGGGTTGATGGTATAAAAAATAAAATTGTAGCATTAATAATTTGGTAAAGCAAAGTGGTTTTTTTTTTTTTTTTTTTTTTAAGGTAAGTTTAGTCCTTTCAGACCATGTAAGAGTGAGGGAGAATGTTTGAAGGTAAGTTTTTTTTAAAGGTAAGTTTAGTCCTTTCAGAGCATGTAAGAATGAGGGAGAGTGTTTGAAGGTAAGTTTAGTTCTTTCAGAGCATGTAAGAGTGAGGGAGAGTGTTTGATGGATAGGGTTAATCAGTAGTAATTACTTGTTACTTGTGCTTCTGGTATATAACGGTGTGAGGATATAGGAGGTGGGGGGATTAGGTAGGATGTTAAGTTTATGTGTTGTTGGTAGTTGTAGAGTTGTGGGTACGGGCAGGGCCGGAGTTATGTTTTTTGAAATTAATGGGGATTTGGAAGTTAATAATTGAATATTATTTAGAATGTTTTGTTGATTTAGATTTAGTGATTGTAGTAATTTTGGTAAAATTTTGTATAATGGGTTTTTTTACTTCAACTATGTCATTGAGGTTTAGATTTTTGTTATAGTATTGGTCTAAAAATATATAGATGTTTTCTAATTCATTCATTAATTTTCCTTTATCTACTTTTTTAATAATTGTGAGGTCTTGATCTATAGTGGTGAAATGATGTCCTGTTTCTTTCATATGGGAACTCATAGCTGAAAATTTGTTGTGTTTGATGGCATTAAAATGTTCCACGTACCTAGTTTGAAAGCTTCGGCCTGTTCGACCAATGTAAGAGGCGCCACATTGTGTGCAAGCGAGTCTGTATATGCCTGAACCTGTGTAAAAATTGTTGTTTGAATTGATTGTGTTGTGATTGAAGAATAATTTTTGGTTGGTGTTGGATGTTCTAGAGGTTATGCAAGTGTTTTGGTTTTTTATGGGGTTTGAAATTTGGTAAATGTTTGGATTGTATATGTGAAAGTAATAAACTTATTCTTTTTGGGTTTGTCAGGGATGAGTTTTGTTGTTAATTTGAGTTTGATTTTGTTGATTAAATTGTTAATTGTTTGTAGTTTATACCCATTGTTTTTTGCTAAGTTTTTTATATAATTGAGTTCTGTTTTTAGGTGATAGAGGGATTTTAAAGGCTCTGTAAATTAAGCTGTGAAAGGTAGCTAGTTTAAGGGATTTTGGGTGTAATGAAGTATTTTTTATTGTTGTTGAGGTGTGAGTAGGTTTTCTATAAATTTGGAAGTCAAATTTATCATTATTACATGTTACTGTAATGTCTAAGAAAGTTAAGGATCTGTTGATTTCGTCTTCTTTAGTAAATTTTATATTTTGGTCTAAGTTGTTTAAAAAATTTAAAATATCAGTACTGTTATTGAGTTCTTTATCAATAATTACGAATGTGTCATCTACATATCAAAGCCACAAGTTAAGGCCTTTTATATTAGTAGAAATTTTATTTTCTAAAGAATCTAAATAGATGTCGGCTAAGATGACGGATAAGGGATCTCCCATATATAGGCCATCTTGATGGTAGATCTTACCATTAAAAGTAAAATAGTTGTTCTTTAGAACAAAGTTTAGGAGCCTTTAAGAATTCTTCTAATTCTAGTTTGCTAAGTTTACTGTGTTTAGTGAGGTTGTTTTTGATAATAGTAACAGTTTCATTGACTGGTACGTTAGAATACATGTTAGTAATATCGAAAGAGCACATTGTGTGGTTGGGTAGTAAAGTGTATTCTTTAAAAATATTACAGAAATCAACGGAATATTTTATTGGGGATTTATTATTAAAAATGTAATGTTGTTTGAGAAAGTTGTGGATATATTTTGAGGTTTTATATGTTGGACGATGTGCAATCAGCTTTAGTTATTATTATACTGTTATCTTTTATTTTGTTTTTTATGTCTTTAATTAATTTAGTATAATTATTCTTCTTCTTCTTCTTCCGAATTTGGCCAACTGTGGACCGCATAGAACTTAAGGCTTGTTGGCCTTTCTTCTCTTCTCTTCCCAGAACCTTTTCATTCTCTCGTTAGTATGATTAAGATTAGTATTTTTATTTAATCCCTCAGTTAATGTTGGTAGTTTCTTTTTTATTTCGTGACTAGTATCATTTTGTAAATCCAAAGGTAGTTTCGATATAATTTTGAATGTTTACTGTCACACTTTCCCTCGCTCTCACATTGTAATTCAAGACTAAGGCTAATTTTTCTCCTCACTAAAGATTGACTATAGACTGGTTATAACTTTTATTTGAATTCCACTTGATACTGGTGATATGGTTTCTCTTTATTTTGTTCTAAGAATTGGACTCATTTCCCGTTATCCGCCACGGCCAATAACATATAAACTTGGCACACCACTTCGACCCTCTCCTCCATTAATCTCACATCATCTGTAACACTAGTAACTTAAATATCAGTCATTTCAACGCTACCATAGCAACTATTTAATACTATTACAATTAAAAATAAAAGAAATTACACACAACGTTTCCTCTCCGAATCTTCTTTACGTCAACCAATTTCAACGTTAACAAAGAGGTATGTGGTTTTTCACACTTTGATTTCTCTTTAAACTCTCCATTCATTCAAATTCATTCTTTAACACGTAAATCTCCTATTGTTACAGACTTCAATCCAAACTTCCCTTACGACTCTACACAAGAGACTACAGCCGTTACTTCCTGCTAACATTTAACACAGCAACTTGCCTTCAAGCACTCTTCTTCTCTCATGCTTCTAGAAGACTACAGTTTTATCACTTCACATTTATTATAAACCCCACTTGATGTGAACAGCAGAAACGTCTCTTTACCAATTTTTTAATATTGTGTTTAAACTCCATTCTAAGTTATTAACTACATTCTTCTTCGTTATCCTAAGTTTGAACTGTTTAACACTCGATAAATTTTCTCTACGTCTCTTTACCAGCTTTAGTATATATTAATACTCCTTTTAGAATCATCAACTACATTTTATTATTATTGTGACATTCGATCTGTTTAAGATCCAAAAGTTTCCTCTAGTGTATAAACTCACGACTATTTGTATTTTAAACTTTATTAAGGCCTCATTTCAAGAATTTCTTAATTACTTTCAAGATAAGAGTATAAATTTACGAATATTTGTATTTTAGACTTTATTAAGGCCTGATATTAAGAATTTCATAACTATTGTCAACCATTTCGCTCATTTCCAACATTTCCTTCACATTCATATGTAATTTAATTACAATCAGGTACCTGATTATTCAACGTTCAGATTGAGATTTAAGGCTGAAGATGCCCTTAATTAAAGGGCGAAACATGTTTCTTTAATTTAATTTTATTCATTATCTCCTTCTATGTATTGAACAGGTGGAATCAATAAACTTTTATATTTATTTGACTTCATTGTACATTTCAATACGGACCTAAACATGAAAATTATAACTTGTAAAGTACTAAGGTGTCGATCTAACAGTTCAAAATTCCAGGTCTAGAATGACCAGGCCACAGACAACCCTGAACACTCCTGTGTAATTATTCTGTTTAAGTGTGCACACTGCTCATTCCAATCACTGCCTCAGAGTAGGGATCGAATAGCTGGAATACAATGATGATCCAGTGTGTTACATACCAGTAGTATCAGAAAATTTATGAACCAGAGGAATGGCATGCTAAAGAAGAGAGAGATCTTACTCCCCAGCTACTTCCCTCCAATATTCAGGCAGGCTGTTAATACTCGATACGCAGCAGTAATCCCATCTATAGGAGATAAATAGCAGTAGAATACCGGTACACAAAGCTCATTACAACAAACAATGGTCAGTGTAATGTTATTGTTGATCAATTTTATGAGCTTTGTATATTGCAGGCCTTCACATTTAGTTTTCTTTCAACTCTGTGATATTAGAGCATCTAATGTAAAGTGAGTCATCCTTTCTTTCACGACTCCCTCTTGCATTATTATTGATGCGATTATTACATACATCTTTATTTTCCTCCAGATCTACAGTATTGCTACCTTATTGATCCATTAATCCATTAGACAAGCTTTTATACAAACACATAAAATAAATTCTCATGAATAAATAAAATAACATAAAATGTGATAATTGGCACCTGCTGCCAAATGACATCTCCCTCTTGGAGAACCGATAGCCATGTTAGCACAGCAATTAAATGAACAAAAGGCAAAAAGGCAAAATTTAAAATGGCAAATAAAATGTAATAAGGCAGAACGGCACATCGGCCTCTTGTGCAAGGCAACCCATATGGAGGACATTGTCCTCCCTCACCTCTTCTGACTGACACAGCAAGACATTACATTCCACACCTACCTCTCCTCACACAGTCTACTACCACTTGCTGCACGGTCATCATGTTGCGTCACTGCTGTGTTGTGCCCTACATTTTCTTCATGTTTCTACTTGGAGCTTTGTTCTGCTTTCATGTCGCTTCTCATTACTTACTATACCCTCATTATCTAACATCTTGCCATATTGCCAAACCCATAGTTTATCCACTATGCATCACTACCTCCCTTTTCATCTCTCTTTCAATCACACTCTGCATATACTAACCACAATCACGTATTAATTTATACCAACAACCAACCTATTACCAACTAAATAAATTTCTCATACTTGGCCACCCAACTTTATGCACTGAACAAATAGCAGCCCTAATCTCATATTAATTTTGACTCTTCAACTCACTATATTCCATCAACTCACTCACATTCAATTATCCATTCATCTTTGACCCTTCTTTCTCTTCTCAACAACCACTCAAAATGCCAACACATGTAATTCCAATCTCTTTATCTATAATCACTCCCATCATAATCACATTTAACCACTACGTAATCTCCCTTCTGTATACAATATTTCTTCCAAATACAGTTAGCACAATCATACAATCACACCTATCGAAATCACACTGAACCACTTGGTACACTATTAACTTGCTAAAAGTATATTCCCTTAAAATACCATACTCTTCTCTTAACCATCCTTCGCTTCCTATAAATCACTCATAAATACCATCTCAACTTCACTACCTCTCTCATCATCTATCCATCATAACTCTGGTCCAGTAGCGGCTTTTCAGGTGCATCAGGTACAGCCCGGCTGCACTAACATTTCTCAAAACAATTGTCTATCATTTTCTGTATCCCTACATTTTCTGTTTAAAACATATTCGTTGAAAAAACCGAAGAGTGCGCTCTATATGTTGTGATTATTCAACATGCGTAGCGCTCATAGTTAAGCAACCACCGCTGTTCGCTTCACTTACGAGTGCTGAGGACTGAGTGCAGCCCTCTCAATGCTCAAAATAGTGCGGGCTGACTTGTGACGTGTAACACAAGGGTTGCCATGTCAACGCTCAAGACTGTCATGAATACGCATACGGTTGTATTTTGTGTGGTGCAGCCCAGCGAGTCTCTGGGATATTCGGCTGCTTGGCGCGAGCTGGGACGATATTATCCGAACCCAACCGAACGTGTAACCCGCCCTCTCTGCTTAGGTTGAACACATGCGGGCTCCTACAGCATTGCTGCCAATATTAGTATCTCAATCTCACGCTAAAACACAATCAAACAAAGACACATTTACTAGTATATTTTGTCGCGAGAGTTGTGGCTACTGTTACACCAGCTGTAACAAGAAGCTTGTTATAAATTTGAAAGTGTGGTGCACGGAGTATTCTTTCATAGTGAAAATAAATGTCCGTTGTTATAATGTGAATCGTGGCCGTGTGGTGGATTAATTGTGTGTGAACTGTAAATAACATAAGCGCATTTGAAGAGCATTTAGTAGCACAGCTCACACGGTGAGCTCTTGGCGTTTTCATAGTTACTACTGTATGTGAAGCGTAGAATAATTATTGTCGTATGGATGTTTGGAGAGGAAGTGCATTTGAAATTCATTAGGGATATAGATATGTAGTATTATAGTATTTAAATCTTTTATTATAGTGTGAAAGAATAGTGTTCCTTTCAAAGCGTGCTTTAACATGGAACCCTCCGTAGATTTAGTTTGTATTTTAAGAGAAACTCCGTTTTCGAAATGGAAGGAGGAGGATAAAAGATAAATTTTATCAGTCAATCGTCCCCAGCCAGATTTGACTTATCAGGAAATAACAGGTACTGCCTCCGGAAAGATGCACACATGAACTTTCCAAGTATCTTGGTATAGTAGTTATCCGTGGTTATGCGGTAGTCATTATTTGCAGAAATACTTTTGTTGGCCTTGTCTTATTGTTGGAGTGGAACAGGGAGTCTGGAATCACACAGGATTTGAAAATATGTCCTGAGCTACTAGGTCTTTCCAAAAGCACGAAGGTTCCTCGGAGCATATAAAAATGCCGTGGGATTTAAAGAACTTAAGAAGAATCAGAATCAAATTGCTGGCGCTCTAAGAAAAATGCTCGTCTATACATCACAAAATTTAATGAGAATCTGAGGCTTAACAGACTTTTCATGCGATTGCAAATCGATGCAGTTTTATTTCTTTCTAAGCAGGAAATGACATTTAGAGGCCATGATGAGAGCGGCGACTCCTTTGAATAGAGGGAGTTTACCGGGCGAGTTGGCCGTGCGCGTAGAGGCGAGCAGCTGTGAGCTTGCATCCGGGAGATAGTAGGTTCGAATCCCACTATCGGCAGCTCTGAAGATGGTTTTCCCGCGTTTTCCCATTTTCACACTGTACCTTAATTAAGGCCACGGCCGCTTCCTTCCAACTCCTAGGCCGTTCCTATCCCATCGTCGCCATAAGACCTATCTGTGTCGGTGCGACGTAAAGCCCCTAGCAAAAAAAAAAAAATAGAGGGAGTTTCAAAGAACTGTTGAAACTTCTAGTTTCCAACAGCTCATTAGAAATGCAGCAGCATTATGCTTCTATAAAGAAAGTTTCTAGCGCAGAATCGAAAACTATACAATGTTTGAAGAATCTATACATTCATTGGGGATGCTGTGACAGAAGAAATTTTAGAAACCTCTTTCGTTTCACAGTTCAGGTCGACGATACAACTGATATCACAAATAAATCGCAGTGTTCGGTGATACTTCGGTATATTATCCACAAAGGTGCGCTAGTTGAACGCTTTCTTGGTTTTTTGAAGTTAGTTCGGACCGTACGGCGATTACTTTATTCAGCTTGCTGCAGACTATTGAGTGAAATTTCCTACAAAACTAAATTGATTGCCCAGTGTTATTACGGGGCTAGTGTCATGGCAGGTCATCTAAATGGTCTTCAAACTTAGGTCAAGGAGGATGCCCCTCAAGCATTATTTGTACATTATTCGGCACACTGATTAAATCTAGTGGTACAGCAAAGTATTACCAACATATCAGAGTGCCGTAATTTTTGCGAGTCTTGGTGGTATTCTTCCATTTATTCATTCATCAGCCAAAAGAACTTTCGTCGCTGATTCAGTAATTGCGAAGCGAATACCATCTGGTGTGAATACACGTTGGTCGTCACATGGGAAACTTTTGAGCGTGGTTGTCGAGGAGTGGGAGGGATTGAAATAAATTTTTGAAAGACTCATGTACGATCCTCAGTCAGACGAAAAAGCCATTCGCCAATCAGAGGGGTTGTTTAATAACTTTAATAGCTTCCAGTTCACATTTTTATCAATAGTATTCAATGACATTTTTGAGCTTGCTAATATATTATTTAACGTGCTCCAAAAGAAGTCTCTGGACGTTTAGTTCTGCTTCTCAAAAGTAAGACCCACACGGCAACTGATACTAGGTAAAAGGAATGAAGAAACATTTAAAACCAGTTTTCGTACGGCTGAGAAGAAAACCAAAATTGAACTAAAAAGATATTCTGGTTTAAAAACAGAAAGTGAAATTTTTCTAAAGTAACGAGTACTTTATTTTCAGATACTGGATTTAGTCTCCGTAGAGACTGATACAAGATTTCAAGATATACAGAAGTTCTAAGTTTGAAGAATTTTCTAAAATCCTCCCTCTTGATGGTCTAGAGAACTTAAAAATGTCTTATCCCACGACATATGACACATACAGGTTAAAAAATGAACTTCAGTTTATCTATTCTGATTCCACCTACAAAAATACCAGTTTGGAGGAAATAATTCTGTCGCTCAATAAAAATGATTTCACGGACGTTTTCAAAGAAGCGTATAAATTATTTTAATTAATACTTACCATACCGTCTACCAGCTCCTCAGTAGAAAGAAGCTTTTTGTGCCTTAAGCGGATAAAAACCTACTTAAGGAATTCAAATTCGCAGGAGAGGTTGACTGTGCTGGCAACAATGCCGTTTTACGATGACATCATTGACAAGTTCGCTGCTTCAAAGGACCGAAGAATAGATTTAACGTACAAGCAATAGACGTTACCGAATGTAATATTTGTTTTTTAGTTAATGTTATACTTACATTGTGCTTTTAAAGTAATTGCATGAAAATTACACAGCGGATATTTGTAGACCATTATCGTATCAAAAGATCTCCCCGATCCCTTATTTCCTCCTAGCTAGATTATCCAACACACCTATTCAAAATGTAGGCTACACTGCAGATGCGAGTGCTGGGCTGCACCAAACTTACAACCCACGAGCCGCCACTGCTCTGGTCACACTATGATCGCCCTCCAACCACCTTTCATCCAACCTCCATTACATCTCCAAACTCATAATCCCCTTTCATACTTAACACTTCAATTCTAGGCCACATTCACTTTACAATTACAATTAACATGCTTAAATTACCATACCCTTCTCTTGACTATATCAAAACCTCACCTCCACTATAACTTTTTTATTCTTCACCAGCCAAACCATAAAATACAGACACCTGTGATCTAAAACTACTTAATTACCTTTCCTTATATTACCACTACGTCTTACAATCACACAATCACACCAATCGAAATCACACTTAACCACTTGGTACACTATACTTTTCCAACCCCAATAACAATCACACTCCACCTTCACTTAAATTACCATACCCATCTTTTAAGCATCATTTCATATCTACAACCAGTAGCTTTACTTACCGATCCACCATTAACTTGCTAAAAATATATTCACTTAAAATACCATACTCTTCTCTTAACCACCATTAACTTGCTAATAAATCACTCATAAATACCATCTAAACTTCACTACCTCTCTCATCAGCCATCCATCATGACTCTGATCACACTATGACCACACTCCAACCACCTTTCATCCAATCTCCATTATATCTTCAGATTCATAACCACCTTCCATACTTATCGCTTCAATTCCAGGACACATTCCCTTTACAATTATAATTAAGAATATCAATATCAATTATAATTAACATATCAAAGCTTCACCTCCACTATAACTTCTTCATTCTTCACCAACCAAACCATAAAAAACAGACACATATAATCTAAAACTATTTAACCATCTTTCCTTATATTACCACCATGTCTTCAACCACTATTCCCTTACTTACTCACTAACTTTTACTTCTTGTTACTATACCCTTATCATTTTTTTTTCATTCCCCACATGTCCCTTAAGCTCCTGCTTCTCCCTTTGTTCATGTACAGTTTTATTCTCTGCCTGGTTTCCACTGACCTTTCCTTTTCACTCTGCACCTCCACTCCTTCACTGCATTCACTTCTCTGTCTTTTCTCTTCTCTGGCTATGTCCATAGCTGTCTCCCTAAGCCTTCCTGTTCTCACCCCGTTGTTCACTGCTCTTTTATGTTTCTTTAGGGCATTTATATTCTTAACCCCTTCTCTTCCCATGTCTCTTTTAATCCAAATTTTTATACTCCGTAGATTATCCACGTCTCTTATCACTATTTCCACCATCAGAGTGGAAAACAACTTCACTTTTATCGGCCTGTTGCCCCGTACTTTACCTATCCTTTCAAATTCGTCTATATCAACTTCACTAAAGTTAATTTTCATCCTTTATTGGATGACTTCCACAACTTTGTAGATTGTCAACACTTTGTCCTGTCCTTTTTCTTCCGGCACTCCATATATAAATAAGCATTTCTTCCTGCGATCTTGACTACTATCTTCTATTTCTGCCTTCAGCTTGACCACCTCTTCCTCCATCTCCCTTATTTTCTCCTTGAGTGACACAATTTCTCTCTCGTTGATTCCCACTTTGGTCATTGTTTCTTCTGTTTTTCCCTGTATCCATTGCCTCATATTTTCAAATTATTTCACTTGTTCATCATATTTTTAATCTGCTCAAATGGGCATACTTCTTCCACAACCTCCTTAACCACCCTCCTTATGACCTCCACATCTTCCCAGCTCATGTTGCCACTGGGAGTCGAGCTGGGGTGTACTTCCACACTCCCTATAACTAGCAGTACCATAATCACTACTGCCACCAATATCATCTCACCCTTCAATCTTGTTTCCGTTTTACCTCTTTCACTCCTGGCTGTTCCCTTCTTCCCTCTCTCCTTCAATCTCTCCTTCCATCTTCCGATAACTACCCGATATTGATCCACACCAATCATCTTCCTCTTCACTCCCGTCTTCCTTCTTTCACTCACCGCTCACACTCCACCCCCACACTACCGGCACACTCGACTCAACACGTCTGCCCTTGATGCCTGACTAGGTAAGACTGATCCAAGCGATTATTCCTTCATGACTTTTTTCTCATTCTTATCATCTTCACAATTTAGTCACCACCACCACCAATATTATTATAGCTGGCATGGTAAAACTGAATAAGACAAAAATAATCAGAAATTGTATTCTATACAACTTTTGTTATGTAGTGCTTTTCAGTATGACCAATAAGATAAGAAATTAAAAATTAAATTTTTGACACCTTCCCCTAACCTACTATTTCGAACAAGATGAATAAAATTATCTATAGCGTAGACTGTAGTCCCTTATTCCCCAACTTAACATACTGATTTTCATTAAATTCTGTTCACCCATTTTTTTGTGGTTCGGTGTTGATATGGATTTACAATAAAAATAAAAATTTACGAATATCTGTTATCATAGCCGGTACAGTAACAATGTATAAGACAAAATTATAGGAAATTTAATAATGTATAACTTTAGTTATGTAGTATTTATCGATAGGGCCAATAATAACAAATATTTAAGAATTAAATTTTAGGCCTTCCCCTAAACTACCATTTCACTCAGTGTGAATAAAATTATTTATGGCCTAGATTGTAGCGACTTATTCCCCGACTTTATATGCCGATTTTCATTAAATTCTCTTCAGCTGTTTCCTCGTGAAGAACGTACCTACAGACAGACAGAAATTACGGAAAATTACAACGTGCATTTCCCTTTGTTACTGTGGTCATGACCGATACAGAAATATCATTCTTTTTAAATTCTGAGCAATGTACAAACAAAACTCCTATTTTATTTATAGTGGGATAAATTAAAATTAGTCAGAATTGTCTCCAAATGGCTCCTAAAATCCCTAGAAAAGTCACTAGTCATTATCATTGAAATTCTGTCACTAAATTACTAAAAAAAGACTCCATATCTAGCGACTAGTCTCTAGAATCGACTAGACTGATGTGAATTGTGAACGAACACAAACACAGCACGCAAGAACGAGAGATTGACAATCGATATATGCGTCGCGATATACAGGATTCAATAAACATTGAACATTCGCATACATTTCTCGCATTAATAAATGTCGATAAAGCTAAAATCGGGAGAAATAATAGAATAATCAGGAGGCGGGAGAAACTGTCGAAAATCTGGAATCGCCCACTTAAATCGGGAAAGTTGGCAGGTATGAGAAAAGGTATGTAGTAGAACATCAGGAAATGTGAAAGACAAAGGGACACACTGATGGAATGATAGGGTAAAGATTAAAATGAAAGAAAAGAAAATGGCATGTAAAGCATGGAAAACATCTAAGACTGAAGAAAGTAGAAGAAACTATGTGGAGGGCAAAGAACTTGACCAAGAAAGTAGCGGAGGAAGAACAGAGGAAAAGCTGGGCCTTATTCACACAGAAATTGAGAGATGATATGCAGCGCAGCAAGAAACTACTGTATGGTATTTTAAGAAACAAAAAGAGAGATCAAGTAAACACCAGATTGGTGAAGGATGAAGGCGGCATAATATTAACAAAGCCAGAAGAAATAAGAAATAGATGGAGAGAGTATTTTCAGAAGTTGCTGAACATGAGAACTAATGACAAGTCATTCAGTGGACGACCAGGAAAGGCAATTAGTTGATGAAAAAATGGAAAAAAAAATTACAGTGAATGAAATTGAAATGGCAGTAAGAAAGACGAAGAGTGGAAAAACTGCTGGAATAGATGAAATTTCAGTGGAGATGATAAAGGCAGCTGGAGCTGTAGGCCTGCAGTGGACATATTACAATTTACGAACTTCATCGTATAGATCCGTACTGGTACAGTTAAAACTGAAACAATATTAGGTTTTGGTCCACCCAATCAATACACATCACTTTGCAAGTGAAAAACTATTTAATTAAAAAACATATTAAATATATTTAGGGACATGCTTCGTCTCATTTTGAGACTTCATTACCCATAAAAACACGTGGTAGATTAAAAAACACATTGTTCAGAAATTGAAAAAAATGGAAGAACCCAATGCCTTTTTAAGGACTATTTGAGAAACGCAAAAGATATGTACATTATTTACACAAATTGACCTCACTTCTTGCAAAAACTTTTGTTGTCTTCAATGTTAAAATTTAAATATAACTTGAAATATGACATGCCTGCCATAACGTCTCGTACGGAATACAATGTCCATTGTTGCTGTCCGTATTTAAAACGGAAGTTCCTTTATGAACTGTTGAGAAAACACTGGAGAACAAATACACACATATTTAATTAAGTAGTTCAACACTTCTTGCAAACAATCTTTCTGCAATGTTAAATATGAACGACCTTACTTGAAAATGATGTTGGAATTGTTGGAATCTGGTAGTTTCAGTGTGTTGACTGGGGAGATCGAAATTCTGACCTCGGGAAAGGATTGGTACTAAATCCACATCAGAACATTTAAAAACTTTAATTTGTAAGGAATTTTCTTTCAAATTGAACTATTCTGGTAGAAGAAATCTAAAGCCTTATGAGATTGCCTGTCGTATGGCAAAGACCAGTGCTTCATGGCCACCATATTCATGGCTTAAATCTTAAGAATATTCCGGGGGTTTTTTCTAAGATAAGGTCTGGAAAGAAAAATATAAAAATTAATGGGTTTAAAACCCTCGGATATCTAAGAAAAGAGATTTTGCCACGAATGTATGACGTAAAAGCTTACCATCAAATTGGATGAAACTCCCTATAGCTGGTTTACGACTTAAGCCTCACTCTGACATGCTTTTCGCCACGCTACTGCACGTTATAGTTGTGTTTTCTTTCACCCAGCGGAACTTGGCTAGTGGCTTTAGGGAACATATCAAGTTCTCAGGATTGTCTGGGAGAATAAGGAGGTCCCTAAGGATTGGCAAAAAGGAATAATCACCCCAACTTTCAAGAAAGGCGATAAGAAAGTATTGAAGAACTACAGGGGAATTACTCTGATATCCCATGTTGCTAAGATAATGGAGAGGATACTGGAAAGTAGGATAAGGTTGAGGGTTGAAAATCAGATACAGGAAAATCAGTTTGGTTTCAGAAGTGGAAGGTCAGCAATAGAGCCCATTTTCATTATGAGACAACTAATGGAAAAGCAATGGGAGTATGGGAATGATATGGTCATGACATTCATTGACATTGAAAAGGCATACAACAGTATCTCCAGGACTAACGTTTGGGACAGTCTGGTGCAAAAAGGGATTGGACATGGATTAATAAAAATTAACATGGCAGTGTACAAGGGATGTTGTAGTTGCGTGCAAACACACGTTGGCAGGACAAGTTGGTTCAAAATCACCAGTGGGCTGAGACAGGGAAGTGTTCTGTCGCCAATCCTGCTTGCATTAGTAATGGATGACATCATGAGAACAGCAAAAGCAACATATGGAGGAAGAGAAATGAACATCATGTTATTTGCAGATGATATTGTGATCTGGGGAGAAGAGGACATGAAGGTTCAAGAACAGTTGGATGTGGTGAATGGGAAGATCGAAGAATGTGGATTGAAAATTAAGTATAGAAAAGAGTAAAACTCTTCTTATGACTAGAGGGGAGAAAGAAGGGAAACTTTGGATTAGACTTGCAGACAAGCCCCTGGAAGTACAGTGAACTCCCGATAATTTGCGTGCGGATAATTCGCTTTGTGGTTAATTCGCGGGTCTCGGAGAGTTATTTTTTTAAGTATTAATTCTTACACCCACTAATCATTACGCTGAGTAAAATTATCTCTGCCTAGTTTAAAAGAATTTTAATGCGATGCGTGGAGACAAAATCATTGATATTTGAGGAGATTGGACTTGTTTCTCTACGATGTAGCAGTAGGCCTATATGCACACTGCTGCCAGAATGCTGCAAACTTGGAAACATTCGAGCATGTGGCTGCACAAATTACCGTAATCTTCGAAGCAGAGACAATGAAAGGAATGCACTCGGAATTTACCCTCCCTTTCCCCACAGCCCAAGGTCGCTGAACTGTAAGCCAAGTGGAGGGTAGGTGCGCCGACAGCTCCGAAAGTTTCCCACAGCCAAGCTAGTGTCTCTATAGACACACTTACCTCATACACAGAACACAGAGATGAATTTTCATTTTCAGATATTGTTTTCTTGAGAAATGTATGATCCAAAATTAGAAAAAAATGAACAATCTAGTGATGACCGATTTTTTTCTTTAGATACGAATGTTGGCATAATCCACGTGGCATTTTGTAATTTTTCTGTAGCGTGTCTTACAATACAACGTGAAGTGATATAATTATTTTCTGCTTGTTCATAAAATACATTTCATTATTTTAACCTATGGTTTTGTTTTTACCTGGCTTAAAAATGACTGCGGATAATTCGCGGTTTTCGATAATTCACGGAAGTGCGTGCATTTATTACCGCGAATTATCGGGAGTGCTCTGTAGTGGGGATGTTCAAATTCCTGGGGAGTGAATTAATGGAGAATACTTGACTGGATGTTGAGATTATTAAGAGGATTCAAGCTGGAAGCCCTTTCTGTAATAGCATAAGAAACATGTTATGGGACTAAGCTGTGCCAATGGAAGCAAAGGAAACTATGTACAAGATGTATTACATACCCATAACAACTTACGAAGCAGAAACTTGGATAGTGACAAAGAAGGATGAGAGTCGAATACAGGCAGCCGAAATGAAGTTCTTGAGGAGTATGATACAGAAGAGTAGAAGAGACAAAATAAGGAATGAGAAAATCCAGGAAGAAATTGGAGTGGAAAAAATGAATGATAGAATAGAGAAGAGCCAACTAAGATGGTTTGGGCACATAAAGCGAACCAATGATGAAAGAATGGCAAAAAAGGTGATGGAAATGCAAATGCAAGGATGGAGAGGCCGTGGACGACCACGATTGAGATGGAAGGACACAATCCAACGCAGTGTTATAGAAAGAAACCTGGACTGGGACACAGTGTTGGAGGAGTGGTGGAAAGACCGAAGAAAGTGGAGAGGAACCATATTTACCCTTACCCGGCTACAAATGGATAAAGGGAAATGTTGATGATGATGATGATGACTATAAAAACTCAATTTGGTTTAAAATGTATATCATTCTTCAGTTTTGCTGTGATTACAATTAGTGCTAATTTGACTAAAAATGAGTCCAGAGTTGAACAGAAATCGTTGGCTGGAGGAATAACGTTGAAATCTGGTGGACTCTTTTCAAAGGAAATATCAAATATTATCAGTTGTCAGTGTCAGAACAGAGTAAAATTTAAGCTCCGTATTTCTTCAATAAAGAATAAAAATGTTGATGAGGTATTCTCTCTCCCCCAGCCCCATACGTTGGTTGTTCAGGTCAGGTTGATGTTGACCTTGGCACCGTGCGTTGACTCCAGGGACAGCAACTTTCAGCATACCATGTGAAGAGCGTCAGCTGAAGAGCCTATCAGGGAATATCAGCTTCAGATTGTAACATATGGTGCATCCTCAGCCCCCTTTCTAGTGACAAGATGTCTGAAGCATTTAGCAGATGATGAGGAACTACATTATCCAAAGGCAGCACCAGCTCTTCACCAGGATTTCTACATAGATGATTCTGCAAACAGTGTCGAGAAAGCATCAATCCTGCAACGTGAACTTATCAATTTGTTTGACAGTAGAGTTTTCAAGCTCTTAAATGATGCTTTAACCATGCATCATTGATGGAAGCAGACCCACCGGATTGTAGAGGGACACAGCTTCCCCTTCAATTCAATTCTAGTGCAACTATCAAGACTTTTAGGTCCACTTTGGCATCCTGGCTTGGACAAACTTCAGATTTCCTGTGATTTCACAATGGCACAAGGAATTGTGTCACAAGTTAGCAAACACAAGGTGCTATCGGTGGTGTCATTCATTGATGATCCTTTCGGTTTAACACCTTCGCTCCCATAGAAGAGTATCGTCGTTTAAGCATGCCGTCTTCTGTGGCCCATAAAGGAGTAAAGTCATTTAGCACTCCTGTAGTGTAGTGTGCTCTGTTATGTTTGTGTTTTTGGAGACCATAAGAATTCTGCCTAGTTCTTTTTCTTCCAGTAGATGACACGAGTGTCCTCGTTTCTTGACACTGTACAACCTTCCCTTCGAGTTGTTTTACTCATTGTTTACAAGCCGGTGTTGGCGCTTGTCAAACTGAGTTAAATAGCAAGAGACGGTGGTTGTGTAGCAGACACAGCTTCAAACCTGAGTAAATTTTGTAGTAGTATAGTGATTCTGGAAGAAGAAATGTGTGATACTTTGTGTACATCACAATTCAAGTGATGATTTGATAGCTTCAGGTAGTGAAAGTGAGAGTGATCCCCAGCAGTGACAAGCTGTTCAAGATACCATATTTGCTCGCATATAACTCACACTCTTTTTGACAAAAAATATATGTGAACATTTTCAGTGCGTGATATATGCGGGGATTTGTGTGCAAAAGATTGTATTGAAGTCAAATAAATATTAAAATTTATTTATTCCACCTATTCAATACATAAATACATAAATAGAGATTTTAATTAAATCTTGAATAAAATTATAGGGACATGTTTCGCCCTTTAATTAAGGGCGTCTTCAGCCTTAATCTCAATCTGAAAGGTAATTAAACAGGTACCTGATTGTATTAAAATTACATATGAGTGAGGATGATGTTGGAAATGTGCTTCAAATGGTGAGCAGATGGTTAACAATAGTTATGATATTCTTAAAATGAAGCCTTAATAAAGTCGTAAATTTATACACTTTCTCGAATGTCCTTGTTTAAAAATTGGTAACAAATTGTATACTGGTAATTTTATAAGAACGTAAATTGTTACGTTAAACCTTGTAAAGTGGTGCCCTGTGCAGGTTGAGGGCGTTAGAATAATGATAAAAGAAAAAAATGTAGTTGATAATTCCAAATGGAGTATTAAAACATATTAAAGCTAGTAAAGAGACGTTACCGTTGCTCACTTCAAGTGAAGTTTATAGTAAAACTGTTACATTGGAACAAGTAAAGCAGGGCCTTGTGATGGTTGAGGGCGTTAGATAAAATTATTGGGTTTTGAACAGTTCAAGCGTCAGGATAATGATGAAGAATGTAGTAATAACTCCGAGTGGTGTTTAAACACAATTTTAAAAAATTAGTAGAGAGACGTTTCTGTTGCTTAGAACAAGTGGGGTTTATAATAATATAAAAATGGTTAGACTGTTGTAACTCTCGTGCGAAGAGATAAGACTGTAGTCTTCTGATTAATTACCTTTCAGATTGAGATTAAGGCTGAAGATGCCCTTAATTAAAGGGCGAAATATGTCCCTATAATTTTATTCAAGATTTAATTAATTAATATCTCGATTTATGTATTGAATAGGTGGAATAAATAAATTTTAATATTTATTTGACTTCATTGGACCAAAACATGAGAATTATAACATGTAAAGATTGTATTCCCGAAAAAAACGTAAAATTTGCATTAGGCTATTGAAACAAGACAACTGGCATACTTACCCTATCAATTGTCACTGCCCTCAGTCTCCAAGCTAATCTTGCGTGCATCATTCTGGTCACCATTCGATACTGCATCATCTTGACTTCCATCCCAACGCATTTGTGATGCCCGTCTTCAAGAAACTCTTCACAATGATGTCTGTTGACACCATAACCCATGCCCACATTACCGAATCACAAACAAGTTCAGTTGACGGCCTCTTTTATTTTGCCTGCTGGCGTCAGCTCATGGTCCCCTCCTCCCATCCATTCGGCGTACAATTTATGTATGTTGTCCTTGAAGGGCTTGTTGACAGAAACATCTAAGGGCTGTAGACAATGTGAGAGTTCACCAGGAATTACAACGAGATCAGTTTTCATTTTCCTCAAGACGTTCCTTCGTGTCTTCCACCAAGTGTCCGCAGAAACTCTCCCACACTAGCATTACTGGGCGTCGAAGCAGTGCCCCGGGCCGTGCTCCCCACACCGCATGGACCAAGTCCCGGACAAGAGCTGTATACATCCATCCTTTCTCTTGAACCTGTACATGAATGCCTTTAGGAAAACTTCACTTTAGGCACTATTTTTCTTTTGAAAATAATGTGTGGTGGCAATTTTCTTCCGTCTGCGGTTATTGCTAGTATGACAGTGCAACTCTTTTTTCACACCAAGTTGTACATACAAGCACGCTAGATTCTCGCTTCTTGTTGATGGTGGTGTTGCATGGCATGTATCAAAAATATTATAATAATATAATATAATAATAATAATATACTTGTTGCATGGCATGTCAAATTTTATCGGGGTTTGATCTGCAGTGCCAATTTGAGAAAAGAGGTCGTTGTTTTTCTTCCTCATTGCTATCACATGGCAATGAAAATCTATGATTTTGTCACTGAAAGTGCTTGGCATTCTCTGACAGAGAGATGTTCGCCTTTGCAGACACAATCCCTTTCATGACATGAATCTACAGATCCAACCCTGGCTCACTTTCAGATCTGAGCAGCTAATTCCACCCTTAATAGCTAGTTTGCATGCTTTGAAACGTAGCATCTCATGCGAGATACTAAAGCTATCACTTTGCAACTCTGTAAGATAATGAAGCAACTCGTCTCCCAGTTCAGGAAACTTACCAGTTTTTGGCCCTCTGAATGCCTTATGTATTTGGTTGGTGGTTTCTAGCGCAGCTTTCTGTTTATGCCAGTAGCGAACATTACACTCGGTCACACTGAATTCTCAATCGGCAACTCTGTTACTATGTTCTTCAACATATTTTATCACTTTGAGTTTAAACGCAGCCATATAACTCCCACGTTTCTCCTTAATTTAAAGATCAACCTACACAAGAAAACTTAAATGAGAAACAAGAATGGAAAGTGAAGACAGGATACTGGTACTTGTCGACAGTACAACAGATGGACGATACCTAATACCACGATCACTTGACTGCCTGGACAGGGAAACACTCCCAGTTCATGCGATCAGCTCTGTCGGACAGGTAGCAATAGGCATATTGACAAAGACGGAAGAGTGAGAGGGATGGCCGAGTGTGACTGACTGGCTAGGAATGTGGCCTTGGCGCGGGAGTTTGAGAATTTGGTACTTTTGTTTCAACAGCTAGCCTCTACCGTTTTGCAGGTAGAAAGAAATGCAGCTTCTTCTTGTACTGTCACGTACAAAGTACCATAACAGCAATTGGTACAGTTCCGATATTTAATGTAGGCATGTCCACGGAATACCCAAACTTTATTTATCATAAACAACATCAGATATGTTGATGATACAGCCCTTAATACAGACTATAGACTTACAGGACTACAGCATATTGTTAAGGCAGGCAGCTAGTTCGAAATACGGTACGAGTATCAACATAAAAAAGACTAAAAGTTAAGCTATTAGCAAGAGTCATCATGTTCCATTACCAACCCCAACCCCATATTGATTGAAGACTTGAAGGCCTGTCAGTCTTTTGCTTCCTTTACCCTTCTCCTCTTAATAGACTTAATCTTGTGGTTTTTTAAAAATGACCACCAACACCACCTTCATGTACAAGGAAAACAACATGATCAAATTACATTTTTCAAATGTGTGACTGATACATCTGAACTATTATACTGCCATATGGTAATAATGTTGATTTTTAGAACAAATTATCCTGGTTATCGGGCATTTTTTAATTCATTCATGCAGTTAACTGTGATGATGCAATAATCAAACTGAACTAATTCATGCATCCAAAAATTTCCAGTTTTATCAGCAGATAGGGTTAGGTTCTCTTACCTCAGAACTGCAAGAGCCATGGCGCATTTGATATTGCTCCTTACGAAGCATAAATCGCCCATAAGCATAGGGGTGTTGCACTCTCTCTACAGATGATATGTGTTCACCTTGAAATAGCTGGATAACTTCCTGATACTCTTCATCTCCAGGGTGGATCTCAAACATAACATAACGTTTATCTTCATACAGAGCATCCTCCCAGTATTTAGGGGCTTTACGTAACACATCATCAAGAATAGGCCTAAAATATAATTAAAATAATATAAACTGAAGTAATGATTTAAAATCTGTTATATATCAGCAAGCCATAGCAATAGCAATAGAAAAAAATACTGGTACAGACATTTTAGCTGAAACATTTAACAAATTACTAAATTGCGAAGATCCCCCAGAACTTCTTCAAATAAACACAAAAACCCCAATTAAAACACCAGCAGAAAATATAAACCCACCCACAATCCATGACATCTACAAAGCTTCGAAAGAGCTCAAAAAATACAAAGCAAATGGAGAAGATCGAACATTTGAAGAACTTTGGAAATATACAGCAGAACCAGAGAAAGTATTATTACACCAATCATCATTTTAAAGTTCCAGTTTCCTGGGTACTGTTGGCAAGCCTCTTCCATTCTCTCTCATTGAGATACGTTCTGTTGTTAATGAGCCAGCCCCGTGGTGTAGGGGTAGCGTGCCTGCCACTTACCCGGAGGCCCCGGGTTCGATTCCCGGCCAGGTCAGGGATTTTTACCTGGAACTGAGGGCTGGTTCGAGGTCCACTAAACCTACGTGATTAGAATTGAGGAGCTATCTGATGGTGAGATAGCGGCCCCGGTCTTGAAAGCCAAGAATAACGGCCGAGAGGATTCATCGTGCTGACCACATGACACCTCGCAATCTGCAGGCCTTCGGGCTGAGCAGCGGTCACTTGGTAGGCCAAGGCCCTTCAAGGGCTGTAGTGCCATGGGGTTTGGTTTGGTCCTATTGTTAATGACGTCGTCCATTTTCCTTCCCCGATCTGCAATGTCAATTTTTATGATGTCCATCCAGTGGGTTCTTGGTCTTCCCACCATCCGTTTCCCTGCCACATGTGTCTCCAAGTTTACATATGCTGTCCTTGTTGGCTCCATCATTACATGCCCAAACCACCTCTGTCTGGACATGCTGACCCGATCTAACAATGTTGTCTCACTCAATCCCAGCTTCCTTCCTAACTACACCCCCTGTGGGTGGGGGATGCAATGAAGAATACACCCACGGTATCCCCTGCCTGTCGTAAGAAGCGACTAAAAGGGGCCCAAGGTGCTCTCAACTTGGGAGTGTGGATTGGCAACCACAGGGCCCTTAGCTGAGTCTTGGCATTGCTTCCACTTGTGCCAGGCTCCTCACTTTCGTCTATCCTATCCGTCCTCCCTTGGTCAACTCTTGTTCTTTTCTGACCCCGACAGTATTAGAGCATTCGAGGCGTAGGGAGTCTTTCATTTTCACGCCCTTCGTGGCCCTTGCCTTTCTTCTTTTTTCTCTCTCTTTACCCCCTGTTGGTGGGGGACGTAGACGAATAATACACCCATAGTATCCCCTGCCTGTCGTGAGAGGCGGCTAAAAGGGGCAACCAAGGGATGATTGAATTAGAACCATGAAACTACTTTTGATTCGTACCATCATGCGGGGAACACCATGGGTTGCCTGTACTTGCGAGTAGTACCACTAAATTAGGTACAAAATAGATTTGTGATTGGTAGCAGTAAAGAGGCTGGCCTGGGGGTTTCCAGTACCCGTGGATCGTACTCATGTGAGCAACACCGCGGGTCTGGGCGTAGCCTGTGAGTTGTACTGCTATATGAGCGGCACCGTGGGTCTGCGTTGCCTGTGATTAGTACCCACTATGTGAGGAACACCACGGGATAGTGCAAGTCCCTGTGGTTAGTACACCTAAGTGAGGAACCTTATCGGTTTGCGTTGGCTATGAGTGGCGCCATTGTGTGCGAAACACCATAGGTCTGCATTCCCTGTACGAAGTGCAATACTTGTGAGTAGTACCATCTTGTGTGGAACACCGTGAGTCTTCGCTACTTTTGATTAGTACCCCAACATGACAAATACCATGGTTCTACTTTAATCGTGACATGTACCATTCTGTGGGGCCTTAGACGTGGATTTTGCACCCCTTTAGACATCAAGCATCATTGTGCTTTTACAGGGTCCCTTGATCAGTAATACTATTATTTACGATCTTTTTTTGAGTCTGATCCACTGTTTTTTGTTTGGTTGTTTTTTGTTGGGTTCATGTCCATCCATTCATTCTTCATGACATTTTCTATTTTATTTTGGTCAGTGGATGAATTTGAACTTTTTGTTATTTCATTTCGTACCATTAGGGGCCGATGACCTCGATGTTAGGCCCCTTTAAACAACAAGCATCATCATCGTCATCATCTTCCTAACTACATCATTCCTTAACTTGTTCACTTTGGTTTTTGAATTGTGGACCTAAGGAACTTCATCTCGGACGCCTGCAACCTTGATGAGTCTTTCTTAGTGAGGGTATAGGTTTCAATACCATATGTCAAGATTGGTATGAAGTACTGATTGAACATCACCAGCTTTGATTTTGTTAGTACTTTGGGATCCCAGAGGAGTTTTCGTACTTGCTGGTAAAAGTGAGAGCTCTTCTGCACTCTCTTTGCCACCTCCTTCTTGGCTAATGTATCTCGAGGTAATGTGGAACAAAGAAGAACTACCAGAACATTGGACTACAGCTATAACATATCCATTAGGCCTACATAAAAAAGTCAAATATCAAATCCAGACAACTACAGAGGAATTTCCCTTTTGGATTGCACGTATAAAGTCATGTCAAGAATTCTGTACAATCGTTATAAAGATCAACTTGAACTGGAACTAGGAGAATCAGGGAGGATTTAGGCCCTGGAGAAACTTCCCGGAACAGTAGTTTCTGGTACGTTAAAATTAGTAATGGATGTCTACAAAAGAAGGCAGAAACATGTTGTAACGTTAGTAGACTTCAAGAAACTTATGACTGTATCCACAGATCTTCAATGATGAAGATACTAAGGAATTTTGGACTTCATTCCTAATTAATAAAATTAACCCTAACACACACCAAATCCAAAGTAAAATTCAGAGGGGAAATCTCTGAGCTGTTCACGATTAAAACAGGGTTAAGACAGGGAGATGGTTTATTGCCATTACTTTTCAACTGTGCTCTAGAATATGTGATGAGCGAGTGGTACAAGGAAAATCCTAAGAACATAAATATTGTAACCAAGAAAGATTAAATAAATTTGAATTGCTTGGGATTCACAGACAACTTAGCGTTACCAGCTAATAACATTCAAGAAGCCAGAAATCAAATAACAAGTCTACAAAATATAGCTCAAAAAGTAGGACTCCAGATATAATTAGAAAAGACTGAGATAATGGTAGCAGATCCACTAGTAATAAACCACATAACAGTAAATAATGGGAAAGTAGAAATAGTGAAACAATTTAAATACCTAGGTTAAATTACAACATAATTATACATACAACTTGGACGAAAAACCTGCATGGCAAGAAAGAACTAATAAAATTATAAAAGCTTAAAAATTAACATCGTCTACAAACAATAAAAAATGTCTATCAATCAAAACAAAATTAAAACATTAAATTCTGGCACACAAACACTAACCAGAGGTGACATACAGAAGCAAAATTTTTTGAAGTCACCTCAGAGAAACAGAATCGGCAAAATCCTAAAAGTGGAGAAAAGAATGGCACGAGCATGCATAAATAAAAGATGTCAAAAAAATGGACAGATGGATGGTGCCAAATAAAGTAGTGTACAGAGTACCAGAGCCCATCACAGATACTATACAGAAGAAGTGGATCTCTTTTAAATTTTGTCACATTATGAGGATACCAGAAACCAGATTACCAAGAAACGATACAGAGAAACTCTGGAATCTAAAGCAACAAGTAGGATGGATTAAGGAAATTAGCGAGGATATGGAAGAACTAGATATATCTCTGGACGATTAGCAAAACAAAACAGAAAATTTAAAGAAACTGGAAAACATAAAAATAAGATTTAAACCAAAAATAGACAAACAATATACAAGGAAAAGGATATTGAAATGGAAATGGCGTATGGCTTTTAGTGCCGGGAGTGTCCGAGGACATGTTCAGCTCGCCAGGTGCAGGTCTTTTGATTTGACGTCCGTAGGCGACCTGCGCGTCGTGATGAGGATGAAATGATGATGAAGACAGCACATACATCCAGCCCCCGTGCCAGCTAAATTAACCGATGATGGTTAAAATTCACGACCCTGCCAGGAATCGAATCCAGGGCCAGCACGCGAACCATTTAGCCATGGAGCCAGACAAAAGGGTATTTACCGAGCTCGATAGCTGCAGTCGCTTACGTGCGGCCAGTATCCAGAATTAGGGAGATAGTAGGTTCAAACCCCACTGTCGGCAGCCCTGAAGATGGATTTCCATTGTTTCCCATTTTCACACCAGGCAAATGCTGGGGCTGTACCTTAATTAAGGCCACGGCCGCTTCCTTCCCACTCCTAGCCCTTCCCTGTCCCATCGTCGCCATAAGCCCTAACTGTGTCGGTGCCACGTTAAGCAACTAGCAAAAAAAAAAGGGGTATTTACAGATAAGGAATGACAGTAAAGATCAGAACGAATGAAGAGCCTATCAAAGAAGATGACCAGAAAATGATTGACTGAAGTGGTCCAATGAGGGTGTAAAAGCAGAAAACGAAGAAGATATCAGCAAGAACAGACAGTGTGATAAAATGTGTGAGGAGAACCTGTCAACAAACTGTTTTCCAAGCCAAAGATGTGGACACAAGATTTTAAAAATTGTAATCTATTGCCTATGACAACTTAGGAAAATTTAGTGATATTAGCAGTCAGTGCAAAGTACAGTGTACAGAATCATGCTGATGCATCTAGTTTCCAAAAATATTTTTTCTTATCTAATGTTGAGCAGAATGTTCTTAACATTTGTTGGCCACACCTGTTCCTTGATGAGCCAGTCTCTTACAGATTTCAAGTAAATTCTGGCACACAAACACTAACCTATGAACAAAGGTCAGTTCTACGTGAGAAATGAAAGGTATGGAGTAAAGAAAAAGTTAACCTGGTGGTTGTAAATTGCATCACTTGGTCTATTTAAAGAAGTTATCGAGAATGAAACAGCTGGCATTAAAGTGAACGGAGATACCATAAACACCATCAGACATGCTGATGATACAGCCCTTAATACAGGCTATAGACTTACAGGACTACAGCATATTGTTAGCCTAGTTAACGTAGGCAGCCATTTTGAAATAAGGTACGAATATCAACATCAAAAAGACTAAAAGTTAAGGCTATTAGCAAGAGTCATAATGTTCCATTACCAATTAAAATAAATAGTAAAATAGTCGAAAGAGTTAAACAGATTCAAATACCTTGACTGCTGGATTGACCATCAACAAAATCTACATGTAGAAATCAAGATGAGGATTGAGTTAGCGAGGAGCAGGTTTATGTGAATGAAATGATTACTCTGTGACCCTCAGCTGAATTTATGTCTACAAATTGGATTTGTTAAGTGCTATATTTGGTAGGTCCTATGGAGTAGAATCATGGATCCTCATAGTAGCTATGGAGCACAAGCATAAGCTTTTGAGATGTGAATATATTGACGTATGCTGAAAATACCTTGGACAGCACAGATAATCGACCATGAGGTCCTATAATAATAGTAATAATAAATATTTTATGTGGCTATTTCTAGCCGAATCCAGCCCTTGTAAGGCAGACCTTCCGATGAGGGTGGGCGGCATCTGCCATGTGTAGGTAACTGCGTGTTATTGTGGTGGAGGATAGTGTTATGTGTGGTGTGTGAGTTACAGGGATGTTGGGGACAGCACAAACACACAGCCCCCGGGCCATTGGAATTTGCCAATGAAGGTTAAAATCCCCGACCCGGTCAGGGACCCTCTGAACCCTCTGAACCGAAGGCCAGTACCAGTGTTGCCAACTTATATTTTCAAGATCCGCTAAATACTACTAAAAATCCGCTAAAATTCCGCCAAGTATTCCGATCTTAAATAATGAGCATAAAAAATTAGCAATAATAATAAATAATAATAAAAGTAAATGCCTGCACTCACCAGATCTGTGGGTTTCACTGGGATTAATCCCATGCTTGCGAGCCGTCAAGCTAAAACGTTTAGGGAATTTACTGCCGGGTGCAAATTAGGTGAATCCCCTACCTCAAGGGCCACACACAGAACAGGCAAGTTCATCTTCCTTCGTAGCATAAATTAATATAAATGCTTCTCTCTCACAGTTTCATTATCTGTCATCATTCGTCAACTAAGAGATCAGAAGCCTTTCCCCACGCATTACAAATTTATGATACCATGATATCATAATATCAAATCCAAATAACAGGTTTTCCTCATGCGACTACTAGCTCCTGACAAAAAATACGGAATAGCTCGGAGACAGACTGGAGTACAAAATTAGAAAAAAAACGTAAAATGGTTAAAACACTAAATTCCGCTATAATAAATCTAGAATTCCGCCAAAAAATCCGCTGTCCGCTAAATGACATATTACTCCGCCGACAGTCTTCTAATTCCGCCAAATTTATCGAAAAATCCGCTAAGTTGGCAACACTGGCCAGTACGCTGACCATTCAGCCAAGGAGTCGGACAAGAGGTCCTATGAAAAGCAGTATGAAAAGAGAGAGCTGCTTCACAGCATTAAAATAAGAAAAACAGCATTTCTTGGTCATGTCCATAGGCATGAAAGATATGAAGCTCATCATGGAAGGAAAGATCAAGGGAAGGAGAGGAAAAGCCAGGAGAAGGACTTCCTGTCTCTCTAACATAGTACAGATGACAGGTTTGAATCTACAACTAGTTAAGTAGAACAGTTCAGAACAGAAATGCACGTGCCATAATGATCACCATCCTCCGTTAAGGAGACGGCCCTACAAGAAGAAGACGAAGACACTAGGCCTGTGGAACAGTACTCCATAGGCGTGAAACGAGGTATCTTCTACAGTAGCTCAATGATACACACACAAGCAGGCCCATGGCAGAGTGAGGTTGACTGAAGCAGAGGTAGGACCTACAGTCATATGAGATATATATATATATATATATATATATATATACACACACATTCTCTTTATATCAGATTCAATAATTATGATTTATTAAGTATTATATTACCATTTCTTCCACAACAAACTCTTATAATTGCAATATTACTGAATTTAATAAAAAAAATATGATTGTGTACATTTATTTACAGTAACTTTCTTTAGTTTATTTGTTATTTCTAGGGTCACTGGTGCCACTCAGGCTCATTTGGTTCTAACCGGGGGTTTAAGACCGGATGCCCTTCCAGACACCATATGATTTGTATATGAAGTCATATAAATGAATGAAACTATCACAAAGGATAATTTTATAACCCTCTGAAAACCATTAAAGGAGTTATGTATGTTTTAGTCCTCAGGCCGAAGGCTGGTTGGATCCTCAACAGCTCCACCATCAGCTGTCATAGATGGCCTAGGCATCACTGAAGAGGCATACTAGGGGAGTGAGGTAGTTTCCTGCTGCTTTCCTCACTGAGCCAAAAGTTGCTATTCCATATCAGTCTGCCAAGCCCACAGAAATGCATGCACCAACCGACCCTATGAGTAATATTTTCACACCATTCATAACAGTGATCGGCTGCTTAAGGAATAGCATTATTAGCACCACTCATACCTCAATAACATTAATTTTATTTTATTTATTTATTTCATACCACCAACAGAGATGTTTCTCCAATTACAGGTGGCTTAGTCACTATGCATTAATTATTAAAAATAACAAATGTCAGAAAGAACTTAATATCTAAAAATAAAAATATACAACATTATTAACAAGTAGAGTAGCAAACGGAATTTACAACACATTAATACTTTTTCAAGTTTGAATATACTTAATATCTAAAAATTAATAAAAAAGTAGACTTTTTCAGGTTTGAAGTGGACTTATGACCTAAAATACTTAATATCTAAAAATGAATTAAAAAGTAGAAATACAGAAAATTAAAATAAATTGGGAATTAGTATCTACAAAAGAAATAACTCCAATCTTAGACTGACACCCGTTAAAGCAACTGACATATAAAAAGATTTCAGTTTTCCCTACATTTTCTTTATCTATCTTTAAATCATATAAATTTAAATAAAATAAAACACTAAAATGAAACACAAATTAACCAAGAAATAAGTATAAATATAGTATAGTACATATATACACCTATAGGGTAAACCTTCAGAAATAGTGAACTGAACTTAAAGTGCCCAGCATAGTGCGACCATTACTTTAACTGTTTGCCTTCTTCAATAATTTTACATAATAATTGCATCTAACAGCAAAGTCTAGATCAATATCAGGAAATTTATGGACTGTGACGTTATAAGTAGTGCACATTCTGAACAGTGGTGAGCTTCTATAAAATACTGTTTTAGAAATCGGAAGAAACAAGAGATGTCTGTGTCTTAAACTTCCTTTCCGGGTATTGAACGAGAATTGTTGTAGAAAGTAACTATTATCTACCACATTATTGATAACTCTATGGAGGTATTTTTGATCATTTATTATACGTCTGTTTAATAATGAAGTGAAGTTAAATTCTTTCAGGAGATCGTTATAGTGGATTATGCCGCTAGGAACAAACCTGTTATATATTTTAAAGTAAAGATAACGTAAGAAACGTTTTTGAACTTTCTCCACATGGTTTTGATAAGATTTATAAAGGGGAGACCAAATTACCGACGCGTACTCAAGTTTGGACCTCACAAGTGTGTTGAACAGAAGTGTGAGGGCTTGGATATTATTCAGGTCTCTGGTGTGTCGGATTAAGAAGCCCAGTTTTTTGTAGGCATCATTAATTGTGTCATAAATGTGTGGGTTAAACGACAAATTGTTTGTGATGCGTACTCCTAGATCATTAATTGAATTAACCTGCGTCAGTAATTCGTTGTTGATAGAGTACACGTGTTCTTTAGGGAATTTTCCGTGTGTAATTTTCATGAAGCAACATTTCTTTATATTGAAATATAAATTATTTTCTATACTCCATTCGTATAATTGATTTAAATCGCTTTGTAGTTTGTCGATGTCTCCATCACATTTTATTTCTTTGTAAAGTTTTACATCATCCGCATATAAAAGGCAGTTTGAAAACTTAACCTTAGATGGGAGATCGTTGACATAAACGTTAAACAGCAATGGACCCAGGTTTGAACCCTGTGGAACACCAGAATAGACAGAAAAAATGTCTGAATTACAATTGCGATATGCTACATACTGTTGCCTGTCTCTAAGGTAGGATGAAATCAGTGATAGCATTGGCGAAGTCATTCCAAATTCAGAGAGCTTTTTCAATAAAATATCGTGATCAATTTTGTCAAAGGCTTTCGAAAAATCCAAGTAAATTACATCAACATTTCCCTGCCTATGTAGAACATTAAAAGAATACTGCGCAAAATTAACAAGATTGCTTATTGTTGATCTACCAGGCATAAAGCCATGCTGATATTCACTTATAGCCCTCTTTACATGAACGAAAATACGACAATATAAAATTTGTTCTAGGATTTTGCACGGAGTATTTAAGTTGTTTCATCCCAAAGAAAAGCAGATACAGTAATTTGCACTACAGTACATGGAAGGGATTGAGCTGGCCCCACAGTGTAAGGGTAGCATGCCTACCTCTTACCCGGACGCCCCAGGTTCGATTCCCGGCCAGTTCAGGGATTTTTACTTCAATCTGAGGGCTGGTTCGAGGTCCACTCAGCCGACGTGATTACAATTGAGGAGCTATCTGACAGTGAGATGGCGGCCCCGGTCTAGAAAGCCAAGAATAACGGCTGAGAGGATCCGTCATGCTGAACACACGACACTTCATATTCTGCAGGCCTTCGAGCTGAGCAGCGGTCGCTTGGTAGGCGTTGGCCCTACGGGGCGGTTGCGCCATGGTGGGGTTTTTATTTAAGGGATTGAAATATTTGCTTTGAACTAATTTTCTAGCACACTAACCCCCCCACCCCCACTGCCCATGGCACTACAGCCCTGAAGGGCCTACCAAGCGAACGCTACTCAGCCCAAAGGCCTGCAGGTTATGAAGTGTTGTATGGTCAGCACGACGAGTCCTCTCAGCCGTTATTCTTGGCTTTCTAGACCGGAGCTGTTATCTCACCATCAGATAGCTCCTCAATTGTAATCACGTAGGCTGAATGAACATTGAACCAGCCCTCAGATCCAGGTAAAAATCCCTGACCTGGCCGGGAATCGAACCCGCGGTCTCGGGATAAGAGGAAAGCACACTACCCCTACACCACGGGGATGGCTTCAAGCACACTACTGAGCATGTAATTAAACAAAAAAGTACGATCCATTCTGGATACTGGTTAAGGTTTCCAGCTCATCAAATTGCTTTTACTTGATCATTAAGCTATCTTGACCTCACTAGACTCTGCGAACCAAGGGTTGCAGGCTGCCAATCAACTCAAGGGAATTGCTAGAACCAGATAAGGGGCAAAGGTGCTGTAACATTTCACTAGCAACATCATCATCATCATCATCATTTTCATTTCTCCTTGTCCAACTCCTGCCATCTTGGGGTATTGACGGCACTTCTCCACGGTTGCCTCTCCTTCCACCACACCTCTTCAGTAATTGTATTCCAGTCCAGTCTTTTTTTTTTTATATACTGTTCTTGACAGAGTCCATCCATCTTGCTCTGGGGCTCCGTCTTGGGTGCTGTAACATTTCACTAGCAACATCATCATCATCATCATCATTTTCATTTCTCCTTGTCCAACTCCTGCCATCTTGGGGTATTGACGGCACTTCTCCACGGTTGCCTCTCCTTCCACCACACCTCTTCAGTAATTGTATTCCAGTCCAGTCTTTTTTTTTTTATATACTGTTCTTGACAGAGTCCATCCATCTTGCTCTGGGGCTCCGTCTTGTCCCCTTTCCTTCTATCTTAGCCTCCAACACTTGTTTTGGTATCCTTTCCTCCTCCATCCTCATAACATGTCCAAACCATCTCATTAGCAACATAAATCAATACTTTTATATTGGCGATTCTGTGCTGTCGACTGTACTTGACTTTTTTTCAAATGAAATTTCAACAGTTGTTTCGTTCTGAACTGCACTATTTGTTACAATATAAATATTTCTGAGGACAAGAAAATTATGTAATAATATAATCACATTTTGAAATGTACACTCAACCCCACAAAAATGGGCCATCACAGATGACGACTTTCTTTCAAAATCCTCTTGTTTGAAATCGGATGAACATATTGTGGAGGCAGTAGGATTCCAAGTACAATCTCTTCGGCTACTGGGTATCCATAATTTATGAACATCCTTGTGTTTGGAGAATAACTAATAACAAAAAAACACTCGACCACATAAAAATTGGCCGGCAAAGTGTACAACCCACTTTGCATTTTGAGCTTCCAAAAGGACATATTTTCCAAAAAAAAAATGAACATAATATTGGAATTTTATAACTTTGTGGATTAAGTATGATCCTGGAAAACAGATCTTAACACTGAAATTTTTTTTTTTTTTTTTTTTTTTTTATTTTTAAGATTCACTTGAAATTTGTAAATCTAACAGACAGGTAGAAAGAAGATAAAAATTTTAAGTGAGAACCAACAAGTTCATCTGCTCCACGGAAGAACTCTCTAGAATACTACTGGAAATTCTATGCATCTTATTAGAGTTTTGGTTTCTTACACCTGACATCTTGGGAATTCTACACTTTTTTTTTTCTTTTCAAAATATATAGTCCAAATAGAAATGAAGCATTTATAATATTATGATGTGGTTTTAAGAAGTCAGTGGAAAGGGCATAAAGTATGATGTTTTAAAAGACGATACAAAACTATTATTAAGTTACGTGAATAGAAAAAAATTATAAATAGATAAATTTCCAATTTCTTTGAACTCATTTAAGAACCACTGATATGGAATCGGCACGTGGGTGACGCCTAAATGCAGCTCAATGGTGATTGATTGAATAAATCAATATCTTGACTGATTCCATGGATGAACTATGTTATCAGTAGGGGGCGGATTTCTATGACCAGTCATATTTTTTTCCTTAACATTATATCTTATAGTCTTGTATTTTCAACACGTTTCCAAGCATGATAATCAAAATTAAAGAGGTTTTATTGGGCATATAAATGCATATTTTGGCTTTCTTAAGTTTTATGGCATATTTTCAACAAAATATCATTATAACGGCATATTTTGGTCATTTTCATTTTAATTTCGTATTATAAAAATCAGAATAAGCTCTAGAAATTATTTTTCAGGATAGACTGGAATATACTACTGAAGAACCATTACAAAGTAGTGTGTGGAATTTTTCTAACAGGTAGGAGCTATTGTTTGCTAGCTGGGTCAATTCCTGGAAACCGGGCTATTGTTTACACGGAAGCAGAGGTAATTCTGCAGTTATTTGTCGTTGTTCTTATCTTTCCCCTTCGCCTTCCCTCTTCCACCTTCAACACACTGAATGACCTTGGTCATTAGGGAGCTTCAGTCATTCAGTTTCTTTCAATATGCCTAAAACGAAAGTCTCAATTTGTGGAAAGTTGCAAAGTTTTCTTCGCGAGTTCGGTGAAAACATATTCAGTACGGATGGAGTGAATTTATTCTGTAAATTGTGTGAGGTAAAAGTTACTGCCGAAAAACGCTTCTCTGTGCAGCAACACTGTAATACTGTAAAACATAAGAATTGTGTAACTAGATATTCTGCACTCGAAAATAGGCAACGTCTACTATTCGAAACCCCGACATCAAGTTCATAGTGTTCACAATTTTCACAAGATCTCTGCAAGATGATGGTTCCGTCTAATATCCCTTTAAAGAGTTGGAAAGTTTGAGGGAGATAATTAGGATTCTCACAGAAGACGGGAAGGAAGATAGGACTCCCTCAAACAATGTACAGATTACAGTAGGTGTACAAGAGGGAGGGGAAGGAAAGGGAGGAGTTGTAGAAGACAGGTGGTCTAATGTTCTAAGGGGAAGGAGATTGCAGGCCAAGGGCTATATTCAGGATCAGAATTCAGGACAGGTGTCTGTGCGAAATCGGTACGAGTCACTCCAGGTAGAACAACAGAGGGAAGATGAGGGACAGGGAACTGTTGCTGAGATGCGTGGAAGTAGGAGGAAGGGAAAAGGTAGGAAAGGGAAATGTAGAATAGAGGATAGGAAAAGACAGGTGGAACGGGGTCATGGGAAGGAAAAAAGGGAGGAGGAAGTAGCTTCTGCAGCTATCAGGAAAGATAGGGCTGACCAGGAGGGGAGGGGATCAAATGAGGTGGGTAGGGTTGAGGCTCTGGTCATGGGGGATTCCATCGTTAGACACGTGGGGAAAGTGTGTGGAGGAAAGGGGACCAGGGCAGAATGTTATCCAGGAATTAGGTTGAGGCAGATGTTGAGGAAAGTAGAAGAGAGGGAGGAGGGGAAGGAGAAGGTGGTAGTGTTTCACGTTGGTACCAACAACGTAAGGCAAGCTGATATAAGTACCAACATAGTTGGAGATGTGTGGGATCTGGTAAATGCAGCACGGGTGAAGTTTAAGAAAGCGGAGATTGTTATTAGTGGAATACTGTGTAGGAGGGATACTGACTGGAGGGTGATTGGGGATTTAAATGAGACTATGGAGTGGGTATGTGGGAAACTGGGAGTGAAATTTCTAGATCCTAATGGGTGGGTAGGAGACAGGGATCTGCGCTCGGATGGCCTTCATTTAAACCGCAGTGGTACGTATAAGTTAGGAAATTTGTTTGGAAGGGTAATAGGGAGGTACATTCAGGGAAATGGGATGGCCTAGGGAGCGGTGATAAGGGAACAGGGAACTGGAAATCAAGTAAGGATGACATAAAATTGTTAGTGTTGAACTGTAGAAGTATTGTAAAGAAAAGAATAGAATTAAGTAATTTAATAGATATATATTTACCAGATATTGTAATAGGAGTTGAATCATGGCTGAGAAATGATATAATGGATGCAGAAATTTTCTCACGGCACTGGAGTGTGTATCGTAGAGATAGGATAGGAAAGGTGGGAGGGGGAGTTTTCATTCTGGTGAAAGAAGAATTTGTAAGCTACGAAAAAGTTAAAGATGAGACACATGAAATTCTAGGTGTAAGGCTCATTTCTAAAGATAATAGGCAACTTGATATATTTGGAGTGTACAGATCGGGAAAGGGTAGCACTGATGCGGATTCAGAATTATTTGATAGGATAGTCAGCTATGTGGGAAACGACATGGAAAGAAATGTGATTGTAGCGGGAGATCTGAATTTGCCAGATGTCAATTGGGAAGGAAATGCGAACGACAGGAAGCATGACCAACAAATGGCAAATAAGTTAATATGGGAAGGACAGCTGATTCAGAAAGTGATGGAACCAACCAGAGGGAAAAATATTTTGGATGTGGTGCTGATAAAACCAGATGAGCTCTATAGGGAAACTGAAGTAATAGATGGTATTAGTGATCATGAAGCTGTTTTTGTGGTAGTTAAAAATAAATGTGATAGAAAGGAAGGTCTTAAAAGTAGGACTGTTAGGCAGTACCATATGGCTGATAAAGCAGGTATGAGGCAGTTTCTAAAACGTAACTATGATCGGTGGGAAACGGTAAATAAAAATGTAAACAGACTCTGGGATGGGTTTAAAGAAATTGTTGAGGAATGCGAAAACAGGTTTGTACCTTTAAGGGTGGTAAGGAATGGTAAAGACCCACCTTATTATAATAGAGAAATAAAGAGACTAAGAAGGAGGTGCAGACTGGAAAGAAATAGAGTTAGAAATGGCTGTGGAAGTAAGGAGAAATTGAAGGAACTTACTAGAAAATTGAATCTAGCAAAGAAGGCAGCTAAGGATAACATGATGGCAAGCATACTTGGCAGTCATACAAATTTTAGTGAAAAATGGAAGGGTATGTACAGGTATTTTAAGGCAGAAACGGGTTCCAAGAAGGACATTCCAGGAATAATTAATGAACAAGGGGAGTGTGTATGTGAGGATCTTCAAAAGGCAGAAGTATTCAGTCAGCAGTATGTAAAGATTGTTGGTTACAAGGATAATGTCGAGATAGAGGAAGAGACTAAGGCCAAAGAAGTAATAAAATTTACGTATGATAACAATGACATTTACAATAAGATACAAAAGTTGAAAACTAGAAAAGCGGCTGGAATTGATCAGATTTCTGGGGATATACTAAAGACAATGGGTTGGGATATAGTACCATATCTGAAGTACTTATTTGATTATTGTTTGGTCGAAGGAGCTATACCAGATGAATGGAGAGTTGCTATAGTAGCCCCTGTGTATAAAGGAAAGGGTGATAGACATAAAGCTGAAAATTACAGGCCAGTAAGTTTGACATGCATTGTATGTAAGCTTTGGGAAGGCATTCTTTCTGATTATATTAGACATGTTAGTGAAATTAATAACTGGTTCGATAGAAGGCAATTCGGTTTTAGGAAAGGTTATTCCACTGAAGCTCAACTTGTAGGATTCCAGCAAGATATAGCAGATATCTTGGATTCTGGAGGTCAAATGGACTGTATCGCGATTGACATGTCTAAAGCATTTGATAGGGTGGATCATGGGTGACTACTGGCAAAAATGAGTGCAATTGGACTAGACAAAAGAGTGACTGAATGGGTTGCTATATTTCTAGAAAATAGATCTCAGAGAGTTAGAGTAGGTGAAGCTTTGTCTGACCCTGTAATAGTTGAGAGGGGAGTTCCTCAGGGCAGTGTTATCGGACCTTTATGTTTTCTTATATATATAAATGATATGAGTAAAGGAGTGGAATCGGATGTAAGGCTTTTTGCGGATGATGTTATTCTCTATAGAGTGATAAATAAGTTACAAGATTGTGAGCAACTGCAACGTGACCTCGAAAATATTGTGAGATGGACAGCAGGCAATGGTATGTTGAAAAACGGGGCTAAATGTCAGGTTGTGAGTTTTACAAATAGGAAAAGTCCTCTCAGTTTTAATTACTGCGTTGATGGGGTGAAGGTTCCTTTTGGGGATCATTGTAATTATCTAGGTGTTAATATAAGGAAAGATCTTCACTGGGGTAATCACATAAATGGGATTGTAAATAAAGGGTACCGATCTCTGCACATGGTTATGAGGGTGTTTAGGGGTTGTAGTAAGGATGTAAAGGAGAGTGCATATAAGTCTGTGGTAAGACCCCAACTAGAGTATGGTTCCAGTGTATGGGACCCTCACCAGGATTACCTGATTCAAGAACTGGAAAAAATCCAAAGAAAAGCAGCTCGATTTGTTCTGGGTGATTTCCGACAAAAGAGTAGCGTTACAAAAATGTTGCAATGTTTGGGTTGGGAAGAATTGAGAGAAAGAAGAAGAGCTGCTCGACTAAGTGGTATGTTCCGAGCTGTCAGCGGAGAGATGGCGTGGAATGACATTAGTAGACGAATAGGTTTGAATGGCGTCTATAAAAGTAGGAAAGATCACAATATGAAGATAAAGTTGGAATTCAAGAGGACAAACTGGGGCAAATATTCATTTATAGGAAGGGGAGTTAGGGATTGGAATAACTTACCAAGGGAGATGTTCAATAAATTTCCAATTTCTTTGAAATCATTTCGGAAAAGGCTAGGAAAGCAACAGATAGGGAATCTGCCACCTGGGCGACTGCCCTAAATGCAGATCAGTATTGATTGATTGAAGAAACTTAACAGCCGAAGCTTCAGACAGTTTCTTGAAAATTACACAAAGCATTCTGTTCCCGACGAATCTACTCTCAGGAAGGACTATCTGACCCCTTGTTATGAAGAGATATTGGATATAATAAGGCGTGGCGTGGGAGACAGTAAGATATGGGTTTCAATAGACGAGACCACAGATGTGGATGGAAGATATGTAGCAAATGTGATCGTTGGCATGCTGAAGGAAGACCGGCCTGGAGATACGTTCCTCCTGACATGTGAAGTGCTAGAGAAGACAAACCATTCCACCATTGCAGTTCTCTTCGACAATTCAATGAATCTGTTGTGGCCAAACGGGGCAAAGAGAGAGCACATTTTTCTACTTGTAACTGACGCTGCTCTGTATATGGTGAAGGCAGCCAAGGGACTTATAATGCTAGACCCGAAAATAATACATGTGACATGTCTTGCACATGCCTTGCATAGGGCAGCTGAAGAAGTTAGAAGTAGCTACTCTGAAGTTGATAAATTAATATCGAACTGTAAGAAAGTGTTTGTCAAAGCTCCACTTCGCGTTCAGGAATTTCAAGTAGAAGCACCTTCACTACCCCTAACTCCCAAACCAGCTATAACGCGATGGGGCACTTGGCTTGATGCCGCAGTGTACTATTGCAACAACCTAGCTGTCGTGGAGAAGATCGTGAAGACTTTTGATCCTGCAGAATCGTCCTCCATAAAAACCACTCAAGATTTATTTTCAAGCACTACATTAAAAGCAGACCTGGCTTACATAAAGTCCGATTTTAATTCTTTATCTGGAGCAATCACGCAACTGGAAGTTTCAGATGCAGAACTAAGCGATGCACTGGATGTTGTAAAGTGCATTGAACAGGAATTAAAGCTTGCGAAAGGGACAATAGCATCTAGGGTGTGCAGAAAATTAGAAAATGTACTGGAAAAAAATAGTGGACTTGTGTACTTGCGTGGAATAAGTGACATTCTTTGTGGAAACCCTTCATCTGCAGATTTCCAGAAATTTTCTCCAAGTGATTTAACTCTATTCAAGTACGCTCCCGTTACATCATGTGATGTCGAAAGAAGTTTTTCTCGCTACAAGACCTTACTTAGCGACAACAGGAGGGGATTCTCATTCAACAATCTTAAGATGCATGTGGTCATAAATTGCAACAATTCTGATAATGTAGACTAGATCAGGTATGAAAGTTTCATTCAAATAACATATGTTTTTGTGTATAAATTAAAACTGATTGAATATTGAACAGTAAAATTGACTGTAGTGTTTATGTCTTCCACAGAGTCCGTCCTTGCCTAGGAGTATGCAGTGTAATCTTAACGAGTTCATGAAATATTCATCATTTTAGTTGATTATGGGTTAGAGATTTCGAAGAATTAAACATTTTTTAAACTGTAAAATAATTGCAGCCTGTAGCAATCGTAATAAAAGTGCTTCTATGTAACGTAGATGCTATTCATTAAGTCATATTTTGAATTTTATAGGTCATATTTTTATGTTTTTTAGGTCATAAGTGCATACATATTTCATACATTTTTAGGTCATATAAATCCGCCCCCTAGTTATCAGTGATTGCATTAAATTTTCTTTAAAAATAAAGGAAAGGCATCTTTTGTACTACTTCCAACCATTTAAAATGTTCTACCAGGCACTCTTGAGGCATCCTGAAAAGCAGACATTTATTGGTTGAATTCAGTATTATTGGATTGTGAGAACACTTATCCATCACTTATCCATACATGAATATTATGGTGCTCACATTGCTTCATATGCTGTCACATGTGACTAGACCCTCTTTATTATTTAGATACAACAATGCAATCATGAGAAACCAGTCTTCATATACTGATTGGCAGATGAAACAATTCGTTATGACTGTAATTACAGCATATCTGTAGAGAAACCATCCTGCGGTGTCCCAGATATGTTCTCCTCTGCACAGAACATTCAGAAGTAGAAGAGGTCCATTGGTAGCAAAACACCATGATGTTTATTCTCCTTACAGTGTGTTTTGTATCATATTTTATCTGGATAATTTCAAAAGTTGATTTTGTAGTAATTAATTATATTGTCAGGAGGAACATTCTCAAGAAAAGTTATTATCAGCTCATGATGGCTTGACTGGAAGTCTACCAGAATGTCTCTTTAAGAACAGTAATGAATAATGTTATTGGTTTTGCATCCCACTACATATTTTTATGATTTTTTGGAGATGATTAAGTGCCAGAATGTTGACCCACAAAAGTTCTTCATATGCCAGTTGCCAACATAATACGCTTTTCATTTTTTATTTTTTTGCTAGTGGTTTTACGTTGCACAGACACAGATAGGTCTTATGGCGACAATGGGATAGGAAAGGGCTAGGAGTTGGAAGGAAGCGGCCGTGGCCTTAATTGAGGTACAGCCCCAGCATTTGCCTCGTGTGAAAATGGGAAACCACGGAAAACTATCTTCAGAGCTGCCGACAGTGGGATTCGAACCCACTATCCCTCGGATGCAAGCTCACAGCCGCGCGCCTCTAACCACATGGCCAACTCGCCCGGTGGCATATTTGAACTCCTTCAAATACTACCAGACTGAGCCAGGATTGAACCTGCCCTCCTGGGCTCAGAAGACCAGTGAATCACTCAGGCCAGCATAAGAACAGTATTACCCAACTTCACTTGGAATTATTCCTGTCAGTGTTATCTTTTTACAAGGTACCTAATATCAACAAAAATAAATATTGTGGTGTCAGGTGTCATATGCCAAGGTCCTCTCTCCTTGTGGTGTGGGTTGGCGACCACATGTCTGGCATTGTTTTCACTTACTTGTGCCAGGCTTCTTTCTTTCATCTTTCCTATTTGTCCTCACTTTGTCAACTCTTGTTCTCTTCCAACTTCAATGGTATTAAGTTTCCAAGTCCTAGAGTGTCTTTCATTTTCATGCACTTTATGTACCTTCATACTTCGAACTGTTAGACCACATCCATTTTCCTCCTGATTAATGTTAAGGGAGAATGGTTGCCCAGTTATACTGCCTCTTAAAACAGTAATCACCACCACCTCTTCTTATGGTGTGAGAACACGTCCTCTCTTAGTTCCAGGACAAACTTCGTTCATTTTGTTTTGTGTTGTTAAGCCACAGTATTAACAATAACCAACACAATGTTGTAATATACTTCAGAATAACTTTACCTTGGTAATGGATCACAACACTGAAGAATTTAATTTCTTAGAGATACATCACAGATAACTCTAATATTGATGGAAAGGAAAAGTTCTACTTAGTATTTATACCAGGTGTATGCATAAGTCTTTTCTGGTTTTGCTAAGAGATGGCACTAGCAAACAGCATGCAGCATATGAATTTGACAAATACGTCAGTTTGTTCGTCTCACATTAACCTGCTAACACACACAAGTTGAGTCCATCTGTGTTGTATCGTTCAGTCATCATGTCGACGTTTGTGCCTAAAAAAGAACTTTTGCACGCATTGCTTTTCTTATTTAATCAAAATAAAAGGGTTGTGGAAAGTCGTCGTTTGCTGGTAGAAACATATGGTGACCACGCTCCATCGATTAGAACATGTGAGACATATTTCGACAATTAAAACGTGGTGATTTCAATGTGAAAGACAGTGCGCGCTCTGGTAGACCACAAAAGTGCGAAGACGAGTAAGCCCGGTGAAAATGTTAATGCACAATGCTGCCGCCAACAAATGATTCATTTAAATCGTGCATTGATCGAAAGACGATCAGAATGGGCCAGAGACATGGCAAAGTGATTTTGATACACGACAATGCACCATCACACACAGCAAAACTAGTGAAAGACACCTTGAAATCGCTTGGATGGGACATCCTTCCACACCTGCCATAATTCCCTGACCTGGCGCCATCTGACTATAACCTCTTTGCATCAATGGGGCACGCGCTCGCAGAACAGCACTTCAGCAATTTCGAGGAAAATGGCTTGACGAATGGTTTGCCACAAAAAACAAGCAGTTTTTCTGGCATGGTATTCATAACTTCCTGAAAGATGGGCAAAGTGTGTAAGAGCCAATGGCCACTATTTTGAATAAACAAGAAATGATATTCCTTAACAATTACGTGTTTTCTTTACTGAAAAAAAAAAAACGGCAAAAACTTATGCATACACCTGGTAGACTTCAACAAAGCATTAGATTTTTGCAATATGCTTGTATGTTACACTGACCCAGATAGGTCTTATGGCGAAGAAGGGATAGGAAAGGGCGAGGAGTGCGGAAGAAGTGGCCGTTGCCTTAATTAAGATACAGCCCCAGCATTTTCATGGTGTGAAAATGGAAAATCATCTTCAGGGCTGTCAACAACGGGGTTCGAACCCACTATCTTCTGAAAGGAGTTCACAGGTGCGCAAACCTAACCGCATGGCCACTTGCCCAGTGCATTTGATTTTATAAATCAAGAACTTGTGATATAGGAATTAGTAGAAGAAACCCTAGACAGAAATAATATATGGACAAAAATCATAAATCAATCTCAAATAGAATAAAATTCAAGATAATCTCTTTCTCTCTCTCAGAACCGATACTCCAAACAGATGGAGTGCTACAGGGGAATCCAATTAACTCTTTACTTTGCATCCTGGCAGCACAGGAAATTATAAGAATAGTCCAAAAGGGGGACATACTATCATACGCGTACACGGACGATATAGTGATCAGATCAAAAGATATCACAAAACTCCAAAACACAATAAAAGACATGGAAGAAAGCACAGGTTTGAAATTAACATTTCCAAGACAGAAATGATGGGGTTTAGACAAGGAAGGAAGGCTCCAGCTTTGGCAGAAATCTTCATCATAAAGGGGACAAAAATAACCATTGTAAAAGATTTTAAATACAGGGTTTTTTTTTTTAGCTCGTTCCGCAGCACCACTCAGAGCACAGCACGGCTGGCACAATGACACTCCGTCGCTAGCCGGTATAATGTGCACTTTCCCTCCTCACTACTCACGGCAATTCACACTTATAGAAATCCATTTCTAGTGAAGCTGTTAAAGTTAAAATTGAAATCATTGATAAAGAGATTCAACCTATTCAATACAAAAGAATAAGAAATGTAGTGAATTACATTCCCATTTAATAATTGGTAGAAATGGTACCAGTTTCGACCCTAGTCCAGGTCATCATCAGCCGATTAAGACGAAAAACAATGCATAGGATCAGTAGAAGAGGCGATGTAAAAATAAAATGGGGGTAGACACTGTAAAACTTAGAAGTAAAATGCAAATCACTCAAAAGAAAACAGTGCGCAATTCTCTGAGCTGTAGCATAGCACACGCAGCACTAGGCAAAGTCCCACAATGTTTACGAATAGCGGAGAACGGTTAAATGAGCCAGTTTTTAAATACTGTCACGCTGCAAACAAGCGCTAAATGCTTCACAAAGCATGTGACAGAGTAAACCATGCAAGCAGTACGAGTGTTGCATGAAATGTGCTACATCAGAACCCTCAGCCTAGAGACAGCAATGGTGCTATTCAGAACTAAAACCAAGCCTATACTAATATATGGGATAATAATAATAATAATTTCGTGTGGCTGTTTCTAGCCGAGTGCAGCCCTTGTAAGGCAGACCCTCCGATGAGGGTGGGCGGCATCTGCCATGTGTAGGTAACTGCGTGTTATTGTGGTGGAGGATAGTGTTATGTGTGGTGTGTGAGTTGCAGGAATGTTGGGGACAGCACAAACACCCAGCCCCCGGGCCACTGGAATTAACCAATGAGGGTTAAAATCCCCGACCCAGCCGGGAATCGAACCCGGGACCCTCTGAACCGAAGGCCAGTACGCTGACCATTCAGCCAACGAGTCGGACAATATATGGGATAGAAATCATATAGGCATACCTCACAGAAAAGAATCTACCAGCACTAGAAAACGTAAAAGCGCTATACATCAAAGGAGCGATCAGAGTATCAAAGACTGCCCAGGTGGCAGTTTCCCTACCAGTTTTTTCTTATTTTCGTAAACATTTCAAAGAATTTGAAAATGTATTTAACATCTCCCTTGGTAAATCCTAACTCCTCTTCCTATAAACAAACATGTGCTCCAATTCATACTTTTGAATTCCAACTTTATCTTCATATTGTGATATTTCCTGTTTCTAAAAACACCACTCGTCTACCTCCGCACAAGAATCATTCCTCATTGAAGACTTCACAACACTTTTGTCTCTACCCAACACTATAGCCTCAGAAAAACTACTAAAATCACTCAACCAAAAAAAAAAAATAATAATAATAATAGAGAGAGAAGAAATACCTCCCGAATTCTATGGAACTGGAACCATGATGGATCGACATGGACAACATCCAATTGTGAGATGGGGCACATGTTTACAAGATTAGCAGTACATGGTTTTCATAATATTATTTGTACCAACACATCTTACTACGATCCAACAGAGACATGTGAATGTACATAAACTCTGTGAACATACATGAGAATGCTACCACTTAGAATTATGAAGCAAAAGAACTAAATCAATTAAAGACTATGCAAAACAAGGCACAATTGCACAATTTTAGTGTATTCTACCTCTGTTTTTTATGGCTATTTTGCTGCAATAAAAGTATTATTAATATGGCTTGACTACCAATATTCATCATTAGTTTGTGACTCATTAGCTGCAACTTAAAGTACGGGAGAGAGCTTTCATCATTAAATAAAATTGTTGACACACGCACATAAACAGGCACATGGCAGAGCGAGGTTGACCATAGCAGGGATGGGTCCTACAGTCAAATTAGTCTTCAGTCACCACTGATCTTCACGTAGGGCAGTCGCCCAGGTGGCAGTTTCCCTACCAGTTTTTTCTTATTTTCTTAAAAAATTTCAAAGAATTTGAAAATGTATTTAACATCTCCCTTGGTAAATTATTTCAATCCTAACTCCTCTTCCTATAAACAAACATGTGCCCCAATTCATACTTTTGAATTCCAACTTTATCTTCATATTGTGATCTTTCCTGTTTTTAAAAACACCACTCAACCTTATAGTTTATATTCATTTATAGGAAGTGCATGTATAGGTATTTTAAGGCAGAAACTTGTTCAAGAAGGGCATTCCAAGAATCACTAATGAACAAGGGGAGTGTGTATGTGAAGATCAATCAATCAATACTGATCTTCATTTAGGGCAGTCACCCAGGTGGCAGATTCCCTATCTGTAGTTTTCCTATCCTTTTCCTAAATGATTTCAAAGAAATTGGAAATTTATTGAACATTTCCCTTGGTATGTTATTCCAGTCCCTAACTCCCCTTCCTATAAATGAATATTTGCCTCAGTTTGTCCGCTTGAATTCCAACTTTATCTTCATATTGTGATCTTTCCTACTTTTATAAACGCCACTCAAACTTATTCATTACTAATGTCATTCCACGCCATCTCTCCCTGACAGCTTGGAACATACCACTTATGATACAAATTCTTATAATTTTGTTAATTACCACTTATTCAATACAATAAAACCGTAGTATAAACTTACATATTTATTAAGATGTTGATATGGTACATGTTTCGCTCCTTTTTCGTGAGCATCATCAGCCAATTATTATTTACTTAAGGTTATATAAGATCATGAAACAATTCTTTTGGATTAAGATTATGCCTATAAACCTGATTGACAAATCTTATAATATTTTACAAGTCATATAACAATAAAATTATGTCTTTAAGTTAAAACATATTTGTCTAAAATCTAAGTCTAACATTTTATTGACGAAACTCATCTGGTGAACATCCTTTAAAATTATTTTAAAAAATAAAAAAACTTTTGAGATCTGGCTAATTGTATTGATTCAATGTTGCTTAACTTGTATGATTGTCGTTAAAACTTCGTTAACCATATTGACAATTTTCTGCAGTTGATAATCATCTATGTTATGGACATTTGACTTGTTCTAGTTCTTGCTGGAGTAACATTTATGCAAATGTATTGGCATTAATTTTATATTGTCAATAGGAGAATATTGATCGTGAACAAACTTGTTGATGAAACACTTTCTAATGTGATATAGAATTTAAAATGTTCTCGTATGTTCCAAAATGGCTTATTGGTGCATTTTTCTTTCTGCTGCGTAATTGTTTAGTGTTACTCCTAGCCTCTTGAGAACTACTTGTTGTTCTGTTTGCACTCCTTGTATTATATGAGTTATAGGCATAATCTTAATCCAAAAGAATTGTTTCATGATCTTATATAACCTTAAGTAAATAATAATTGGCTGATGATGCTCATGAAAAAGGAGCGAAACATGTACCATATCAACATCTTAATAAATATGTAAGTTTATACTACGTTTTTATTGTGTTGAATAGGTGGTAATTAGCAAAATTACAAGAATTTGTATCACAAGTAGATCTTCAATACGGACAAAAAAAATGAAATTTATAACCTGCAACATACCACGTAGTCGAGCAGCTCTTCTTCTTTCTCCCAATTCTTCCCAACCCAAACTTGGCAACATTTTTGTAACACTACTCCTTTGTCGGAAATCACCCAGAACAAATCGAGCTGCTTTTCTTTGGATTTTTTCCAGTTCTTGAATCAGGTAATCGTGGTGAGGGTCCCACACACTGGAACCATACTCTAGTTGGGGTCTTACCAGAGACTTATATGCCCTCTCCTTTACATCCTTACTACAACCCCTAAACACCTTCATAACCATGTGCAGAGATCTGTACCCTTTATTTACAATCCCACTTATGTGATTACCCCAATGAAGATCTTTCCTTATATTAACACCTAGATACTTACAATGATCCCCAAAAGGAACTTTCACCCCATCAACGCAGTAATTAAAACTGAGAGGACTTTTCCTATTTGTGAATATCACAACCTGACTTTTAACCCTGTTTATCAACATACCATTGCCTGCTGTCCATCTCATTACATTATCGAGGTCACGTTGCAGTTGCTCACAATCTTGTAACTTATTTATTACTCTATAGAGAATAACATCATCCGCAAAAAGCCTTACCTCTGTTTCCACTTCTTTACTCATATCATTTATATATATAAGAAAACATAAGGGTCCGATAATACTGCCTTGAGGAATTCCCCTCTTAATTATTACAGGGTCAGATAAAGCTTCACCAACTCTAATTCTCTGAGTTCTGTTTTCTAGAAATACAGTAACCCATTCAGTCACTCTTTTGTCTAGTCCAATTGCACTCATTTTTGCCAGTAGCCTCCCATGATCCACCCTATCAGATGCTTTAGACAGATCAATCGCGATACAGTCCATTTGACCTAAATCCAAGATATCTGCTATATCTTGCTGGAATCGTACAAGTTGAGCTTCAGTGGAATAACCTTTCCTAAAACCGAACTGCCTTCTATCGAACCAGTTATTAATTTTGCAAACATGTCTAATATAACCAGAAAGTATGCCTTCCCAAGGCTTACATACAATGTATGTCAAACTTACTGGCCTGTAATTTTCAGCTTTATGCCTATCACCCTTTCCTTTATACACAGGGGCTACTATAGCAACTCTCCATTCATCTGGTATAGCTCCTCCGACCAAAGAATAATCAAATAAGTACTTCAGATATGGTACTATATCCCAACCCATTGTCTTTAGTATATCCCCAGAAATCTTATCAATTCCAGTACCTGGACATTATCCTTGTAATCAACAATCTTTACATACTGCTGACTGAATACTTCTGCCTCACATGCACACTCTCCTTGTTCATTAATTATTCCTGGAATGTCCTTCTTGGAACCTGTTTCTGCCTTAAAATACCTATACATACCCTTCCATTTTTCACTGAAATTTGTATGACCATCAATTTTGCTTGCCATCATGTTATCCTTAGCTGCCTCCTTTGCTAGATTCAATTTTCTAGTAAGATCCTTCAATTTCTCCTTACTTCCACAGCCATTTCTAACTCTATTTCTTTCCAGTCTGCACCTCCTTCTTAGTCTCTTTATTTCTCTATTATAATAAGGTGGATCTTTACCATTCCTTACCACCCTTAAAGGTACAAACCTGTTTTCCCATTCCTCAACAATTGCTTTAAACCCATCCTAGAGTCTGTTTACATTTTTATTTATGGTTTTCCACCAATCATAGTTACTTTTTAGAAACTGCCTCATGCCTGCTTTATCAGCCATATGGTACTGCCTAATAGTCCTACTTTTAAGACCTTCCTTTCTATCACATTTATTTTTAACTACGACAAAAACAGCTTCATGATCACTAATACCATCTATTACTTCAGTTTCTCTATAGAGCTCATCTGGTTTTATCAGCACCACATCCAGGATATTTTTCCCTCTGGTTGGTTCCATCACTTTCTGAATCAGCTGTCCTTCCCATATTAACTTATTTGCCATTTGTTGGTTATGCTTCCTGTTGTTCGCATTTCCTTCCCAATTGACATCTGGTAAATTTAGATCTCCCGCTACAATCACATTTCTTTCCATGTTGTTTCCTACATAGCTGATTATCTTATCAAATAATTCTGAATCCGTGTCAGTGCTACCCTTTCCCGGTCTGTACACTCTAAATATAACAAGTTGCCTATTATCTTTAGAAATGAGCCTTACACCTAGAATTTCATGTGTCTCATCTTTAACTTTTTCGTAGCTTACAAATTCTTTTTTCACCAGAATGAATACTCCCGCTCCCAGCATTCCTATCTTCAAAAGGCAGAAGTATTCATTCAGCAGTATGTAAAGATTGTAAACAGACAGCAGTTAGTGGAGTGTAGTCATTCATGTTTGAACATAATTGTGTGTGTGTGCTAAATGTGTCATTCTGAAATAAATTAGATTGATAAAACAGATAGTGTTCTGAGTGGTCACAGAAGACAAAATAGACCCCATGTGTGATACATTTTTGTAATCAATGTGAATCAGCAGACCAAATACTGCAGGTTTCAGCTGCATCGGGAGCATTCCAGAACATCTGTGTATAATGAGTACATACTTAAGAATCGTTCAGCTTCCTCTTGTGATAATTTATTGCTTGCCTTTTGCTTTTTTTTTTTTTTTTTGCTATGGGCTTTACGTCGCACCGACACAGATAGGTCTTATGGCGACGATGGGATAGGAAAGGCCTAGGAGTTGGAAGGAAGCGGCCGTGGCCTTAATTAAGGTACAGCCCCAGCATTTGCCTGGTGTGAAAATGGGGCTTGCCTTTTGAGACCAGAGGTTACAGAGGTTACATGCAAAGGGAGGCTCAGTTAAATGTGTTTTTCAGTATGGAGGAGAAGGTCAAAGAAAGTCAGACAATGATGAAGATGGAATATAGCCAGAAAAGGATGGGGGAAGGATAGAAGATGATGGAGGAGAAGATAGAAAAAGATCAAAAGGAGGTGAAAGAAGGTCAAAAGAAAAACGAGAAGATGGAAGAAGGCCAAAAGGAGATGAAAGATGACCAGAATATAATGCAAAAGATGATGGAAGAAAGCCAGGATAAGTTAATAAAGGAGATGAGAGACAGCCAGAAGAAGATAGCTGAAAACTAGAAGATGATTATAAAGGAGATGGAAGATGGCTAGAAGAAGACGAAAATGTTCAAAAGAAAAAGGGAAAAAGCCAGAATATGACAGAGATGAAAACATATACTCCGAAGAAAGTAAAAGTGGACAGAGAATGATCGAAGAAGGCCTCCGAAATGAAAAGTACATTCTACAGGTCAGCGCCCTGTCCTGAATACTTTGTCCAGAGGACTGCAAGTTCTGTTCCAGAAGGGCGAGCAAGCATAAAATTCCATGGTGAAGGACTACCATGGATTTCGAGGAAAGCTGGAGCCATGACGCCTTTATGGAAATGCAGAGATACGGGGATCGCCATCTTCCCGTGTACCCCTGGGCTTACTGGTCTGCAGTGCACAAGACTACAAGATCTGCACTAGCAAGGATGCTGTTCAGAGGAGAGTTGTTCCTCCTGATGGATTTAGCATTCGTCCAACTTGATGACCATCCTACCCCAACTGACTGGTACTACCTGGATCTGACAAGGAGACCAGAGGATGTGCAAGCCACTATTCAGAATAATTTGATCATAGAGAGTGACCAGTCAAAGGCACGGTACGACCAGACACCACTGGAAACCATAAGAATGACTTAGAGTGGTTGTATAACCCCACAAGGAAGAGAGGCTTTTCTCTTAAACTACAGAAGATGTGGAAAGACCCCTACTGCATTCTGAGGAAAATAAATTATGTCAGCTATCGAGTACGACGAGGCCAACATGTGAGATGAACATGCTACATCTGGAGCAATTGGCACAATACCGAGGAATAGTTGGGAAGATAACGGACCAGGATGATCAACTGTCGAAGGGGGCAATGTTACGTGCCAGCCGTCATAAACTGAAATATTTGTCTCAAATGAATTGAGTAAATTTACAACCAGGAAAGAGTTAGCTGGAAAATTTATAATGCTCAATAACGGATCAACTGTACTGGTATTATAAATTGACTCATTTGGAACAAATATTTCAGGTTCCCTATGGGAATCAACATCTATATCATCTGATGGCCAGGCAGGCATCAATCTTTGAAAATGAGACAAATTCTCTTATAGTGCACTGGCACTGCCGGTGGCTCCAAGTAGCCTACGCAGTGGCCTCCACGGTATGCACTAGCGATGCACCTTGGTATGTGTGCTATTTACCAACTGATGGACCCAAATGAGCTCACTGGGGCAACACGCTGACAACCAGAAAAGAGTTAGCTGGAAAATTTATAATGTTCAATAACGGACCAACTATATTGGCATTATGTGGTATGTTTCAAGCTGTCAGTGGTGGCATGGAATGACACAAGTAGAAGAATAATCTTGAGTGGAGCTTTTAAAAGTAGGAAAGATCATAATATGAAGATAAAGATGGAATTCAAGAGGACGGATTGGAGTAAATATTCATGTTCGATAAATTTCCAAGTTCGTTAAAATTATTTAAGGAAAAGCTAGGTAAACAATTATAAATAAATGTAAATATGAGGTGAACAACTGATAGGGAATCTGCCACCTGGGCGACCGCCCTAAATGCATATGAGTAATGACTAAAAGATGCAAACGATGCAACGCAATATTCTTCAGTTCAGTTATTCACTGCCCTTGGCAAGTTTGACCCACACCGTTCATGTAGTATGGCATATTAAGTGAGGTGTAAGGTGATTGTGATTGGTAATATAATGCCAAAAGGAAAGTCAGGTATATGTTCTAGTTTGCAGCAATATGTTGCTGATTTTAGTGGAATTGTTACAAGTAATGGCAAAATTCTGTTCTGCCAAAAATGTGGGAAAGCTGTAAATGCAGAACAGCGATCACAAGTCTTGCAGTATTTAGCAGGAAATAAACATAAAATAACTGCTTCACATCCTACCTCGAGACAAGTTCTTTTAGGTGAAGTAGCTCCCTCTTCACCTACCCCAGTTTCAAAAAGCTCCGAATATTATGCAGATTTATACAAAACGTTTCTTTATTGTGATATTCCTTTATATAAATTAACAAGTCCACAGCTTGGAAATGTTCTTACAAAGTACACAAATTTTGAAACACCTAATGAATCAACATTAAGAAAATTGTATGTCCCTGCGTGCTAGGAAAGATCAGAGCAGATTGTGAAAATAAATTTTTTAAATGGGTAAGCATGGCCAGATCACCAGTCTCTGGCAGTAGGAAAGTGGGAAACATTGTGGTAGGTGTGCTAGAAAATAATGAAACAGTTTCCAAGAGGTGTTTTCTATTAACATATAGAAAAATATCAGCATCAAATCATGTAACAATGGCTTACTTATTCAATGAATCTCTGCAGTTGTTATACTGAATGGGGTGAAATTTAATATTTTATTCTTAATTACAAATGCTGCTCCATATATGAAGAAGGCAGCAGATGGCCTCTCTGTGAGCTTCCACAACATTATATACATAACTTGTATAGTGCATGGTTCACACAGAGTATGTGAGCAGATACATATATTGTATCCTAAAGTTGACAAATGGATTTTAAAAGGAAAAAAGTTTTTTTCTCAAAGCACCAAAAAGAATTGTTTTGTTCAGCACAAGGAAAAAAAACCAGATCTTGCACTTCCACCTAGACCCATTGTTTGTTACTCATTGGGGTTGTGGTTAGAAGCAGTAGGCCTATGTAAACAATTTTGAAAATTTTAAATCAGTGATAGATGAACTAATCAAGAATGATGCTTCATCAAATCGAAATTCTTCAGGACTTAAAGATAGTGCATCAAAAAATAAATTATCTTATATATCTGCAAATTTGAGTTTTTGCCTTCCTGCATAAAAAATAGAAACATCAACCAACTTGTTAACTGACACAATTAATAAGGTGTATGACACTGAGGAAAAAATGTATTCACTCAGAGGTCCTAAATTGGAAGCTGTTAAACAGAAATTTAAAAGTGTGTTTGAAAAAAAATTTAGATTCCATAATGTGTAAGATTGCCAACATTTTGGAAGGGCAAGAAGATGTTGGTGAAATTGAAAGTTTGAGTGCCAGTGACATTTGATGAAATGTGCAAGACTGTCTTCTTGTGATGTTGAACAGCCCTTTTCCCGGTATCATGCATTGTATATCATCATGCATTGTTCCGAGACAACTGACATTGGTTTGTGAAGGAAAACTTGGAAAAAGTTTTCATACTTCATTGCAATAGTGAGCTCCTTTAATCCACCCCTTGATCGATGATTTATTTAATTTAAGTGTCTACAAATTTGCAATACCAAAACAAAATATTTTTGAAATTTTACATATACTTTTTCCATTTTTGTAAATATTTGTTACTACATAAAAATATTTTCAAGTTCTTTAGCACATAAAAATCCATTCCCTAGTCATCAGTGTCCCTCCTGAGTCTAAGTATATTGTCATGCTGAAATACAGCATACTGTGTGTGTACTACAGGACTGTCGACTGTCATGGAGTCAGTATACAGAACAGCCAGCATGAGTAGAAATGGAGCAGTGTTAGGAATATTGTACTGCTGGCTAGCACTGTTGAGTTGTTGCTGTTGTGTGACTGCTGTGTTTAGTTGCCAATGTTGATTAGTTCACTGTGTTGAACGTGGGAATGGTGGACTTTCTCTGGAGTCAAGCCAAGGAACAGTTGTGTGTTGGGGTGGCCAGTAGCCCTATGTTCATATCTGTCCACCTTCAGCTGCGGTGTGGGATTACTGGACTTGCGAGCAAAAGTGAAGGTAAGGCAATCTGTCAATCAGGATTATTACCTGTCTCGGGTAATACCAGCGAGCCGTGGTACTTACTGTGAGGACAGACGGAGATTTAGTAAATAGACAGCAGTTATGGTCAGCGACAGCATTGATGGCCCGTGGCTGCGCAGAAAGAGAGCGACGATACAGAACACAGCATTGCCACATAAGGGCAGTCATTCTCACCTCTTGTAATAGCGAATATCAAATATCATATGTGCTTGGACAAGTTTTTTGGTTCGCGTTTTATAGTCTGTTAACAAGCTTCAGCTTTAAAGATATAAAATTATCTGTAAAAAATAACCCATGACATTGCATTCTAGGCTCCCAGTGAGTCTGCATACGACTGCTCCCCCAATGTTAAGATATCGGAAAAATTGTATGAACAGTGGTGAACCCGACATTTTAAAAAGCTAAGCTAAGCTTCTAGTTTGATATGACTGTTGATATGGTGATCATAGCCAGGAGACCTCCAGTTTTATGTGGAAATCAAACCACAGGAACGTGGCTTTTTCGTTTAAAAATCCTACATGCACTGGATGGGAGTCAAAACGTGGCCGCATTGTTGAGAAGCCAGCAGCTACGCTACTTGCTTATCACACCCTTCTGATTATGACCCTTTCCTTCTGTCACTTAACTTACACTCAATAACGAACAAAATGAAATCAAAAGAAAACACTTTTCTATGTGGCCAACACCCTGCCTTCCAAAGGGTGTATCGTACATAAATTTGCACATACAATTGGTTGAGGTCCCTCTTTCACTCCAGAACATCAGTAACTGCATAGTAAAGCAGACAGTATGTGGTAGGCTCGTAGTACTTGGATTTTATTTCCTTTGCAGAAGTAACATATTGTCATATGTTATGTTATGGAACGGAGTCATGGTAACATTCTGTTTAGGTTCAAAAAAGTTTAAGTATGTAAGGGTATGTAGGAACTTGTTTTTACATTTATAATATGTTATAATATTTGTGAATTTTGCTTTTAACCTTTAACCTACACATACACATCATAATATTCATTACATAAACAAATAAGACAAAGAAATTGAACAACTTAACGTGCCTGGTTACTTTGAACTGTCAGATTCCATTAGCATTAGCCACTGCCAGTTGGACAGAAAACATCACAGGAGCAGGCCAGCCACAAGAGAAGCGAGAGGACTCTCAATCCACCACTCTCTGCCCTCTCTTGAGCAAAAGGTCCACAACATTCGAAAGAACGATCTTGAGAAGTCCCCTCTTCTGACCACTTAACAGCAAGCAGCCCTGTTTTACCTAATTTTAATCATCACAAGGCAACAAAGAAGAAAAACCATCAGACAACTGACCACATGAACATCATCCCACGAAACCACAACTGAATTCTTATCTCAAATACGAACATCACAAAAAAGTGACAATTAAGTCAGTGAAGTTTCCATTGGTTGCACACACATTGGACATTCTAGACTGAACAATCCACGTCAGCCCAACATCATTATAAATAACATTGGATTGACCTAATATATAATCATGTTTTAAAGTGTAAGAATCACGTCAAGGATGTTTTTATAAAATTTATAGTAATTTGTAAGCATAACTTTTTAGACAGAGCAATTCATGTTAGCCAGATGTTTCAGCATGTATAAGCATAACTTTCTAGACAGAGCAATTCATTTTAAGCATTTTATCATAAACAAAGCCTAGGATCCTACCAGTTTTGATCTTAGATATTAGGAACAGCAGCTGAAAAAGCCTAAAAAATAGGCGAAACATGTCCTGCTTAAGACATAGTAATAATGTAACATTATTTATGTAAAATAATAAAAAAAACATATAATGTATTGAAAAGGTGGACTCTCAAGAAACATTCTTTCAGAAAGGCATGCGGTACATTGTTACTACTTAGCCATGTAATGATATCTTTCTTCTGTGTGTTTGTTGTATGAGGCTTGTCCATTACCACGGAATGATAACTCTCATTGTCTATTACAATGACAGTGCGGGATGCAGCTGGTTCAAAAACCATTCTTGGAACTTTTTCCCATTCACTTCAGTGTGGTAGTCCAATTTTTCAAATTAGATTTCGCACAACTCTAATTATCTTTCAGATGCAAATCCAGTTGCAGCAGAACCAGCATGGCATGTAATGAGGCACCCACCTTTAACTACAGGTACACTTAAACCTCCTCATCCCTCTGTCGATAGCAAAATCATCGATCTTGTGTGGTTTTGGTTCACCCAGGTCTCATCTAAGTAATACAAATTGTGAATCCTATTCTCTCGAATTTCGTGTATTGTTCGTAGAAATGTCATTCGTGCAGAAGCAATTTCCCTACTTTTACACACCTGAAACCTGCATGTTTTAATATTCTCTGCATGGAACGAGAGCACCCTTTAAAACCAGTAGCTTTGCGCATTACACAGACTAACGTCTTCGCTGTAGAGAACTCATCTCTGTCATAGAACCTTGAATATATTATAGCGTAAACATTATGATCAAAATCGTCAATCAATTCCAGTTACTCGTTTTGGTACCATGATTTTTTTTTTTTTTTTTTTTTTTTGAGATCTAAACTCTACACTTCCACTTGCTTGTTCAGATAACTTGGCCTCTCAAAATATTCATTTCACACTCTGTACTCCTACATCACAATGTGCAAGTCCCGAACGCTCCTGAGCTTTTGCAACGTCGCGCTATGGACTCCCAGTGTCTGCTTCCCACTTGAAGAATGTGTACACTTTGCAAATTAACTCTCTGGCCTGTTTATGAAATACTTCCCGCTGTTTCACTGGCTTAGCCATTGTAGAAACATGCTAGATATACACAGAAATAACTATACCACAGTATTATGCTTGATATTTTTATAAACACACTCATATTGCAGTGAGGTTCCTACAGCTGATATAGATGTTGATTCCCGTAGGGAACGGCAAAGTGCGACTGGCGCTGATTGGTTATGACCCAGGGGCCATTAACGCTGTCACCAAGCATAGTGGAGTGTAGTCATTCATGGTTAAATATAATAGTGTGTGTGTATATGTGTGTGTTAATGGGGCCATCCTGAAGTAAATCAGATCAATAAAACAGTGTTTTGTTTGTAACATTGTTTAAAAAAAGACTAGGTTTACAATTGATAGAGAATCTGCCACCTGGGCAATTGGTGAGGAATCCAGCAGGGCACAACTCGCACATTGTAATAACATGGCCATCCAAGGCCGCCAACTATGTATGGCTAGTGGCAAGATCATTGGTCCGTATTTGTTAGACCATTGGCTAGCGACGAAAGCATTGGCCTGGATGGGTTAGGCCAGAGGTGCTCAGTTGGGCGCCCGCTGTGGCTAGCCCAGTGCGGCCAGGCTGGCGTGACATAGATGCGTGCAGTTTACGTAACAAACATACATCACAGTGAAGCAAGAGAGCGAACACACTTTGCAGGAAAGCGAAGGAGCATTGACATTTGATTGTGATTACAAAGCTCTCCACTACTTAGCGAAGTGCTGATTAGGATACATTATTTAAAATAAAACTCCATAATCGCAACAACAACAAAAACTGACCTTTTCAAGATATTCCAGTTTGATTTATACTATGCTCGATATAAATAGTCAGTTTTATTTTCTTATATTTATTCATTCAAAGAAAATTGACACATTATAATCAGTTTTATTTTCTTATATTTATTCATTCAAAGAAAATTGACACGTTATAATTTTTGTGTTACAATCTACAGAGGTACAGGGTTTAAGCATACAAGCTACAATTTACAATTCCTTGGATAGGAATGACAGTATTTTCATTTTTTAAAAGTAAAATTCCTGTCATTCATTAAGCAAAAAGTAATATAATTATGTGATGCAACGACTTTTGCACAGCGTTGTAGTATGTGTGATTTTACCCATTTACTGAATTTCGGAAAATAGTATTTAAAATTTAACAGGCATCCGGTGATAACTGGCCTCTAATTGGCGAGAGGGAGTTTCGTGACGAGTGAGGACATAGATATTTACTATCCAAGATTAAAGTACAGCGTAAATGTATCTACCAGATAGATGTACAGTATGCCTTCTAATAAATAACCTCATTGATTTTATTTCCAATAAGCATGATTGGATTGTTGGTGAGTTTATCAGATAATTTAAACCCAAACAACTAGTGTTGGCTACTGAATGCATGATTCGAAGCAGTGTATCGATTCATTCAAATGTCTGAGTGAATCGATTCACAGGAACGGCGAGCTCACGGCACACGATTCAGCTTACTCCCAGCGGACTGTGCTGAGTGGCGCACTCACTGGACGTTGACGGGGAGCCGAGCTTCCGCTGCAGCGAGACAGCGAATCATGGCACATCGAAAGAATCGTAAACCAGCGCGGCTCAGTGAGACACAAGATACACACAGCTCCTTATCGGCTCACTGGACACTGGCGGAGAACCAGGCTTCCACTGCACCGAGACATACAGTTAATCATGGCACATCGAAAGAATTGTGAACGAGCGTGGCTCAGTGAGACACAAGATACACACGGCTCCTTATCGGCTCACTGGACACTGGCGGAGAGCCGAGCTTCCGCTGCAGTGAGACATACAGTGAATCGTGGCACATCGAAAGAATTGTGAACGAGCGCGGCTCAGTGAGACACAAGATACACACGGCTCCTTATCGGCTCACTGGACATTGGCGGAGAACTGAGCTTCCACTGCAGCGAGACATACAGTGAGCCATGCTACACTGAAAGAATCGTATGCTATAATGGACTCTCGAGCTCAGCTCATTTGAAAATAATACCCATCTGCATTCACTGTCCTCTTCTTACAGGGAGGTTTAAACAATAGATGGATTTATTTGCAGTGGTAAAAAGGTAGTCACAACATAATTCTGAAGTAGCTAGTAAGTAGGTAGGCTATACTATTTATTAGTTTAATGAATCTTAGTATTATACAGTAAGTTGACATTTGACAATTAAACTCGACTCTAGCCTGCCCTATAACTATGAGTCATGCTCATGACCACTCAAAAGTACCAGTTTTATATTGGGAAGAACGGCTCAGTATTCTCTCAGCTCATATGTCACATCGTTGCACAAGACTTCAATCATATGCGGACAGACGCAATAACTTAACCAACAGTATGTTGAATCAGAAAACCACCGGGCTACTGTACATCTCGGGTAGCCTATACAAAATATGACGATTTTAAAAAATCCTCAGCTGATAGAAAAATACATATTTTCAAAAATGACTGAGCGAGTTGTCGTGCGGCTAGTATCGTGTAGCTATGCGCTTGCATTCGGGGGATGGTGGGTTCGAAACCCACCGTCGGCAGCCGTTAAGATGGTTTTCCGTAGTTTCCCCATTTTCACACCAGGAAATGCTGGGACTGTACCTTAATTCAGGCCATGGCTGCTACCTTCCTAATCCTAACCTTTCCCACCCTGTGTTGCCGGAAACCTTCGATGTATTAGAGTGACTAGCATTTTTTTTCTAAGAAAGGAGTTCATAGTATGAAGACCAGATGGCAGCTGCGAGCACTGAATGCTGTTGCTGCTGTCTTACCAGCACATACTACACAGATGCAGTAGGAGCGGTGACTAATGTGCCGTGAATCAGATCACTGTATCGATTCAGTAACGTGAACAGAATCAAATGAATCGAATGTCCCATCACTACAAACAACAACAAACCACAGCTTATCCATCTTGACTCCGTATTATATTAGAACTGTTTCTAAAGCACCTCATAAAATGTAATAGTGAAAATTCTAATTCATTATGTACACTATAAAAATATTTGAAGTTGTAGGCCTAACTCTTTAGTGTATCCGGTCAAAATACATAAGGTGCATTGAACATAAATAACTTATTTCTTACAACATAAATTGAAAATGACGTGGATTTCTGCCCTCTTTCATTATTTTCTTCCTCCATTTCAAACTTGGGTATCGCAGCAGTGATTGAGAAGGACTAGGAGAACTTCGCCAACCTTCATGGCCTGTGACGTAGCCACAACATCACTGTGGTTGAATAACATACACTGTGCTCATCGTCTGCCAGCCCGCCCACTTACAGTGCTGGGCGTCTGCGGGATGGAATGCCTAGCGTGAGCACCTCTGGGTTAGACTATTGGTCTACGGGCAAGCAAAGGGGTTCTTAGGGCGCAAGTCTCCAGGTTAGAGCCGCAAAGTGGACCACAGGCTTGTAGTATCCCCTGAAACAGTATTGGAGTGACAAGAACATTGATCTGGCTAAAAAATTGGTGAACTTTGCTCCTTCTGTAGGCCTACTTAATATACTTAGGTGAATCAAATATAAATGGACTTTTTGTACTGGTAATAAAAATGTAATTTGTCAAAATTACTTCAAAAGCACACTTTTCTTATTTTCCTACATATTTACCCATATTATCTGCGCAGTTCTTCCAAAGGCAATTTTTTGATGCCACTATCAAAAAATGTTTGAGACAGGGTGTCCAGCATTTGTGTACGAAATCTTGCACCTCCTCGTTAGCTGTAAAGTGCTGTCCAATATCGTCTATAAGCCAGCCGATATGTGAAAATCACACAGTAAGAGATCTGGACTATAGGATGGATATGGAAGAACCGTCCTATTCATCTCGGCCAATTTTTGTTGCGTTGCTGCTGCAATATGGGGTTGTGCATTGTCATGGAGAATCAGCATGTCTCTGATTAAGGTACTGCACCTTTTTGCCCGGAAGGCACCTCGAGCTTGACTATTGCAGTAGTAGGCAGCATTAATGGTCCATCTATCTTGAAGGAAATCAACCAATAAGACACATTTCGAGTCCCAAAATACTGTGCACAAGACCTTACCTTCAGACAATCTTGTCTTTAAGCGGTGCCCATTTGCTGCTCCTCCTCCACTCCATACTGGCCCTATTCTATTGTAGGGTGTAATGGTGCATCCAACACTCATCACATGCGATGATTTTGTCCAAAAAAAAAGCATCACGTTCTCCTTCATAACATATGAGAAGAGTTTGTGAAATTTTGACTCTTAACAGCCTTCTGTTCATCCAGTAACCGCGGAACCCAACGAGCCGACACATTTTGCATTCTCAACTCCTGCTAGATGATTGATTGTACACTCCCGTAGCTTAAGAGAACTTGAGAAATTCCAAGCACTGTGAGGTGAGGATCCGCTTCAATGAGTTCACCAACAGCTCGGACGTTCTGGGGCGTGATGTTGGTGCGAGGGCGACGTGGGTGGGTCATATTTTCAACATGTTCACGTCCTTTCCTGAACTCGCTGCACCAGTGTTTCACTCGGGCCCATGAAAGTGTTCTTTCCACAAACTGTGCGAGCTGCATTGACATTATCATTGACAAGAAATTTCATTACAACTTGTTGCGCAACAACGGGGTGCACCTCCTCTCACTCATCATGTTAGCAACTGACCATGAAACACGATTCACCTGGACGGAAGACTATTGGTCTGGACGGTTAGGATTCTTGCCGTGGACAAGACTATTGGTCTGGATGGTTAGGATTCTTGCCGTGGACAAGACAATTGGTCTGGATGGTTAGGATTCTTGCCATGGACAAGACCCTTGGTCTGAACGGTTAGAAGCCGTGAAGCGGCCCTAAGCCCCTAGTTTCGTGTGGAAACACGATTGGTCTGGACGGTTAGGATTCTTGCCGTAGACAAGACGATTAGTCTGGACGGTTAGGATTCTTGCCGTGGACAAGACCATTGGTCTGGACGGTAGAAGCCGCAAAGCGGCCCTAGGCCCCTAGTTTCGTGTGGAGACACGATTGATCTGGACTGGTTCTTGCTGTGCGGACGGTTAGGATGGGATCTGGACAAGACTATTGGTCTGGACGGTTACAAGCCGCATTGTTTACTTTATATGGTGTTTTTTGTTTGTGCTTTTATTCAGCCGGGGTTGGTAACGCAATGTATTTATCAGCATTGATGGCAATGACGTCACATTCCGTTCGCGTTGATCAATGAGAATGCAAGAAGCTACTTTAGCCATGGACAATGGCAGCTGCTGCTCTTTATTAGGTTATAAAAGTAAATGTACTTCTGGGGGCGGGATGGTGGGTTCCTGGACATCGCAACGAACACATCTCTCCTCTAAAAGGAATTCCAAGTAAGATTTGCATTATTTTCACTTCCTTATAATGTTATAAACGTTGGGCCGCAGGATGTAAAGTTATACCAATAGTAACACAGAAAATGGTTGCAATTCCCAGACTGTTAAAGTCTTTGTTTTAATTTTTCTGTGTAAGTATAAATACTTCTAGAGAAAGGTTGGTGGGTCTCTGGCAAGTATAAAGAAATGATCACTCATCTATACTACTTAAGGTCATTTTTGCATGATTTTCTCCTTCCTAAACATCAAAGTGTAAAAGTGTACCGGTAATCAGTTTTTAATTATTAGGCTGTAGCCTCAACTACAGTGTGCGGACATATAATTTGACACCATCTGGCTGTCTGCTCATCAGTTTTTACATGCCGACATCGTATGACATGGAGTGACGAATGGGCTTTTTTCAGCCCTTCAAATATCTGACTACCTCTGCCGGGTTTGATCCAGAGTCTCAGCCATAGCTGGTTTGGAATTGAGAATAACTTAGGTCACTAAAGAATTTTAACAAAGTTTTAGAATTATGACAGTCTTAAATAATAACATACCAGAAAAATTGGATAACAGTTTTGCTGTACTGGTATGGTGAGTGTTAATGTGTAGGTTGCAATTACATTACAGGATTATTTCAATGTAAAATACTTAGAAAAATCCACAGCCTGTTTCCAGTCATTCGACCGGGTCAGGAATGGAATGAATGAAGCCCCCATCTATACTAGACTTAACTAAAGTTGGCGTCTGACAGGTAAGGTTGGAGGGAGGAGCACTGCACGTGCCATTTCACGATGTTGCCACATTCCAGCATTCCTTTCTACATGCTCTTACCTCACGCTTCCGGCTCACTTGTTCCCTCCTTCATTCTGACCGCTGTGATCTGTTGTCGACTACCTGACCAGGCGGTGTCGTCCCATTTGCGATCACTCTTATACAAACAATCAGATTCTTATCAGTGACAGTGACAGGTTTGGCAACTCCCAGCAAGATGAGCTGCCCTGAAGTTTTATCTCCATGGAAACCGCAGTCGCCCCACCCTCGTTTCCATGGCAACCACACAGCCACTCTCTTTATCCCGCCCCGGCAGGCAGTAAACGGACCTCCCTTTAAGAAATGTCAGACGCCAACTCTTATTATTAGCAGTATAGTGGCGAGGATAGGAAATGTGCCAGCTGCCGAAGCCTGTTGCACTCTTCTGGGGCAATGATAAGCGACTGACAGATGAAAGTAAAGTGTACTTAGAATTGTGAATTAAAATGTACATCATATATGCTTAACGACCAGACCACACACTAATAGATATTTATTACTTTTCAATATTCACTAACAGTATATCAAATCCTCACCTTCAGACATTTCTGAAAATCATTATTAAGATTTATTTCCCTGACTCATTCTTTGAGAAAACAAAACTTTAGCTGTTTTCATTCAGTAGGTGAGGATCCCTCAAACAGAAAGAAAAATATTTATCAGTTAAACTTTAAAGCCTCTCAGCCATCAAAAAAAACGTAGTCCTAGTAACCTCAAAACTTGTCCCGATGTGATGCTGTTCTTTTCAGGCACACCTCCAAGGGAGGTGAGCTGCATGTACCATTTTCACCACATGCCAGCCCTACTGCCATTCTTAAATCACTGGCAGTACCAGGAATCGAACCCGGGCCTCCCAGCAAGGCAGCTAATACAACCGTTACACAACGGAGGCGGACAAAGAAGTGCACTAATATACAATACACCTGTGACAACAAATTCCAGTGGTAAAAGTAATCTCAATGAATGTTAGCAGAAAGGACTTCATATAGGCTTACTTTTATGCTATGAACTTCGTTCCTTTTATAGCCACTGTGAAATCAAGGCCAGTGTCAAGAACCATGCAAAATAAGTTTCTAACCTCTTCGTTTCATCGTTCAATGTCGGCAAAATTGTGTAACTCTGCATTTCTCATTCAAGGAACATTTTTAACAGGATAAGGAATGGATTTCCATATAGAGTATAAGATATTTGTTAATTTACTAACTGATAGTAACCGATATAGAGGGGTATAACTGAGACAAGATAAGCATCTCTTGAATGTCTTGTCTGATCTTCCCAGGTTAGGTAACATAACCATACTTAACACAATTTCCAGAACAGTAACACCGGTAGGTTGCCAAGGAGGAAGAGAAAATACATTCGAATTGCTTACGTATCTTCCGAAAGTTAGCTAAAACGAATAAATAACCTTAACTAAGTTTGCTACTATACATATATACTATACATATATGAAGTAGACGGTGGTCCTTGGTAAAATATGTACGGTACCGTACCTACGTACTGTTATTCCATCGATGAAATCAAAAACCTACAGCACGTGGACGCTAAGTTACATGAAATTCGAAACCCTCCTCATCCCAGTGAAAACAGCCAGTACCGTACATATACGCACTTCAGCGTTCATGTACCGTGCCACAAATGTCATGGTCAGAGCACAGACAACATTAGGCTACGATTAGAACACGGTTTTAACTCAAACTCGAGCACTACTTACATGTTCACAATACTGCTGTACCACTTTTTTGTTTCCCCTACTATCCACGACAAAACAAAAACTTTTTTACAAGTACACTTCCTGAACGACACGAAAAGTTGCAAGTCAAGCTGATAACACGCCTGTTACACATTGGACTTCCCCTCCCTCACGTCATCACGCAGACCAAATGCTAAACAAGTGGCCAAGGTCACCTTCTGTTGTTGAGTCCTCAGGCGTACCAACGACGGACAGACGACACTTCTCACTTCACAACACGTAGAATGTTAAACACAAGCTGGGGCGAACTGAGCTATTTAGTGTTCCTGGGAATAAACAATTCCATATTTTTATTTTGAGATAATGTACGCCAGCGAACGTGCTGAGCTATTGATGGGATATTCGAATAACCTCCATCCGATTGTTGAAATAGTAATGCCCTTCAAAATCCATTCAGTTGTATCGTAGAAAATAATGTAATGCGTCGTGAATAACTATTTCGGTTTTGCACAAGACAGACGAGGCAATATCTCAATCAAGACCAACAAGTATTGGAGTCTCAATATTGGTTTAAGTGTGTCGGATGGATAATCGATGGGAATAAGTCACTGATCTAGAGATCAGTGGAATAAGTTAATAGATGAACTCGACGAAAAATAACAATACGCATTGTTGTAGTGTTCAAATTTAACTGTACCAGTGGCGTATGCTGGGATCAAGACGTGGGCTACTACTGGACTTCGGTTACCCCTTTTCGATAGTTGGTTTAATGAACGTCAAGCCTTGCGCGTTTTGAGCTGCAGTCAATAGTCAACGGAGAAGCCTGCTGTGCTGTCAAGGCTGCTTCACAATCTACTGCCCTGGCCTCTGCCACTGCCAATACTCAACACCCGATCAGTCAAGATGGTAGCGTCGTCCTAAGGTTTAGCAAATTGAAGGCTAGCTTTCTGGCTAAATGGATAGAATGCTTGCCTTTGGTCCGATGGCCCGGGTTCAATTTTCAGAATCAACCCCCTCATACGGTTAATTCCCCTGGCATGGGGACTGGGTGTTTATGACGTCTTCGCCATTCATTTTATCCTCACTACGTCACCACCAAGCTTATACAGATGCCATGCACTATTATTATTATTATTATTATTATTATTATTATTATTATTATTATTATTATTATTAAATAAAAATATTGAATTTTACAGCGGTCGTACCCATCGTTCACAGGTTAATTAGCTTCCTCGGGAATCGGTAGCGGTGTCCAACCTATGATCATGGGTTCGATTCCAACCAACAAAACAGAACACTAAACCTGAAAGATAGTATTTCATTACAGCAGATCTTGTTTTTCTTTTTTCCTTTACGTCGCACCGACACAGATATGTCTTATGGCGACGATGGGATAGGAAAGGCCTAGGAATGGGAAGGAAGCGGCCGTGGCCTTAATTAAGGTACAGCCCCAGCATTTGCGTGGTGTGAAAATGGGAAACCACAGAAAACAATCTTCAGGGCTGCTGACAGTGGGGTTCGAGCCCACTATCTCCTGATTACTGGATATTGGCCGCACTTAAGCGACTGCAGCTATCGAGCTCGGTTTATAGCAGATCTTTTTTTTTTTTTTTTTTTTTTGCTAGGGGCTTTACGTCGCACCGACACAGATAGGTCTTATGGCGACGATGGGATAGGAAAGGCCTAGGAGTTGGAAGGAAGCGGCCGTGGCCTTAATTAAGGTACAGCCCCAGCATTTGGCTGGTGTGAAAATGGAAAACCACGGAAAACCATCTTCAGGGCTGCCGATAGTGGGATTCGAACCTACTATCTCCCGGATGCAAGCTCACAGCCGCGCGCCTCTACGCGCACGGCCAACTCGCCCGGTATATAGCAGATCTACCTATACAAATGGAACTATATTGCTCTTATAACAGCAGCACTGTCTTCCTGCAAGGATGTAGAAGTAAACGGGAGTGAAATACCAGCGCTTTGTTATCTATATAATTAAGTCAGAATGATGAGGTGAGGAAGTATATACGATAAGTAACGCATGGTTGATAGTTAGTAGTGGCGATCTGACGGACCGAAGCCTAGCACACCTATCCCCCGCGGTCCACGCGCCTATCAGGCATACAGCAGCAAGCCGCCTGAGGTAAGTCGAGGGGAGAGGGACGAGAGTCTGGGCTGCAATATCACTCTCCGAAGCCTTGTTCTCAGAAATACGTGCAACGTTTTTTTCTCATTGCTTTCAAGGTTTTTAAATGGAACAGTGTGTCATATGCTTACATTATAATGTGCTTAGATTTCGATCGTTTTCATTTGAGGTTTGGGCTTCACTGATAGCCTTGGTAGCCCTCAGTATACGCCAATGAACTGTACCTTTCAATCAATCACTATTGATCTGTATTTAGGGCAGTCGTCCAGGTTTATTCCGAAACTAGGAGGAGAGTTATTTTAATATTGCAAATGATTAAAGAATAATTATTTCATAGTCTGCAATTTAATATCTTGGAATATGAAAATAGGTGCGGGGAGTATGATATGAACATAAAGATTTCCAAGACTTTCATTTTTTTCTACGGTACCGGTTAGGTAACCGGTACTGATTTAATGTCGCATTAACACATTGAAGATTTTCGGTGATGGAGGGATGGGAAGGGGCTAGGATTGGGAAGGTACTGACCGTGGCCTTAATCAAGGTACAGCCCCAGCATTTTCCAGGTGTGAAAATGGGAAACCATGGTAAACCATCTTCAGGGCTGCCGACGGTAGGATTCGAACCCACTATCTGCCGATTGCAAGCTCACACCTACATGGCCAACTCACTCGGTATTTCCAGGACTAAAGTGACATCAGTAGGTAAGAAACCTAAAATAACTGAATGTCAGGTTGGATATACAAAACTGGAACAGGTAGATCATTTCAATTACCGGTATGTAAGATGTATTATCTCAGGGTGGTAGTATAGTAAGTCAGAATGATTCAAGATACAGGGAGCTCGCACTTGCAACCAGCAGTAACATACCTATAAAAATAAAGTCAACTCTTGGACAAAACTATATATCGGTCTGTTTTCAGATCAGCTTTGCTGTATGGGAGTGAAAGCTGGGTGGACTAAGGATATCCTATTCATAAGGCAGAAGTAACAGACACAAAAGTAGCAAGAACAGTCACTGGTATAAACAGCTGAGAACAATGGCAGGAGGGTACTCCGAATAAAGAAATAAAAGTCTAAGTGAGAATAAATTTGATGAGTTCATAAAAGCATAAATGAGCTTTGGTGGTAGGGGCATGTGAGGCAAGTGAAGGAGGGTAGGTTACTTAGGAACATATTGGACTAGGTCTTGAAGGGTAAGAGAAGTAGAGGGAGACCAAGACGACAGTAGTTAGACTTGGCTTATAATGATTTAAGGATAAGATGTATGGAACTTAACGAGGCCACACAGATCGTTATGAAATTGTGGAGGTGTTTAGTAAATTCACCAAGGCTTGCAGACTGAATGGTGATAGGCATAACGGCTTTCAATCTTGCGACTACAAGCCATGATGCATCATATTTTACATGGACTCTGAACCACAGTTACGAGTTAGGCCAATATGCAATGGCTGGGAATTGAACCCAGTCTGCCTTTGTGGAAAGATAGCAGTTAAGTCACTCTCAGTCAGTCAATTTCAGTCAACTAATTCATCAATCATTTTTTGACAACAGAACATATTGCTAGTAATTAAATTATTCCAAGATACAGTACATTCATATGTCTCAATCAATTGTTTCAGAAGAATCCCTCCTTTCATTGTAGCAAATGAATGTTAAAATAATCAGTTTTCATTTGATTATTTCAAAAGCATTCACTCTTTGATTGCATCATTCATTCGAATGAAGCTTTGAATGAGTAATCAAAAAAACGATGTCATGTCTCTGATATGGCACGCTCCTTCATCCACGTACAGAAGAGTGAACGGTTTGAGCGAGGGTCGAACCGCAACCTCCCAATACAAGGGAGATGTAAGAGGAAGGGTACTACATTTAAGAAAGCGAATTGTAATGACAAGAACTACAACGGTGTCACAGTGAAATTTGTGATCAGTGAAGTGGAAGTTTTTTTTTTTTTTTTTTAACTATTCGCTTTATGTCGCACCTACACTATAGGTCTTATGGTGATGATGGGACAGGAAAGGCCTAGGAATGGGAAGGAAGCGGCCATGGCCTTAATTAAGGTACAACCCCAGCATTTGCCTGGCGTGAAAATGGGAAACCATGGAAAACCATCTTCAGGGCTGCCGACAGTGGGGTTCAAACCCACTATCTCCCAGATGTGAGCTCACAGCTGCGCGCCCCTAACCTCTCGGCCAACTCGCCCGGTGAAGTGAGTGTGTTCAGTGTTTGGTGCAATAAGAAAAAGTAAAAAGTAAAATAATTTAATTCATATAATGAAGACCTGAAAAGGCAAAGTAGTTCATGACGGCTTGGAACAAGCCCAGGGCATGGTGAAATATTAGGAAACATCATGAGATATTTGGGTCAGCTTATCACCGGTATGTAAATATTCTAAGATCAGAAGCTGGGAACTTCAAACAAATACAGTAGAGACAATACACGACACTTACGGATTTTGCCTTGCTAAAATGGGAGACAATTCGACGGTGGCGCTCCTAGTGACTTGACCTGAACAAATCGCGCTAAATTCAAATATCAATGGAAATGTATGTACGGAAATGGATAAATAAATTACGTCTAGAAAGAAAATGGTATTAAGATATTAACTTCGAAGTTGCTAAAGCAATTCTGGATAAATGAATGAAGAATTATTCAAAAGGTTATTATTCAAAGACTGAAATTAGACATATAAACAAGGTGTGAAATGGACTGCTGTGAAATGGCTCGATCTTTCATTTACGCATTACTTTTTTAGCTTTAGCATACCTGCCCGAAATCTTACGGTTGGATTTGTCTTTTTTCCTCATTTAAAAACATTGCATCATCACATTAAGACATTTGTCAATAAAAATATCGGCACATTCCTTACACATATGATGCAATGAATTAACATTTAATAGCTGGACAATTTTCCTCTTAACATGAAGCCTACTAACAGAAAGAAAATCTATAAAATCCCGGCTTTAATCTGAGAAGAGGGATAAAAGAAAGAAAAGTTTGAAAATGTTGTCGATAGTGATGCTTTGAGGAATATTTACGTACAATTAGAGTAAAAATGTAACATACCCTTGGCTGTATAGCCGAGGATTTTTAAAGTCGCTGGCCTGGAAATGATCTGTACAGATCTTATAATTCTTATACAAGCGTAACGTCCCTTCTTTCTTGTACACTTTATCCAAATCGCTTCTGTGACATTTCAAAACCCACAGATCACACCTACAACACCACATCGGTATTGAAGGTTAAATGCTGCACTATACAATAAAATATGCGTATTATATTTTAAGCCCGTTAAAACATGGGTCGAGCAGGTCAGAAGATTATGAAGTACTATAAAAATCTCTGTCACCGGAAGAATATGTATGCAAACACAATATTACTTACATGTTATTGTCACGAGGGAACCTGAAGAACGAGCGCGCATTTTTCTCTACTTCGTAATTACTGCAGCCAAACACAGCACATACCTTTCCTCTCATGTTGAGAGGAGATATTAAGGAATGACACACGCTTCTACTTAATTATGTCAACTCACTGAAAACGCATAAATAACACCAAAAACTTCACACAAAAATACACGTGCTCTTATGACAGAATCAGTACCGTTCAGGTCTATCCGCTAGAGTGTGCTCCAATAGTTGTCCCTCGATATCTCGCTCAGTGTCGCGTATTGTCTCTACTGTATTTGCTTCAAAGATGCACGTAGGCAGTGGAAATATCGATATTCTCAATGCTTCTAGAACAGGCTCGTGATAACATCCTCCCTTGTTGAGGGAAACGGCCAGCCAATCAGGAAAGACCAGCTCAGAATCACGAGCAGGGCGAAGTTGATCACCAAATAGTTGGTTCTAGAAAATAAGAGGTTATTTAAGGAGGTGTTGAGGGCAAAACCGTGGGAAGTTAACCGACAGAATTTATGGGAGACGGCACAAGGGAGGACCAGGAGGTTAGTCTACAGAATTTACGGGGGACGGTCCAAGGGAGGACCAAAGAGGTTGGTCTCAAAGACATTACGGGAAACAACCCAAGAAAGGAGAAGGAACTTGTCAGGCATAGTTACGGCAAGTTGGTTTTGGGAAACCACAGATAGGGCCAGTCTAACTAAGTAGCAAATGAGGACCAAGAAAAAGAGTCTAATCTCATTGGGACTCAGGCTAATTGTAAAGGGAGTGGAGTGTAGCTCTAACAAAGTATTCTCAAGAGCCTATTGAGAGAAGGGATTGCATCAGTTCGAAGAGGTTGATTTTCCATTTACTAGCAACTGATGGGCAATTTGATCTGCCTTTATATTAGCATATGTACTGGCTTGGGTATTGTCATTATTGAGATGATGTAATAGCCTCCAGGCCTTCTGACTGCTCTTGCTCATGTCACAGTCTGTCATTAGTTTTATCCACTCATCCCTTCTAGCCATTGTTACTGAGGAAAGAACACTTTGTGCAAGGATTGATATTTATTTTTCAGCCAATAGGCTCCGTCTTGTATCTATTTAATTACCCAATAAGAATTGGCGGGATGTTGGGCCTTAGCCCAGAGTTATCTAGAGCCTTCCTCTCGGGTATAAAAGCTGGCACATTTTTCGACCAGGGGGTCTTATTCATCGCTTCAGTCTAGTGTGTGTTTTTGTGAAGAAGGCGGGGAGCCTCGTCCATCATTGAGTAGTCCATCAGCTCAAGGTAATGGCAGTCTGGATTTTATTAAGTGATAGTCTTTGAAAACTAGCTCGAGGGGAAGATTTCTGATCTTTAACTATGTAACTTTAATTTTCTGAAATGTAAATTCCAAGTTCAAATGTAAATTTCAAACGTCAAAAGAACTTGGCCAAAATCAGGGAATAGAGAGTGTGATACCCTCTCGCGTTCCCTATCAACTTGATTTTGAGGTGACTAAGATTGTGTAACCTTTTCAGTTTGAAATCCTTGTAATTTGAATATTTTCTCCGTCCAGTCACCTCGGTAGTATAGGCTTAGCCTCTGTAACTTCGGGCCAGAATCCCAAATAGGGTTTTAATCTTTTAATTGCAAATTTCAAGGAGTGCAAGTGTCCGCCTCCATATCATTTTGATTTTTGGGCCAGTAACTTTAACCTGTTGCTTTCCACAAAGGCCCAGTAGAATGGGTTTTGGATACCCCTGTAAAATTTTATTTCATTTTTTTATGTTAAGAGGTTAGACTGTTGAGTGTCTATGACAGGGAATACTACTTGAATTATAAAATGTAGGTTGTGCCTTTGATAGGCCTGGACCTTTCTGGAACTGGGTTTCCAAGTGTAAAATTTTAATAGAGCAAAGACGCTCCTTCTCTGTAATGGTGAAATGGTGCCTTTGGAAGGCCGGTGTGGTATAATGTTCGGAGAGTTGTCTCCTAGATAATTTTGTGGAGCAAAAGGTGCTCTTGAAACATTGTATATTTTGAATACTCTGTCTTCTTGTGAAGTAAAAGAAATTGGAGGTTCGTTTCCTTGTCTGTTTTTTGAAAGGAGCCACAGCGCTCATGGAGAACGTATGATTAGGGAGCTTCAAGCTCAAGGTTGTTAATTAATTGTTACCCTGTCTTATGAACTTTGTACCTGAATTATAAAGTTTGTCTTTGAAAAACTAAAAGATAACCGAGATAACTGAGAAAAGAAATATAACTCTAATTTTAAAGTTTTTAATTAATCTTTTGATTGTCTTAGATAGACCCATTCATGCCCGCACCTTCTTTCACCTCTGTCCACCACAGTATCCCCGGAACAGTACCATTACCTGTTCCTGCAATTGAGGACATTCCACAAGAAGTAGTACCCAAATGTGGAACTGTAAAGGAATTTGCAATCCAGGACAGATCTGGAGTGTAGGGCAATGGTATGGTGATAAACGGGGTTAAAAGTCAGGTTGTGAGTTTCACAAATAGGAAAAGTCCTCTCAGTTTTAATTACTGCGTTGATGGGGTGAAAGTTCCTTTTGGGGATCATTGTAAGTATCTGGGTGTTAATATACGGAAAGATCTTCATTGGGGTAATCACATAAATGGGATTGTAAATAAAGCGTACAGATCTCTGCACATGGTTATGAGGGTGTTTAGGGGTTGTAGTAAGGATGTAAAGGAGAGTGCATATAAGTCTCTGGTAAGACCGCAACTAGAGTATGGTTCCAGTGTATGGGACCCTCACCAGGATTACCTGATTCAAGAACTGGAAAAAATCGAAAGAAAGGCAGTTCGAGTTGTTCGGGGTGATTTCCGACAAAAGAGTAGCGTTACAAAAATGTTGCAATGTTTGGGTTGGGAAGAATTGAGAGAAAGAAGAAGAGCTGCTCGACTAAGTGGTATGTTCCGAGCTGTCAGCGGAGAAATGGTGTGGAATGACATTAGTAGACGAATAAGTTTGAATGGCGTTTATAAAAGTAGGAAAGATCACAATATGAAGATAAAGTTGGAATTCAAGAGGACAAACTGGGGCAAATATTCATATATAGGAAGGGGAGTTAGGGATTGGAATAACTTACCAAGGGAGATGTTCAATAAATTTCCAATTTCTTTGAAATCATTTAGGAAAAGGCTAGGAAAGCAACAGATAGGGAATCTGCCACCTGGGCGACTGCCCTAAATGCAGATCAGTATTGATTGATTGATTGATTGATTGATTGATTGATTGATTGATTGATTGATTGATCGATTGATTGATTGATTGATTGATTGATTGATTGATTGATTGTTAGGAATACTAACACAGTGCAGTACTGAATTTGATATTGTGTTAGAATCAAACTCATCCAGCATCACTCAGAGCAAGAATGTTGGCATAAAGTTTTGACAAGTGTACTTTCTGTAATTCGTTTTCCTACCTCCAGATGTTTGTCATTTTCTGGAGAAAATCAAACAATTGGATCAGCAAAAAACGGAAACTATTTAGGTATTCTAGAGCTTTGGGATGAATTTAAACCATTTTTGGAAGAACATCTCAAACTGTATGAAAATCCTGTTTATCAACAAGCAATTGTGGTGAGTTTACTGAATGGGAAACGTGCAAGTGACTACTAGTGCTAAAGGTGGTGAAACAGTGAAGTAGCGAGCAGCCCATGCTGGTTTAACTAACATTGGTGTTGATTCATGGAAAGATTTTTTATTTGTCTATGTATGTATGTATGTATGTTTAGTCCTCAGCCCGAAGGCTGCTTGGATCCTCAACAGCTCCGCCATCAGCTGTCACAAATTGCCTAGGCATCACTGAAGAGGCGTACTAGGGAAATGAGGAGTGAGGTAGTTTCCCGTTGCTTTCCTCACCGAACCAGAAGTTGCTATTACATATCAGTCTGCCAAGCTCACTGAAATGCATGCACCAACTGACCCTATGAGCAACATTTTCATACCATTCATAGCAGGGACTGGCTGCGTAAGGAATGGCATTTCTAGCATCACTCATACCTCAGTCACTTTCATCCTGTCAAAGCCAAGGATTAGACAGAGACAGATCAGTGAAAGTAACAATATTGCTCTAGCCCATACCAGAAGACATAGTGCACCGTAAACACAACGTCCTTCCAGCAAAGGCATCTTTGTCTATATAATAGTATATTGTAACACGTAATTTATATAGAGAGACAATGTGCAACGTCCTCATCGAGCTAAATGACAACTGTTGTGTCGTGAACTCCTATAATTCAGAACATTATACCGATCCTAATTTAGTGTAGTTTTTTGTGTTCAATACGAAAAAGAAAGAAGACAAAAATGGATATCGGCAGTGAACCGAATGAAATAAGTATCGTGAAATAATACCAGAAGTATAATTCAAACGTAATTGACACCTTGAGAATGAGAGTGGTGTAAGTCATTATTAAAGCAGACATTAATAAAGTCTCATAAGTTCCTTGTCCTTGTTTATTACAATGTTAAATTCATATAATCCAATAATTAATTTTGTGCTGTTTCCAGATTTCACTCTTCCTGTAAATACATCCGAATTCTTTCCTGCGAAAAATACTAAGGGGAGTTATGATTGCATTTTGAAACTTCTTCAGTTTTGATTCTAGTTAATGATTTTGCCGGGCTAAGTGGCTCAGACCAGGCAAGTTGGCTGTGCGGTTAGGGGCTCTCAGCTGTGAGTTTGCATCCGGGAGATAGTGGGTTTGAACCCCACTGTCAGCAGCCATGAAGATGGTTACCATTTACACACCAGGCAAATGCTTGGGCTGTGCCTTAATTAAGGTCACGGCCACTTCCTTCCCACTCCTAGGCCTTTCCTGTCCCATCGTCACCATAAGACCTATCTGTGTTGGTGTGACGTAAAGAAAAATTGTAATAAGTGGCTCAGACAGTTGAGGTGCTGACCTCCTGAACCCAACTTGGCAGGTTCGATCCCGGCTCAGTCCAGTGGTAAAAAAAAAATGAAATGGCTTATGGCTTTTAGTGCCAGGAGGGTCCGAGGACAAGTTCGGCTCGCCAGATGCAGGTCTTTCGATTTGATGCCCATAGGTGACTTGCGCGTCGTGATGAGGATGAAATGATGATGAAGACGACACAAACACCCACCCCCCGAGTCAGTGGAATTAACCAATTATGGTTAAAATTCCCGACCGTGCCGGGAATCGAACCCGGAACCCCCTGTGACCAAAGGCCAGCACGCTAACCATTTAGCCATGAAGCCGGACAGTCCAGTGGTATTTGAAGGTGTTCAAATGTGTCAGCCCCACGTCAGTAGATTTACCAGCATGTAAAAAAATCCCGTGGGACAAATTCCCGGCACTTCGGCGTCTCCGATAACAATAAAAGTAGTTTTGGGACGTAAACCCGATAACTTCATAATAATATAATTATTATATATTATTATTATTATTATTATTATTATTATTATTATTATTATTATTATTATTATTATTATTATTATTATTATTATTATTATTATTATTATTATTATTATTATTATTTAAAACATTTTTGAAGTACATCAAATTTGACACCTAGGACTTAAAACAATAACCTTCTTGTAAAATTACAACTTTGTACCTGTACATCAAACAGTTTTGGAGGGCTGAATAATTTTGTTTCCAGAGCTAACCTCATTTAATCCCTCAGAGGTGGGATGTTGGTTTTAAAATACTTCCTATTTTACATCTAGGATTTAAATATACACTAACTTAGCAAATGTCATGGGATAGTCACCTAATAGCGTGTGGGGCCTCCTCTGGCCCTGCGAACTGCAGTGAGACGTCGTGGAAGTGAGTCGACAAGTCCCTGGTAGTCCTCTGGACGCAGCTGACACCAAATCGTTTGCAGAGCGGCCGCCAATGCTGGTCTGTTCATGGGTGCAGGATCCATGGCACAGAGCCTGCGTTCCAGGACATTCCAGATATGCTCGATAGGGTTCATATCGGGGCTCATGGGTGGCCATGACAGTCGTTGGACCTCCGCTGCATGTTCCTTGAACCATTCCCGGGCGACGTGGGAGCGATGTGGCGGCGCATTTTCATCTTGAAACACCGCAGAACCGTCTGGGCGCTGGAAGGCCAAAAATGGGTGGAGATGGTCTCCGAGCAGCTCAATATACCGCGTACCATTCAAAGTCTCTTCCAGAAAAACTAGGGGGCCCATTCCATACCAGGAAAATGCACCCCAGACCATAACAAAGACACCAACGCCCTGGACCACACCTTCGAGGCAGATGGGATCCATTGCTTCATGTGGTGTGCGCCATACACGGTGCTTCCCATCGGCATGGTGCAGTTGAAATCGTTATTCGTCTGACCATATCACGTTACGCCATTGTTCTAGTGTCCATCCCTGGTGATGATGAAGACGACACAAACACCCACCCCCCGAGTCAGTGGAATTAACCAATTATGGTTAAAATTCCCGACCCTGCCGGGAATTGAACCCGGACCCCCTGTGACCAAAGACCAGCACGCTAACCATTTAGCCATGAAGCCGGACAGTCCAGTGGTATTTGAAGGTGTTCAAATGTGTCAGCCCCACGTCAGTAGATTTACCAGCATGTAAAAAAATCCCGTGGTACAAATTCCCGGCACTTCGGCGTCTCCGTTGGGTTAACAGTGGCACCCGTGTGCGGCGCCGGCTCCCATACCCCATAGAACCCGTGTTCCTACGGATTGTCCACTGGGAGACGTGTCTAGCACGGCCTGTGTTGAATTGAGCCGTGATTTGTTGCACGGTTGCCCGTCTGTCACTATTGACAATCCGTCTGGACGGCCGGTCGTTCGTCTGTTTTGGACGGTGACACCCGCATTCAACCATTCACGATACACCCCGGACACGGTTGATCGTGTGAAGCCGAATTACCGTACCACTTCCGAAATCGCACTTCCCATCCGTCGGACACCGGCCACCATACCCCGCTCGAACGGTGTCAGCTCACGACGACGTTCCATGTTACACCTGTCACATGCACAGCCACTGCTTACAAGGTGTCCTATACAACTGCCGCTGGCACAGGGGGCGTGTGGTGCGCAGACAACACACCTGCGCATCAGTGCTCCGCTATCCCATGACATTTGCTCAGTCAGTGTATATACCGCCATTTGGAATTTTGTATTTGTATGTAAACAGTTTTGGAGGAATGAAAATTTTTGTTTTTGGGTCTTAACCCGTATTTAACACCCTTAAGGATGAATCTTTTTAATAATAATAATAATAATAATAATAATAATAATAATAATTTTTATTATTTTTATTTTTGCAGGGAGTGTGGAAAATCTTTCATAAGACGCTTGTGAGGGTCCTCACTCAACAAATGTGTGGAGATTCTTACCCACTAAAAACCACACACTCTTTTTCCACGATGTTTCTACCCGCCCTGGATCCACTCTCCCATTACTTCAGGACGGTGTTGTGCTTAATGCATCTTGTGCTTCTTCTTCCTTCTTTTGCTTTACTGTCTGTCATAATCATCCAGATCCTTCTTCTTCTGATGCAGAATATTTCCTACATAGACTGCCACCTGATCCCAAGACTCTTGACTTCCCAGCATTACTGACACGATGCCTTCTGGTGTCAATTCTCCCTGCATAACTTCTGAGCATCTTCTTAGTGGCAGCCAATGAACACACACAAAGAAAGTATGTAATGCATCACCGATATCACCTCAATATATGCACACGGGGCTAGCTGCTAGCCCTAGTCTGTGGAGAAATTTCCGAAAGTATCCATGACCTGTCAAGAACTGTGCGAGATAGTAGTTCACTTCACCATGATTTTGACCAACCCATACGCCCAGAGAATGTATCAGTCTTTTCATCCATTTCCCTCTTCGTCTTCCCATCTCATTTGCTATTGTTGCATTCTGCGACTAAGAGCCAAAGCCTTTGTCTGTCTCCTTCGCAACTCCCCTTGCGTGAGCCAAATTTCTTGTCTTTCGAAAGTCAACAAGTCAATAGGAGCTACTGCTGCTACTACTAGAATCGCAGGTTCTGATACTGTATTATATGCGCATGCAATTCGTAAAGCTGCTCTCCATTGTACAGCCACAATTCTTGTCCGATATTTTGCAATTTTTAACGATTCAGCCCAAATTTCTGAACCGTATAGATCTATTTGACAGTCGACACTAGAAGCCGCCTTTTACTAGATTTCAGCCCTTTGATATTTCCTATGAGTCTACTCAGTGCAGTCATGGTTTTCGCTGCCTTATCTGTTACCCGTTTAATGTGGTCGCAAAATGCAAGCTTAGTATCAAGCGTTACACCAAGATATTTTGTGCTCCTTGTTGTTTCGGTGACTATCTGCCCGATCTGCATCGGAGGACAATTTCCGTTTTGTGATCTGTGAGTTCCAGCCTGTGATTTATCATCCATTCTTTACCCAGTCGCATCACCTGATTCAGTTTAAATTGAGCCAGCTCCAGGTTACGGATTACTATCAGGGCAGCCACATCATCAGCATAACCCACAAGTTTCACATCTTCTGGCATCACCAGCCATAACAAACCATCAAACATGATGTTCCAAAGGTTTGGTCCAAGAATTGAGCCTTGCGCTGCACCAGCTGTGAGCCGTTTTCTTCTCTGATCATCTTCCGTGTCGTATAACAATGTACGATCTTTCAAATAGTCTCGCAGTATATACATGAGATATTGTGGTAGCTTGAGCGTTTCTTGTAGAGCTTCCAAAATATCACTCCATCTTGCCGAGTTAAAAGCAATCAATCAACACTGATCTGCATTTAGGGCAGTCGCCCAGGTGGCAGTGTGTATCGTAGAGATAGGATAGGAATGGTGAGAGGGGGAGTATTCATTCTGGTGAAAGAAGAATTTGTAAGCTACAAAAAAGTTAAAGAAGAGACACATGAAATTCTAGGTGTAAGGCTCATTTCTAAAGATACTGGGCAACTTGATATATTTGGAGTGTACAGACCGGGAAAGGGTAGCACTGACGCGGATTCAGAATTATTTGATAGGATAGTCGGCTATGTGGGAAACGACATGGAAAGAAATGTGATTGTAGCAGGAGATCTGAATTTGCCAGATGTCAATTGGGAAGGAAATGCGAACGACAGGAAGCATGACATAAGTTAATATGGGAAGGACAGCTGATTCAGAAAGTGATGGAACCAACCAGAGGGAAAAATAACCTGGATGTGGTGCTGATAAAACCAGATGAGCGCTATAGGGAAACTGAAGTAATAGATGGTATTAGTGATCATGAAGCTGTTTTTGTCGTAGTTAAAAATAAATATGATAGAAAGGAAGGTCTTAAAAGTAGGATTATTAGGCAGTACCATATGGCTGATAAAGCAGGCATGAGGCAGTTTCTAAAAAGTAACTGTGATCGGTGGAAAACGGTAAATAAAAATGTAAACAGACTCTGGGATGGGTTTAAAGAAATTGTTGAGGAATGCAAAAACAGGTTTGTACCTTTAAGGGTGGTAAGGAATGGTAAAGATCCACCTTATTATAATAGGGAAGTAAAGAGACTAAGAAGGAGGTGCAGAGTGGAAAGAAATAGAGTTAGAAATGGCTGTGGAAGTAAGGAGAAATTGAAGGAACTTACTAAAAAATTGAATCTAGCAAAGAAGGCAGCTAAGGATAACATGATGGCAAGCATAATTGGCAGTCATACAAATTTTAGTGAAAAAATGGAAGGGTATGTAAAGGTATTTTAAGGCAGAAACAGGTTCCAAGAAGGACATTCCAGGAATAATTAATGAACAAGGAGAGTGTGTATGTGAGGATCTTCAAAAGGCAGAAGTATTCAGTCAGCAGTATGTAAAGATTGTTGGTTACAAGGATAATATCCAGATAGAGGAGGAGACTAAGGCCATAGAAATATTAAAATTTACATATGATAACAATGACATTTACAATAAGATACAAAAGTTGAAAACTAGAAAAGTGGCCGGAATTGATCAGATTTCTGGGGATATACTAAAGACAATGGGTTGGGATATAGTACCATATCTGAAGTATTTATTTGATTATTCTTTGGTCAGAGGAGCTATACCAGATGAATGGAGAGTTGCTATAGTAAGCCCTGTGTACAAAGGAAAGGTTGATAGACATAAAGCTGAAAATTACAGGCCAGTAAGTTTGACGTGCATTGTATGTAAGCTTTGGGAAAGCATTCTTTCTGATTATATTAGACATGTTTGTGAAATTAATAACTGGTTCGATAGAAGGCAGTTCGGTTTTAGGAAAGGTTATTCCACTGAAGCTCAACTTGTAGGATTCCAGCAAGATATAGCTGATATCTTGGATTCTGGATGTCAAATGGACTGTATCGCGATTGACCTGTCTAAAGCATTTGATAGGGTGGATCATGGAAGGCTACTGGCAAAAATGAGTGCAGTTGGACTAGACAAAAGAGTGACTGAATGGGTTGCTATATTTCTAGAAAATAGATCTCAGAGAACTAGAGTGGGTGAAGCTTTATCTGACCCTGTAATAAGTAAGAGGGGAATTCCTCAAGGCAGTATTATTGGACCTTTATGTTTTCTTATATATATAAACGAGCATCATTGTCGCCCGTAGGCAAGTGCGCAGGACTTCTGGCGATACGAATGACATACTTCCGTGTATTATTGACCTTATTATAGAAGTGAACAATTGCACGGTCAATCTTATACCTATCGTTTATTTCAAATGTGTTAAAATTTTTATTTATATGCCAGAAGAATCTACTGTAATCTAAGAAGGTTCTCCAAAGGAAAATATGGCTCTTGAAAAACGAACCCAGGAAAGATTAAATATGATCGGTTTATGATCAGAATAAGTACATTGAAAATCCACAGGCTGTTTCCAGTCATTCAACTGGGTCAGGAATGGAATGAATAAGCCCCCATCTAGCGGTGAGGATAGGAATTGTGCCGGCTGCCAAAGGCTGTCGCACTCCTCTGGGGCAATGATTAATAAATGACAAATGAAATAAAATGATATTGGAGAGTGTTGCTGGAATGAATGATGACGGGGAAAACTGGAGTATCCGGAGAAATACCTGTCCCGCCTCCGCTTTGTCCAGCACAGATCTCGCATGGAGTGACCGGGATTTGAACCACGAAACCCAGCGGTGAGAGGCCAGTGCGCTCCCGCCTGAGAGACGGAGGCTCCTTATACGTTAAGTATATTAGGAACAGTAAAATCAATTGGTCTCATCTCCGTTTTCTCCCCACTGCGGTTAAGTTGATTTATCCCCCCCCCCACCACCACCACCACCACCACCACCAAGAAAAAAGGAGGCGTGTTTCTTCATGTTTAAAGGAGATTCCAAATACCAATGTTCACGTGTGTTACCTTCAGTTTTGAGAGATAAGTATTCCCATAAAAATAATTCACTTTTTTCACTTACTTTCACACTCCCCCCTCCCCTAAGTGAATTTTTCGGCAAAAAATATTTGTTTCTTTAATCGTAAAAATCTTCTAAATACCGATTATCTTCAGTTTTTGATATATGTGTCCTCATGAAACGAATTCAACTCCTTTTCACACCCGCCCCCAAAGATGATCCCTCTCCCCCCCCCCCCCAAATGCGTTGTTTTATTTTTAAAGAAGATCTAAATACCAATTTTCACGTCTGTAAAAACTTTAGTTTTTATTAGATGTAAGTATCTTCATACAATTAATGCAATTAATTTTTCAATTTTTCACCCCCCCCCCCCCGACCCTTCATTGGATTTTCCGAGAATACCTGTTTCTTTGCTTTAACAGGAGATTCAGAATACCAGTTTTTACGTCTGTAACATTTAACGTTTCTGAGATATACTGTAGATATAGTCTTTCTAAAAATTCACCCCAATTTGTCACTCCTGTTTAACCCCCATTAATTAGATTTACCAAAAACAACAAAAATAAATGTTTCTGTATTTTTAAAGGAGATTCCATATACTAACTATTTGGTCTCTAATATCTTCAGTTTCTGAGATATACGTATCCTCATTAAAGACATTCAACCCCTTATTCACACTTTTCACCCCCCCCCCCCTCTCCTATTGGGATTTACAGAAAAAAATACGTGTTCTTTTATTTTGAAAGGAGATTCTAAATATCAATTCTTTACATCTGCAAACTTTTGAAGTTTTGAGATATTGATACACTAATTTTTAAAATACACCCCCCCCCCTTTCACACCCCACTATTTGTATTTTCTAAAAACAATAAATACATGTTTCTTTGTTTATAAAGGAGATCCCAAATACCGATCTTCAGGTCTGTAACATCTTCAGTATCCTTAAGTATCCCTATTAAAGGCATTCATCCATTTTTCACCCCTTTTCACTCCTCCTATTGGGATTTTACGAAAACAAAAAAATGCGTGTTTCTTCATCTTGAAAGTAGATTCTATGTACCAATTTTTACATCTGTAAAGTTTGAAAGTTTTGAGATATTGATACACTCATTTTAATAATTCACCCTCCTTTCAACCCTCCACTATTTGGATGTTCCAAAAACAAAAAGTACATGCTTCTTTATTTTTAAAGGAAATCCCAAATACCTTTTTTCAGGCTGTAATATCTTCAGTTTCTGAGATATAAGTATCCTCATTAAAGGCACTTTCCCACTTTTCACTCTTTTCACCCCTCCTATAGGGATTTTCCGAAAACAAAAAATACGTGTTTCTTTATGTTGTAAGGAGATTCTAAATACCAATTTCTACGTCTGTAAACGTTTACAGTTTCGAGATATAGATACACTCATTTTAAAAAATCACCCCCCTTATTTGGATTTTCCAAAAACAAAAAATTATGTGTTCATTTATTTTTATAGGACTTTCCAAATTTAAATTTCCATGACTGTAATATCTTCAGTTTCTGAGATTTAAGTATCCTCATTAAAGGCATTCAACCCCTGTTTCACCCCTCCTATAGGGATTTTCCGAAAAAATACACGTTTATTTTTAAAAAGAGATCCTAAATACCAATTTTTACATTTGTAAACTTTTAAAGTTTTAAGATGCAGATACACTCATTTTAAAAATTCACCTCCCTTTTCACCCCCATTATTTGAATTTTCCAAAAACGAAAAAATACCTGTTTCTTTATTTTTAAAGTAGATCCCAAATACCAATTTTCAGGTCTGTTATATCTTCAGGTTCTGAAATATAAGTAGCCTCATTAAAGGCATTCAACACATTTTCGCCCTTTTCCACCCTTCCTATTGGGATTTTCCGAAAACAAAAAATATGTGTTTCTTTATTTTTAAATGAGATTCTAAATACCAATTTTTATATCTATCAACTTTAAATGTTTTGAGATATAGATACACTCATTTTAAAAATTCACCCCCTTTTCAACCCCCCATTAATTGGATTTTCCAAAAACAAAATATACGTGTTACTTTATTTTTAAAGGAGATCCCAAACACCAATTTTCAGATCTGTAATATCTTCAGTTTCTGAGATATAAGAATCCTAATTTAGGGCATTCAACCATTTCTTCATCCCTTTTCACCCCTCCTATTGGGATTTTCCCAAAACAAAAAAATACGTGTTTCTTTATTTTTAATGAAGATTCTAAATACCAATTTTTACATCTGTAAACTTTTAAAGTTTTAGGATATAGATACACTCATTTTAAAATTTCACCCCCTTTTTCATCCCCTTAGCGACGGAATATCTAAAACTCCTCTCTTAGCGAGCACCTACATCTTAATATGAAAGTATCCCCAAAATTTCATTTCTTTATGTCCAGTAGTTTTGGCTCAGCGATGATGAATCAGTCAATCAGTCAGTCAGTCAGTCAGTCAGTCAGTCAGTCAGTCAGTCAGGACAAGTTATTTTATATATATAGATGATATGAGTCAAGGAGTGGAATCGGAGGTAAGGCTTTTTGCGGATGATATTATTCTGTACAGAGTAATAAATAAATTACAAGATCGTGAGCAGTTGCAAAATGATCTTGATAATATTGTGAGATGGACAGTAGACAATGGTATGGTGATAAACAAGGTTAAAAGTCAGATTGTGAGTTTCACAAATAGGAAAAGTCCTCTCGGTTTTAATTACCGTACTGCGTTGATGGGGTGAAAGTTCCTTTTGGGGATCATTGTAAGTATCTAAGTGTTAATATAAGGAAAGATCTTCATTGGGGTAATCACATAAATGGGATTGTAAATAAAGGGTACAGATCTCTGCACATGGCTTTGAGGGTGTTTAGGGGTTGTAGTAAGGATTGGACTTGGACTGTGCGAGACCAAGAAGAGGGGTACAGGGGAGATCCCTCTGAGAGAAGGATACAGGCTGTATTACAGCGGAGGACCTGAAGCAAAAAATGGAGTGGCCATCATACTTAAAAGAGAAATCCAAGAATATCTGGAATATACAAAGTACGTCAGTGATAGGATGATGATGATGAGACTCCAGTTTGAAAATGGCGTGAAAGATCTATTTCATAATACCAATATAAATGGTCCGTTATTGGACATTATAAATTTTCCAGCTAACTCATTCCTGGTTGCCAGCGTTTCGCCCTCGTGTGCTAGGCTGGGCTCATCAGTTGGTACCTAGCACACCTACCAAGATGCATGGCTAGTGCATACCGTGGAGGCCACTGCGTAGGCCAATTGTAGCCACCGGCAGTGCCAATGCACTATGAGACACTCTGTCTCACTACTAAAAATTGATGCCTGCTTGGCCATCAGATAATACAGATGTTGGTTCCCATTTCCTCTACATTATTAACGCAATTTATCTCCATCCACGTTACGGAAAGAGCATCTTCTTCTAATTTATCTGTGTCAATTCGTCTGAGGTCCCTGAATAATATTTTCGTCCTTGGTTTCGGGCTTTGTAATTGATAGGACAGGAAGATTATGTCATGTCCAGATAGTCCCAGGGCTGATGTTTTTCCATGTTGCAGGACTTTCGCTGAATTGTTTGTTATTATTAGATTGAGAAGGGTGTGACTGCAATTAGTGTGGTGGGTTAGTCTGAGAGGTAACATTGTCATGTTACATGCTTCGAAAATATTACGAAACTGTCGAGTTGGAGCTGTGGTATTGTCTAACAAATTTGTGTTGAAGTCTGCTATTATAATAACGCATTCATAGTATGGCAGAAGTTCAGTCTGAAGGTCAGTCAAGTACCCTACTTTTGGAGGCTTGTTAAATACTCCTAGCAAGCATTTCGCTCTAATTACAGTACGCAAAGCTTTATCTGACCCTGTAATAATTAAGAGGAGAATTCCACAGGGCAGTATTATTGGACCTTTATGTTTTCTTATATACAGGGTGAAGCGTAATTCACGCCGCAGCGCGACTCCTCACATGCCAGCAAAAAAAAAAATGTATCTTACAAAATTTCGTCTTGCGAGTATATCCGGCAGGAAAACGACGTTGAAGAGTAGCAATCTGGCAACACTGTAACCGCATGTAGGGTAACTACCTCTGTCAGCAGCAGGCAGGCTCGCTGTACAGTTAGTGCAGTGGATAGAGTTTTGGGTTAGCATGCAGGAGGTCGAGTGGTCGATCCTGGGTTGAGGCGTATGTTTTTTATTTCATAATGTAGTCCAGGTGGTAAGGTATCTGGCATCTTAATCGTCAACAGCGATTGCAGTGGGTCTTCTAGAAACCATTTGCACTTACTACGATCCTAGAAATGGACGAACAATCGTTTTCATTGGTCAGCTTTGAAAGGCGCCCTTTCCACGTCGTGGGCGTGAATTTATTCGCACCACTTCATCTACTAGATGTGAAACCTGTTTTCTTTGTACCCTTCTTTGTACTTCCCTCCAATGGTTCCATAGATTAGTACCAACTATTATTCTTGCCTCGTTCAGGTCCATTACATTTCGTTAGGGCCTTACGTTACGTTACGTTGTTTCAGCGTTACAAAATGTTGTAAATGTAGGATACATGTGACCTCAGAAACGGTGTCTTACTGTATTACAGTAGGTAATGTCAGATGGAAATTAGCAAATAAAAAATGCGCCTCAACCCAGGATCGAACCATCGACCTCCTGCATGCCAACCAAAAACTCTACCCACTGCACCAACTGTACAGTACGACTAACTTCTGCTGACAGAGGTAGAACCCTACATGTGGTTACAGTGTTGCCAGATTGCTACTCTTCAACGTCCGTTTTCTACCGGATATACTCGCAAGACGAAATTTTGTAAGAGACATTTTTTTATTGCTGGCATGTGAGGAGTCGCGCTGCGACCCCCGAGTGCGCGAATTACGCTTCACCCTGTATATAGATGATATGAGTAAAGAAGTGAAATCAGAGGTAAGGCTTTTTGCGGATGATGTTATTCTGTATAGAGTAATAAATAAGTTACAAGATTGTAAGCTACTGCAACATGACCTCGATAATGTTGTGAGATGGACAGCAGGCAACGGTATGTTGATAAACGGGGTTAAAAGTCAGGGTGTGAATTTCACAAATAGGAAAAGTCCGCTCAGTTTTAATTACTGCGTTGATGGTATGAAAGTTCCTTTTGGGGATCATTGTAAGTATGTAGATGTTAATATAAGTAAAGATCTTCATTGGGGTAATCACATAAATGGGATTGTAAATAAAGGGTACAGATCTCTGCACATGGTTATGAGGGTGTTTAGGGGTTGTAGTAAGGATGTAAAGGAGAGGGCATATAAGTCTCTGGTAAGACCCCAACTAGAGTATGGTTCCTGTGTATGGGACCCTCACCAGGATTACCTGATTCAAGAACTGGAAAAAATCCAAAGAAAAGCAGCTCGATTTGTTCTGGGTGATTTCCGACAAAGGAGTAGCGTTACAAAAATGTTGCCAAGTTTGGGCTGGGAAGAATTGGGAGAAAGAAGATGAGCTGCTTGACTAAATGGTATGTCAAAAACAGATCAGATGTAAATGGTATGTTCTGAGCTGTCAGCGGAGAGATGGCGTGGAATGACATTAGTAGACGAACAAGTTTGAGTGGCATCTTTAAAAGTAGGAAAGATCACAATATGAAGATAAAGTTAGAATTCAAGAGGACAAATTGGGGCAAATATTCATTTATAGGAAGGGGAGTTAACGGATTGGAATAACTTACCAAGGGAGATGTTCAATAAATTTCCAATTTCTTTGAAAACATTTAAGAAAAGGCTAGGAAAACAACAGATAGGGAATCTGCCACCTGGGCGACTGTCCTAAATGCAGATCAGTATTGATTGATTGATTGATTGATTGATTGATTGAGAGAAGTTCACTTAAAAACTGGCTTGTAGTTATTCTGAGGAAAGAAACAAAAAAAGCAAATTAAGATACATGAAAAGGAGAAGCACAAAAGGTGACGGTAGTAGAACTGTTTCTTTTCCTTATCACCACACACATATATTTCAGGGTTACCAAAATTATTTCAACATTGAATATTTGATCACCACAGAAAATCATACATCTTGATATACAGCAGCCGGGGACTACTGAGGTACTTACATAGAATGTGTTATAAAATATCTACAGACAGATAGGCAGGATGTATTTTTAAGTCTATTATTATTACTATTACTGAATTTAAAAAATGGGATCTAATATTATAAATACTTCTTTTCACAAGGACAGAGATACATGATTATTCATAGTATAATGTCAATGTTTGTACAACTGTCTTGATGTTATTTTGCTACGAGTAGATAAACAAAACACTTTTCATAATATTTTAGTACGAACACACTAGTGAAAATAAGACCTGACACAATTGTTTGAATATTTCTCAAAGGATAATTCTGCATTACATTTACAGTACTATAATATTATTGATACCATTTGTACTGTGATAGGAAAAAAGTCATATGCACAGAAATCTATATCGCTGAAATTTATTAATGCAATCTAAGATGATTATATTGCTATTTGGTGGAGTTGAACCCTAAAAACTACCACAATTATTTTTTACTTGTTTTCCCCTAATAAAAATTTGAACAATTTTGTTTGGCTCATTATCTATTTGAATAATTTGCTAGTGTCAGACCACAAGATAAAATGCTATTCAATTTTTTTCCCATTTAAATTGTCCTACTAAACCATCACTTATAGTATAACTTGACGAGATGGTTTCTGAATAGTGTGTCGATAAGCAGTACTGTAAGGAATTTTATCAGTTTTACTAGAAGATGTAATCAAATACATCAGTGGGTTATTGTTTATTCATTCATCCAACCAGATGTGGAAATGATCCTTTAATAATTTGCATGAATTTACATCAATGCAGTAACCTAAGTAAAGTTAAGGAGAAATTGAAGGGAATTTTTGCTTCAAAATTACAAACATGGTAGGGTCAAAATATATATTCTGCAAGTCTTTCATTAACTGTCATGAGGGTCCGATCAGACTGGCAACTTAGGTGTTTATTAAGAACTCCACCGGTCCAACTGGGCCAGCAACTGGTTGCTAATTAACTACAAGTGAAACTCCTATACTAACTGCATACACTCTTAGCATGAAAATGATGAAATGTGGTACCTCAAGACACTCTGTGGTAAGTCAATGATGTAATAAGGTCACCTGATAGGTTCGACTAGGCAGCACAAGAGCACTTACAAAATGACATTGTATCTGATGTTGTTTATTGGCCCGATTGGGTCGGCATATAATTTTGCACAGTAAGGACCAAAGTGAGATTGAGAATTCAAAATTATTATTGATAATGTCTCTTTAATCCTACGAATGCTGGCAGTCTGATTTTTGTTGAAAGAGATGTACATGATTTAATGAAGCAACTAAGCACTCCATACATTTACAGACACCAGAGCATCTTACATAGCCCAATAACTGTTGGCCAGAGCTTCATTCCCTATGTATGTATGTATGTATGTATGTATGTATGTAGTGATGGCATAATCAAATACTTTTAATAATCGAATAACCTCCATCTGATTATTTAAATAATCAAATAAAATAATCAAATGAGTTTCAAATACCATTCAGTTGTATCCCATAGAATAATCAGATGTGTCATGTATACATTTTTCAGTTTAAGTGTGTCGGATGGATAATCGATTGAAATAAGCAAATAGATGAATTCTTACGAAAAATAGAAATACACCTTTTTTTTTCCAAACATACCTCCTGTCTTAATAACATCTGTAAAATAAAGTTCATTTTTTAAGTAAATGCCGTTTTCGGGTCACACAATAGAACTAAGCCGCAGTATTACCGATTGAAAATCAGGCGATATACCTACTTTAATTTTATGCCATCTGGATCCGTGGGTAAATGGTTAGTATGCTGGCTTTTGGTCCAAGGGGTCCCGGGTTTGATTCCCGGTCGGGTCGGCGATTTTAACTTTCATTAGTTAAATCTTATGACTCGAGGACTGGGTGTTTGTGCCGTATTCAGTCTTTTACTTCATCTTAGGTAGGACCCAATTTTCAAATGTTGTTAAGAAGTAGTGTGTTTCAGTAGTTTTCGTAGTTTCCGTTTACATGTGTGTGCTATATTTTTTGTTACTTTTATAGTAAGTATTTGCCCTATTTATTGATTTTTATAACTATAAGTCTTAATATTTCGATAATAAACATACTGGAAGTTCCTCGCTGGAGGTTTTATGAAGTATCCCGTGGATGTATAGTTTCAAGTCCGCCTGTGTGGTGTAGTGGTTAGTGTGATTAGCTGCCATGCCCAGAGGCCTGGGTTTGATTCCCGGCTCTGCCACGAAATTTGAAAAGTGGTATGAGGGCTGTAACGGGTCTACTCAGCCTCGCGAGGTCAACTGAGTAGAGGGGTGTTCAATTCCCTACTCAGCCATCCTCGAAGTGGTTTTCCGTGTTTTCCCACTTCTCCTCCAGGCAAATAAATGCCAGGACGGTACCTCATTTAAGGCCACGGCCGTTTCCTTCCAATCTTCCCACCCCCCGACAAGGCCCCTGTTCAGCATAGCAGGTGATGCCGCCTGGGCGAGGTACTGGTCATTCTCCCCAGTTGTATCCTCCGACCCAAAGTCTCACACTCCAGGACACTGCCCTTGAGGCGGTAGAGGTGCGATCTCTCACCGAGTCTGAGGGAAAAACCAGCCCTGGAGGGTAAACAGATTAAGAAAGAAAGAAAGTATAGTTTCAAATTTCCCCGTGAATGATGATGTGGAGTTATGGTGTATGTGAAGCTAATGTTCTGATACTGAAGGTATTTATATTTAGTTCCTTTTTTCTGTTATACAGCAAAGTACGTTACATTTATATTTTTTGGGTGCAATAATTGGTTCCGTAGCTTTGGTATGGTTGAATGAAATTCAAGTGTATTTTTGTTTACATTTAAAAGTTCTTAAAGGGTATTTTCTGTGTGTGATGATTATTTTTACAGAAGTGTGTGCCCTGTTTTTGTTTTGGATAGGCTAGCATTTGTAGCTCTTCGGTCATTTTTATTTTCTCATTAATACCATCTACCATTTTCATACAGAGATACCATTTTCATACAGAGGTGTTTGGACCGAAATACAGGTAGTTTTACTATTTGTGTTACGCCTCATTAAGTTTCAAGTGCGTGTATAAGTTAATAGAGTATATTTTTGACAGGTTTTTGATAATTTCATGTGAAATTGTAAACGGTATTTTTTACTGTTTCTGTGAATTTGTATAACAGCATCTTTGATTCTGTGATTCCTATTTGTTTAAAATTTCATGTATATTTTATAAAGAAATTTATGTTTGGGAAATGAAAGGCAGATATTCACAAAAGTAAAAACATATTTTTAATTCTTTTAAATATTGATATTATGTAACATTTTGTAATGTGTTGCTATAATGACAAGATAATATAATTTTGGAAAGATATTCTGCAGTGTGAGCTGTTTTTAAGTTCAAATTCAACTTTACCTATTCCAGAACTGAAGGGAGAGTGATTAAAGACTCCATTTCAATGAGTCATAAAGCCCAGTATCCAGTATTACGTGACTTTCAAGCCACGAGTCATCATATTTTATGCGGACTTCAATTAACACCAATATGCAATGACCGGCATTCGAACCCAGTCGTTCTTTGCAAGAAGGTAGCGATTACGTCAGAGCTATCATGCTCCCTCAGTCAGTCAATTAATTTATCAGTCATTTTCTTGACGAGACAAATTGTTAATTCGATAATTCCTAAGAAACTGTTCATTCTAATGTCTCATTTGATTGTTTCAGTAGAATAATTAATTCGGTTGGAGTGAATCAATGTTAAAATAGTCACTTTTGATTTGATTATTTCAAAAGCATTCACTATTCAATTGCCTCATTCATTCAAATGTAGTTTTGAATGAATAATCTAATGGAAACATTCACTATTTGATAGCCTCATTGATTCAAATGGAGTTTCGTATAAATAATCGAAATATAATTGAATGGCAAAAGTATTTGCTATTCGATTGCCTAAGTCATTCAAATGGAGTTTCAAATGAATAATCAAAAAAATAATCAAATGGGAAAAGTACTCACTATTCAAATCTCAATCATTCGAATTAATAATCGAAAAATAATTTAATGGAAAAATAATCGAATAATCAAGTAAAAATAAATAATCAAATAAGCAATTATTTTGTATTTGATTATCCCATCGATGTATGTATGTATGTATGTATGTATGTAAGTATGAATATTATCCAGAAAGGACAGTTCCATTCAATGGCGTCTTCAGCTCTTTCCATCAAAGCCTGCTGCCAGTAAACTGACTTTGAAACATAACTCTTAAAACAAAAGTATATAAATAGAGCTTGTTTTCAATTGCATGTAAACACAAATTTTCTGCAGTATCAGCAAATATATTTATGCAGGTTCTTCCTGCTAAGAATATATATCCAGCTGGAGGAAAAAGAAAGACTTGCATGGTCATTGTAATTAATAGTTGAAAGTAATTTTAGTAACATTTACATCTTCTGGAAAAGTATTGTACAGAAAATGGGTTGAAACTTAATCATGAAAAATGTAAAAATAATGCAATTTTTTTAAACAAGAAGAAAATATCATTTCACTACAAATTTAGTAATATACCATTTCAAAAATTAACGACTTTGGTATTTTATTCAAATAATCAATCACTTATTGAACTAATTGGACATATTTGTAAGAAATCATTACAAAGACTGGGTTTCATTACTACATGTGTCAGAGAATTTTTCCATCGTAGCTACCTACTGTCTGCTAGAATGGTACGTCCTATACTTGAATATGTATGCCTGAAGGGAAACCTTATCATACTTCTATCCATAGATTATACTAAACATAGTACTAGTCCACGCCTGCCAATGGAATAGTGCGACATTGCCTAGATAAATAAATGTGTTGGCGAGCTGTGTCCATTATCCGTATTTCTTTCTGCACACAAAAATCATAAATTCAATTGTTTTGGTGATGCTACATGATAGCGCAGAAAGTTGTGAAGCTGTCCGTCCCCCTGATTCTACGAGCAGGTGTTAAAGTTTTCAAATATAGAAGTCTGCATAAACACAAATTTTTCTGAGCCGGGAGCTGACGGCTCAAGCTTGCAATGTGTGTACACACAGTATCCAATATTCTAAGGAATAAGCCCACGTTTTGATCACTGGGAAACTGTGCAACAAAATTGAACGATTTTGAAAAATGTATTTTACAGCAAAAAATATTTGACTTTTACAATAATGGAGAATTTCCAACAGTTAAGAAATTGATGGACTTGAAGGGGAAAATTAACTATTAGGGCCCTGTATCTTCCATGTACATGTTATTGAAATCCCTTAAAATCCTACCAACGGTAGGAAATTCCTTATCTGCTCGACACCATTTCATTGTCAATATTATCCAATTGAGATGATAAGGACTCAAGTGAAGGATGAAGCGGCAGAGTTAAACAATACATTTCAACTCTCAGACATGAAACGACTCGCACACGATAGAGTTAATAATAATAATAATGTTATTGCTTTTATGGCTTTCGGAGATGCCGAAGTGCTGGAGTTTTGTCCCGCAGTTCTTTTATGCGCCAGTAAATCTACCGATATGGGGCCCACATATTTGAGTACCTTCCGATACCACCGAACTGACCCAAAAACGAACCTGTCAACTTGGACTCAGAATGCCAGTGCCTTAAACATCTGAGCCACTCAGCCCGGCTTGATAGTTACAATCAAGGAGTGGCAGACACATGTGGCACATTCTGAAAAACTGCAGGAAGAGGATTTTCACTGAGAACTGGCTAGGGGCAACACAATTCAGGAAATAGTAATAAATCTTAGGGGCTGTTATTTGGACTCCAACAAGTGATGAAGATGGTGAAAGGGAGGAGGAGAAGGAAGAAGTCCTAGTATTTCCACGGTAGGGTGTTTTGACTTTTCAGTCGATAAGGTAATGTTTTTCTTATTCTTTCAGTAAACATAGTGTACTACTAATATTATTAATAGTGTTAATATGGGTTGACCCGATAAACGAGAAATGGCTGCACTGAATTAATTTACGTATTTATTTTACCTTATAAAGATGCCACTGGAGTTCTTACTCAGAATGGCTTGCAGTGTAGATTACATCTTATCAAATAATAACAGTCTCACATGGGTTGAGTATTGCATGCTAACTAACTTCAGTGTGACATCTTCCAGGAGATATTGCTTTATACCTGTCTCGTAATTGTAATGACGTCCGACTCCATGGCTAAGTGGTTAGCATGCTGGCCTTTGGTTACAGGGGTCCCGGGTTCGATTCCTGGCAGGGTTGGGAATTTTAACCATCATTGGTTAATTTTGCTGGCACGGGGGCTGGGTGTATGTCGTCTTCAGCATCATGTCATCCTCATCACGATGCGCAGGTCACCTACAGGTGTCAAATCAAAAGACCTGCACCTGGTGAGCCAAACATGTCCTCGGACACTCATACGCCATTTCATTTCATTGTAACGATTTGAGTGCTTCATTGTAAGCATGGAGAATCATAAGATACCTTATCACATACATGCATTTCAGTTCGGAGTGCATTGTGTTTAAATAGAACGTTGTATGCGCATTGTGAAGCATGAGGCCATCGTTGTTCAGTACTTGGTATAGATTCAGAAGTAGCAAACATTTCTTCATTGATTTTCATTTACGGCAGGGTTCTCTTAAGATAATATTGATTATACAGGCTTAGAACAGTCAATAAATCTGCATAGTCTTATCACAACACTGAATTCCTAGATATGCTTTCCGTTTCAATATTGTTCTACTCCTTGGAGAATTGCTCACAATTCCTAGAAAAATAAAACTTCCACATTCCAGACATGTGGTTTAATCATTCATACACTGTCCACAAATTTCCATAGAACTATGTATTCTACAGCCCAGTTGAAAGAATGGCATGATCGCTAAGTAGAGTGAATATTGATGTATTTTAACTATTCATTGCCAAATTTTAGAAATCACTCACACAAAACTCCACAAGTGATTATTATTTACCTGTGCTCACTTGTTGTGTAGTAGTAAACAACGAATGAATAATTACAGTTGATAATGAGTTGCAGTGAAAAGGATTTTTTTTAACTACTGAGGTAGGTTTTCCTAGAATGGAGGCACATATTGGTTCAGATGCTATGATTTATTTTATTTTTTTACTCTTTTCCAGATGTAGTTAAGATACAAAGGATACAAAAATGAACAGATACACACAAGTGGAAATATTATACATCAGAAACAGGACCTTAAAAATATAAGAAAGCTATCATAATGATAAAGTGTTCCCCTACTTACAGGGCCCTACTATGATAAGGCATTATGTGCATATCCTTCCAAACTATGCAATAAAGATCAGCTTATTTTAGGTACGTTGAGAAGAAGGGAATAGGAAGGTTGATGACAGTACAGGAGCCACATCATTTGAAATGTTGATGATCTGTATGATCTAAATTAAAGTTATAAGTAGACCAAGGATTTCCATATAAATGCATGTTTTTATTGAAGCATCATATTTAATAAAAATATTTCTTCACATTTTGAAAGAAATATAATAAAATAAGAACAATTTTGTTTTACATATTTTGAGAGTTTTGGAGGTAAATGTTTATTATGCCATCTTTCATGCAAATCTACAATTTAGCAATATCTTGAAGTGAGAAACAAGGTTATGAAAGCATGGTCAAGGAATTCATGGCTCATGTCAGGTGCAATATATGGCACACTGGAATGCCTTTGTGTTTAACTTGAGATACAGCTAGTCGGCTAGACTAGGGTTCAGCCTCCTGGATTCCATAGCAGTAGTGACAGATGTGGAAGCCAAGCTAAATGTAACACTCACTGTTAGGTGAAAGTTCAGAATGATATTGCCAGAAAAATTCAAGTGTGATGTACATGCATCTCTTCCATCTATACTCAAGGGCTGATGGATACTGGATACCAAATTTAAAAGCGTTTAGTGCATTATGTAAAGGTGTTTAGTGATAGTTGTCTGGTTGTTTTAGACATTTTTACTGCATATAAATCCTTGGTCTAGTTATAAGATAGGCTCACATGAGAAGAAATGTTAATTACAAAGAGAAGTAGGTGCTCACAAAGGTAAAATATGCCTAATAAACAGAAAAGGTTCATAAGTAATATGTTGCAGCTTATAAATCTCATATTTTGCCCCATATTGGCTCAACACAACTAAGGTTATGTTATAAGGAAATTCTCACCTTCCAATACTTGTACAATTTCTTATAGCTAGTTTATTGATTACATGACATAAACCAGCTTAATCCCTAAGCGTTATGCGAAATAGAACATGTTTCGTTCCAATTATAGAACATTTTCAGCTAAAAGATTTAACAAAAATTGACAGGACAATTAAAATATATATTATGATTATGATGATGAGATAAAATGTTCATTCATGTTGGGTTAAAATTTTCCAACAAGTCAATGTCTAAGTTAACGAATAAAATCAGCGTAAGGAGTCTTCTTTTCAGGCTGGAGAAGTATATACTTGTTGAGTCTTGAAGATAAACTTAAGAATATAAAAGATTTTCTAACATATGATTGTCGGGGGAACTCTTGAGAACAACCGTAGTTGAAGTTGAATTTGAAGTCAGAATGTTGTGATAAGTCCAACATCCAACACGTCTTCTCTCAGTTAGCTCCACCCAACACTGCATTCCTCCTACTTCTCATTCCGCTTCCCCTCGCCTATCACAAGCTCCTCACACACATAAAGAACTTCGTTGACGACACGAGTAAGGGAGGACGCTAAACACGACACAACCGACTATGAGGTAAACAATTTCATATATCCTTATACAGCTCACCAACATACATTCTTACAAGGTTTTGTCCTTTAAAATATCTCCCTTCTTACTTAATTTCATCATGTTTCGGATTTATCACAACATTCTAACTTCAAATTCAACTATGGTTGTTCTCAAGAGTTCCCCCTGACAATCATATATTAGAAAATCTTTTATATTCTTAAGTTTATCTTCAAGACTCAACAAGTATATACTTCTCCAGCCTAAAATAAGACCCCTTATGCAGATTTTATTAGTTAACTTGGACACTGACTTGTTGGCAAATTTTAACCCAACATAAATGAACATTTTACCCCATCATATATATTTTAATTGTCCTGTCAATTTTTGTTAAATTTTTTAGCTGAAGATGTTCCATAATTGGAACAAAACGTTCTATTTAGTATCACACTTGGAGATTAAGTTGGATTATGTCATGTAAACAATAAACTAGCTATAAGAAATTGAACAAGTATTGGAAGGTGGGAATCTCCTTGTAACATAACCTTAGTTAAGTAATATGTCAGCCGGTCAATTAGTGGAAGTGTGAATGAACATAATATATATTAAGTAGAAATATGAACAAAAAATATTATGGTATATATAAGATAGTTATAATTGTTGGATGATTCCAGAGTAGGTCAAATAAGGAGCAACAGAGTTCTGGAATTTGGTGGCTGGAAACCAAAATTTTGTACAGCTTATACAACCTTAAGAACGTGGGTGAAAGACTGAATGAATAAGTTACTTAATAATATTATGAATGAGAAAAGGCAACATAGATATACACTCTACAAAACAGAATACAAATTAAGTGGCTTAGTTTAACTTGATACAAGTGGTCTAATCTACTCTAGATATACAATATATTTAGGATAATAGTCTGCGTCACTATTTGTCGTTGAGGTAAAGGAATAACAGTCATTTCCTAGAAGGTCGACAACTATTATTGCTTTCTCCCATGGATAATGGGAGATACTGTTTTTTGCTTCTATTGCAGTAGTATAGAAGTTAGGCTGCCTGTTGTATGATGATGTATGTTGCTTGTACCTACGTACATCACAGTTATGATCAGCAGCTGTGCTGATGTCATCAGCTGCTAAAGGGTGGAACACTGTTTTCTGAAACATAAGGTAGACATACCAATGAGATTTTTAAAAATATTTCCCAAGGTAATGGTTCAAATGGTATTCTCAGCAAAGACAGATTTACATGACCCATGAAACATAATTTTATAATTATGAAATGATGTTTATTTCAATAGAAAATGAACTGGGCTTCGTACAACTTATTGTCACCTTCCAGAAATGCTATGACAGTCCACAATATAGAGATGTCGCAGAACAAGCTTGCCAACAAATGCTGCACAACCGAAGGAGTTCTCGGGTAGACTCCAGTCTGATCGGTTTGCTGTCGTGTTCCAAGCAGCCGCTGATTAAGTGGCCGAGCGGAGACAAAGCTACTGATGTTTAGACAAATAAAATTTACTGTAAAACATGATTTCATCTTCAGTTTATAAAGAAACGTTGTTTAGCCCTTATTTCTTGGATCATGAAGTGTGAAGATACCAGAACTGCACAAAATTAAAAACACCTGCCTAAAAATGTAAGGTATTGGTGAAAAAAATAACCCCAGCCATTCTTAGGATATTCAGCCTCAAACTGATGTTCACATATTTGCTGCACCAATAACTGCAGCAACAACAGCATAATTTTTTTGTAATGAAATCCACATATATCTAACCGTGAACATGGTTATAAAATTAACAAGTACAAGTTAATTATGAATGAAAACACTGAATAAAGTGGAAGAAGGAAAAGATAATGTAAGATCAAATTTTCTGAACTTTTGTACTTCACAGTTTCTATTCTGCATCTTCAGAAAGTGGTGAATACCACTCATTTCGTCCTCACTACAATTCATGCTATTGAAACTATCATCACTATTGAGATTTATAACAATACACTCTGATGTTTCATCTACTATGTGATCATTGTTAATGTACTTGTTTTCAACTTCACTCACGTCTACACCGAGTTGCCCACCACCCTGCTCCAGTTGATACAATTTTCTCTGTATTGTATATGTAAGAGCCTTATGTCAACCTTCTCAATCAGTATTGTATATATATCTTTTTTTTTTTTTCCCACCAAAATCCCAGGCTTCAAACTATGGTACTTAACATAATTATACCACCTTTAAAAATCAACCAGTTTCAGATGGATCTGTTCCATTGTTGGTCTCATGGCCCTGGTTGTGTAGAAATTGTGAATTGTACACCTAACCACACACTTTTCAAAGTCATCCAAGTCACAGTTCTAAACTGATTTTGGTCATCTCTTCCAGGGTATAGAGAAAGATTCTATTTGCCCACCTTCAACATTCTTTGCTTGTTTTACCACATTCCTTACAGACTTCTTGGGTATACCAGTGGCTTCAGCCACTTTCTTTTGAATATCTTTTAGGTAACGAGAGGCCCGTTTCCTTTTTCATGAAATTGTACACGTTATACATAACTTCTCTAGTCTGGCTGTGCAATATCTTACAGTATCACCACCTAATTTAGACTTTAACAGGGGCATTGATAGGCATGTAACTTATACTACAGAATAATGGTGACCTTTGCTTATCAAACGTATATTAATTATACTGTGTCAAACACAGCACGTGACTGTTTTTCTACTTGTCACAGTTATTAGGCAACATGCACTGGACAAGGTTGTGTGAGAGACTGGAACACCTTGACCGGCTGGCCTAGCTGGCAGTAAGAAGAGTCAATGAGGGAGGATGAAGAGAAGTTTGTGTGCAATTTGTAGAATGGCAAGCTCGTTATGCGACTACTCCATGTACCATCTGAAGCTTGATACAGTTTAAACATTGAATGTCGGTGAATTGACATCTGTCAAGAAAATTCAGGATTGATAGAACTAATGTAAAAGATAAGGATGAATAGCAGGAAGAATGACAAGTTTATTCTGAGAGAAACTTTCAGCATTACATAGGCAATAGTTGAAACATGACCATGCTGAAGTCAGCTAGACTAAGGTTCTGATAAAGGGTCTGTCTTAAACAATATGATAAAAACTATATACTTGAAATATTGTTTATACTGCTTCAGTGCAGAAGAAAGCAAACTAATATTAACATCAAAGATAAAGTCAACAGTTTTATTATTTGAGACTCAGATTCACTCTTCCGCTCGTTACAAAGACGTATACCGTATACGGTATGCAGCAAAACAAATTACACTGAAATTATTGCTCTTCTACTGTCCATATTTCCCTCTAGAGCAGGGATTCCCAACCTGGGGGGCGTGGGGCTTGAAGTGATTTCCGAATTAATTTTTTTAACTCGAATATTACAATTTTATATAATAAACATTTGTCGAATCTCTCCAAGTGATTGTCGCGCCAAGTCAATCATTCAAAAGCACTGGTAGTTGCCAACTGTCGGCACAAACCTCTGCGGAACCGCAAGGTTGGATGTGAAATAAGGAATTTGCTGTGTTGTGTGGAGCAAAATGAAGCATGAGAGCAGATGTGGGAACAAGATCACTCAACGCACATTTAATTGCATACTTAGTGGACCTACTTGCGTGAAAGTAAACTATGACCATATGCGACAAGTTACAACTCATCAACGATGTAGTAGTTGCTTTCATTTTCCAGTATTATTGTTACATACTGTACAAGGTTTTTCTCATAAAATATATTACATGAAGGAGGTACTCGTATAAGTGTCCGTATTATATCAAATTGAACTAGTAGCGAGAACAACAGGAGATAAGGCAATAATAGTAGGCTAAATTATAATAAATTTATTTAATACAACATGTTAGGCTTTCAAGGCTAGCGTGAAATTCTATGTAGGCCTACTGGTATTTTGGGCTACAACTAATTAATGTTTAACCACAGCAATTAATGAAACAGTGACATTTTCTCACCAAAGATCTTAACTGGCAATAAGTTACTACAGTTAACTCTGAAGAACAAAGAATATCGGAGTTTCAGAAGCAACATATGAAGTGGAAGTTCCTCCTTCCCTCTCACTCTGCGGCATATAGACTCGTTCTGTGGGTAGCTCGTCCTTGAATGCTCTGTTCCAACTCCTACACATTCTTATTCTTCCCTTGCAGTCAAATTGGCGGGAGCTACATAGCACAACTGTTCTATCAGAGATGGCGCAGTAATGGCCATGACAACACATCGCCGATAGACCATCAGTGGCCAGGCCCTTCGACTGCTAATTCTGTGCCTCGTATACTTTCGCAGTGGACATGTCTGTCAAGTTGTTTATTGTGAGTGTTGTGTATGCTTCGCTGTAACAGTGCGTCTGTGTGAATTGTGTTATTTAATATTGTGACTTAAAAAATTTGATAACGATGTCCAAGAAAAGACTGTACAATGTTGACTACATTAAATATGGCTTCACAGTCGTTGAACGGAACGGAGTACAACAGCCTCAATGCGTAATCTGCCACTGTATTCTGAGTAACGATGTAATGAGGCCTGTGCGTTTGGAGAGACATTTAAACACGAATCATTAAGGCTTAAAAGACAAACCCACAGAATTTTTCGCAACTAAATTCAACTCACTAAAACGTATGAAATTAGATTCATCTGCTACTTTTAACCAAGAAAATGAGAAAGCAGCAGAAGCATCACATGAACTAGCTCCTCTGATTGCCAAAGATAAAAGAGCACACACAATTGGGGAAACATTAGTAAAACCATGTCTGTTATTAGCAGTAAATACAGTTTTGGGTGAAGGGAGTCGGCAGAAATTGTCTACAATTTCTCTTTCTGATAACACAGTGAAGTACAGACTCCAAGAACTGTTAGAAGACATTAAAATGCAAATTTTGGAGAAGGTGAAAGCATCTCCAGTGTTTTCAATTCAGTGTGATGAAACAACCGATGTGGCCCATTGTTGTCAACTGATTGTATATTGTCAATTTGTCGACAGTGGAATTTTAAGAGAAGAAATGTTATTCTCCCAATGTTTGAAAACAACTCTGAAAGCTTGTGATGTGTTTTCTGCCATCGATAGTTTTTTACAAGAACATGGACTTTCCTGAGAAAATGTAGTGGGTGTATGTATGGATGGTGCACCTGCTATGATTGGGTCACTTTCTGGGTTTCTCAAATTGGCTAAAGATAAAAATTCCAAACATTATGGAAACCCATTGTATAATTCACAGGCAGGCTTTGGCAGCCAAAACCTTGGCCCAAGATTTTAATAACACTCTAAAGTCGCTATAAGAATTGTGAACTCTGTGAAGACTTTACAGACAAGATTGTTTGAAGCCCTTTGTGTTGACCTTCAAGCCGATCACAAAACTCTCCTTTTCCACACAGCTGTTCGCTGGCTATCAAAAGGGAACATGTTCTCTCAGTGTTTGAATTAAAGTCTGAAGTTGAATATTTTCTTCGTGGTGAAGGTATGAACGATCTGTATGAAGTATTTATTGATGCAAATTTTATCGTCTCATTGGCATATCTTTGCGATTTTTTTGAAGCTTTGAACAGTTTGAACTTAAAGCTCCAAGACAAAAACTCCAATATTTTGCTTGCTTATGATGCCATCAGAGCTTTCCTGGTAAAGATACAGTTAGGGAAACACCGGCTTCAGTTGAACAACTTCTCATCCTTTCACCTCCTTAATTAAATTTTGCCGGAAAATGAACGTAATCGTAATAAACTTAAGGTGCAAATTCAGTCACATTTGGATTCCCTGGCCCAAGAATTCATTTTCTACTTTCTGATATCTCGTCAGATGAATGGTCTTGGATGTTAACAAGAATTCCGTTTGCCATTGATGTTGAAGCACTGCCAGCACAACTTCAAGAAGAAGCCATAGATTTGAAGTGTGATTCAAAGCTAAAAGATGATTACAAAATATTAGAATTGGGCAACTGTTGGTTAAACTGTCTTGCAGTGTATCCTGAAATAGCCAAAGTAGCATTGCGTATCATTGTCCCATTTTCAATGACATATTTATGCGATTAAAATTGAAATAATTGATTAAAAAATTCAACCTATTCAATACAAAAGAATAAGAAATGTAGTGAATTACATTCTTATTTAATAATAAGTAGAAATGGTACCGGTTTCGACCCTAGTCCAGGTCATCATCAGCCGATTAAAACATGAAAAACAATGCATAGGAAAAGGAAATAAAAGATCAAGTAAACTCCGGATCAGTAGAAGAGGCGATATAAAAATGAACGGGGATAGACACTGTAAAATTCAGAAGAAGTAAAATGTAAGTTACTTAAAAGAAAACAGTGCGTAATTTTCTGAGCGGCAGTATGGCACACGCAGTGTTAGGCAAAGTCTTATAATGTTTAGGAATAGCAGAGAACGGTTAAATGAGCTAGTTTTTAAACACTGTCAGGCACAAAGTCATATCATAATCGAACACATACGAAGATCCATAATCGTGCCGGAGTTGAAGATGAGTAGATCTATTGAAGTAACTTGCCAGTTCCCGGTGATCAGCGCGATATATTTAACATCAGGCACTGTGGTTTCAAACGCCAAAGTAAAATGGAGAATAGCTTGATGATCCAGTAGTTTTCTTCAGTTGCAGGAAAGTAAGTATATAGATAAATATAATATAATTCAATATAATTGAATAAGTAATTGTGCTCCTATAGAATTCTTAGAACAGTTGATGTGAAAAAAAACAATTGTAAAGAGAAAAAAATATAGTAAAAAGCGCAATACCAGAAACAAATGAAAACATATATGCACAGTGCGCAATTTTTTAAAACGTAAAAAATTCTGGTCTTGATTGAAGTAGTAGAAATCGGCGCAAGGCAGGAGTTGAGTATGAATGAGAAGAACCGAAATGAAGGTGGAATTGATTTTTTTTTTTTAAGAAAAGATATAATAAATTAATAGAGGAAGAGGAATAGTGGTATAAGAGAAGAATAAAAGAAATTGAAGTGAAATGGTGTTGAGGAAGGATAATATAGTGAAATGAAGGAGGGGTAGTTTAGGGTGGGTTATTGGAGGTAGCAAATGTGGGTAGGAACTTTGTAAAGCATAGAAAATAGAATTGGGGTTTTGAAATTTAGAATTTTTGAGAAGAAGAATTAGGAAGTCGAAAAGGATGTTGGGTTTTTCAGAAATGTCGTTTAAATTGAAATTAGGGTTGAAGTATTGATCAAGGTGAATAAAGCAATTTTCAGTAGTGTTAAGAGGGGGCCTTTGTTTATGATATTAAATATTTTCATATCTTTTTCAATATAGGTGAAACTATGCTTGGAGTCTTGAATGTGTTGTCCTATGGTGGAGAATCTATTGTATTTAATGGCGTTGATATGTTCGGAGTATCTGATATTGAAGTTGCGGCCAGTTTGTCCGATGTAGGAGGAGTTGCAGTTGTTACATTTGAATCTGTACACTCCAGATTTAGAAAAAGCATTAGATTTATTTAGTGATTTAGAGTTGTGTAAAATATCCAAATTTCTATTGTTAGTTCTAAAAGAAATTTTCATGTCGTGTTTTTTAAAAATATTAGTTATTTTATAAGCATCTTGAGTGAAAGTGAAAGTGGAAAATGTAGTTGGTTTTGTTATGTCTTTAGATAAAGTGGTTTTAGGACGGTGTTTGAATTTGTTGATGATGCGGTTTATGAAGGAGTTGTTAAATCCACTGAATTTAGCGATGTTGCGGATGGTGTTCAATTCATTATTTAAATCATTTTTTGACATAGGGGTGTTGAAGGCACGAAAAATTAAGCTGTTATAAGTAGCACGTTTATGTGCTTGAGGGTGCGAAGAATCTTGTCGTATTGTGGTTACTGTTTGGGTTGGTTTTCTGAATATTTTGTAAGATAAAGAAGAAGGATGTCTAGTGATAGTAAAGTCTAGAAAGTTAAGAGTTTGGTTGTGTTCTGATTTGAGGGTGAATTTAATGTTAGGGTCTAAGTTGTTGAGATGAATAAGTGTAGAGGCTGCATTGGTTGATTCTTCATTTAAAATTACCAAAGTGTCGTCGACATATCTGGCCCAAAAGAGGATGTTGGAGAAATTATTATTATTATTGATTTTTGTGTTTTCTAAGAAGTCGAGGTAAATTTCAGCAAGAATGCCTGAAGCTGGTGAGCCCATAGCCAAGCCATCTTGTTGATAAATAGTGTTATCAAAGGTAAAATAATTATTATTGAGAGCCAATTTTAAAATAGACATGAAGTCTTGAATTTCAAGTTTACTTAGGTTACTGAATTTGTTTAGGTTGTTGTTTATTATGGGAAATCATTTTGAAATTGGAATACTAGGGTACATGTTTCTCCGCTATTCATAATCATTATAAGACTTTGCCTAACACTGTGTGTGCCATACTGCCACTCAGAAAATTACGCACTGTTTTCTTTTAAGTGACTTACATTTTACTTATGAATTTTACAGTGTCTACCCCCGTTCATTTTTATATCGCCTCTCCTACTGATCCGGAGTTTACTTGATCTTTTATTTCCTTTTCCTATGCATTGTTTTTCATGTTTTAATCGGCTGATGATGACCTGGACTAGGGTTGAAACCGGTACCATTTCTACTTATTATTAAATAAGAGTGTAATTCACTACATTTCTCATTCTTTTGTATTGAATAGGTTGAATCTCTTTATCAATTATTTCAATTTTAACTGTAATATTCTTCAATATGGAACTATTAAATTTTTAACTTTAAATATTTATACGAGTTAGGATTTTCAACGCCGAGTGTCATAAAAACAAAGCAGCGCTGTTGGCTTGATGTTGCAAGTGATCTCCTCGGTGCTCTGTCAAATATCAAACCAAACATACCGAATCCTACCAAGAGAAAACAGTGTCAACCCTCTCACTGACATTTGTTGACTAATTTAAGGATTTATTGTAAAAGTGTATTCTTTATATTGTGCTAAAATGAAGTTAGTACCTCATGGATATAAAGCGCGGACTTCATGTTATTTTTTCATAAATAATTGAATAATGGAATAATTCATAGTGTAGTGTCTTTAGGTTAGCTCCATATCCTCCACGTCAGTTTATCGGAGAGGTTATAGAAGCGACGGGGTAGGGGGGCGCGATGACCACCCGTATCTGAAAAAGGGGCGTCAGCTGCTAAAGGTTGGGAACCATTGCTCTAGAGCATTCCAACCTTAAATTGCAGTACAGCAGTAATGAGATAATTCCGTCTTTCTCCTTCTCCCATGTTTTGCGGGTAGCAATGTACTACTCTAATGCAGCGGGTTTGCCAAATATCCGTAAATTAGAATGTTATCGGTTAAAATGGGTGAATATCGTGTTATGTACAGAATTTTAAGGCGCATTTGATGCCGTTAACAAAAAAAAATGTAAAAAAATAATTGTGTGAAAATAGTAATATAATGAAAAGTTATGCCAAATGCAAAACCTTCATTGCATAGAACTTATCATGTCATAACTCCTACTTTATATTAATGATTTTCCTCATTTTTTCACTACTTGTAAAGAAACATTTCAGCTCGATGTAGATAGGTTTATTTTTAAATTTAAATGATAACAAAATGCAATATATGCGTTTATTTTCAGTCATGTTCAGGGATTTTTATGTGCAGGCACGAAAAAGTCAGTCGCTGGCCAGCGTCTTTCCTATTGAATTTGCATGGGGGGAGGTCAAAGCGAGGCAATTGGATTTCAGATATGGAAGTTATTTCTAAAACAATCACAAAGTTCTTATCTTGCTTAGTTCTTCATTTGTGACAGGAAGAATTTCTTCTTGAATTTTGGTTTCGCGCCTGACTCGGCTGGCTGGCTGGCTGGCTGTCTGACTGGCTGAAGTACCGGTAGTGATCTCCAAAATATGCGCTTTTAACATTTCCAGACAGTCGCATGCAGTGCAGTGCTCATTTTGTCAGTAGTGTGTATAATAGTGATTAAATACATATCAGTGACATATGTACAATTCTTGAGGGAAAGTGTATTTCGTTTGTGTGGTTCGTGAGTTCGTGCTCGTGCGTGGGGATCTTAGTTCGAAGAAAAAGTGCAGAAAGATCATGGCGTGGTTAAAGCGAATCAAACGGTCTTCGGATATGGAAGTTTAAATCATACCTCAAATCCTTAACTCGTTATCTCTTAATTTAAGACAGGGAGAACGTCTCGTTTGTTTACGTTTCACGAGTGACACAGTTGGCTGACCAGTAATGATCTCCCAAACATTGAGCTTTTAAATATACTGACAGCCGTGTGCAGTGGTGTTCATTTAATCAGTATTATAAGATTGATTAAATAAAGATCAGTGATAAATGTATAGTTCTTGAGGACAAGTGGATTGTGCTCGTTGTGTTTGTGCAGTCTGTTGAGTTGTGAGTTCATGCTTGTGCTTGTGCAGGGGGGGTTCTTAGTTCGAAGAAAAAGTGCAGAAGGATGTACAATGGATCGTCAAATTAAAAAGAAACGTTCCGTAGGTAAACTCAGGGGAAAGTAATGCAATATTATGAGTGTCCTGGATTATTTTTTATTTAAGACTATGAATGTGACTAGCGCTGTCAGTGAAATAGCTAAAGCTACAGGTTGTTCCGAAAGAACAATCTATGCTATAAGGAACACACACATGGTCCTTTGCGAACTCCTGCCAAAAAAAAGCAAAAAAGAGAAGTACAGCAGAAAAATGCAAGGAAAATTAAATATGATGAAAGTGTATGATATGTGCAAAGTGGATTGCATTGGGTGGTTCACTCTCTTTTATTTGCTAACATACCACCGACATTGAACATGATTTTGAGTCGGGTAAATGGAGAAGTTTCTTTGCCACGATTTTCCAAAACTACGTTGTATCGCTTCTTAAATGATATAGGTTTCCGCTATTTAAGACGGGGTAATAAAACAGCTTTCATTGAAACCGATGAAATTATTAATTGGAGGCACAGATATCTCAGGGAGATAAAACGTTTGAGGGGACAGAATAAAGCTATAATTTACACAGATGAATCGTGGGTAAATATTGGGCAGACAGTGACAAAAAAATGGAAGGATACGACAGTGAAAAGTGCACGGCAGGCCGCCATTGAAGGGGTGAGTTCGGAACTTAGGCCACCGAAAAGCTGAGGACCGCGATTCGCCTTAGTCCTCGCGGGTAATGAACATGGTTTTGTTCCAAATGCTGAACTAACATTTTATGCCATAAAAACATGGCGGACGCCCAAGAGGAAATGACTGGTGAAATTTACGAGAAGTGGTTTTTGGAACAACTGTTGCCTAGCGCTCACGAAGGTGCCATGATCGAGCTGGATAATGTCGCTTATCATTCCCGTAAGTTGGAGCCTTTGCCGGTGGCTTCTTGGCAAAAAGATGACATCGTACAGTGGTTACGTAAAAAGCAAATATCTTTTAAGGACGGGATGCTGAAGCGAGAATTGTTGCACATCACTTCTCAGCATAAGGCTCTGTATGATAAGCAGAAAATAGATGAAATGGCAAAAGTGGCAGGTCGACAGGTTCTACGTCTCCCGCCTTATCACTGCAAGTTAAACCCTGTTGAGACGGTGTGGTCCCAGGTAAATAACTACATCCGATATCATAACGTAAGAAAAATGATATGGAAAATTTAATAACCGCTGCATATAAGAACATTACAGTGGACAACTGGGCAAATTATGTGAAAAAAGTAAAGAAAAATGAAAGAGATTTGTGGAAAGCAGACAAATTACAGGACAATGTCGACGATGAACAATTTTTAATAAAACTTTCTTCATCGTCCGGATCATCCTCAAGTTCATCTCCCGAACCCAGTTCATCGAAAGCGGGAACATCAGGCCTTGCAAAAATTATAGAAGGTGTACGTCCATTATCTGAGAGCAACGTCGGTGATTAAGTTATGTTGTATTTATTTTACCATGCTACAAATATCAATGGTTCATGTTTGTGGGTTACTGTAGTCACGTCCTAGTGCGTGAACCATGGGCAAAGGCTGAGTGGCCTAGTAAGTGGTCCTGTGAGTCGGGATACCAGTTGCTATGGAATGGGAGTGGGCATCTTGGACATATTCTGAGTCATGGCACTCCCTGTGCTCAGGCGACTAGGACTATACAATTCACCGGTGGTCCATAACCCGTTAGAGGAGAGATCCTCACTTGGACTATATGCAAGTAGGGTAGCATCCTGCTTCATGAATTTACCAAGCTCAGAACATTTTAAGCAAGCCTTGGACCTATGGGAGTAACGGAGTCCCACTCCCATTTGACAGGCGAGGGACTCTTGGAAACAACTTGGCGAACAAAATGGAATTCGATGGGGAGCTATCAATATTAATGGGGCTTATGGAAGAAAGAAAGTAGAACTGGCTGAGTCAGCAAAGAGGATGCATCTGGATGTGCTAGGAGTAAGTGATATTTGGGTAAGGGGAGATAACGAGGAAGAGATAGGAGATTATAAAGTGTACTTGACGGGTGTTAGAAAGGGGAGGGCAGAGTCTGGGGTAGGGCTCTTTATCAGGAATACAATTGCACGCAACATAGTTCCTGTTAGGCACGTAAATGAGCGAATGATGTGGGTAGATTTGTCAGTTGGAGGAATTAGGACTAGAATTGTGTCCGTGTATTCACCATGTGAGGGTGCAGATGAGGATGAAGTTGACAAGTTTTATGAAGCATTGGGTGACATCATGGACAGGATCAACAGCAAGGATAGAATAGTGCTAATGGGCGATTTCAATGCGAGAGTTGGCAATAGAACTGAAGGATACGAAAGAGTGATTGGTAAATGTGGGGAAGATATGGAAGCTAATGGGAATGGGAAGCGCTTGCTGGATTTCTGTGCTAGTATGGGTTTAGCAGTTACGAATACATTCTTCAAGCATAAGGCTATTCACCGCTACACATGGGAGGCTAGGGGTACCAGATCCATAATAGACTATATTTTAACACGACCGAATTTAGGAAATCTGTTAGGAATGTACGAGTTTTCCGTGGATTTTCCGATGATACGGACCACTATCTGATCTGTAGTGAACTAAGTATCTCTAGGCCTATGGTAGAGAAAGTGAAATCTGTCTGCAAATGAATAAGGGTAGAAAATCTCCAAGACGAGGAAATTAGAAGTACATGGATATGATTAGTGAGAAGTTTCAAACAGTAGACAGTAAGCAGGTTCAGGATATAGAAAGTGAATGGGTGTCATACAGGGATGCTGTAGCAGAAACAGCAAGGGAATGCCTAGGAACAACTGTGTGTAAAGATGGGAAAAGGCGAACATCATGGTGGAATGATGAAGTGAGAGCAGCTTGTAAACGTAAAAGGAAGGCTTATCACTAGAGCCCGGATTTCCATGCACATGCATGTTTTTAAATAAGCTGGTTACAGTTCTCAAACTTTGCAAATATTCGTTTTATGGCTTAACGATTCCAAATAACCGTTCTTCTTCCCTGCATTTTGCATATTTTGGCCTTTTTAGGTGAAAATTCATGCATAATGCATATTTTGAAGATTTTGGATTTAATAGAGAATATCTGGATGCTTAATATTGCATAATGTGACTTTTCTTCTGACTTAGGCGCATAGGCATATAATGTTAACTTGCATGATAAAGACTTTTATGAAAGTTGGTGTGCAGTATTTGGTACCATTTTTCCACGATAGACAATATGTTTATTACTGAGAAACGGAGAGAATTGAATGTATTTCTGGCATCATGTGTTACAACCGAAGTTAGTACATACGATAGAGGCCCTATAATCCAATTAACCTAGCACTTTCTTATCTGTTGCCTGAGTGAAAATTGACGTAAGCCGGAAGTTCCCACGTCGATCTCTGTAATTTTTTTTTGTGCTAATGGCTTAACCAAGAAGTAAGTATAAATAACCACCTAATTGATACTTTATTAATGCCTCAGGCAAAATTGAATAAAATTAAAACTTACAGGACATGTTTCGACCACTTAGTGGTCCTCTTCAGCTGTATAAATAAAGAACTGAAAAGAAAAACATTGACAATAAGCACAAATAAACGTTCTTTGGAGACTCCTTTGATAAAAATGGAGGTCATCAGAATAGGTCATCTTGCCTCTCGTTCTTGTTTGGAAAAGATGTTTATTCTGCGCTGTCTAGAGGGTCTGTCTTTGAGCGCCACCTGGTGAAGTAACGATGTGATACAGTTTGACAATTCATGGAAAGCTCTGGAGAGAAGGGAAGTAGAGTTTTATCGCCATCTAAAATAACATGTGAGGGAGGAGGGAGATTGGGCTGTGCTTCTGCGATGTCGTGTTTGATTATATCTCTTGTTCGTCTAGTCTGTTTCATGTCTACCCATTCTAAGTATTTGCTAATATTCTCATATAAGATGTTTTTATGCTCGTAGTTTTCGTTGAGATTCTCTTCACCATTTTCCAATTTATCAAGAACGATGTGGATGTTTTCCAGGTTGTTCATAAGATTACCTTTATTAATCATACAGATAATTTGAAGGTCCTGTTTTATATTGGTGAATTTGTGGTTGGACTCTTTCATATGGGATCCCATGGCAGAGAATCTTTTGTATCTTTCAGCATTGACGTGTTCTTGATATCTAATTGAGAAGTTCCTTCCAGATTGTCCCACGTAAGTTTTTTTACATTGAGCACAAGTCAGCTTATAAATACCCGATTCCTGGAATTCGTCATCTTTAAGTTTATTAGCTTTATTATGACTAAAGAATCTATGTTTCGTGTTGTTGTTTGTAGAGAAGGCTACCTTGGTATTGTGTTTCTTGAATAAGTTGGTGATTTCATAAATCTGCGGGTTATTAAAGGTGAATTTTACATATCCTTTTTCTTTTTTCTGAATGCTGTTTAAGTTTAATTTGTTGTTGGTATTTGCATTTAGTGATGATTTTATTGATGAATTTCAAACTGAAACCATTATGTAGAGCCTGTTGACGAATGAAAGAAAGTTCCTTTTTTCTGTCTGTTTCTGTTAGCGGAATTTCAAAGGCTCTGTTGACGAAAATATAATAAGCTGATTTCTTTTGCGAGATGGGATGTAAAGAATCACTTTTGATTGTAGTCAGGGTAAAAGTGGGTTTCCTGTATATTTTAAATTGGAAATGGTTGTCTTTGCGAATTGTTTGGATATCCAGAAAGTTGAGTATGCCTTTCTCTTCTTCTTCAGCTGTAAATTTTATGTTTGGGTCTAAATTATTCAAAGTATTAAGGATACTGTGACTATAATTTATTTCCTTGTTAATTATGGCATAGGTATCATCAACATATCGAAGCCAGAGATCGAGTCCTTTAATGTGACCTACTATCTGAGTGTGTTCCAAAAATTCGAGGTAAATGTTAGCTAAAATTCCAGAGGCCGGCGCTCCCATTGGAAGTCCATCTTGCTGATATATTTTATTATTAAAAGAGAAGAAATTGTGATTCAAAACGAATTCCAAGATAGTAATGAAGTTTTCTATTTCAGGTATACTGATACGTTTGTGAATTAATAAATTCGTCTTTATAATCTCAATGGTGTTCTTAATAGGAATGTTCGTGTACATGTCCTTGATGTCGAAGGAACTTGTTATATGAGATGAAGTTAACTTGAAATCTTTAATAGCAATGCAGAACTCTTTGGAGTTTTTTATTGAAGATTTGGTATAAAATACGTACCATATTTACTCGTGTATTAGACCCCCTCGCGTATTAGACCCCCCCTGGCTTTTCGAGACGAAGAAAATGAAAAAAATAAATCTCGCCTATAAGACCCCCAATGTAATTCGTCAGAGAACGATGACGATTCCGCTTCGAAGCGGGTACAAGTCTTATTGCAGCACTGATGACATTGTACAAATTTGTGAATAGTTTCGTCCGTACGACCTACGCAATGAAAAACGCGTCAAATCCATGCGTTACATCTGTGTTTCGTAGTTAAGAAATGTCCACCTCTTTAGCGTAGGTCTACTGCAGCTCTGATGACGTCGCACAGATAGGTGAATAGGCCTAGCTTCGTGTCCGACCCGCACATTGCGAGCATGCATCAGTCATGCTATATGTCTGGTTTTTGTAGTTAATAATGTCCGCCAGCGTAATAGTTAGCACAAGAAGTTGCTGTTTTCCGGGGTCTGACTTCGATTCCCGGTACCGTACTGCCAGATTCACTAATGGCAGGAAGGTTGATATGCGGTAAAAGCGGTACATGTAACTCCCCTCCACTGGGGGTGTGTCTAAAAAAGAGCTGTACCACCTCGAGATGAGGAAACGAGTTTACTTTAGTTGAGAAATATTCGCGGTTGTTGCTATTTATACAGCAGGCGAGATCATTAACAAAGTGGTCGTTTAACATCTCGTAACTCGGGCCAATATAGGTAAATATTTGGAGAGAAGTAAGTTTAAAACGTGATAAAAGCTATTCAACTAAAACGATTGTTTTACTCGCCAACGTACCTAACAAATAATAATAATTTTATGTCCCCACGTACTTTAAACGATTTTCGGAGACGCCAAACAAAACATGCCCGGGTATACGTTAATAAAAAAAGACACAACGAACGTACAAAATTAAACATTATGATAATAAAACGCATTACCGCCACACCTGTAGATATCCATAAATACGGCATATTTTCCTGGTTTTTTTCTTTTTTTTTTTTTTTCATCGAACTTTTGGCACTATCAGGGCGATAATATACGATACCTAACCTAAACAATGTGGTCTGTCTTATCTCATGGACAGCTGTTTACGCAAATACTGATGTGATAAATGTAGAGAACAAGCATGAAATATACTTAAAAATAAGGGTCTGTGTTTCAACAGCCGCAGTTATCAAAAGAATGTTTCCAGTTACTATGTATTACATTCGGAAGTACAACTCGTAACATACGCTAGTTATCAGCTGATGGTTTGGCATGCCTTCTACAGCACGACTTTATTCGGAAGGAGTGGCTTCTGCTGCATATACACCAACTGCGAATATCAGAGACCATCTGGGAATAGATTTACACTGTTTAGACTCTATAGTCGGGAACGAAATTATTTTTGAAAGGTTCAAAAAGACGGGACCTCGTGTGCTCTTGATTGCAGTGCATGGCTCAAAGAGAATGAACAATGAAGCATGGCTGACGCGACTGACGAGAGATAGCAGTGAAGATGACGTCACTTAGAATGCCGACACGCCGGTAGCAAGGCAGGGAAGTTGGCGGCGCAAGGCGATAATTCAAATGAAAACAGTGATCAAGTTTACTGTGTGGTAGGCCTTCTGCTGAACTGACAGAGACAAATGACTGGCCATCAAGTTCTTTTGCATCAATATTTAATTATATGATAACACGATACCCTTATCCCTTTCTTCTATGGGATCGAGTATGAAGTGAGACGAATCTTCGTAGCGAGTTTTTACGGCCGTATGCTCTTCCTGACGTCAACCTCACCAGAGGAATTAATGAGATTTAACGAATGACGTGATATGAGTAACTAAAACAGACTTTTATATGTACCGTAGGCCAAAAAGTCGTGTTCACCATTTTTTGTCTTTTTATGTTTAGAAATACTGCCTTCCGATGAAAATAGCCAGTACGGTATAACTTAAATACATTTTAAGTTTGTTAAATAATAGTATAGAATGTTTACACGTACAATTTATAGCTCTTTATAACCTAGAAGTCATGTGTTCGCTGCACAAAATTTTGACGTTATCGCATATTGGACCCCCCTTCATTATTTTTGGCTGTAAAAGTGGGGAAAAAAGGGGTTTAATACGCGAGTAAATACGGTAGTTATGAGTTAAGAACCTATGAATAAATTGGGATATTTTGTATGTGGGGCTTCTCCGAAAATTAATTATAGGTCTCATAGGTGCATCCTTTTTATGTAATTTAGGCATAGCTCTTGCTTTAGGAAGTCCTGGATTCATATTAATGAGTTTTTGAATGGTCGTTAAAAAGGAAGGAGCTTTGCTTCAGTATCCCTTTCAATTTCTTTTGAATTTTTAGGGTGGGGTCTTTCTCAATTACCTTAAATTTGTTGTTAGTGAAAAAAGTTTCTGTTTTATTGATGTATTCGGTTTCATTTAATATTACTACTGTTCCACCTTTATCAGCTTTCGTTATCACTACATCACTTTGTCTAATTTTACGCTGAAGATCCTTCTCGATTTTAGTGTTTGTGGAATTGGTTAGTAACCCTCTAATTATGGAGGGAATTTTTTTCTTAGCTTCGTACCGTACGTCATTCTGAATGTCGACT